>NC_140945.1:72311280-72911280 GCF_014529385.1 Adiantum capillus-veneris
ATGCAATGTAGCCCAATTCTCAGATGATTTTCTCTAGGTGACCCCACCTTGGCAATGTGCCTCCATTGAGTTAGTTTCCTAGTATCCACCAACTTATTAAGTGCGGCGAGGGGACCTAAATGACTTTGAACTGAGCCTAGACACCCTTTTACTACTCAAATTCCAATGCCGACCAACTTCCCGTCTGCGAGTGAAACTACTGTTTCACACTGGCCATACAATGTCCGGCCATTTGCAACTTCAAAAAGAGGGTCTCAAAAATTAAACGAAAATCATCGAAAAGAAACCAACAAATAAGGTTAGCAGTTGCCTAACGAATGGAGATGCAACATCAACAATAGGCTGATTCTTGTGCTAAGCAGATGCTCCTCTATTCGAAGGATCCCTAATATGCAAAATTTTTGACCAAGCATACGACCGACGAAATGTATACTTTGTGGCGTACAACCATCAACTCACCTTTAAAGTCGGCATTGAAGAAACCACCTGCCCCGCGGGTGTACACTGAAGATGAACTTGATGATGTGATAAAGCGACGAGTCAACCAAATATTAACGACTACGAAGCATTCAAGGAGACACAGTCGAGGAGCAGACTACCCTAGTTAATTGGGTCATCGGTCTTCTTTTGCAAATGCACAAAAGCCAAGAAGCTCTTCTTTCCACTTGATGGTCATGCATCTACTATGTTTGGACTTGGACCTCCCCTAGCCATTTTAAATGAAAGGGCATCGGGTGGCTGATTGATGGTGACACTTGCACTTTTGCCCTTCCCCATAACCTTCTTGTGTAACGCTACAAGTCAACATAGGTAGAGAGCACTTAAAAGGCGAGACGACTTCAGAGTTACAAACAAAAGCTACATAGTCATGGTCAATTGTTTGATTTTTTTGTTACATTGATGGTAGATTTATTGTTACGTGGTACATCATCCTACGTCATTTTAGATAATTTGTTTACATATAGTAGATTGTAGTGTAGAGAAATGCAAAAGTTAACTTGACTACTAGCATGATCATTGAGTAGGCATCTAATCCAAGTGCACCAAGTAGAGAAAGTTGTCTTATCCAGCTATAGGAAAACCATATGAGCAGTTAAATTTTTTATCAGGGTGAGAGAATGACACAAACATATATAGTGCATGTCATACAAAAGTACCATACAAAAGTATGGTGGAGAGTCGGCATTGTATCTCCCTAGAAATAATAAGGAACAAAAGGTGTGTCTTGTCTCATAGTCTAGTTGTGCACTCCAAGCAAATGCATAGACATGGAGATTTAAATGCAAATGACAAACCTTTACAACTTGTTGACACAAAGTTTTGTATGTCAATTTGTAGATGCTCCCGTTGTTGATTTTCTCCCATTGATATGGATTGCTCTAACCAACTCATTCTTCAACTTGTAAATGGGAAGACCTTTCTTTTCTTCCATATTGAGAGCTTTGATCATTTTCCAAATATAGTTCTTTACTAAATACATCTTTCTTCCACTTTGGCATGTCATATGTAGATATTCGTATACCATGAAGTTCCTCAATAATATACCATCCTTCTATTTTAGGCATGGGATGTTCCCAAGGATGACTTGGGATGGAATCAAGCATGCTCCTTTGCAGATGCTCTGGCAACTCTCACCTCACTTTGGCTAAATAAGATTGTGTCATTGTAGTTCTCTAAAGTGAACCATTTGTGGGGTCAAAGCATGGTTTGGTGGTACAAAAAGTAGTGTCCTTGACACAACATATGCTTGGTGATTCTTGTGTGTAAAAACCATGGGCATTTTTTTGGAATTGGGGAGGACAAATAAACTTCATTTTTAAGTGGACGTTTTTTTAACTTTAGAAGCATGCAATCCTAAGAAGAGGTGGGGGTGACGGCGGGGGCGGGGGGTGGGGTTATGGTTGGGAGCTTTCACTCCAGCACCTCTCTCTCTCTCTCTCTCTCTCTCTCTCTCTCTCTCTCTCCCCCTCCCCCTCCCTCCCTCCCTCCCTCGCACGTCCCTCTCCCTGTGTGTCTCTCTCAGTTTTGAACCTTCTCGCCTTCCTTGCCACCTCCATAGCCATCGAGCTACTGTGTTTGAGTCTCTCTCTCTCTCTCTCTATCTCTCTCTCTCTCTCTCTCTCTCTCTCTCTCTCTCTCTCTCTCTCTCTCTCTCTCTCTCTCTCTGCAAATGGATAGTAGCGCAGGAGATTACTGTCTTGGTGATGCTCAGGACCTTTATTTCGATGACATAGAAGGTGATGCTCAAGACCTCTCTTTCAACGAGGTAGAAGGTGATGCACGGCTCCTCTCTATCGACGAGATGGAAGGTGACACACAGTTCCTCTCTTTTGACGAGGTACAAGGTGGCCCAAGCAATGTTCAGCATATGCACATCAATTCCATTAGCACTAGTATTTCAGCCGATAAATAGGCTTTTCTTCGTGATTATTGGGTTGCAAAGAAACGCGCACAGAGAAGCAAGGAAAGACATCCTACGTCTGCTCTTGGATTACGGGAAGCCAGGTCAAGAAAGAACATTTGTGCAGCGGTGGCTTGATGTTGGCACAAGCAAACAGTAGGGATTGAAAAGAATGAGCAGAAGGAAATATTCCGGCAACTCCTGGACCACCAAACATTTTCCTTGCTGCAACCATCAAATTTCAGCAAAGTCGAAGACACTGTTTTATCGTGTGTGCGCAACACTTTGACTCAAATCAAGGTCCCTCATTCAGCAAGTGAACTTTTTGTAAAGAGAAGCTCTTTGGCAATGATTCTGAACAATAGTACAAACTCACAATCAGTAAACCAATCCAGAATAGCTAGTATCTTGGGGATCCATCGAAGGAATATAGCTGCAGCAAGCTCACGGCTAGAGAATAAAGATGAAGATGAAGTGTTTCCATTGAGTGCTTGTGAGAGACAATTGCCACGAGGAACCGTTATTACCAATGAAAGAAGAGATTTGGTATATGTCTTTTGGACATCAGAGAGCAGAGTTTCACCCAACATGAAAGACTTAGAATGATGAGAATTGGAAGGAAAAGTGTCGTCAAACATCCTATACATCTACTCGACGAATCTCATGTACCAACAACTTCTAGTAATTGTTCATCTCGTTTGGTGCTACTTAAGGCTTATTTGGTCCAGACAGTACCAAATTTGGTAGTCTGCTGTACGGCAGAGGGTGTTTACAGTACCAAAGAATATCTATAAAGTACCAAATCCTAGCTATCGACTGCCAAAGCCTATCCATAGAGTTTAAAACCCTCTCTATAGAGTACCAAAACCTAATTATCCAGTACCAATGCCTATGTATAGAGAACCAAAAGTCTATTTACAGAGTACCAAACTCAACGGATACCACCAAAGCCTCTCTGTAGAGTACCAAATCCTATCACTATAGGACCAGGATCTATTTACAGGGTACCCCACACTTTTGATAGTACGAAAGCCTGTTTGGCGGAAGAGGCAATAGGCGGCCGTGGCCAGAAGGACCATAATTTCCAAAGAAACCATTGTAAAATTCTTTTGTAAAGAAGCGTATCTAAGCCGGGAAATTGTCAAGGATGTATGATTATCCTTTTGGGAACAATTGTATATTAGAGAGCCAGTTTTAAGATTAGGGGCTTATGGCCGGACAAAACATTTTTGCAAAAACCTAATCTATAAAGGCCATTTTCTGTAACTTTTGGATAATCTTTTTGGAGGAAAAACTGAGAAGACAGCGTACGAATGAGAGCTCCTTCTTGTTCAAACTTGTAATCTTCACCATTACGGCTACGGTAATCCAAATTCAGTTTTGTTTCTTGCATTGTGTTCCTCTTACTCTGCTCTTCCATTCAAGTGTAAGCATTCAAGATTCGGTGAAGGTTTCAAATGCATCTGTTTAGGTCTTAAATCGTTGTTTTGAGTGTTTATATGCGTATTTTATGTTGTTTTGACCCTAGGAGAGGCTTTAGGGACCTAAAAACGACCCTTTAGGATCATTCGTTTACTGTTTTTGCGTACTGTGGGACGAACGATCGCGATCGTTGTACCTCTCCAGAATGTTGTGACAGTGATAGGATATGTTCCTGATAGTCCCCTGTAGCTTCCCTTCAAGTTTCGTGCGATTCCGATATGATTTGCATTGTGAACGGACGTGATGACTGTAGAGCTGTGTAGAAAGACATAGGCAGATTACTTGGCTTTAGTGCGATTGATTTGCTTGTAGAGTTAGTAGTTGCATCTCTTCGAGTTCACTGCATTAGGATTGACAACCTAATGAGTTTCCATGCCTCATCCGAGTCGCTTCCCTTGTATCGATAATTTTATGTTGATGCTTGAGAACTATGCTATGGACGTCCGTCGCGGTGACCCGCAAACATTGGTGTCGTTGCCGGGGAATGAATCTTAGGTGATGAGTGACCGAGTGCGTATTCAGGGTTTTCTTATTGTTCCAAAAGATAATTTCCATTCCATATACATTTCAGTGAAGCATCTAGACAGGGGTTCTGTTTGATTCATTTCTGTTTGTTCTTTCATTTATGTACTTAGGAGTAGGATAAGTAAATCACATTCCAGTCAGATTTGGGGCAAAAGTCAGAGCCAAAAAACCAAAAAAACCATAACTTTGGCAAAAGGACCATAAGACTCTGAAATTAGAAAATCTGACCAAACAGAGCTGAAATTGATTCAAATCACAAAGTGGTAGCACCAAACAATGGGAAATACTTGTCAGAGAGAGCCTGTAAAATTTCATCAGATTTGGCTCTAGTACTACGATCGCGATCGGTGTACCTCAGTGCCAGAATTGGACAAGATTTGACATGTGCCTTCCTGATAAGATTCTAAACAAGTTTGTCTAAAGCAACCACACCCAAAAACATCAAAAATCAAGGAAATCAGGCTACTTGTGTAAAACTAGCCTGACAGACCCAGAAACTGTAAAATCTTGACTTTTGGTGATCCAAATGCAAAAAGACTTGGGGGATAGCCTTAAAACATCAGTGTCTACAAGCATGCCAAATTTGGTCTAATTTGGGCTCCAAACTACGATCACGATCGGTGTACCTAAGTGCCAGATTTTGACCAGATTTCATATGTGGGATCCTCAAGTGTATACAAACATAAAAGTCTAAAGGACCTACGGTCAAAAACCACAAAAAAATGGTCAAAACCACTGAATACAGATCCAAGTCAAAAACTGCTAAACTAGCATAGAAATTGACTTTCAGTAGACCAAAACACATCAAAACTGAGAAGAAAGCATACAGAGGGATAGCCTGTACACAAGACAATCCCAAATAGCTTTCATTTCCCAAAACAAACACCAAAATCAAGTCAAACTGATAAAATTGGGAAAACAAGCACTTCCAACCAAGAAATGATAAAAACTTGACTTTTTTGAGTCCAAATACAAAAGTGTCTGGCAGGTAGTCTTAAAATAGCCTAGTGAACAAGCTGGTAAATGAAGGAGTACGAGCAGAAGTGCGACGCGAGAGAGAGTGCGAGAAGAAGAGCATGACGATATGGTGAACTCGCTCTACTGTAATGTGTAGAGCATAGTGAGTTCTTATTAGGTTTTTACAAAAGAACATGTGTACATACCTGGCGGCCCGCTCACTTATTTGGGCGACCACATTGGACTTTATACCCCAACAACCTCCCACTTAAAGTCCAATGTGGTACTTTAAGTGTGAGAGAAGCTACTATACAAGCTAATATACAAGAGATGTAGAGAAGTGATGTACTACCCTACACATAACTGCTTGCGAAAATGCGCATACCAAGTATATGACTTGCCTCACCCATGTCAAACAATTTTGCCATCTTTGACTTCAAAGCTGAAATTTCTTCCAAGTGCTTGCCAGCAATCAACATGTCATCCACATACAAAATAAGGATCAGCCAACTACCATCCTTAGCCTTCTTTGTATATAGACAGTGATCAAACTCACTTCGTTTGTAGCCTTGAGAAAGCATAAACTTGTGGAATTTATGGTACCATGCCCTCGGTGATTGTTTTAAGCCATAAAGACTCTTTAACAACTGGCATACCCAATCTTCCTTGCCTTTCTCAACAAACCCTTCTGGCTGCTGCATGTAAATTTCCACATCTAAATCACCATGCAAGAACGCTGTCTTGACATCCATTTGGTGCAACACCAAATCTAATATGGCAACCAATGCAAGAAAGCATCTCAATGTAGTCATTTTGACCACCGGAGAGAAGACTTCATCAAAGTCAATGCCTTGTTCTTGCTTAAAGCCCTTGGCAACAAGCCTTGCTTTGGCTGACTATCATGAACGGTGATCTTATACCTGTAAACCCATTTACAGGGTAGACTCTTTTTGCCCCGTGGTAATTTAACTAGCTTCCATGTCTGGTTTTTATGCAGAGCTGTCATCTCTGACTGCATGGCCAATTGCCAATTCCCGGAGTCCTTCATTTGCACTGCTTCCTTGTAACATGAAGCCTCATTGCAATCAGTCAACATGACATAGTTCATAGATGGAACAAACCTATCAGGAGGTCACGTGACACCTCCATATCTACGCACAATAGGTGGCTCAGGCTCTGGCTCAGCCACAACCTGTGGTTCCACTCTATCATGTCCTTGCTCCTCTTGAGCTCGGACATTTTGTCTTGCAGGTGCAGGTCCATCTTCTTGGAAGACAACTCTTCTAATCTCCTCAACCCTCTCTGGTTTAGAATGATATTTGGATTCATTAAAGTGAACATCATTGCTGCGGACAACCTTTCTGGATTCGGGATCCCAAAGTCTGTACCCCATCTCACCAGAATTACCATAGCCTAGAAAGATGCACTTTCTACTCTTTGGCTCAAGTTTGTTCCTAAATTCCTTTGGAACGTGAGTATATGCCTCACAGCCAAAGACTTTGAGATGCTTGTATGAGGGCATTTTGCCTGACCATACCATCTCTGGCACTGAATCCTTCTGCAAAATCTTGCTAGGAGATCTATTTACAAGATGAACAGTTGTTGATACAACTTCAGCCCAAAACCCATTTGGCAGCTGTGCATTAGACAACATACTTCTGACCTTCTCTTGTATGGTCCTATTCATCCTCTCAGCAACACCATTTTGAGGAGGATTGTAAGGAGCAGTAAGTTCACGTTTTATACCTTTTGACTCACAAAAGTCCTAAAAGGCCTTTGAAACATACTCTCCACCATTGTCAGTGCGTAAGCATTTAAGCTTCTTGCCACTCTGATTCTCCGCAAGTGTCACAAACGTTTTGAAAACACTAAACGCTTCATCCTTGTGCTTGAGAAAGTAAACCCATACTTTCCTCGAGTAATCATCTATAAATGTCATAAAGTATTATAAGGTCCCCCTAGAGATAGGTTAGGCATAGGTCCACACAAATCACTATGAACAAGTGCCAACTGTGTATCTCTTCTACTGCTTCTATGCTTATGTGGCTGCTGTGTTTGCTTACCATACAGACAATGTTCACAGAATTCAAAATCATTAAATGAAAAGCCAGGAAAATAACCAGAACGAGACAAGATTTCCATTCCCTTCTTGGACATATGTCCTAACCGGCTATGCCACAAAGAAACGTTCGGCTGCTCGGTTACATTGATTACATTTTTAGAGACATTTGATACATAAATCATGTAAAGTCCTCCAGACTTTACTCCATGTGCTACTGTCATAGAACCCTTGGATATCTTCCGCATGTTCTGTCCAAAAGTGGTGACGTAGCCAGCATCATCAAGTAAACCTGTGCTGATCAAGCTCTTTGTAATTGCGGGAACATGTCTCACATTCTTCAGCGTGAAAGAAGAGCCATTCTGAAACTTCAATTGAACATCTCCAACACCTAAGATCTCACATGTCTGCCCATTGCCTAGCCGAACATGATCTTTAGTGGTCACATAAGAGGTAAACCACTCCTTGTTTGGAGACACATGAAGTGATGCCCCTGAGTCTATAATCCAGTCACTCAGTGCATTTCCATCAAATGCTGTAAGAAGAGCTGAGTCCATTGTATTCTTCAAGAAGTAGATGTCTCCTGACACTAGACTGTCATCCTCTGCAACAGTGTTTGTCACATTTATTTCTTGAATCTTCACTGAGGACTTGTTCTTCTCACCATGGTCTTCAGATTTCTCTTTGCCTTTTTCTGCTTTCCATTCTCTGCAGTCTCTTTTCATGTGACCCTTCTTGCCACAATGGTAGCATTCTATGTCACTCTTGCCTTTAGCACTGCGGGACTTGCTACGAGACTGATTCCTCTTTCCACCTTTGTAATTTTCTTTGGTCCTTCCCCTAACAACTAAGGCTGTTCCTTTGCCTTTGTCCATTGTCTTTCTATTGGTTTCTTCAGTAAGCAGACTTCCTTCTACACCTGCTATGTTCAAACCATCTGGAGGTGCAGAATTACTCAAAGCTGTGCCAAAAGTGTCCCAACTTTTCAGCAATGTGATCAACAGGAACATAGCTCTAACAGGTTCATCAAACTTGACACCTTGAGCTGACAACTGACTATAGATTGTGTTGAATTCATTCCGATGATGGACATAGGTGTCCCTTCTTTCATCTTCAAGTCAACAAGCTTCTTAAGCCAGTATACCTGTGAAGCTGCACTCTGCTTCTCATAAAGATCACTCAGCTTTAACCATGCTTGATAAGCCGACATCTCGTCTGCTACATTGAAGTAAACGCTTTCTGCCAAAGTCAGCATAATGGTAGAAAGTGCCAATTCATCCATTTCGCTCCATTCATCTTCGTCCATATCTTCTGGTTTTATCCCCTTGAGCTTTATAGGTTTTATCTCCTTCTTTTGTACCAACACGTGCCAAATCTGCTTCTTCCACAATGGGAAATTGATTCCATCCAGTTTCTTGATATTGTAAAGAACAGTGTCCTATGATCCAGCCATAGCTACGCTTCACAGTAGTTTACTTTCCTGGGAAAAATTCGGCAGAGTTTCCCCTGTAAACTGACCTCTGCACCAATATCAACCTGTCAAATGAACCAAGAAAGCTTCAGATTCTGCAAAAATTTTGGCAAAGTCTCCTTTGTAAAATGGCTCTGGTGTACTAAAAACAGACCAAAAAACAGCTCAAAAAACACTGTCTCTCTGACACTGTAAGCTGCGGGTAAACCTGTCCTGCACATGTACTGTCTCTGACTGTCCTGTCACTGTCCTGTAAGCATAGACTGTGACAATGCCTCAACGGCAGTAAAGCAAAGATGCAATCCCAACTGTCTAACTCACAGTCAATACATCCTAGCTGCCTATCTAAGGGTGCTCGAGGGATCGCTCCAAAACCTGTATCACCGAAACGATCTCAACATTCGAGAATCCCCCAGCTCAATAAAACCTCACTCGACCCTCAACAAAGGCTGCACGAAATCTGACAGTACATAGACTTCCCACAAAGTCATACATCCACAAATTTCCCACTATATGCTATAACCACTGCGGCGGTTGTTTGCTGCGTGACTCACAGCCAGCAAACCCTCAACAAACATACATCATCTCTGACAATACATCCCATGTGGAAGTACCTGCAATGTCAGATGAAATCTGGAATATCAAGCAGCAAACACAAGCTACCTGATGAACTAGTGGATGTCGCCTATAGTCTGTGTGTAGATGCGCCTGTGTCGTATGTGACACGTCTCCAAGAACTGTGAGCCGTCCTTTGATGTGTAGACAGCCACAAATCAACACTCTGGGAGTGTCGATATCCTCAGCACCTACAGTCGTAGGCCGAAAAACCCCAAATTTGCAGAGTCGGATCTGCACCCGCTGAGACCACATAGTCGAAAATGGCCTGTGCAGACCTTTGTCGAAGCCGAACGGTGGCCGAGATGACCTCAGAATGAAATTCTGAGCACACCAAGCCCTACAGGCTATCCCACAAGATTTGGGGCCGTGTCTTTGCCTGTCGAATTTCACTCCAATCTGAGCTGGTGACTCTAGCCTCCTGCAGTGTTGCCCCGAGCCTCGATCTGAGCTCTGATACCAGTTAAAGGAGTACGAGCGGAAGTACGACGCGAGAGAGAGTGCGAGAAGAAGAGCACGACGATATGGTGAACTCGCTCTATTGTAATGTGTAGAGCATAGTGAGTTCTTATTAGGTTTTTACATAAGAACATGTGTACATACCTGGCGGCCCGCCCACTTACCTGGGCGACACATTGGGCTTTATACCCCAACAGTAAAGTTTCATCTGATTTGGACCCAGAAGTACGATCGCAATCGATGTACCTCTGGCCCAAATCTAGCTCATTTTCTACCTGATCATAAACCTAGGTTACACAAGATACCAGGAGTTTTCAAAACTCAAATTGGACATATTGTCAATAAACCAAGGGATAGTACGCCCATTGGAACCGATCCTTGAAGAAGTCATTTCCGATACTTCTTCAGAGAGATCTTCCGAGTGCTTCACAGAACACTTGGGGCAAATAAAACTAAACGAGAGAGAAAACATGGCAGCAAGACCATCAGACCCCTCGGCCACGCTAAATCTGTTGTTCATCAAGTATCAATATGACAACAAGCAAGGTGCCAAGATATACAAAGACGGTATGGACCGCTACTGTGTGAAAATAGAAGATAGACCAAGCGAGTTCAGGGACTTAGTGCCTGTAAGCTATAGCGGAGACAGGTACCTAGATGACGAGGGTATCATGTATTTGGTAGTCCTAAATCCTAACATTGTAGACAAGTGGGGATTGATGGGTACAAAAGCCAAAATAGACGAGGAACATGAGGAAAGGGCTCCAACAATGAGCTTACTGAATGTGAAATTAAGGCGAGAAAACAAAATGATGCGAATCAACACGGATAATGTCTACCTAGGGTTATACAAGTATAATAATGGAGAGCAAGATCTCTATTATAGATGCGAGGATCCTTACGTTGGGGAGATGACTGAGCGGAAAAGACTTTATGTCTTCACCTACACCGAGGGAGCGGAAATGAAAATTGCCGCATATGACAAGTATGGAAGACGATATGCAGCAATCGACAAAAAAGAATTGGAGGGTTATACGTACTTTGGGGGACCACTTCACCATTACTATGTCACTCCAAGCCCTCTTAGAACAGCACCTACAACTGTGTGCCAGAACCGTTAACCACAGGCGGAGGGAGGACTCATGTAGCTGATTCTTTCAATCGACCTCATTATTCGATGCCAACCCCCATGGGAACTTTACATTCCAGAGAATCGATGGCTACGATCGAGGTAGTACGGTTCCTATCTCTACACATATTGCTGTAGGTCCGACATTTGCAGCCATCCCATCACATTTGCCTCCTAGTAGTAGATTTGGGGCGGGTGAGCCAACGAGAGCAACCTACGACCTCCCTGATGTACGAGAACGATTAAGTCGGGACATGGGAGCAATGAGAGTGACCGCAGACCATAGACGGATCAGACCGTCCCAAGTAGCGAAGTGCATGCCAAAGAAGTATAGCGGCTCGGGGAATCCATATGCCCATGTATCGCTTTTCAAACAAGTCTTAAGAGTGGAACAGATCACTGATTTCCATACTCAATACGAGGGATTCGGGCTGACCTTGGAAGGGACGGCCTTAACATGGTTTCAACCTTTAAACCCTAAAATTTTTCCAAATATTGAACATGTATTGTGCGAGTTCGCAAAAGAATTCTCAAAACGGGGTATAAAGCATAATACTGTATTGCAGATATATGCTTTTAAACAAAGGGAGAATGAAAAAGTGAAGGAAGCGACCTTGAGATTCAAGCAATACATTGAGAGATGCCCGAGAAGAGAATTACCGCAGGACGAGAGATTGTTTGTGCTCTTCGTGGAAGGACTTAGGAATGAAACCTTGAAAAAGGACCTTCACTTGAAGGCTTGTAGCACATTTCAGCAGGTTACGAGGGAAGCTTTATATCTTGTCGACAACTGCAAAGCATATGGGGAAGTGTCCGAGGATACTAATTCAATAGCCAGTGGCTCTTCATCGATTAAGAGCGAACCCTCTACCAAGAAAGATGCTCAGGCGTCCTTGATGCCAACAGCTGATCAATTGATAGAGGAGGTAACAAAGAGAATGCAACAACATGTGAGATCAAATCCGGTGATGAGACAGTCTCAGACGAGGAAGTGTGACGCATGCGGGGGGGATCATCCGACGCCATGGTGCACACAACAGCCTAAAGCTCCAGTTGCGAGTGGATGAGTATTGAAATGGTGTGCCATAGAGCAGAAATGGACGAATCATAGCACTGAAGAGTGTTTTTATAACAAAAATTTTGTGAGGGAAAGACCGTATGGACCTCCAGCAGGACCATCTCAACCACCTCCTCCAAGGTATCAAGTTGGACCAAATATGAATTTGGTAGCTGGAGCAGATAGACCTCAACCTGTGTTAGGTCAACAACCTCCATTACCACAGAAAAATAGGGCCATGATTAGATACGCTCAACCTTGTGAAGCATCACCAGGAACGAATAGTACACTTAAAGTGTCTTATTACGAGGAACCAAATGAGCCTTACGCAACTGAACCCGAATCACAAATATACGCAAACGAAGCATATCAACCGTGGGGAAATAGTGAGGGTATGGCACCACCAACGTATATAGCACAACCTTCGAGAGATCAATATTTGGTAGACGAGAGAACGTTAACGTTCATTGCGAACCAAAATTACAAACCAAGAGGATATCCCAATAGAACAGGACAACCTATGGGACCACCTCCTCAAAATCAACCAACAATTGGACAGTGCTATAGCTGTGGAAGTACGGATCATTGGGAGCGTAACTGTCCTTTCAAGGGCGAAAGAGTGAAAATTTTTGGGTTTTGCGACGGATGTGGCGTGAATCACATATTACCAAATTGCCCGAAGAATCCAGACAACAACGGAAAAGCGACTATGAATATTGTGGAGGTGATACCAAGCGCTAGCAACGGATCAGAAATCGATCCCATGATCCGAATCAACGCAATAACCAGAGCCCAAACCAAGGACTTAGGAAAAAACGAAACGTTGGAAGAAAAGGTCGAGTTGCCCATACCAACAGAAAATGAGAGTTTATTCGTTAGAACTCAGCAAAAATCCTGGAAGGGAAAACGAGACAGAATGAAAACGAGAAGGTTAAATACGCAAATTGCCATGCAAAACGAGTTGCATGAAACAAGGGAACAACTCAAACAAGAGAGAGAGAGTAAGACAACTGAGGCCATCAACAAACCGAGGAAAGCGTCCTCAAGAGGATCAGTCTTGGTTGACAAAGTGCTAGAGCCGTTAGATGCTCTATTACAAGCATACGAAGCAAGACTAAAAACAAACCAAACCTTAGAGCAGAGATGGTTGACTTACCCTCAACCAGAAGTGGAAACGAAGCACTTGGAAATGTGTAAACACCTCATTGAAACAGCCCAAGCGATGATGGAACCTGAGATAGCTAGAACCCCAGAACAAGAAGTATTGATTCACAAAGAGCGAGAAAAACTAAAAATCGATGAACCAAAACAATTAAACGAACCCAAGCCTGAAACAGTATTGCCACTGGATCATCGAGTTGTGCCAAACACGGCTGATGACGGTAAATCAATGACGATGATGCAAATTCCAGAGGTTGAAGAACAATGGCCACAACACTTATGGGAAACCATTAGAAACAGAAAGAATGGAAGCGCGACGTTACAATCTGCTCCAATTCCTGAAATTAACATGGATAACGGATTTTTTCTAGCCGATATACAATTGTTATATGGGGATGCGGGAAGAGAAATTTCGGTGCAAAGCAAAGCCCAATCCTTGAAAACCCTGCCTTCATTTATAGGTGAACATGAGGCACAATCGGAGATAAGGTTAGTTCCATCCCAGATGAGAACTATCCCAAATATGGTTGACTCAAAGAGTCTTCAAGAGATGTTGTCGACACCTATAACATGCACCATCACGCTGTTTGAACTCTTGAGAGTCAAACCACATTTGTGGGAAGACATGGCAAAACATATGGAGCACAAGGGAGTAAAGATTCCTCTTCCGACAAACCCTTGGAGAGAAGAAAACAAATGGGAAAGTCAACCCAAAGCCCAACCAGTGCCCATAAACAAGGTCGGAGATTATTGCGAAGGAGAGGAGGGTAACACAACATTACTTGTTGAGTATCAGGATATAAAAACAATAGCTATCCTAAACAGTGGAGCTGGAGTGGCGATTGCTACAAAGAAAATCTGGGAGAAGTGGGACCGTCCAGCTCTCAGGAAAACTAGAATAAAACTGCAACTCGCAGATGGGTATGTAGAGAGGCCGTTGGGAATCCTGAACCAAATAATTATAACTTCGTATGGAATTAACTATGAGCACACCTTTGCCGTGGTGGATTTCGGAAAACGAACAACTTTGACATTATTTTGGGACGACCATTCATGCATCAACTCAAAATGATACAGGATTGGGGTTACGATCAAATCTACCTAAGGCACGAAGAACTAATAACGAAAATCAACATGAAGGATCACAGCTATAGAGACGTTGAGAAAACGCTAGCGCAAGAATTTAATTCTACCACGGTAAATGAAAAATAAATACCTGCGTGGATGCAAACAAAAGCGCATGTTTGGATGTGTGGAGCATCCGATTGTGGTGAGATAATCCGAGAGGAATGCGTTCTGGAAAGATCCGTCGAAGACGAGGCATATTTTCCAGAACCTTTCTCGAAACATTTATTTGAGCCATTCGGGTGGACTCAAATATTGTCAACCTTAGACGTATGTGTTAACGAATGCACACTTACGAAATTTTGTGACGAAGAAGGATACGACCTAGTGACGTTGCAAATGGCTAGCGTTGTCCTTGAGTCGGGATCAGAGAACG
Source organism: Adiantum capillus-veneris (assembly GCF_014529385.1). Lineage (NCBI taxonomy): Eukaryota > Viridiplantae > Streptophyta > Polypodiopsida > Polypodiales > Pteridaceae > Adiantum > Adiantum capillus-veneris. Next base: position 72,326,098 of record NC_140945.1, read on the forward strand.
AGGAATAGGAGGAACCTCCACGTGAGACTGGATGTAAACGAATAAGTAATGCGGTATCTGTAGTGAACGATAGGATTCAAACAGAAGAGGAATTCACGGATTCACTATGCTGTGACCTTCCATCAATGGACGACGAAAACCAACTGATAGAGGCTGATGATGAAAGATCAAGCGCATCAGAGACGAACGGAAAATACAGGATGAGAGAGGACAGGTTTTACGAGTTTCATAACCAAAAACCTAGTCGATAGGAGCGGTATAAATCCAAGAGAGCCAGAAAATCAAGGGCGAATAAGCATAATCCGATGCCTCTTGTCAATGATAGAACGGGATATCTAAAGCTTGTCAAAGCTGAGGATTGTGTCAAAGACGAGGTCACTGGCCGGTTTACCAAAACTAAACCATGGGAAAACAACAAGAAGACCAAACACGAAAAGCGGATGACTAAGTCGCAAAAGGAACGAAAAATAGGGTCCGGAATGACCAAAACAAAGAGGAAAACAGAGTACAACAAGCTCAAGCGAACCCTTAGAGACATATGGATGACCGACTTTGAAACAAATGAGGACACGAGTTCTGACAAGATAGATGCACCATCCCATTATAAGAAATATACCATACAAGATAGAAAAATCATAGTGCAACAACCTATGAGGGAATTAAAAGAACCGGGTACATCATACGACGGTCCGGAAAAAGCCAAACGAATAGATCTAGCGGAGCCAGGAGAAGGTCCAAAACCTGTATATATTGCCACGGATCTTACTGATGAAGAGGAAAAGCTTTTGGTAGCTACTCTTAAACAATATAGAGATGTGTTTGTGTGGTCGTACAAAGATCTTAAAGGGGTGGATCCTAGTATTTGTCAACACACGATACCCCTTAAGAATGACACAAAACCCAGCAGACAACGTCCCTATACTTACAATGAAACATTTGCTAAAAAGATCAAGGAGGAGATAGATAAACTTAAGGAGGCAGAGTTTATTTACGAAATTGAGCACACCAATTGGGTTTCACCAATTGTGGTGGTCCCGAAGAAAAACGGAAAGTTGAGAGTGTGTGTCAATCTCAAGAAAGTAAACGCTGCTACAATTCGAGACAACTATCCCCTACCCATTACTGATCATATAATAGAAAGGGTAGCAGGCAAAGAGGCTTACAGCTTCTTAGATGGCTTTTTGGGTTACAACCAACTCGCAATAAAGCCAGAGGATCAGCACAAAACGGCTTTCGCAACTGAATGGGATATTTTTGCATTCCGAGTAATGGATTTTGGCATAACCAATGCACCAGCTATATTTCAGAGGCTAATGGGTCATGCTTTTAAAGAATATCTAAGACAATTCTTAGAAATTTACATGGATGACTTGTGCGTTCACTCCCTTGTAAGACTGGAGCACATAGAACACTTGACCAAGGTGTTTGAAAAATGCAAGCTGTATCGGATTTGCCTGAATCCAGAAAAATGCATCTTCATAGTAAGACAGGGAAAAATATTGGGACATATAGTGTCCAAAAACGGGATTTCGACAGACATGGAGAAGATCAGCGTCATTGTTGATCTACCACGACCACTAAGGGTGAAAGAGGTACAGGCATTTATGGGTCATTGTTGGTATTATCGCAGATTTATCTACTCATACGCTATAATTGCAAAACCACTTTACGCGTTGATAACTAAATTTGAGTGGACAGAAGAATGCAAGGAATCTTTTCAAACGTTAAAGCAGAGATTAATTTCCGCTCCAATATTGAAAGCTCCGGATTGGGAAAAGATCTTTCACATTCATGTGGATGCATCAGCGTATGCAATAGGATGCATACTTGCACAACCTGGAGAGAACAACATGGATTTTCCAATAAGTTACTCCAGTAGATAATTGAACAATGCAGAGAAGAATTACACAACAACCGAAAGGGAGGGATTAGGTATGGTCTATGCGGTGAAAAAGTTTAAACACTACTTACTTTCCAATAAATTTGTATTCTTCGTTGATCACCAAGCACTGTTGTACTTAGTAAACAAACCTTGTAGTACGGGAAGGATTGTTCGATGGTTCATCATACTACTTGAGTTTGATTTTACAGTAGTGGTCAAAAAAGGTACAACACACCAAAGAGCGGACCATTTATCTAGGATGATGCATGGAGAAAACCCTGTAGGAGTTAACGATGATCTGCTAGATGCATATCTTTTCAACATAGAAATGGTTCCAAGATGGAGCGAGGACTTAATTCCTTTGCTGACTATCGGGTCTTTGAATATGACAAGACAACCATCTACCATTGCAGCATCCAGATCATTGGTAATGTTGGCAGGCAGGCTATATAAACAGGAAACGGATCGAATCCTTAGGCTTTGTGTTGAATCTGACGAACAGGAATTGTACCTAAACCAGGCTCATATACAAACAACGAGAATTCACAATGGGCATGCACAGATGTACCAGAGATTGATGAGAGCGGGTGTGTATTGGCAAAAAATGTAACATAGTGTTCATATGCATGTCAAATCTTGTGTCAAATGCACGCTTCAAAAGCCAATAGAACACGCGACTCTATTCAGATTGTCTGTAGCACCCCGATGGAGTAACTACATCGTTGAATACCTCACCACCAGGATCCTGCCTAAGGGGATGAGTAGATCACAAATCAAAACAATCATGAAAGAGGCAGAAAACTATGTACTGATTGAGGACTCTCTTTACAAGAGGGGAAAGGACCATCAATTGAGAATGTGCGCGACTGAAGAGGAATACATTCCTATCTTAGAGCAAGCACACAGCGGACAAGCTGGTGGACATTTCTCAGCTGACAAAACGGCCAAAGCAATTCTTATTGCGGGCATATGGTGGCCTACACTATTCATGGATGCTAAAGAGTTTGTGAAACGATGTGATGAGTGCCAGAAAATGAAAATTCCGAGAGCGCGCGACGATATGCCCTTAAGGCCAATGATGGAGGCAAGAGCGTTTGCGAAATGGGGAATAAATTTTGTAGGACCGATAACGCCTCCGAGGTATAAAACGCACGCTCAATACATTATAGTGGCAACAGATTATCTAACAAAATGGGTGGAAGCTAAAGCAACAGCCAGAAATGATGCAAAAACGACATCACAGTTTTTGTACGAGAACATTTTCACCAGATATGGCTTATCAATTGAGCTCGTGAGCGATAGAGGCACTCACTTCATCAATGAAGTGATCGAATTCCTATTGGACAAATTCATGGTAATTCACAAGCAGTCCGCCCCCTATCACCCACAAGCAAACGGCCAAGCAGAAAGTACGAATAAAATTTTGGTGACAATTCTTACCAAAATTTTTGGCGAATCGAGAGCTGAGTGGGATCAAAAGCTGCATTCATCTTTGTGGGCGTATCGAGTAGCTTACAAAACATCCATCGGAACGACTCCATTCAACATGGTTTATGGAATGCAAGCGATTTTGCCACTTGAATTCCTTATTCCCACACTTCGAGTCGCTAAACAATTAGAATGGACGGGCCATGAATTATCCAATCAGGTAGATGTCCTAAAAAAACTGGATGAAACTAGATTGAGAGCAGTTGCGTCAATCTACGCGCAAAAACGAAACATGAAATCATTCTTTGATCAACACATAATCAGCAAGGAATTTGCTACTGGGGATTATGTTTTAAATTATACCCTAAAAGAACATTCCCGAAAACTCAAAAAGCGAGGGAATGGACCCTACGTGATTCATGACATATCATCTAGCGGTGCCATAAAACTTGCGACATTAGAGGGAGAGGAAATGTCTAACTGGATTAGTGGTTGCAGACTAAAGAAATACAACTTGCCACTAACCACAGAAATGCTTGCCAAAATACACGCTGCGAAGGAGCGCAAGAACAAAGCAAAAGAAACAAAAGCTCAAGCGCAGAAGGAGGCCAAAGTCAGAATTTTAAAAAGAAAACAAGCATTACAACAACAACTAATTCCTACACCACCGGACACGACTCAAATTCCTTTATCTATCATTCAAACTGATGAGCAATGGGAAACAGGAATTGATGTTCGAATCAATGTCAAACTCCCGCATGGCAGGTATCAGTGAGCATTAATTGACACAGGTGCAAGAGTGAATGTGGTCAAATTCTCCACTTACAGGATACTTACAGATGAACCACTCGTGCAATCCACGCGTGATCTACGAGCGGCAAACGGTGCAACAATGCCAACGCTAGGAATAGTAAACTTACCAATCAATCTTGATGGAAATAGTTTCCCTCATCAATTTTTCGTAATGGAAGACGGAGAAATCAGACAATCAATATGTTTAGGAGTTCCATGGATGAGAACGTACGATGCAGTCACTGAATGGTCAGAACATGCGTTAAGGTACACACACGACTCTAACGTGTGCATGACTCCATTCGCAAAAACAGATCACTCGTGGCCAAGTATCCCCATCGACAATAAGCAACCAGCTATTCAGCCAAAAACAACCCCAAAGGTTATTCAGAAGGTCTGGATCAGGAAATCATTGCTGACCAACAAACCGAGCAAGATATGGCTACCTAAGGGCAAACTCCTGACGGAAGCAGCATCATCTCCAAAACCTTCCGAAGCTACTTCCAAGTGGAAATGGCAACCAAAAATGGATAACGCTAAAATGCCAGAGCTCGAAAGGAACACCAAAACTCAAAACACGAAGCATGAATCTTCGAAATGGCACTGGAAACCGGTGAAAACTAGAGCAGAATCGATAACGATGCAGCAAACCACATATAAATGGGTTCCAAAAATAGTTGCCGGCACAACACCAACAATCAAGGAAAGAGCAATTCAACTGCAAGCTCTCATGTTCCATAAACAGCTACCCTCGCCATCAAAAGCCATTGAACACTACATTCAGTTCCCACATCATGCAGAGCATATTGTTACTCAACGCATTGTCTCAAACATCAGAATAGGGCCACATGACACGGCCATGCATCGACACAGAGTTCAAAACCCATGCACATGCACCCCCCTTCGTCCGGGATGACTCGGACAAGGAAGGGGGGAGTAATAGTCAGGGCCATTAAGAGGTCCAATGTGTATATATTTACATAATGTGTGTGTTTTTTTTCATTATTTAGAGTTCAGTTTTGAACAAATTCGATCAAACCCTGGCATTTTTAGCAGTTTCCTTTTTGTATCATCCGACTAGCATAATAATGAGCTGTAATGACAAATCTGGAGCATTGGGATGCTTCTAGAGAAAATATATGCTTAGGGGTGAGTATAATAATTTTGGCTAAATTTTCGCCAGTTAATAAGTATTTTCATTTTATTGTGTTTGATCTTCGTTAATAAAACATCTAAAATTCAAAAAAAAATCAATTTAAAAAAAAATCTCGATCACAAGTGTCGGAATCAAGTTCTGGAAGCAAACGCCGAAGTATCATGATAAAATTATCAAGCATGGAAGATATGAATCTAATCTGAAGATGTCAAATTTCGGCCTCAATCATCATGACTACATTTCATCAAAATCGCATCAAACGGTCATACGATGCCGGAATGATGAACGATTCGACCCACAAGTGGTATGCAGATTAAATCAAGATCAATGGTGAGAAAAATCAACCCTGTGTTATGAAAATCTCAGGAAGATATAGATCAGGTAGGCCAAATTCTAGCTCATTGTTCATTGTCACCTTTTGAGAGAGAAGGAGAGAGCTTTTTTGACCTAAAGAGAGCTGCCACGTTTCTGCCCCGTACGGACGGTTGGAGCCAGCATTCCACACCAGATTTCATAGGTATGTTCCCTATTAAGTAAAGATCAAGTCTATTATGCATGCAAGCGCGAATCTTTGCACAAACGGGCGAAAGGATCGAATCAAATTCGGATGGGGTCAAAGAGGTCGAGGGCCCTTAGAGGCTTCCATACAAAACCTTTTTCAGCCACAGAACACATCAATGTGCTCCCCACGAGGTCAAGAACAAATCCATGTGGTCAAAACCAAATTTGGTGATGGTACACAGATCGCGATCGGTGCACCTCACTGACAAAACCTGGGACAGATTTTGCAGAACACCTCCCCTCAACCTCGCCTACAACTTGTTGGTGTCAAAACCAAATTTGTCCTCCATGGTACGATCGCGATCGATGCCCCCACTTCCAGGTTTTACAACTTTTGAGTTGGCCCATGCTTGGAACTCAGTTAAAAGTACACCCTCTTGAATTTTCAAGGAAAATGCACAAATTTTGCTCATAGAATGGGCCCAATTTGTCAAACACAACCCAAAAGGGAAAATTTGACCTACAACTACCCAAATCTGGTTAAAAGTGATGATGGATGGTTTGGAAGGAACACTTGTCCGACTAAGGGTCAGGACAGTTGCAGAAAACCTCGGATGGATCTCAATATCTCCTACAAGTACAGATATGGTAATTTCAGTCTCGTCTGATCACACAAAGCTAGAATTGGAGCTGAGGATCACTTAAGGATGCTGAAACATCACATGGATATCCAAGAAATGCCTGAAAAATGCACAAATCTGGAAAACCTCCTAAGACAGGGTATAAAGTGCCTGATAAGGTCAAAATCAGACAATGGAGTAGGCTGATAGTAGCAGAACAACTTCAACTAACTCCAGGATCCAACCAAAATTCATCAGGAAAACCAAATGTGGTTAGACTTAGTAAAATATGGTCAAATAGTGAAAAATTGCTCTAAATTGTTCATTTTAAGTCCAAACTTGAAAATAAATCATCAGTGGGCTAGGCAAGCATAGGAGATCATGACCATCTATTTTCCCCCAAATTTGGCATCTGTACTACAATCGCGATCAGTGTACCTCAAATCCAAAATTTGACCAAAACCTATCAGATCCCTTGTAGACATCTTGTTCAAGTCACCATCCAAGTTTCAAGCCAATTGGACATCAATAACTCATAAAAAATCAGAGTCTAGTCCAAAACTCCCTTGTAACCCAGATATGGGACCTGTAAACTCAAAAGTGGTCCAAAAGACACACAGAGTGGACCAAAATGACCCTCCAACTATCAACAACCCACTCATATGATCAAATCCAAATTTGGCCTCTGCATTATGATCACGATCGGTGTACCTCAGATCCAGAACTGGCTCAAATTTTTATCAGTCATAGCTCTAGCCTTCCTAGTCCCACTGTTGAAATATAGACAAGAATGGATGAAATTTGTTCAAGTTATGATCAATTTCAACTTTTGAACTGTTTTTACTAAACAGTCTAAATGCGATTGATTGCGAAAAGCAAATCCTGACGGCTTATGATTCTCCTGACACAGAATGCCTCACCCAAAGAAAGACAGGCAGTGGATAGCAGCACCATATGAAGTGGAGGAGCTTGCCACAAATGAGAAGGCTCACATCTCGGATGAAATACTGGCTCAAATCCCTACCCACATCTTCATCTCGAAGTTTAAGGATGTTGATGGCGACTTGGTAAAGACAACTATCATGCCACGGGAGATATGGACTCTCCACCAAAAGCCGGAAGTAATAGAGGCTGTGCAGGCGATACACTTGGAACAATTTTTCAGATTACAGCCATGGGGAACAGATTACATGAGGGCCCACGAACTCATGAGCTCAATACAATATGATGGGCAGGCAATGCTCACAGACAAAGATGGGTCAAAGGTTAAAGTAAAGATCACGAAGGAGATCATCAATGAAGCCTTGCATTTCCTCCCAGGACAACACGATTTGTTAGCAAAGACAAAGGCACTAGACAATGAGAAGGCATTCGTCAAAGCGAAGGGGAACAAATACAAATACACTGACATGATCTACGGAGAGCTGGAATTGCCGATGAGATTGATATCTCAACATTTCAGAGTTCAAAAGCCTCCTCGCTACACCGAGCCGATCCTGCACATTGCAGTGGTCATGGCTCTAGCAACAGCCGAAAACAGAACCATCCGATGCGATTATGGTTCTTACATCTTGGAAAGCTTGGTCGAAGCAAATTTGAAAAGCTCGGCAAAAAACAAAACCTACATGAGTGCAGGGCCGATGCTAACCAGAATAGCATACCAGGCTTTGAGAATGATCGAGGATTTGCCAGCAGCCAGCTCACAAACGGCCTTGATCCAGAAAGCTAAGCTGGTTGCACACTCTGTAAGGACAACACTTGGCGCTACATCATCGCGCTCAGCAAAGGCCACCAATAAAAGTTCTAGTGATGAAGAGAAAACGGAGACAGATGACGAAGGGAAGTCGCAAGAGTCTAAAGGTAAAGTGCCTTCAGAGTTTGAGGAAAGTGAGGAGGAAGATTCAACAAAGCCGCTGGAGAGAAAACGAGGAGAGAGAAGTGCAATACCGCAGTCAGACATGCAAAAGTCATATGCGGAAGCCCAAAAAAGAGTCAAAGAAAGACGCACCAAATTGTGGGCTGACAGACAGGCTCGAGCAGTGGAAACGCAACAGGCACAAAAACGAAGATTAGAAAGGGAAAGGCAAGAAAGGATAGAAAATGCAACTCGCCTACGGGCCGAGAAGCAAAGACTGGAAGCAGAACAAAAGGCTGCTGAAGTGGACATATCCTCACAGTCCCCGGAACAAACGAAGGAAAAAGACGTGGCTGAAGAGCAGAATTAGTCTGAACAGCTTAAGCAGATCCAGAGAGATAGGAATCTAGAAGCGCGACGCGCGGCGGATCTCACCTGCCAAAGAATAATCAGGATTCTAAAGAAAAGGAAAGCGAAAGCATCTGCTTCGCAACAAGGCGAGGAAACTTCCAAAAGGAGACATGTGCGAGAAAAATCGAGTCCACCTCCTCCCTCGCCAAAATCACCTCCTCCCTCACCTAGAAAATCACCTCCACCATCACCCAAATCTCCACCTCCTCCCCCTTCTCCATCGAACAAAAAACAGCCAACTCCTCCCCCTTCAACCTCGCAAAAGGAAGCTTTACTACCTACAGAATCCATCGGATACCAAGAAGCATGCCAAGCAGTGACTGGATTTGATTACAAGCAAACACTGCGAGAGTTAGAACGGCAATTCCAGTGTCAATATGTGGTGCTGACTAAAAAAGAAAGGCAGGTAAAGGAAGCCCGACAAAAGCAAGAATCAGGGCAAGAAGAGTTAGACAGCCTAAGAACACAACTAGAACGCACAATGGAGGAAAGAGACCTTGAGCGGCAGCAGGCTCAGTCGCTGATCAAAGATTTGGTGGACGTCAAAACAGACCTGATTGTCAAAGAGAAAGAGTGCCAAGAGCTGACGGCCAGAGTCCAGAAAGCGACAGAGCAGCTTGCCTACGAAAGTGCAAGATTTCAAAGGCTTAGCAACTCCTACAGCACTGTCAAGGGCACTCTGACGGCTTTGATGGCTAATCAGGAACCTGTTGGAGCATTGGTCTCCACATCTGACAATGCCACAGCAGGGAACACTATAGCAGCGCTAAAATCAGAGCTAGAGCAAGAAAGGCTTCAAAGACAGCTGCTCGTATCAGGAATGGTGGCCCAGACAGCGGCAAACAAGTTAAAATTAAAAGAAGTGGAGCAGCAACTCGCTCAAGCAAGCGTTGAACTCCAAATTCAGAGACAGATCGGTGACACATTGCTAAAGGAAAAAGAAGATCTGCTTGTCCAACAGCAGATCAAAGCAGACAAGGCACATACTCAACCGCAACTGCTGCGTGGACACCATGAGACAAACTTGCCTGGAACCTCACACCAAGGGCAACAGGAGCAGGAATTTGAAGCACCCGATCTGGACATACGAGATGAACTCAGTGAAAGCATTCAGGGCATGCCAGAGGGGCCAGCCAAGGAATATATGCTCTATGAAAAAAAGATACTGGAGTCAGCAGCCCTAGCATATTTACAACCAGAAGAGCAGGTGGAAGGGTTTGGCCACGAATGCCTCCCGTTTCCTCTGCTGTGCCATGAAGCAAATTTGTGGAAAGAAAAGATGCGGCCAGCCTTTCCACAAAACAAAGAAGGGGGTTACGAGGGCATTGCACTCACAGTGGAAGAAGCTCAGGTGCTTGTCGATGACCACCCCAAGTGGAGGAAGAAGTGGTTGGACAAAAGACCACAGGATCCAACAAATTACCACAACGCGCCTCAACATATACAAATAGATCCTACATTCTGCCCAGTCCCTCGACGACGCACTTGGAAAGATTTCACAACATGGAAGGGGTCAAGGCAGCACAAGCTAAATTACCCGGTTCTAACAGCGCAGCAACCCCCTACAATGGCGTACATGGTCAGCACACTAAACTCAACAAAGACTTTGCTACGGGATGTCCCCGATTTGGCCTGCCAGATGTTAGTAAAGATAGCCCGGATGATCGTCACCTGCATCCAGGTGTTTAAAGACACTGAAGGCGACAATCATCCATGGAATCTATTCTTGGAAGGACACAGAGGCATCTGCTGGAATCTACAGGATTCACCGCCACGGCATATCTTGATGGCCATGTACTCCAGGCTAATGTACCTGCCATCACACTACTTGAAAATGTTTGACGAGGCCTTCGTCACAAGATTCTTCGAAATGGATTCAAGGATTTTCCATCCCATGGCGAAGTACCTCAAAGCAAGGTACGTGGCATACCAACACACATTATCAGAAAATCCATTCAGACAACAACAAGAAGCCCTCAAAGCCGTACTGTGAACAAGAAGCTTTTCAGCGACACTTGCTTCATTAGAGCCACATCAACGGCCAAAGCACTGAACATGCACGAGGGCGTGCAAGGATAAGAAAGGGGGGAGTGTTTGGCGGAAGAGGCAATAGGCGGCCGTGGCCAGAAGGACCATAATTTCCTGAGAAACCATTGTAAAATTCTTTTGTAAAGAAGCATCTCTAAGCCGGGAAATTGTCAAGGATGTATGATTATCCTTTTGGGAACAATTGTATATTAGAGAGACAGTTTTAAGATTAGGGGCTTATGGCCGGACAAGCCATTTTTGTAAAAACCTAATCTATAAAGGCCATTTTCTGTAAGTTTTGGATAATCTTTTTGGAGGAAAAACTGAGAAGACAGCGTACGAATGAGAGCTCCTTCTTGTTCAAGCTTGTAATCTTCGCCATTACGGCTACGGTAATCCAAATTCAGTTTTGTTTCTTGCATTGTGTTCCTCTTACTCTGCTCTTCCATTCAAGTGTAAGCATTCAAGATTCAGTGAAGGTTTCAAACGCGTCCGTTTAGGCCTTAAATCGCTGTTTTGAGTGTTTATATGCGTATTTTATGTTGTTTTGACCCTAGGAGAGGCTTTAGGGACCTAAAAACGACCCTTTAGGATCATCCGTTTACTGTTTTTGCGTACTGTGGGACGAACAATCGCGATCGTTGTACCTCTCCAGAATGTTGTGACAGTGATATGTTCCTGATAGTCCTCTATAGCTTCCCTTCAAGTTTCGTGCGATTCCGACATGATTTGCATGGTGAACGGGCGTGATGACTACAGAGCTGTGTAGAAGGACATAGGCAGATTGCTTGGCTTTAGTACGATTGATTTGCTTGTAGAGTTAGTAGTTGGATCTCTTCGAGTTCACTGCATTAGGATTGACAACCTAATGAGTTTCCATGCCTCATCCGAGTCGCTTCCCCTGTATCGATAATTTTATGTTGATGCTTGAGAGCTATGCTATGGACGTCCGTCGCGGCGACCCACAAACAAAGCCTATATGTAGAGCACCAAATCATGTCTATCGAGTACCAAAGGCTATCTATGGAGTACCAAAGCACATCTGTAGAGTACCAAATCCGGTGTATCTAGTACCAAGCATATGTATGGAGTACCAAAGCAGATCTGTAGAGTACCAAATCCTAGCTATCGAGTGCTAAAGCCTATCCATAGAGTTTCAAACCCTCTCGATAGAGTACCAATACCTATATATCCAGTACCAATGCCTACGTATAGAGAACCAAAAACTATTTACAGAGTACCAAACTCATCGGATACCACCAAAGACTATCTATAGAGACTTACCAAATCCTATCTGTAGAGTACCAAAGCCTATCACTATAGGACCAAAGTCTATTTACAGGGTACCCCACACTTCTGATAGTACCAAAGCCTATATGTAGAGTACCAAATACTGTCTATCGAGTACCAAAGGCTATCTATAAAGTACCAAAGCACATATGTAGGGTACCAAATCCGGTATATCGAGTACCAAAGCCTATCTATGGAGTACCAACTCAGATCTGTAGAGTACCAAATCCGGTATATCGAGTACAAATCCTAGCGATCGAGTGCCAAAGCCTATCCATGGAGTTTCAAATCCTCTCGACAGAGTACCAAAACTTATTTATTCAGTACCAATGCCTATGTATAGAGAACCAAAGTCTATTTACAGAGTACCAAACTCATCGGATACCACCAAAGACTATCTGTAGAGTACCAAATCCGCTCTGAAGAGTACTAGATTCTATCTGTAGAGTACCAAAGCCTACCACTATAAGACCAAAGTCTATTTACAAGGTACCCCACACTTTTGATAGTACCAAAGCCTATATGTAGAGTACCAAACTCATCGGATACCACCAAAGACTATCTGTAGAGTACCAAATCCTCTCTAAAGAGTACCAGATCCTATCTGTAGAGTACCAAAGCCTACCACTATAGGACCAAAGTATATTTACAGGGTACCCCACACTTCTGATAGTACCAAAGCCTATATGTAGAGTACCAAATAATATCTATAGAGTACCAAAGCCTATCGACTGTACCAAATCTACGGTACCATATTTGGAACTTTTTGGTACTGTTGAACTTGGGTGCACGTCTGTCCACTATTACAGTACCAAATTTGGTACTTTTGGGTATTGTTGAACTTGGGTGCACGTCTGTCCACTATTATAGTACCATATTTGGAACTGTCGAAAGCCAGTTTTGGCACTACTGCAGTAGTGAAATTTTACCAGTACCATGATGTTGGTTTTTTTTTGAATCGTTTTGTTTTTGTGCCATAGGTTGAGCTGTACCAAAGATTCAAGAAGGCTCACCCAACAGTGGTAGTGTCTCTTAGATGCTTCGAGGCATTGAAGCCATACTTTTTACGGAAGTTGAAGGACAGAAATACTTGCTGCTGTGTGGTTCATGTGCAGATGCTCTATTTCAAAGAGGCCTTTAATCAAATGCGGCAGAACAAGTTCGGGCACCACGGGAAAGGTCACCTTTGCACTTGCTCCGTTTGTTGCAGAGGTGATGAGAGAGGAACGTGTTTTGCAAACCAAGCAGTGTGTCAGCACATCACCGTTATGTGGGAATCCATCATGTGCCCAAAGCCTCCAAATTGTGAATAGCATGCAAAGAAATGCTTGATGGGGGATTGCTCACAATGTGGAGTACGGAGGTTGACATTTTGTACCGATGAGATAGCAGAGGATAGCAAGGAGGTTTCTGTGAAGGTTTTCATGGAGGTTGGAACAGGACAGGTTCACGAAGGTGGGAGTGAGAAGAAGAGAAAGGACTTAATTGTGCAACGGATGAAAAGTGGGACTTTTCTTAGCCTATTTTCAGCCCATCTGATAGGCTTCATCAGGCACAACTTTGTCTTCCGCTGGCAAGCCCAACAATTCAAGGACTGTTTGCAAAATTTTCCTAGCAATGTTGTAGTATCTGTTATTGACTTTGCGGACAATTATTCCTTTAAAGTTCAGAAAGAAATTCAGTCAATGCATTGGTGGTCTACCCAAGTCACAATACTTGTGCACATCACTTATTTAAGAAATGCAGCAGGTGGTACACAGAAGACGCTACACTTCTACATATCGGATGACAAGCAGCATGACACATTGTTTGTACAACATTGTTTCTTGCTTCATGACAAGTGACTGAAAGAACGAGGACATTCTCTGCAACAACATTGGGTTTGGTCAGATGGTGCTGCTTCACATTTCAAGGCCCGTAGACCTTACTATTTTGTGGCCAGGTACTATCAAATGACAGGCTTGCACATGATGCATAAATTCTCTGCATCCGGCCATGGAAAAGGTGAACATGATGGGGCAGGGGCAGTCATCAAGAGAATTTTGACGCATGAGGAATTGAAACCAGATGGCTGGCGTATGAAGTGTGCAGCCGATGTTGTCAACTTTTTGAAAGAAACTTTTCAGCCAAGAGAACAGTCTCAGAGGTGTAATATGCAAAGAGTCTTTTGGCTTATTGGCGCGAATGAAGTGCAACACAATCTGCAATGGGACTGTGAGCGCATTGTTGGCTCCCGCTCATTTCATTGTGCTGATGGCTATTCACAGGACAACCACACCTCCATACGCTTTTGATCACTTTCATGCTTTTGTGATCCGTGTATGCGTGGGTTGTGGAGAAGATGCAGGAACAGAATGCACATTGAAGAATGGGAAATATGTTTGCATCAAACCATTGCCAGAGTCCAGGGATACAATTAGGGATGACGAATCAAATGACGAGGAGGAGGGTGGAGATTCAACATCGATTCCAATGAGCCAAGTGTCCAACCTGCCACTATATGAAGGATGCCCTGAAATGTTAAGTGGCATGTTGTCCATAGGGGATAATTTTGCAGTAAAAGCAGCTCAGGCAAACGAAGACTTCTACATTATCAAATGCACAGAAGTGTTGTACCAAACGATGAAAGCACAAAAGGATAAGTGGCATAACAAAATTGTTAGAGGAGGGAAGGTTGTTGAAGGCTTTTTTTATGGCCAAGTTGAAGGAAAAGCTGATACATACCGGCTATTGGATCACACATCTCCGGTAATGATCTACTCACATCTTGTTAGGGCCATACGTTTCCCGATGGAGCCTATTGCAAGATCCCTAGGTCAAATTTTACAATACAAGTTGTCTACTGAAGTATATGAGAGGATATACAATAGCATGCCATATCATGATGATGAGAGCGACGAAGGTGCGTCCATGTTACTTGAGGGCAATGAGAAGCCCTGATTGAACAACTGAATGCGGTAGTCAATAGTACCAAATCTGGTAGTCAACAGTACCAAGTGTATTCCGCACTATGTGCTTTTTAGTGACTAAGTCAACTTGATTTTTTGGCCCTGAGCTTTATCTGTTCTCTCTATCTAGTTCTGTGTTGGTATGTTACCTTTCATTACATTACTGTTTAAGTTGTCCTCACTATATGTGCATTTGGTACATTTTGGTACTGTTGAACTTGGGTGCTTCTATGTCCACTATTACAGTACCAAATTTGGTACTTTTTGGTACTGTTGAACTTGGGTGCACATTTGTCCACTATTACAGTACCAAATTGGAACTGCTTGAACTTGTTGTATCACTTATGGTTTACTTTATTGCTCTATCTGGTTTTGTGTTGGTATGTTACCTTTCATTACATTACTGTTTCAGTTGTCCTCACTATATCTCTACTTTCTGGTATTGTTGAACTTGGGTGCACGTCGGTCCACTATTACAGTACCAAATTTGGTACTTTTTGGTACTGTGTTGAACTTGGGTGCACTCCTGTCCACTATTACAGTACCAAATTTGGTACAATTTGGTACTCCTTGAACTTGCTGTATCACTTATGGTTTACTTTATTTCTTGGTATTTTTCAGTTTGTCTATTCGTATTTGATACGACCACCTTGAGCAATGTCTAGAACTACGTTGATAACATGAAAGGTATGCCAAACATAGATGCTATCTGCCTCAAAAATTAAAATGTTGGGCAACCTGGTTAGCTCCAAGAGGTTTCAGCAGAATTAGTCAGAGGTTTCAATAGTAGAGATCAAGATACCAAGATAGTCTAAACAAGAGAAGTGGTTTTCCATTATGTATAGTATCGGGTTACAAAATTCCACTATTTACATGATTATGGCAATCTGCTACCTCGGGGATCAAATTTATAGGAGTACCCCTCCATCTGTATGAAGTAATCAGTAATGTACCCAGAAATATCGTCTTCAGTGTCAAAGACTGGGTTTTTGCAAGTGTACGTTGTTGGGTTCCGATCCCTTATCCACCCGAGCAACCAAGGCAAAACAAAATCCAACAAGTAAAACGGGTAATCGGTTCCTACTACCATGGGATCGTATGATCGGATTGCCATATAGTTTTCATAGTCATTTTTAAGAGACTTGTATCTACAATCATCTACAAGAATAGTGTTGCTGGCATCGTACTTCGGGTGCCTTGCCCACAGCGTCCGTAGCTTCTTCAAGAAAACGGGCTCATCGCCCCTGTGTTTGGGCACAACCGGCACCTCCGACATACGGGGCCGCCATATTTCACAGTCCTCTTTGGAGAGAATATCTGCTAATGCCAAAAAAACGAGGTTAGAGGTATGCGTAACTTATGTCCTGCAACATTCAAAGCGGGCATGCTTTACCTGCAAAATATTTTTGCCTTCTATGGTTGGGGAAGCACGCGTTCACCATGTGTAACAAGTGTTCCCTTCTACAGCAAGACCACAACACTAGGCTGGCTTTCTGTTTAAGTCGTAGGATGAACTTCTCCACATCCGGCCTTACAAGACAAATTACATTCTTTTGGAGATAGACTACCCGTGGCGTGTGCTCCTTTGGCAGGCACTCAAGTTCCTCAGGGATTTCGCTGCATAGCTGGTTAGTAGCATGCCATTAAGATCAAGCACAATCATCCGCCCGCGTCTAGCAGCCACATCAGGCTGCAACAATGTGCTTGTCGGTGTCTCGTCTAGCCACCAACTTACTACAACACCAACAAACATAATGAGTGGGGACAAATACACACTGCAAACATCATATCTAAAACAGAAAACTGGTCCAAAAACTACCAAATTTGGTATTGTATTGCACAAGTGATAAGGACTATCCGAAATCGCAAGTTCAAGAAGTACCAAATTGGTACTGTAATAGTGGACAGACGTGCACCCAAGTTCAACAGTACCAAAAAGTACCAAATTTGGTACTGTAATGCACATATAGTGAGGACAACTGAAACAGTAATGTAACGAAAGGTAACATACCAACACAGAACTAGATAGAGAGAACAGATAAAGCTCAGGGCCAAAAAAATCAAGTTGACTCAGTCACTAAAAAGCACAAAGTGCGGAATACAATAGATTCTCACTGACTACAGTTTGCATGCACGGGATAATTGATCACGGGCGCGATTGCGCTTCTTTCTCTGCAAACAGAAAAGTTCCTGCAGGGTCACGGAATCAGGAGAATCACCTCTCCGCTTCAAAACAACATCGGCAGCAGTAGAGTCAACGCCCCCGTCGGTGCTGTCCACAACAGTATCGTTCGCAAGTACTTCTTCCTGCTCATCCTCGGCCTCCCTCCGATCTTTGTTGCCTTCCGACCCCTCTTTGACCTCCCCTTCACTCCCCTTTGTGGTTTCCACCCCCTCCCCAACACCCCCCTTTGTGGGTTCTTCCTTTCCCTTCTTGGTCGTTGCTTCATCGAGCTTTGTGTTGGCAGCATCCTGGCTTTCCTCCGCATCCAGCTCCACAACAACAGGGACTTTACCTTCCTCCTTGTCCTTAGTCTTTTTACCATCTCTGGCCTCCTCCACACTTTTACTTTCGCTGGCACCTGTCTTTTTATCATCTCTGGCCTCCTCCTCACTTTTACTTTCGCTGTCACTTGTTGCCTCACATCTTTGCCCCGTCACATTGTCTTTCCCTATAGAATTACCTTGCTTCAGATCGTGGAGAACATCTGATATCTCCCTTGTCACCTCATCCACGTCCCATATTCGACTTGCAGCCGACTTTGTGGCATGCTGGTTAGCAACTGCAGCATCCTGCTCCTCTGCAAGCACATACTAACTTGTATGAAAACCTCACTGAGTTGCAAGTGCGCATATGTATTCAAAAATGCACACATACTTACTCTTGACAACTTGAAGCCCACTGGCCCAGGACTTTGCCAAATCAAAGATTACCATATTACAACCCGGCTTGACACACTGATCCTTGCTTTGTAACAGAGCACTGAAGCACAAGGGATGATACTGGTGTCGGCACTCTAGCATGAAGGTTCCGACTACATGTGCGCACTCCAAGGGCTCACCGCATGCAACACGCATACCAAACACCGGGATAACATTAACTTGGGGCCTAGGATATAGTAGGAACCTCTTCCCAAGCCTGATATCAGACAACATCTCCTTCACAAATAGGGTATGCTCTTGACCTTCCTTCCATTTTTTCTCCAGAGTGTCATACTCAGCCTGTCGACAACCAGCGGTCCCAATTAGTTTCAAAAACTACCAAGAAGTCATACGGAGACTAGTACTTCTAAGTATTGTACTATGAAACAGAACCCAAACTACCAAAACCACCAAAACTGCCAAACTCGGGAATCATATAGTACCAAAAACATATAAATACCCTCAATGCAGAACTAAACTACCCAAACCTTATCAAAACTACCAAAAGCCACTTTTTGCAGCACTTTCAAATAGTACCTAAAAGTACCAAAACTACCAAAAGCCACTTTTTGAAGCACTTTCAAATAGTACCTAAAAGTACCAAAACTACCAAAATCAAACTACCAAACAAGCTTTTTGCATCACTTTCAAATAGTACCTAAAAGTACCCAAAACTACCAAGCAAGCTTTTTGAAGCACTTTCAAATAGTACCTAAAAGTACCAAAACTACCAAAATCAAACTACCAAACCCACTTTTTGCAGCACTTTCAAATAGTACCTAAAAGTACCAAAACTACCAAATCAAACTACAAAAGCCACTTTTTGCAGCACTTTCTAATAGTACCTAAAAGTACCAAAAGTACCAAAACTCCCAAAATTAAACTTTCAAATAGTACCAAAACAACCAAAACTACCAAGACTACCAAAGAAACACTTTTTGCAGCACTTTCAAAAACTACCAATTACACTTTTGCAGCACTTTCAAATAGTACCTAAAAGTACCAAAACTAGCAAAACTACCAAAGCTATCAGAATAAAACTACCATAACACCTTTTGCAACACTTTCAAAAAGTACCTTAAAGTACCAAAACTTCTTCATAGTACCAAAAATACCAAACCATAAGACAGAAGGAAACCATAAACTACCTAGAATAAAAACAGTTCTACCATGAGTACCTAATACTACCAATCCCACCAAACCAAGCATAAATAGTTCTACCAAAGGTACCTAACACTACCAATCCCACCAAACCAAGCATAAACAGTTCTCCCAAAAACTCCCAAAACTACCAGCACCTGTTGCTCTAGAATCTCCTTGTCGAGCAATGACGTATCTTCACTGATTCCGTATCGATGTAGCATCCTTCGACTGGCAGCCAAATCAGCTTCTATCACATTGATTTCTGCATCATCGCCAGTGTTGGCCTCTCTCAGTGTTTCCAGTTGGGTCTCATATTCCTTGATGTCGTCCATAATCTGCTTGACAAGTTTATTGGAACTCTCTGCCCTCAAGAGTGTTTCCTTCTTCTGCTTCAGAGACATTGTCAGCTCTTTCAGCCTATCGACTACCCCGACACATGTCCGAGGGACTCTCCCAACCATAGCTTCAAGGTCCGCAATATAATCAGGTGTCTTCTCCTCATGACGCTGTGGGGGGACTTTCTGTGTAGGGGGCATACTATCGACTGGCGTAAGTCGGGGCTTCTTGGTATTTGACGGGTGGCCTCCTTGGGACGCACCGTTTGCCTTTCGCCAATTCTCAACCTTCTTTTCCAAGCCTCCTGGTCGGGAGGAACACATGTTGAGTACACTCTCACCAAACCTGGCCCATGCAACCCTGTGGCCCGCGGGGTCCTTTGTGGCTGCATGACACTTCTCATATGCAAAACAGCGGGCAAATTTTGTAGTGATCTCCCCACATGATGGTGGGGCTTGGTACACCTTATGGAACAGGAACATGCATTCATCCTGAAGCCGTGGCTGCACGTGATTTAAGTAAATCTTTGTCTTATTTTGGCTGGAATGCCTGAATACAGTGAGCCAGTGGTCATCGGGGATGTCATCTTCCGTAAGATCCTTTGGCAGCACCCCCTCCATGCTCAATCCATACTCATCATGAAGCTGTTTTGCTGTATAGCAGAACTTTGTCAAGATAGGGTACTCCTCCATCTTGTTTTTTCCTGCGATGTGGAAACAACACGCAAGTAAAGACATGCCCTCATTATATGCCTCATTTCAGTTGTGCAAAACAAAACACATGGAATGAAATGAATGTATCTCATTCAGGTGACAATTGCAAAATTCAGTTGTGTACAAAGTCAAATTTGGTAGTGGTTAGTATCAAATTTGGTACTGGTTAGTACCAAATTTGGTTATGCTGACATCCATACTGAGCTTCAACTTTGTGCTATGCTCATGCACAACATATACTGATTTTTGCACTTGCATGCATGCAAGTTAGCAATCTAAAGAGCAGCTTATACATGTAACTTTGTAACTTTCCTAAACCCTAAATTCCTAAGAAGATCCCAAACATGCACATGTACTTGCTGCATGCAAAAAAAGCAAATGCAGACCTCATTAGATAAAAGACATGCAGAAGCTTGCATGCATGGAAAATAAAATGGTAAATCACCAGAAAACGCACAGCTCTCATAGCACCTACCTTTAGATGTTGTAGATGACCGTGGAGTCTCATCATCAGCAAAAAGAGGCCCAGGCTTAAATGAAGTCTCCATGGACCCTCTCCACAAAGGAGGCCCCCTTGCTAGCCCTCGTATTTGGGGTGTCTATGTTCCGAGGGGATTTTGCATCCATTGTCCTCTTCTTCTTTTTCCCATTGTCCGGTGATGCTTTGGCTGCTGATTTCCTCGTTGGCGTCCTCATCTTCCTGATTGTGAGTAGCCGGGGAGCTTGTTACCTACAACTGTAGTGGTTTGTAGAAGGCGATGTAGTAAGAGAGCAAGGCGGAAGCTGGAAAATGTGTTGAGCAACTACGCCACTCACAAACGCAGTCTATGATGGGACTTTTGGCACGGTTTCAAAACACCACTCGCATTACTTATTGCCCCACCCACGTTTTCTTTCACGGAAAGTTTAAATCATACAAATTTCCCTCCTACCATTCTTTAACATAGATGAAAAAAAAGGTTCCCTCCAAAGTGTGGACATATGTAGAAGTACCAACCAGGTAGAAGCAAAATAGGTCCTTTTTTTGTACCACCAAACCATGCTTTCACCATGTGGCTATAATCCCTTATATATTCAACCTCTTTGTTGTGATCTCTTTGTTTTCCTATATTGATCATGTTTGAAAAAAGCTTGTACTCCACACTGGAAAAAGTTGCAATGTTCACCATTATTTTTGGAGTTTAGGCATGTGCGGAATCTCAGCATAGTCAACATAAGCAATCATAAAAAGCATGGAGCCAACCAAGTAAATAACTCTTATATTGAGGCTCTTACAAGGGGGCAAGACGGACGGCTTGTCTATTTCTTGTGTCCTTTCTTCAAAGAAGGGTTCCAGCATGGGCTTATGGAAAACCCATGGCTACTACAAGGGCCTATGTTTGCTACTATGAAGCCTCCTCAAATTTGTGTCCACCCCATCCTTGGGATGAAACTTGCACATCACTGCAATAGAACCCGGAGTGGATGCTCAACATAAGCAGGCTTCTTTTAGGGCAACTTCATTGCAATAGAATCAAAGCAGATGCTCAAATTAGGTAGGCTCCTTCCACGCTCAACACAAGCAGGCTTTTCCAATGACACAAAATCCAGGGGAGGCTAAATTTGAATACTTACATTTGTGTTTCTATTTTTCAGTAGTCTTGCTTTAAGGGTGAAGAACATCATGAACCTTAGCGCCACTCTCGTTGACGCTTTCGGCAAACATGTCTTGCTTTTGACTCTTTCGGGCAAGGTCGGCCATGAACTCTACTAACAGACAGTCGATGTTGGCTTCCAGCTCTATGCATGCCTTTGAAGCAAGGAACAAGTAGTCTAATGCTTTTCACTTCATCCTTGTCCTTCTGTTGGTCATTTTTTCGTTGTGTGTTGAATCATGTGACGCATATAATTCAATGTTTGTGAGTTAAAAATCTGCAGTTCAAAAGAAGCTGCGAGCCTAGAGCATTTGGAGCATACTTTCAAAAGTGGCAGCCATATTGCAACGTGGAGTAGCCTCGTGTCTTATTTTAGAAAAAGACCTTAGCCCAAGTAAGTTTTTTTAAAAAATATTCTGTATGCACTCCTTCTGCATCGTCGATCAAATGACGAACATGTGCAAATCTTGGCCTTCTCCTTCTACTTTCTACTCTAAACAAAGGGCGCTCGCAACATTTCCCTGCTTTGTGATCCTTGTAAGGACGGCGGTCGTGTTTTGTGTCCAAGCAATGGCCACCATCTTCCCAAGGTTGCGAGGGTGCAAGGATTCTTTCACTTCAATGGGCATCCTCAAAGATTCCTTCCAATCCTAGATCTAAAATGATTGGACTCCCTACCCTACTACTGGCAGCAATAGTAATGGTGATTTTAGTGGGGATCAGAAGCCTCCATTAGAAAGAATCAACAAGCGAGATCTCCTAAAAAACATAGGTTGACACGTGAGATGTAGGTTTTGTGCGACGCACGATGACTCTCAAAAGCCTCAATCGATGCTGCTTACGCTCACTGTTGTAAAAGCCTTAGACAGAGGCACTAAACCCATTGTTTAAAAAGCACAGAACTTGCTATTTAAAAAAGCATGTTGCGGTTGTGTTGAGAATCTCAAGCGTTAAGAGACTTCTAGAATTCAAAGGCTTCAATTGAGATATGTGGCCAAATTTGAGCACTCATTTGATAAAAACCCCTTAGGCCAACCAAGCAAAAACCTTTTGGATTGGGTTGAAGTTGTCTACTTGCTGGTGTTAAGTAGATCGATAAGTAGCAGTGGCGGCCTCTTGGAGCTTGAGGTAGAACACAGCATGGGAGGAAGCCAAACAATGAGCTTGGGCTAACGGATTGTTGCATTAGGGGTACAAGAATGTGAGCCGCGATTACCATTGACGGCTAGAACTTGAGGATGGATGCTCTTGTGAGTCTAATTGGCAAAAGCTAGAGAAAGCATAAGAGTTTAAGAGTGTGGCATAGAGCACGTGCAAGTAGACCTCAATACCAGGCGTTGTCTCTTAGGCAAAGGCAAGAATGGAGAACGACGTGGTTGCAAAAGATCTCTCCAAGTACTCTCGGAGTGGATGAAAGTTGAAAGAGAAATAGAGAAGCGTCGTCACCTAATATCTAGAGCAAACGCTATCATGGCAAGAAACTAAAACCAAGAAGGTTCTTAAAACTACCCGTGTCCGTTGTCTCCTCCAATGTGATGTGCACAAGTAGGAGAGAGTTGGACCAAACCAGGCATGCCCTAGGAGAGTAAGGCTGCCCCTTATATTGACTATCATGAAGGTACAGCTTACACATGACCTTTTACACTTGGGCTTGTCCTGCGAAGCACCCACACACCACAATATGTATTTTTTTCGATCATCAACTTTTACGAGGGAGAGGTCACGTTGGTTGAGAGGTTGAGAGAGAGAGAGAGGGAGAGAGAGAGAGAGAGAGAGGAGAGAGCATGAATGAAGGCTGCAGCAGCACGAGGCGGAAGCAGAAACAGGAGGAAGAAGAAGAAGGGGGAGGCCCACATTGATCATGTACAGGAAGAGGAAGATCAGCATTGCAGGGGCGGCACGTCGATTCGCAAAGCAAGAGATCGCACGAGCGGGCAAGAGAATGTAGGAGGGCGGGCCGGGGGGCCGCCAGAGGTGGTGGTGGACGTGAACGAGTTCATGAACGTGGTGGCCCCAGAGTCGCGACTCTCTTGCGCTGCCTGCTCCCTCCTTGGCAAGCTGCTCTATCCCCCCGGCCCCCTGCAGCTCCCGCCCAACCCCCGCCGCCCTCACCCCCCTCCTGTCACTGCCCCCGCTTATCATCACCCCGCCCATCTACTCTCCGGCCCCTCTGATCCCCCCGTTCCCCCGAACCAGCTCTCCCCCTCCTCCTCCTTCTCCTCAGCGCCTGCCTTCACCCTGGACTTCCTCACGTCCTCCCCCAACCCCACCATCTCTTGCCACATCGACCAACTCCATAGAGAACTCGCCCTCCACTTCCAACTCCAACGTGATCATCATCCATGTCAACAACATCCCCCACAAGATGCCCACCTTAGCCCTAATTGCACCACCCTTACTCCAACTAGTCCTAGCATGAGTATGACTGATATCACCAATCATGCCATATCATCACACCCCCTCCCTCCTCCCATGACTGACTTCCTCGATAGTAAGAAGCCTAGATTGAAGGTAGAGCTCTTCCGAACCTCGGACAAAGGATTTGGCATTAGGATCTTGCAGTCTCTAGAGTCCCAAAGTGATGCCTCTATCATGACAACATCAAAATATAGCTCACCTTTTGTGAAAGATTCAAAAGATGTGGATGGCTCTAGATCTAGTATTGTGCTTAGTGAGTTTAGCATGCCTACAACATGTGAGAGTCCAAACTTGGATCATCTTCGGAGCTCTGATGACAAGTTGGCCACAAACCAAATTGATGATAACCCTCTTTGCAACTCATCCATTCCTAGTGAGGGCTTTAACTCTTAGACTCACAAATATGTCACTATATCAACTAGAATTAACGAGATTTTTCCTTGGCATTCTCGTTCTCAAGGTCTTCTTCTTCATTTGGTTTGTAGAGACACGCATAAAATCTCCACTTAAGCACGCTCCTTATATTTGTTGAGGCTACAAAACTCTTCCTAGAGTGCATCAATTCGGAGTTGATGCATCCCCTAGGGTATATGCACGTGCATTCAGTAGAAGGTATTTTATATTCATGTGAAGTTACAAAAACATGTGTACAATATAATATAAGGCCTAGAAGGGGTACCTTTAATCTGTTGTGGTCAACGTCGCACATGATATAGCAAAATTGTATATAGTGGATGCCCCGAGGATGGATCTTAACAACAACATAACCTCAAGATGCTAAAAAGCGGCTTATTTTGAAGGGATGGGTTGGAAAACTTGGGTTTGCTACTGAGGATGAATCCGACAACCTTGACATGTTTAATCAAGGATCGCAACAAAATGGCATTCAAGAAGACTTACGAGTTGAGCGCTGTTTGTCCTTTCTCGATAGAGATAATGGATTTTCTCTAGCCTATAGGTTCTTAAAAAAATTATTGATTAAGGATATTGTTGATTTAGTTGTCTATTAACAAATGAAAATATGATAATGAATTTGTAATTTTAGATTTTTTACATTCACCAAAGCATTTTTGTATATTAGACAAATCATCATAGGCATTTCAGTTGAAGAAATATTTTTGTTTGCCATTGTCGTTGTTCTTATTCTTGTGACTATCTTTGACATTGTTCTTGTTGTTTTTATGGCGGCGGCATTGTCGTTGATGGTAAATTGTTGCTTTTTTGTCGTTTTATATTAGCAATGGTGGTGTTGTTACCATTATTTTTTTGGTTGTTGTTGCTATTGGTGATTGTGGTAAAGTGCATGTAAGTAAGTGTGTTTTTTTTTTGGGGGGGGGGGGGGGGGGGGGGGGGGGGGTTATATATATATATATATATATATATTAATTACATTTCATTTGGTTTATTAGTTGAGAAATTTGTGACTTTAGAAAGTGCAATCACTTGTAACATGACTACAATGACAGAAAATAGCTATATACTTGTTATGAAGATAAGAAGATCCTTTTGTTGATTTTTTTGGTGAAGGCTCCTTGGCGGCCAGTGATGCAGTGCTTGTACCCCCCCATTGTGCGGATAATGTATGATTATCTTTGATATTATGCTATGGTAATGCACGTATAGTCCTGTATGGGAGGGGTCTTCCCTATGGCAAAGAGCTTGCCTCGTGTGGCATCCATGTAGGATTGTATTGGTGGATTTTTCGTAGTTGAGGGTGGCTCCTTGATTAGCTTGTAAAGCTTTTGTTTATATGTGGAATCTTGGTTTGTAAGGTTTTTTGGAATTTAATTTAGCTCAATTTTGAGTAGGGCTTTCATGTAGTTCTTTTTGGAGATTTGGTATATTGCACTCACTCTTTGTGAGTATTACTATTTAAAAATAATAATAATAAGACGTAAAAAATACATGAGACCTACCTAGTGCGAGTGAGTATTAGGTAAGATGAAGAGCCCGATCAAAGCAAGCAACAAAAAGTTTCATCCTCTAAGATAAGAACAAGGCTAAGTCTTGAGAGTTTAAAAATAAGAGTTCTATGCATCATATCCCCAAGTAGAAATTTCCTAGTGTGCCCTCATGTTTGCATTCCTTTGTCTCCATAGCAGAAGACTCTGCTAATCTTCTAATTAGAAAGGAAAATTGTCGCCATCACTGGTTATGCACCACCCCCCCCCCCCCCCCCCCCCCCCCCCCCCCCCCAACAAGCTCGCCATCCCTCCCTTTGCACGGTCATTGGCATTGCAAGGGGTAGCCAGACACTCTCCTGCAATAATCTCGCACAAAAATTGCCTTTTTTTCTCTCTCTGCGCCCCTTCGCGTCCACATCTCTCTCTCTCTCTCTCTCTCTCTCTCTCTCTCTCTCCTTTTCACCCTCGCCTCCACGTGCCATTAAACCCTTACCTTGTCCCCCTCTCTCTCCTTCAAGTGGCCCCCCGCCTCCCTTGTTTTCCTCAAAGCTCTAAGAGCATCTACTGAGATTCCTATTAATCAACCCCAAACTCAAAATTGGCACTACCTACTTACTGGGTGGAAGCACATTAATGTATCATGTTTTTTGTGCTAGTTAACATGAGCCAACCATCTTTCTTTTCTTTGCTAAATTCTATTTTTTATATGCTAGGTAGCAACATTCACTTGCTCAACCTTGCTAATTGGTATTAGTGGAACATGGAAAATTTTCTATGTATGTTTTTCCCAAGTATACATAAGCATGTCTCATGCTCTCTTGTCTAACCCTTTCTACCCATGCTTGATATCATACATGGCTCAAATTGTATTGTTTTGCTCAAGAGCTTTTCTTCTAAGGAGAACACAAGATGTAAAAGGAAAGGAAAGGTTTGCAACACTAATTAGGGACTTACTAAGTACCTAGGAATGGCTATATGCATGAGAAGCAAATTGAGGTCTGTTGTGAGAAAGACAATAGACGCAATTGATCTTCTTGATCATCCCGATAATGTAGGGATAAATCTTGCATGGTATCAAAAAGTAAAGGAAACAAGAGCCACACACACGCCCTTGCAGACAATCAATGTGTACCTTTGGAATCTATAATATCTCTTCTAAATTTAACGTATGATTTGGAGACTAAAAAATATCATCTTCACGTTGGTGACTACAAGTTCTTCAAAAGGTAACTAAACTTTTATGTGATCCCTCTTGAAATGGTTAGTTTTATGATACTTAAATTTCTCATGGTCATTCATTTTAATAGAGCTTTAATCTTATTACGGTCATTTATTTCCAATATTTTCAATGATCTTTTATTCAATGAATTTCTGTAAATTTTCACGTTTGTTGCCTTAACTCCTATGTGGGAATCCTACTAAGTAGATGGCACACATTTTGGTTTGAAATTTATATCCATGTAGAAGCGGGTGCTACCAAAAACTTTGCAAATTATCGGTATATGTAAGATAGAGGGGGTTAATTTATTGCAATGATGTTTGTATATAGAGGAGTTGATTAGTATGGAAGGATATATGGGGGGGTGGGGGGGGGGGGGGGGGGGGGGGCTGTCGCTAACATGATTGCATGAAGGTGACATCTCCATTACTAACGGTCAACCCCTTGTGCTCAGAAGAAAAGACTAAGCAAGACATAAAACTCCTAAAAGGGGTCCAGAGTAAAGAAGAGAGAGATTAGAGAAAGAGAAAAAGTCTAGAGAGAGAAAGAGAGACAAAAGGAAGAAGACAAAGAGAGAGAGAAAGAGAGAGAGAGAGAGAGAGAGAGAGAGAGAGAGGAGTTACGATGAGAGAAAGGGAGATTGTATATGTGTGCGTGTGTGAGTTTACAAGTAGGGAAGTGGGTGGTTGTGTGTGTGTGTGTGTGTGTGTGTGTGTGTGTGTGTGTGTGTGTGTGTGTGTGTTTTGGGGTTGGGGGGGGGGGGGGGGGGGGGGGTTTGGGTTGAATGAGGTCAATTAATGGAGGAAAGGAGTAAACAACAAAGGGAAAGAGGGAACCTTGGAGCAGATTTAGGGGGCTAGATGGGGATGAGTTAAATGTAATGTGTGTGTGTGTGTGTGTGTGTGTGTGTGTGTGTGTGTGTGTGTGTGTGTTGGAGGGGGGGGGGGGGGGGGGGGGGGGGGATGAATGAGGTCAATTAATAGAGGAGAGGACTAAGCGACAAAGGGCAAGAGAGAATCTTGGAGCAGATTTAGGGGGGCTAGATGGGGATGAGTTAAATGTGGTGTGTGTGTGTGTGTGTGTGTGTGTGTGTGTGTGTGTGTGTGTGTGTGTGTGTGTGTGTGTGTACGCACGCACAGTGAGGGGTTACATGGAGTGTGTGTAGAGAGATTTGTTCCAGCATAAAGCAAGACCATACAAGGTCGGATGCGAGTGAGCAAATGATGACAAGGAAGGGTGGTGTGGCTAGCGGGCCAGCATTGTGTGATATAGTGCAATGTTTTTTCTTTGTTGCTTTAAAAACATAGTAAACTCAAAAATAGCAAAATTATCGATAAATTTCAAAAAATGCCCAATTAGGGTAGGCCTTACTTTGCCCAATTAAGACCAATTTTTTGAGTGATAGCCATGCATCATAAGCACACAAACAACATTTTGAATGCATGCACGTGAAAATTAGCAATTCTCACAATAATTAAGGAATCTAGATGCAGATAAACTAAAATTTGGCATGCACACACCTAAAAGTGACCAATTAAACACCGTTAGAAAGCAATTGAATGCTCAAACAACCAATTTAAGCATTACTTAGCAAAATATGTCTGTAATTATGTACAAAAATTCTAGATAAAGTTTGGTGGCATAATAATTCCTATTGCCAATGTGCACTAAGTGTCTAATTTTTGCTAAAATTTTGGTAGTTCAGCACACCCTTTCAGTTGTATAGATATTTTGGTGATGCCTTTCAAACATGTAAATGCTCCTACAATGTTCAACAAGATGATGCATTGAATCTAAGAAAGTATCAATAGTTTGTAGAAACATTCTTTGATGACATCGTTGTTTTCTTTCGATCTAAGATAGAACATAGAGAGAATTTGTTGAAAGTAGCACAGATTGGTAATAAATGTCGAGAAAAGTGAGTTCTTACTTTCAAAGATATACTTTTTGGGACACATTGTCTTTGTAGCGATGTTAGTATGGATCAAGCCAAGGTGGCTGCAATGCAAGATTGGCCGACTCTTTAGAATGTGCATAATGTATGGAGTTTTCCCAGTTTATACACCTAATAAAAATTGTTTATTTCATATTTTATGGAGATGGTTTTTCCATTGCATGCACTAACTCAAAAATGGGTTCCTATCATGTGGGGACATTCATAAATTATATGCATTTGAGAGATTGAAGCACAAGACTACAACATCAGTATTGAAGTTACCAAATCTGTACACGTCTTTTGCTAAGGTCTATTGTGATGCTTGTGAAAGTAGTCTAGGAGAGGTCTTAAGCAAGAAGACCAATTCATAACTTACAAAAGCAAGACACTATCTAACCCAAAGAGGGTTTCACAAAGTTATGAGAAGGAGCTCTTAGCAATTATTCACGCTTTGACTCAAAGGTGGAGGCATTACTTGCTTGGGCACATTTTCACAGCATACACGGATCATGAAATTTTGAGATATTTCTTATCCTAGAACAAAATTTTGGAGATTCATATGAGATGGGCAAGCATTATGTCATAGTTCCATTTCAAGAGGGAAGGAAGAATGTAGTGGCAAATGGGTTGTCTTGCAAGCCATAGATATTCGTTGTCACTTTAGTATATCATCATAACTTTAATGAGATGTTGGAGTAGTATGCGACAAATCAAAATTTTTGTACGATCTTCGATAGGATGTGCAAACTAAGGAGACAGTCTTGGGATATTCCCTGCAAGAAGGGTTGTTGATGCGAAAGACTATGTTGTGTGTTACTCAAAGTCTAAGGCCAAACGTGATGACAGAGTGTCAAGAAGAAAGTGGAAAAATTTGTGCAAGCTTGTATGGTATGTCACAAAGTGAAGTATGACATGCACAAAATGATAGGACTCCTCAAACCTCTATCAATTCTAGATCGCCCTTGGGACAGTATTGCAATGGACTTTGTTTTTTATCTTCCCAAGACTCATAGTGGACATGATGGCATATGGACTATAGTGGATAGATTTAGCAAACAAGCTCATTTTGTACCGGTAAAGAAGACAATGAAGGCTA
This sequence comes from Adiantum capillus-veneris, assembly GCF_014529385.1. Taxonomy (NCBI): domain Eukaryota; kingdom Viridiplantae; phylum Streptophyta; class Polypodiopsida; order Polypodiales; family Pteridaceae; genus Adiantum; species Adiantum capillus-veneris. The sequence goes on from NC_140945.1 coordinate 72,356,330, forward strand.
ACCATTTGGAAAAGTTGTTTGTCTCACACGTTTTTCACTTACATGGGATGCCCACATCCATTATTTTAGACATAGATCTCTACTTTTTGGAGAGCAAGGTGTGAGAATGTGGGCACTACACTCAAAATCTAATAAGGATTCATCCACAAACTGACGGGAAATCAGAGATTACCATTCCATGGTTTTGGATTTACTTAATTGTTGTATCTTTAAAGATAAGTTTCAGTGGGAATGATATTTCCCATTGATGGAGTTTACTTACAACACCACTATTCAAACTTCAATGGGGAAGGCACCATTAGAGATTGTCAACGGTGGCAAAAAGGTTCCTTTTATTTTTTGCACGAAGGAGAAGAAATTCCATGCATACCATTTTGTTCAAGTTTTGGAGATTGCTTGTGTGAATGTTAAGGAGACTTTGCAAAAGTCTCAAGAATGGCACAAGAACATAGTAGACAAACATCACCATGACTTGTAGTTGAAGGGCATTGTGTGTTTCTTTGTTTTGAAAAAGCACACCTTAGGAAAATGAAGTATAAGGGAAAAAATTTTCAAAAGCTTTAATGCGATACTAAGGGCCCTCCATGATGTTTGAAAAGATCAATGATGTGTCCTTTCAAGTGAAGTTGCTAGATACTTGGAGGATTCACTATGCATTTCATGTGAGTCTATTGAAACCTTTCAAGGGAGAAGCTCCAAAGGTGAAGGAACTCGAGGAGCAAGCAAATGTAGAAGAAACAGGTAATATTCTTACACCAGAGCAGGTCCTAGCACATAAGGAGCTTGCGGAGCATTTAAATGTAGAAGAAACAGGTGAGATTCTTATACCAAAGTAGGTCCTAGTAACCAAATGTAGAAGAAATAGGTGAGATACTTATACCAGAGCAGTCTTAGCACACAAAGAAAGTGAAAGGTAAACTAGTATGCATGTTGCACGACAGGGGAGCCACTCCGCTCCTTTGTCCTTAGAAATTATCCAAAGGGGAATAGAGTCAACCCAGCTTCTCTACAAGATTTGGGGGTGTCGATAGGTTGACAGTACTTTGCATAGTGACTTTATGATATGTACATAACATTTGCCGTAAGGTGTGGGCTTGTGGTTGCAACTCCTAAAGAGTTGAATGAAACATGTTCTCTTTCAAACTTTGTTTTTGTTTATATGTTAATGATAAAATGAATGCAAAATTTTCTCTTATCGATATGAATCTCGACGGGCAAAATTTAGAATGTCAAAACATTTGTAAATGATCAATACAGTCTGGATCGGATGGCTAAATAAGCCATAATGACCACAATCCATGTCTAAGATCCCGACGAGGATAATTATGTGCATGTGATTATGAGTGCTTGTCTTTGTGCCACTACAGTATTTGAAAGTAGTCAAATGAATGCGAGCATACAGTCAATGTCTACTAAGCTATTGTCTATCCATTGTCTATTTTGTAGGCCTAATCAAGGGCGATTACTCTTCTCTTAAGAGGGAGATATGTCACAAATGTGATGACATGGCACATAAACCACCGGTTGGATAAGTAAATAGGGAGATCACATATTATGATGATGTGGCTTCCATATTGTTCATACTTGCTCATGTGGCATCTCTGTAATTTGCACCACATTATGAAACCTGACATGTGGTAAGATGACCACAATTTTGGACCTACTTTTAGAGACCCTATTTGGAGCCAGTGTGCTTTTCATAAGCATACACAGATAGAGGGTGCTCCTTCACAATTGTCTATGTATTCATCAATAGAAAAATAAGTACCACAAGGGGCAGACTTAATTAAGTTATTCAAGTTTCTATTCTATTTGTGTGTGTTGTTGAGGATTTACCATCTTGTCGGTGTTATGCCAATTACACCCAATGTAACCCTAAAAATGCACCAAAGGTTTCTTATGACAGGTGTTACGGTGACTCCATGCCTTGGTGAAACAAACATTGCATCCACCTATAGTCACATCTCTTCAAGCTTGATACACCCAACCAAGCCACCATCTCTAGTGAAATGAAACTACCCTTGGCTTTGGTGTCAAAGAAAATGAGGGCGTCTTGATTTTGTACTTTCCCCCACGCTTTGTAGGGCTCAAAACTCTCATCCTTTTGGTCTTTAGCCATCCCCATGAAATTTATTACAAGTCGTGCTTTCATCTTTCCCTTCTCTACTTGTTCCTCTGCTGCTTGAGAAGTTTTTGGTTTGTCATTATGCTCTTTCACTTTCTCAAGGCACTTTGCTAGCATGTAGTCTACTTCACCACACCCATAGCATTTTCCTTATTTGTAGTATTTTTCCCACTACTCGGAGGGCCTATGGAATTCCTTATTTATGTACAAACTTCTTGTCTTTCTTCTTCCCTTTTGAAGTTATGAATCTTTGGACACTCGATCGTATGTAGCATAAGTCAAGGAACCAATCAACATTGAGTAACCCTCTTAGCATGGTCCATAAGTTGTTGGATGCTAAACTTATGCTTCAAATAGTTGTTTGAAGTTCATTTGATAGATGGCAACAATATCTTTCCATCTATTGTTTGAGGGAAACCTTTATGAAAGAACTACATGTAGGAAAGTTTCCCAAAATCTCTAGTTGTAGATCATAAAAGTATCTTCTTCTTTCATTTGAAGATGGTTCCATGATGTCAAAACATATCTCGTATTGTGGTGTCAACTAAAGAGATGAGAAGAATATTTTGGACTTCACCAATTTGCAAGGTGTAATAAAAGTATTGACCACCATGTTTACTCTTTCACCTCTCTTATACACCCACCATTCTTGCACACATGGCGTATTCCCATTTGTCAGAATGTTAATCACCTCCATAATCTCATGGCAAATAAAGAGGTCTTCCTAGAATCCATCCTCTTCCTAATGCATTGTCGATTATGCTTGCAAAATAGACAATGCAAAATAGACAATGGGCAATAGCCAACTTAGTAGACATTGCATTTGGCCATATAAACCATGCACTATCACAAAGACACAAGTTAGTGAGCAATCACAATCACATTCACACTATTAACCTTGTTGTGATCTTAAACGTGAATCGTGATCATCATGACTTAAGTAGGAACCACATCCAGATCGCACTAATCTATACTAGATGTCTTGATGTACTAAATCTTGTCATTTATAGATTCATATCACGTCTCAGGTGCACCAAGACAAAATGTTGCAAACATTTCATCTTACACATATACTAAAACAAAGGGACAATTGAAAGAGTACAAGAATCATTCATTTTTTAAGGAATTTGAACCATAATAAAACAAATCATGATCAACTATTTATATACATATCGTAAAGTCCCGCAACAGAGTACTATCAACCTACCAACACCCCTAAAATGTTAAAAACAATCCCTCTTGGCTATGCATGACAAAGAAGTGAACTGGCTCCCCTCGTGAAGTACACAATGCACCAAATTAACCCACAAATTCTTTGCTTTTCTACTTTTGGACTTGCTTTCAGCTCCATTGCTAACTTGAGATTTGCATTTGCAACCTTCTATCATCTCTCGTAAACTTCAATTAGTGGTTGATGCTCCATGTGTTTCAGATATTGAGGATATTTGCATACTGAAGAAGTCAGTTGGCATAAGATATAACTTGCATCGACCACTTAAAACCTACAAGGTTTAGATCCTATGTCAAAAACCCATTAAGTCTCCAAGTCATCCTCGTCAACCTCTCTTTCATCATTTGAATCCGACTTGAATTTGGGTGCTTTTATCTTTGTATTGTCGCTGGGTTACTTCAATATTCTTTGTCGAAAACATAGTTAGAATCCATGGAGTGTCCTACACAAAGGCATACCAAATCCTCCGTAGAAGAAGAATCGACTAGAGCTTTGATACCACTGTAATCAGCAAGATGCTTTGGCGCCAAAGTTTGGCATCCTTTTTTGTACCTCTTAGAGTTGCAAGGAAGTCTCTCTACAAGTATGTATGGTTGAACATTATAACCATTCATTGATCTGCCAAAATGTGTGCATGTATATGTATCTATATCTATATCTATACCTACACCTATATATACATGAATGTGTGTGTTTGCCTAACAAGAGTTTGGTTAACACAAACTATAACCATACATTAGGACTAGATGACGTACAATATGTCTGTACATAAAGAAATTTTGATTTTACAATAAACATTACAATTGACAAAATTATATATATTGAATGAGAATACACATTGATATTAGAACGTACAAGGTCAATCTATCAATGATATACAAAAATAAAACTAGACAGTAAATTATAATCTCCTGATTTTGTTGTAGTTGTTGTAACAAGGAACCTCTTACGAGCCATCATCCAAGAAACACAAATTTACTTGAGAAGACGAGTGTCAATGACCCCTTACCCTTGTTACCGGTGTCAGAAATTACAAAGGAAGTAACGACTACGCCAAGATCAAGTAGATTTGTAAGCCATGGCTTAAACTTCCATTTGAAACAATTGGTCAACATTTTAATCATATTTTAGATGATTTCTCAAAAATCCAATAGCCTCCATTTCCATAAAAGACCTCACTTAAGCATTAAAGCTATCATCATATCTAACCATTTCAAAACCTTTCTAGCCGTTGTTAACGAAAACATAAACTTTACAAGGATTTGAAATCAATCTTTAGTCATTGTAAATCTATGTTATGACGAAATGCAATGAAAGCCTAATTGTTATCAAAACACTCATCAAACTAATCCATAGCAACCCCAAACATCGATTGGACATAGGTCATTTATACAAGATGAAGCCATTCAATATAGGAAATGGTAAAAGCTAGGAAGAGTGCATTACATGTATCAGAGCAGCTAGATTTGTAAACCAAAATTATCTAAAGATTATGTCACATCAAAAGTAAAATAATCATTGGCAGCATCTTTAATTTTAGTTAGAGCCAACCAAGAATGTATACAAATACCAAGCTTATGTCATAGTAAAAGCCTACATTTTTAATAGCCATAACATATGTCCAAGCCGCCACAAGTGCAATTGAACTGCAACATATGCATAGAAGTTTTTTATGGCTACAAAGCTTATGTTAGAACTTAGTGTCACTCATCAAGGTTTCAAGAATGGGCAACGTTTCAACCTCTGTAGCATTATCTTTTTTCAATGTGAATTTCACTAGCACCTGTCAAACCTTAGTTTTATTGCATACTAGTACAGCCGGCCGCCTTCGGCGGTCTCTCTCTCTCCCCCTCTCTCCATCTTTATCGCGTGCAAAGGGGCTTATTTTTGTTTTGGACTTGAACTTCAAATCGCAAATTGCAACACGTGTAAAGGGCTCCCCCTTCCGCCATATTATGTTAGTAGGTGTGTGGATAGATGTAATCAAATGATACTCAACCATAACAAAGGAACTGTCCTATATTAAGTGTTCATTTAAATGATCCAGACCTGAAAAGATGAGAGAGAAGTGAACTACCTTAGAGATGCATTGCCTAGGCAAGCAACAAAAAAACAAAGGAAATATGCACTCACAAAAGAAAAGACAATCCCAAATAAAAGTTCCCATCCAGACCCATATTTACAACCACTCTCTCACATGTAAGTTCAGCAAACACAAGGTAGAATTCTCTGATTTTGATAGTACCTTAGTATACAACAGCCTGAAATATAAGAGGTATAGAGCCCTCTGAAACCCATGTACAATGACCCCCTCAACCAAGCTTACCGACCCGCCACAACTCAAAAAATCTGTACAGAAAGAACCTATCTCATGGAAGATACAAAACTGCTTGCCATCTCATTTTGCTTCAGCCCTCCGCATATTTAGACTTATACATGATAAATCATCCCCACTTCAATCAAACAAGTATGAGGAATGTTCAATGCAACAGAGGGTCCTCTACAGTTTTTCTTGAGAAAACTGTATGCCACATTGATAGCAAATTTCTTCAAAAATGAGGAGCTGCTAGAAGCTTTCACATAAGAATGGCCAAGGATATACGCAACTCCCGCCGCCTTCGCCTCAACTAGCTCCCTCAGCTCATCCCTCACTCCCTGACCTATATATGAGTTTTTTGACAGCTCGAATCTGACGTCTTTCTTCTTTCCGAAAGTTGAGCTCAGCTGGCCGAGGCTCTGACTACTGCTAAGAGATTCGTCACATGAAAGCGAAAGTGACGACGGCTCGTTATCATCTGATTTTCGCTGAGACTCCACAAGCTTTGTAATAGAGTTGCTTGTTGCTCTCACTAGCTTCATTTGTCCATCCACAATCATCTCATTTGCTGACCCCGTTACTTCATCACTCTCTGATTGTATAAACTCTCCAAGGTTGCAGACAAGCTGGCTCTCGAAGTCATCGTCGTCCTTGTGAACATCCTTATAGCCAAACCTCACAATGCATCGAAACATATGATATTCCTTCGGCCCAATCCGGCCGACCAAAAATCTCTCTGTTGGTAGTACATATGGAACTGGCACTGCTTTTATGGAAACAAACACAACAATCTGATGAAATGCTGGAAGATTTGTCACAAAATGAGAGAAAATTGCAGGGACTCCCGAGACCAATTCTGTATATACAAGACCAATTCCTGGGACCCTTACTATACCGAGACTCGGGCCAAGTGTGAGTAGCCATTTCATGGACACCTTGTTCTGCAATTCAAATTCATATTTCTTCCTTAGGCCATAATTCCATGTGTACATGACTGCCATAAATATTATAGCTAACACAAGAGGAACCCAGCCACCTTCATGGACTTTGATCAAACAGGAGGAAATATAGACCAATTCTATGGATCCAAAAAACAGAAGGAACGCTAATGCTAACAAAATGTTTCTCTCCCACACAACCACAATGACAAGTGACATTAGACATGTCGTCACGAGCATAACTGTCACAACTGCAAGACCTGTCAACCAATCATAAATGAATCAATCAAAATCTCTCTCTCTCTCTCTCTCTCTCTCTCTCTCTCTCTCTCTCTCTCTCTCTCTGTGTGTGTGTGTGTGTGTGTGTGTGTGTGTGTGTGTGTGTGTGTGTGTGAACACTAGGTCAAAATTCTGTGCGCGCAGCCCATCTTCCCCTGGACATAGGCGGCCCTATGGGGGAGCGTTAAGGCACAAGCCTTGCCCCATGCCAAGCTCAACATGCCCCTGCGCGAGCTTCTCGCAAATGACCCTTTGCGCTGCTCGCCCTATGCATCTGGCGACCTTTGGCATAGCATTCCTGCCGCAGCCTGGAACCCGCTTACACAGAGTGCCGACTGCACGCTGTCACAGGCTTCCGACACGACACACGAGAGAATCACTTAAAATACTTCACAACTTTAAAATCGCAGTTCAATTTTTAGTAATCGCATCTAGATCCATCCCGGATCTCACTGATGTCAGATCACCTAATCCCATATTGCGATCATGTCCATAGATTTCTCGAGACCGAAATGCTGCAGCATTTGGTCAATCATTCCATCTGCACTCGAACGCTGTTGTGTGCGAGTAATCATTTCCGGGGATCCCAATCCATCAATCACACACTGACTTCATACTGAACAGAGTGGTTCAATCATTCACTTCTAGCTATGTGGCCATCTCATCCCGCAGGAACTCTTGATGTGTTCACAACAATTCCATTAAATCATTCATGATTCAAAATTCATGATTCTTTTCGATATCACGTTCATTCAAGAGTTGTCATTGCTCCAAAATCATCATTATCTGATTTTCGATTTTCACCTGTTATCTACACACAACTAGCAAGTTCTTCCAAAAAACATTAATTTCATACATAAATCAGATTTATCTTGAGGAATTTCCATGCAGTTCACAAATCACACACTTACTGAACGTAGTGTTTCAATCATCTAGTCATCTCATGTGTCAGAAGTCTTGATGCACCTAGATCCCTGTGTAGCCATCTCATCCCGCAGGAACTCTCGATGCGCTCACCACAGTATCCAGTCATCTCATTCATATGGAATCTTGATGCACTAGAATCATTCATCATCATTCAACATTCCTTATGCATCATCATCCAAATTTCAAAACAAATTCATCATTTTTATCTTGATCCGACAGATTCATTCCCGAGCTACCGTTGCTCTCGATTGCTTTCAGATGCCAATTTCCTCGCCATGTCAATCTCAATTCTACTTGCAAAACAAGCAAAAATTCAAGCAAATGGTTCACCTCGTTGCAAAAGAGTCAATGTCTTGTTCCATGCTTCCAAATGCTTTCATATGCATGTTCATCGCTCCTAGTAGTTATCTGTATACAGATAACAAGAGCTTCCAAAAACATTAATTCCACACATACTGAAATTTTCTCCAAAAGCCCTAATTTTCCAAAGTTGTTGGATATAAGATTTGTTTGCATCAATGCGTAGTGCTTGTTGAGAGGATCAATTGTCGCATATCCAAATTCTCAACCGTCAGAGAGATTTTTAAAGGTCTTCTGGCAAACTTCCTTGCCAAAAATTTGTCGTATTCTTCATTCTTTTCTTCAATTCCCGCGCCAAATTTTCAACATTTCTTTGCCTTTACGCTGAGAGGTGCTATCTCTGTCAGATTCTCCACAAGAACCCATGTGTAATCTAGGATTCTTTATGGCTTATGCCCTGTAAGACAGAGCGATGAAGACGGGAGCACGCCCGATGCACGATGAAGTAAGGGTGGGAGTGGCTAATAAGTCCGAGGTCAGGACACAAACATTCTTCAATAACAATTTCCAAAGTGCCTAAGTGTCTTGTCTGCTCTTTGATAGGACCAATATGCTTTGAGAAAAGCACACGCTTGATACTCTAATACCACTGTCACAGGCTTGGGAGAAGTACGACACGACACACGACAGAATTACTTAAAATACTTCACAACTTAAAAATCACAGTTCAATTTGGTCGGCACGGCCCGACATAGTCCTGTGCCCAAAAACCTGGCGCTCCTTTCGGTATTTCTTTATTATATTTATGCTTGAGCAAAGTACAACTCCCGAAGGGATCCTCTGCTCTCACTCTCTGCGTCCAGATGCTCTCAAGAGTGAGGCCCCTTGGGCTTAATTATTCGTACAAGGAATGCCCCAAAAGTTTCTAACTTAATAGCAAAAAGTCCCAAAAGCAACTGGTTCCAAAATCTGCTAGAAAAGCAATCAACGCAATTTGCGAAAAGCCGTACAGGATGCCACGTCATTAGCCAACGCATATTTCGGGATTCCGCATTGATCCACTTTTCAGCTTTATCAACCTTCTCTTGTGTTTTTGAAAAGGTGCTCCGTCCATGAAGAGGTTGTTATACCTTTTCCTCTTCCTCTTCCCATAGAGAGTTCACCAATTCCTTAATCCTTTATAGCTTCTTTATCATTGAGGGTTGGTTTTCTCCTTCCTTTACAAGGGTATTTTTGCAAGCTGCGAGGTCTCTCTTACGTGCTTCGCTCAATGCATCCTTTTCATTCATGCGTTCTTTCATTTTGGATTTCCAAGATTCAAACGCAACAAGTGCATCCTCTCATGTTTTTTGCATCATACATTCCATTACATTTACTTTTGCCCTCACAATCGTCTGCATTTGGTCTTCAAAGATGTGTACATCTCGTCACGCTTACTAAGCATCACTTTGTCCAAGTCTTTCCTCATATCTGCATACATAGCTTTTTTGTAAGTCTCCGCATTTGCGTACGTCTCTTTTTCCATGTCACCCCTCAAAAGGCTCAGCTCCGCCTTAATCATCATTTGTACCTTCTCAAACATTAAGTCATCTTTGACTCTAGAAAGTTTCTCTGCACTCACACAACCAAGCGATAGTGTGCTCTCTCAGAGATCCTCCGCCTAAATGTCGCTTTCGATTTAGGCCGGGTTTCATAGATATCGTCATTTGCGAGGTCAACTGCCATGTTGTTGCCTCATGGGACCTGCTGGCACCACAGAGCAATGTCGGGCTGCCCCGTTGAAGCCTATGTACTCCCCCACAACTGTGTGTTACAGTTGTTGCAACTAGTCTTGGCATAATTTTCTTCGATAAATCACAAAACTGCCGTCAATGTGCAGTTCCCAAAGACGCCAAGCTACAGTTGCTCATCAATGTCGAAAACCTTGCGCATGCTGCAGCTACACTCGCGTGCCAACCACAACTGGCTTGGCTTGAGGCCGACCCTGATGGACTACGGGAGGTATCGACACAATCCTTGTAGAAAAACCCTCTAATGTGCGACTCCAATGAGGGCAAGAAAATGCAAGCTTAATCTGGGAGAGAGAGAGAGAGAGACAAGCTGAGGAAACGGCCTTGTGTGTGAAGTAAGCTCTACACAAACCGTAACTACGAGCTTTGTGTGAACTTAACTGCGTCGTTGAGGCAGGTAGGGCTTGCTGCGCAAACCCTGAGTTGTTGGTGCACGTGACGAAATTCTGCTACCCGTGACCCTCCACTGACAAAGTGATGAAATGACTAACTGGAGAGAGAGAGAGAGAGAGAGAGAGAGAGAGAGAGAGAGAGAGGAACTTACTCACGCTGCAGAGAGCCGCCATCCCTTCACGCTACGACCAATAATTACTTCGCGCTGCAGAGGGGGGGGGGGGGGAATCACTTGGCAAGCAGAGGGCCGCCTTCACTTCGTCACCAGACAGAGCGCCATCACTTCGCGTTGCAAAGGGGCGCCATCACTTCGTGTTGTAGAGGGGCGCCATCACTTCGCGTTGCAGAGAGAGAGCGCCATCACTTCGCTTTACACACACACACACACACACACACACACACACACACACACACACACAGAGGTGCCTCTCATAGTAGGCGTTGTTCAAGGGAGCATGAGAGTGAGTCTTTGTAGTTTGTAGAGGATTTTGACTATTCAACAGGCTTCGCATCTCCAGTAGATGTCTTGGTCTTTGAGATCTTACTTGCTTAGTTCTTTGCAGTTGGCCCATGGAGATCTCCAAATGTTTCTTTGAGAAGTGGGCTACTATGTGTCGACATGTTTTTCGAGTAGTTGTCAAGAGCATGTCACATAATCCTTTGTCCAGAGAGAGCTCCTATGATCAGAATTAGAAGGCAGGTTTTACACGATGATTCCTTTTGGATGAGGGAGGCTGTCTATGATACCATATAGAAGCACAAAATGGTCGAGGCCACTTACTTTATGGATATCAAACAGTTTGCAAATTTGTTTAAGAGTTAGTTTAGAGAGGCATTAGGGAAGTTGGTTTGGTAAGAGAGATGTGCAACTTCGTAACTTCCCTTGGCTTTTGAGGTTGTCAACAAGTGGGTCTCCTCCCTCTATTGTATTATGGTTGTGCCGTAGATCTGCATCCTTTTTTGGGGTACATCATCAGGAAATGTGACACTGGATGCGAATGATTTTGGAGGCACAACCTAGGGGTTTTACAGCCCCTTCGCTTTTGTGAGTTGCTTTTGTCAGTTGTTGTAGGAGTTTTTACAACGGATGCTTTATATCAATCAAATACGCAACATTGGAATTTGTGTTTTTTGCTACATCGCCTGAGGTGGACAAAGCTTCGAGCAAATTTGTGTAGACTTTATCTCAGTCGAGATTGCTATACTTCACCACCTCATAAGACTATCTTTATCCCTAGATGTATTTCATGGTTTGATTTGGGATTTTGCCATGATCTCCCTGTATACCTTTCAAGGTTTTTCCCATTTTCTTGTATATGGACCTATGGTCGACATTATGTAATCTTAAGAGCAGAGCCCTACTTTTATTTCCCGCCTCTACCTTGCGGGTGTTGCTGCGGCTCTCTCAAGTGTCTACAAGTGCTTCTTCTCGCCCATCCTCCTCCTTATGTAGCATAGCTGCCCCCTTACCACTTACTTGGAGGATTCTTCACTCGACAGCTACGAGGTGCCTATCTTCCAAAAGCATCCATGGATACCTTCTCCTCTCGGCTCTCCACCTAGTGTCCAGGGCGCTTTAACCCTCACTAGGATGGGTTTTTTCCTTGGGATGTTTCCGTTTTGTAGTTGTTTCTGCCTAAGGGTGTTACATTTTAGTTTCTTCAATTTTTTATGGGCCTTAGCGATTCACAAGTTCTATGCCTACGGGCAGCCTTGTGATTTTCCTTCGGGTGGTTGTATGAGATCTACTTCACTGTAAGGTAGGTACCTTATGGGCATCTACAAGGAGTCCAAGTAATAGAATATCAGCAATGTGCTTCCTTTTGAGAGGGGGGGGGGGGGGGGGGGGGGGGGGGGGGGGGGGGGGATCGTGCGTTTAGAGCTCCTGATGCAGATCTGTCTCGCGACCCCCACATCTCCCTTGCTTCGTGTTGCGTTGTGCCTGCAAAAAATGGCCCCATCTGATGCTCCGCCAACCCCTCCCTTCGCTTCAACACCCCTTCTCCCTTCACTCCCATCAACTACCTCTGTGTCTTGCGCTGGTTTTCTTGCTTTTTGTCATTTTTCCTGCATTCGCAGGTTTCCTGACGATTGTTTGGTTGTTGCATGTCTGCTTGTTTATGTTTGTGACTTTTTGTTTTGTGTGATTGTTTGCAGTTGCATGTACTGCAGGTGTCTGTGTGTATGTGCGTGGTTGTCTGTGTGGGGTGTGGGTGTGTGTATGGTTGCTTGTTTGCCTGTTGTATGTTCTTGTTGTTTTGTTTCATGTTTGGTGGAAGCAGAATTCTGTGGTTTTGGAGTGGGTTGAGGATGTCAAGCATGGGATGTTTACCCTCGCCTTAAGCTTCTTTTGCAGGTTGAAGAATGTCATAACACCAGGGATGGCTAGAGGTGATCTCTCTCTCGGAGTTTTGGTGCAGAGTTGATTTGCAGTGGTGAATTCTCTTCTGCTGAGATGCGTCGTTTTACCGCCTTGGAGTTGGGAGTCTGCTCTTGAAGATTCTTTGGTGGAGTATTCAATCTCCTGCTCAATTCTGGGTGGTTTGTTTCTACTTCAGCCCTCTGTTACTTTCTTCCCTTACTCTCTTGCGCCTAAGGTTGGTAGGGGCAGGCCAATGGCCAAAGGTCACTTTATTAATAATAATGTGACCCCCCAACTTCCGAGAAGAAAAGTGGAGGAGAGATGCACTCAAGACGAGGGCTTGGCTTCCCTCGCCCTCCATACCTGGTATATAGAGGCACCTAGGTGCTCCCTCTCTAGATCATCTGACTCAGAGAGGGGGCATTTGCCTAGCCAACCCCGCCCAACTTGCGCTTGCCCAACCTACCTTACCCGTCCAGCCCACCCGTCCGCCTGTCCCTAGCTCGTGCGTGTCCCAGCAACCTTCCTTGCCATATCCTCCTTACACCGTGTAGTGCCATGGTCTAAGCCTCACACTCACACACGGACTCTTTGGCTCTCTCACACACACACTCTCACTCACACAGTCCGGGTTTGACGGGTGAGGAAGGAAAGGCGAAGGTTTTGCCTTGGGATTCTATCTACATCTGGCTCTCTCAATCATTATGGTTATTACAAAAGATCTACATCACAAGATTGGTAATCGTATTGAAGTTCTCAGTTCTCTCAAAGAGGGGATGTCAATAGCTTGGTGGGGTGCTCCTATGCTCGTGTCAACATCCAGGAGTGGCTCACATGCACGCTAGCACGTTCAAACGAAGGCAAAGTGGAGGATATCATCTTGCTAGGAAGAGGTACTTTCATTGCTATTTTCTTATCAAAGTAACTAGCCTCTAGAGTCGTTAGCTACACTCCTCTCGGCTTCTAGGACAGATTGGTTTTTCTACATCCGTGGTACCAGGATTTTGCATTAGCTGCTTTTGAGAACAAATGTAAGGTCCCAAAGTATCCAGTAAAAATAGCTTTCCCAAAGCTCCCTGCACAGTTTTGGTTGCCAGACATATTGAGGCAAATGGGTTGTATCTTTATCAGTGTAGATCCAAATACAAGAGTCATCTATAAAGGGGTTTCCAGATAGTATCACTTTTGAGTGGAAAGGGTGCTACACTCACAGAAGATTGTAGTTACAAGCAGACCGAACCAGTGCCTTAGATGTCAAGAGATGGGGCACTTGGTGAGGGTTTTGAGTGAAAAAGGGTACTACACTCACAGAAGACAGTAGTTACAAGCAGACTGAACCAGTGCCTTAGATGTCATGAGATGGGGCACTTGGTGAGGGTTTACCTTGGAGGTTGACAACAGAGACAGACTAGTCGCAGGAGGAGACAACCCTTGCAGCCACTACAGACCCAACAGAGTTTTGCAAAGCAGTAAGACCCTGCGCATCGTTAGCAACAAAAGATGCTCCACAGCATCACCGTGATGAGCAAGCACAAACACAGAGACAGAGATAAACAGACGAATAGGTTCAGGTGCAGTCTTTCCTTGTTTACAGACGGGCAGTGAGACAGAATGATAAGAGGCAGAGCAGCTCCGAGACAGACCTCGGAAGGGAGGCTACCAAAGGAGGATCGAGAGGAGGTACGAAGGCAGTTAGTTGGACAAAGGGATAAGGGAAGACTAGCAGTTGACGGCAGTCCAAGAGCAACAGGCAAGTCAAGCCGACTTTGGATCTCTTGGAGATTCAATTGCAGGTGCCTCTCACAATGGGCACTGTTCAAGGGGAGCAAGAGAGTGAGTCTTTGCAGTTTGCAGAGGATTTTGACTATTTAGTAGGCTTCGCATCTCCAACAGATATCCCAATTTTTGAGATCTTGCTTGCTGAGTTTCTTTGCGGTTGGTCCATGGATCTCGAGATGTTTCTTTGAGGATTGGGCCACTATGTATAGACATGTTTTTCCTACACTTGTCAAGAGCACAATACATTTTCCTCGGTCCACAGAGAGCTCCCATGATCAGATTTAGAGTGCAGGTTTTACTTGACGACTCCTTTTCGACAAGGGAGGCTGGCTATGACATAATAGAGCAGCAAACAATGGCCGAGGCCAATTACTTTATGGATATCAGATAGTTTGCAGATTTGCTTGTGAGTCAGTTAGAGAGGCCCTTAGGGAAGTTGGTTTATGTGCATCTTGTACCTTCACTTGGCTTTTGAGGTGTACAACCAGTGAGTGCCTCCTATCTCTCTTACAGTTTGGTTGTGCCGTAGATCCACATCCCTTTTTGGGGTACATCATAAAGAAAACTTAGAGCGGATGCGGATGATTTTGGAGGTACGGCCATGAGGTTTCACAATCCCTTGGCTTTTGTGAGCTGCTACAAGACATTTTTTCAGCGTACGCTTTATATTAGTCAGGTACACAACACTGGAGTTTGTGGTTTTTGCTACATCACCCGAAGTGGATAGGACTTTGGGCAGAATTATGTAGACTTTATCACTATCCAGATAGCTGCATTTCACTACTTGATTAGAGTATCCTTATCCTAACATGTATCCTGTGGTTTGTTATGGGATTTTCCCCCATGATCTCATTGTACATCTCTTAGGGTTTTTCCCATATTTCTTGCATATAGACAGATGGTCGATTTTTGTAAAATGCAAAGGGTCAAAGCCAGACCTTTATTGGTTGGGGGGGGGGGAGAGAGAGAGAGATGAAATGAAATGAAATGTAATATTAACGTCTTCAAAAGGCCAAAATGACCTATGAGACCAAACGGTTACATGTGGTATACCTAATACCAAGTCTGGGTACAAAAAGTACAAAGGACTGAAAAGAAAATAGTGGGTAGGGGTGGGGTGAAAGCTGATGCAAAGGGAATACAAAGGGTGAGTTGATACAATGGAGCTCTCTGACAGTCGAGGCATCATATACTATACATCAGTATCCGGAAGGCTATAGAGATTCAATGTCCTCCAAGGTACACTCTGTCGGGACGGCTCCTATGTCGCGCAAGTATGGTATGGATCCTTTGTCACAATCTCCGTCGATGTCGAGAGGGCCCCCTCATCCGTGGGCGACGGGACCATCCCAACTCTATCGCCCCATCAAGCAGTATGCCTCCGGTGCCTCTGGTGTTGTTAAATTGTTGGGGCTGCTCGGACTCCTCTATCTGTGACTGAAAGAAATCTGTAATTTTCCGTTATTGTTGGATCTCTCTCGTTGTGCCCCTCTTCAAGAGATCCTCTTTGTGTTTGCGAATCTCTAGTAAGTATAATCCGAGGCATCTCTGATCCTCGTATCTCATGACTCTAGAACGTGGCCCAAAACCCTCTTTGAATAGACAATGAAAGCGGCCTCGTATTTCATAGTATGCTGGGTAGTGACATATGTAATGTAGCTCTGTCTCTCGCTCTATCTGGCACACCTGACAAATCCTGGCTCTCAACGGGTACTCCTCTAAATCTGCCTGTCTCGATCTCTAGCTGATGTGAGGATGTGCGTATCTGACCAATAGCACATCGTATCCCGTGGGATAGATGAGTATCCATGTATCCTGGTCTGATCACAAAACCATCCTCCGTGAGTTGGAGAAGATGCTCTCTATAGAAAGTCATCTTCGTACCTAGCTCATGTGTAGGTTGTATCCATGTCCTCTTCGTATCCACTTGAATCAAGTCCTGTCTGATGAGCCTGGTAATCTCTGCACTAGTGAGGGAGATGGAGGGTGCATCCAAAGAGTACTAAAATGGGGGTAGCCGATCCATACTAAAGCCATGTAACTAAAAGCAAGATGCCATCTCTGCATACCAACATGATCTATCTCCCTGCAATGCCAGTTGTCGCAAAGACTCTAGTGCTAATCGAGCATATCTGTCTCTAGGGAGAGCCCAAGTGCTATGCATAAATGAAACTGATCGAGTGAGTGCTTTCACTACCAATGGAGGAGCAGTGAGCTCCGCCCTAATAATGTCATGTGATACTGAGGCCTTGGCCCTAATCATCCGAGAAATCATAAGCACCAAGGGCTTCTCCATACATCTCCATCCATCAATATTGCCAGCTCTGCTATGATGATCAACTGAGGGGCCCCATATCTCCACTCCATACAGCATGGCCAAAGTTACCAAAGTGTCAAAGAGCCAAAGCTTTGTCCGAGGTTCCTGGAACTGAACCTGCAAACATATCCTCTCAAGTCTCCCCAGTGCTACATAGGCTCTGGTCAATCGTGTATCTATTGCACGCCTCAAGGGAAATACTGGACCACTGAAACCCGCCCCAAGATAAGTGTATGTATCTGCATACTCCACATTGTCTCGACCATATGTAAAAGTGGGGGCGGACCTTCTTACCCACCGCGCCATGGTGTTAAACACCATTACCTTGGTCTTACCAAGGTTCACAGACAATCCATTGTCCCGTGCAAATACATGCAATGCATCCAAATGATGCTGCATCCCCTCTGGAGAATCTGAGATCAACACAATATCATCGTCATATAATAGCAACGGAATCCATGTCCCTGCAAGCTGAGCACCTCTGTGAGCAAAGATAGGGGACAACCCTGCTTCACCCCAATGGTGGAGTGGACCATGTCGGACATGCCCTGAGTAGTCCGTACCTGTCCTACCACTGTCCTGTATAAAGCTAAGATCTCCCAGATCAGCTCTGTGGGCACCCCCATGTCTTGCAATCTGCGTATGAGTCTGGCTAGTGGCATTGTATCAAAGGCTTTGCGGAAATCCACAAAGGTACAATCTATCCTCCTGCCATGGTGTCTACCCTCCTCAATAATGGCTTGGAGTGTCAAAATCTGGTCAAGAGTGGAAAAACCTCTAGTGAAACCTGCCTGTCCTGCTGCCCGTATGCCCTCTCTCTGCGCCCATCCACTCAACTCATGCTCAAGAATTGATGCATATAGCCTAGCCAGAGTGTGACCAACCATGATGGTTCGGTAATTCCCGGGAAGCATAGGATCTCCCGACTTGAAGATAGGCACAATAGTGGACATACTCCAAGTCTCAGAGAAACCCTTGTACATGGCTTTATTAAACATCATAGCAAGAGGCTCTGCAAGCATATCTCGGGCATGGATAAAGTGCTCTGCTACCATACCATCATGATCTTGTGCTCTTCCTGTCTTCATCTTGTCAATGGCTTTCCTTACCCTCTCAGCAGTAAAGAAAGTACATATTTCCGGGCATGCCTCTGGAGGGTCAGGTAAAGGTGGCTGCCCCGATAATCTATAGAGAGATGTAGCATATTCCCCCCATGTCTCTGTGGAAGTGATGGCTGGCGGTGGAGAGTGCTCATTGAAAAGCCTCCATGTCTCACTAGAGTCCTGACTCATAAACAACTGATACAGATCACGCTCTAATTGAGATAGGTAAGCCCTCTTCTTTCGTTGCACTAGGCGGCGAAAGATAATCCGTGATTGTCTATGTGTAGTAGTACCCATGAGCACCTCTCTTTGTAATTTGATCCTCGTCTCTCTACACTCCTCATCATACCAACTGTTCTGAGGCATGCTTCCAGATCTGCGTGTAGGCTGGCTGTGGGGATATGCCTCTGATGTTGCATAATGTAGCGCCTCTGTCAGAATCTGGGTGAGCTCATCTAGAGGTCGCCCTGGCTCCTGAGTGCATAGCTGCCTGTATATCTCATCAATGTACATTGGATCCGTCTCCCTTGTGAAGGTATACCGAGTATGTGTGGAGGCCGCCTCTCCCAATGGAGCTGTGTTGCATTGGAACGATAGAGTGAAAGACAAGATAGCATGATCAACTGCTACCCCAACCGGCCTAGTTCCCACTACAAAATCCTGAAAGGAAGGAATGAGTCTTGGCGGAGCCATAACATAATCCACTATACTAGCACCATGCCGATGTGGAAAGCATGTAAAACCACTAGCTGCAAGGAATCTCTGTAGGCCATTCAAAATGGCCAATCCATGTGCAGTCCCCATATCAATCAAGTATCTGCCATACTTAGTGTACTCTTCATCCTGTGATAATCTAGACAAGCCCATTTCTGTAATATCAAGCTCCCGCATCAACTCCTCTGAGGTATCATAGAATACTGTCTGGTGATGGGCAGTCCTAGCATTGAAATCCCCCAAGATAATAATGTCGCCATCTCTGGAAAACTCCCATATATCATCATCTAAAATAGAGAAGGGGGATTGTCCTCTAGGTGATGCATATACTGACGTACTAGGAGGGAAATAGCAAATAGCGATGTAGAGATATCTGCCTGTCTCTGCCTTCAGTCTCACCCACATGTACCTAGCATGCTCGTCCCTTCGAGCTATATGTATCAGAGAGTGTAGCTCCTCCCTGAATAAGACTGCCACTCCTCCTGAACCTTGTCCTCTGCGCTTTGATCGAGTCTCATGTCTGCAAGTTGTCTCCCATCTGTATCCTCTCACATGGGGTATGGACTGCCCCGGGGCCTGATGCGTCTCAGAGTAGAAAATGATGTCTCTCCTTGTGAAACTATCCTCAAAGGCCCCTAAATCAAGGCGCACAGATCCATTACAATTCCATGTAGCCACTCTAAGTGTGGTCCCACAGGTCTCGCACCATCATGCAGGACGCTTCTCCAGAATAACCACTCGTCCATCCCTATAGAAGGCCACTTTCCCCTTCTCTTGAGCTGTCAATATTTCCGGCATAACTTCTTTCATATGAGCAAGCTGTGTGAGTGTGAGGTCATCTCCAAGAAATATGCCAGTTTTCTTTAGTGTAGGACGCTTCTTCAAGGATTCCTTCTTTGCCTCCATGGATGGGAAGCGCATGATTAGAGCTCTTTCCTTTGAAGTCTCCCCATTTTCTTGTGTCTTCTTCCCTACCCTCCATGCCTTTATATGAGTAGCCTCACTACCCATCATGCGTAGAAGTTCTTTGACTTCCCATTCCACATCATCTCGATCTTTTAGACCGGTTATTCGTATGTGCAGAGCCCTAGTCTTCCTTCGTTGCTCTTCTTCTAAAGTCATGTTGATGATTGTAGGAGTGGGGATAGATGTGGTTTCTTTCCCTTTCCCTTTCTTAGCGACTTCTATCCATTTCTCTGCCTCATCCGCTTTTTTCTGTGTCTTCGTGATTACATCCACCCACGAAGACGTCTTTGCCCCATTCTGCTTCTCTTCCTCTTTGATCATCCGTACCTATTCCTTGATGACCTTAATTTCCTCGATCATCGAGGGTTGGAACTCACCTTCCTCTAGTCCGTTGCTTGCTTTATCAGAGAGCTCTTGTTTGAGGGCTGAGACCTCTTCTTTGAGTGCTTGTGAATCCGCCTTAAGTGCTTGTATCTCTACGTGCAAGTCCTCTTTCTCCTTTTTCCATTGCGTGCCTTCGTTGAGGAACATTTGAAGAAGGTTTGCCTTCTCCTTCCACCATCCTTCCATCTCTGCTTTCCACTCCTTCATCTCCCTTTCCACTTGTGTTATCCGCTTGTTTGTAAGCATGAAGGTTGCCTTCGTACGGGACTTGCAAACGGGTGAAGCGCTCATGACCTCCATCATAACGGCCCCTGTTTTCTATTCTTGCAAGCCCTAAATCTACGCGAGTCCCCCTTCCTTTGCTTCTACCGTGAGGGCGTGCTGCACAATCGCTGGTCTGCTGCTAGTCGACGGACCCTATTTGCACCTGGTGGAGAGAGGTGTTTTGTTGTTCCAACACACAAGCAGCTTGCGAACCTGCCCTTTATGTTCACTGCCGAGCAATGGGACAACAGCGCGCACGAGCAGCAGGAGCTTCAGCGCATCGAACACCAGCTACCACCTCTGCAATTAATCATACTGCTCGCTGCATTACAAGCTCGAAGCAGACTGCGCACGCTTTGTGTGTTGCTACAAGGTGCGGAGTCTGTGGGCTTCTTTGTCCACTCGCTTTGCCTGCCGTAACCTCTGAAGCTCATTCCCCAAACCTGCGCGTACTGCCTGCCTGCCTGCTGTAACCACCTGCGCGCAGCGCGAGAGGGAAAGAGAGCTACTGGCGGGGCTAAGAGGCTGACGTGGGACTGGCAGGGCAAGGTTAACCTGCGCGCACTGCCTACCTTCTTGCTGTAACCACCTGCGCGCACTGCCTACCTTCTTGCTGTAACCACCTGCGCACACCGCGAGATGGAGAGAAGGGGGGGGGGGTACCTTAGCTGAGCAGAGCGTGCACCTCAGGTTGGAAAAGCATCCATCACAAACTACCGTTAGTGGCGCATAGACCTCCAGTTCACTCGCTATGCTACTCCTCACTCCTCAAACCTGCGCGCTTTGCCTGCTGTAACCCTACTCTAGTGCATGCTGCTCCATGACTTGCGCGCGCTGCCTGCCTACCTCATAGTTACCGGGGAACGCCTTCCCTAGGCCCTGGAATGTCACGTGACACATCCAACCCTATCTGTCCATGGACAAGCTACAACAGTGATCTGGCACTTTTGTGAGTCTATTCGCAGATCGTGCATGTCCAAACACTTAATGTAGATGCATATCCTCTGGTTGCACACAGCATGATCATAAGCATTCCCATCAGAATCCTTCAAGGGAATTTTCTAGTGAATTTGACCTATTTTTCCTATTTTTGACATTTTTCACTTATTATTTTTAAGTGACTTTTGTTGGAAAGTAGGTAGGGCAATTTTAAGTTTGTATATAAGCAAACCAGAGCTAGCACTTTCTGGCAGAAGAGGCAACAGGAGCACCTTGCTCAACGGGCAACTTCTCAGCAAGACCCACCCCCGCGACTACTCTAGCGTTTTCTCCACAGAAGACCTAGCGTTTTTGCATCAAATCAGCCTTGGCGATTTGTGCACAGTAGATCAGCCCCGGCGTCGTCAAGACACAACAGATCAGCCTAGCGTTTTGCATTTGCAAAACAACCGGCAACAGCAAGACACAGCAGAAGCCTAGCGTTTTTGCAGAAGCACAGAATTCAGCCCTAGCGTTATTGGTTTGCAGATCAGCCCCAGCGTTTTGAAGATTCACCGCGACGGAACATCAAGAAACCTCAGCGTTTTCACTTTTCAGCCCTTAAGACACCGCAGGTCAAGTCCCGAACCTTACAGATCTCACTTTTTTTACTTTTACTTTAGCGAGCCGGGGGGCCGGGCACGCTACTCTCGCAAGGTGAAGCTTTTGACACTGATTTCAATCTCAATTAGAGACCTTAGACACCGCCTTGGAGATGGATCGCCCGTTCAATCTTTTAGAACTTGCACCCTTGTTAGTCTATCCAAGGGATCCCTGGCGGACCTCGTTAGGGGCGTGACAATGCCCAAGAGCATCGTAGGGATCCAGATATTGCGAGACTTGGTTGCCCTCACTCGCCAAAACCTTGATCACCCCGGCGGGTTTTTGAGAGAAATTGCCATACCCAACTTGGGCGTCGGCTCTAGGTGGAGTCCCGATCCGGCGACAATTAGAGTCTCCAACACTCCTCTTGCCCATTTGATGAGGCAACCCATGCACCAGTATCATTAAGTCATTCGGTTTAGCACATAGTTTCATAACTTTTTGCTATTAAGGAGAATTTCGTCCTTTCCCCCCTTCTATACGTCAGAGGGATCTGATTCATCTCGGATTCATCTAATCGGTCCGTTAGGTTAACAACCTAGCATTAAATGCTCTTTGATATTGTGGTATTGCCTCACCAAGGAAAGCCGCTACAAGGTGGTGCCATGCAACTGCTCCCCTCGAATGCGGATGCGGGCTAACCCAATGGGTCAACCTGACTCCGCGAGCCTCCCCACCAAGGAGGATAATAGTAAATTCACCGTCACTTAGAGCGACACCCGCCGGGTCCTGTAGGTCCCAAATGGTATACAGCAGCCTGCCGAGACGGTCAGCTCGAGCTCGGGTCAAGGCCGGACAGTGCAAAAGAATGTGGTCAATTGATTGTCCGCCCTCCAAGTCATTGCATAGGGGGCATGCACTCCCCCTCGCAGATCTCACCTTCCCGCAACAGTTCCTCGCCGCACGGTCAATTTCCGCAAGGTTTACAGTTTCAGCCCGAAAAACGCAGATTTCAGCATCTGCGTTTTCAGCACGTCATCGTCGCATCGTCGCCATCGACATCGTCATCGACATAGAGTCAGAATTCAGCAGATAAAGATTTGCAGATTTCAGCCATTAGAGTTTTCAGATTTCAGCCCGTCTCGTCATCGTCGTCATCGTCGTCGACATCGTCGGCAAGTCCAAAGCATTGTAGAGATTTGTGCAATCATAAGTAGACCGCTCTCGCTATAGAGAGTGGGGCCTTCGGAGGAGGGTTTTACAACGTCTGGTGTTGTATTCTCTTCTCTCTCTCTCAGTCTCATGCACCTCCATTCACAGTGTCCATTCACTTTGTTTGTGTCCATTGCACTCTCTCACTAAAGGAACGGAAGGCTCTTTCTTCCGTAAGAAAAAGGAACCTTGAGCACACTTCGGAGCACTCGTCTTGAGCAAAGTTCAAACAATCATTCCGCTGCACCTAACGTTGGTATCAGAGCTTTGGGAGTGTTCTGTATCACTCGAGGAAAGAACCACAAGAACCACATAAATTTTTTTTGCTTGTTGAGGTCGCACGAACCCAAGTTCACTTGGGCGTGTCGATTCCTAATCATGTTTTTGAAGAGTGACAAGAGCCCCCGGAAAAGAGTAGAACTCGGGTGAAGAGAAGATCCTTCTCGAGCACAGATTGCAAGCGAAAAAAGACCCTCAAGAACTCAAGAACCTCAAGAACTCAAGAACCCAAGAACCCAAGTTCCTCGTGAACTTAAGAACACAAGACCACAAGAACCCACAAGAACCCACGACTTCAGTGGATGGTCATCGCTCGAAGCGGAATGGATACTTCGCTTGGAGGTGATGAGCATGAGAGAGGCGAAAAAGAATTTTCCCCACCAGGAGGTTTTTCCGACCCTCCCCCTACGTCAAGGATTGCACTAACTCCTATGAAGGAGTTGCCGCAGTTATTTATGGACAAGAAGTTAGACCGAAAAGCCGAAATAGAGCGTGAACACGAAGAAAAGATGGCAGCCATAGAGCGTCAATACACAGAAAGAGTGGCAGCCATATATCGCGAGAACATTCGAAGCACAATTTGATCGCGAGAACAACGAAAGACAAGCAGAATATGACCGAAAGAACAAAGCCATCAAAGAAAAGAGCGACCAGCACATGAAAGAATTCTTGCGACTCTTTTCTCAAGTTCAGGCACAGATGCAAGAGATTCGGGAAAAGGAAACTCTCTTAGTCTCTTCTTCTCCAAAGAATGACACACAAGATTTGCATAATTATGAGAAGCATGATGAATTGAATGATAATGATGAGCATGATGATTTGAATGCCAATGATTTGCATGATGATTTGGATGATAATGATGAGCATGATGATTTGCATGATAATCAAGATGTGATTTCTCACAAGCATGATGATTTGCATGAAGATGACGTGATTGTTCACAAGGACGATGAGTTAGTTGATGATTTTTCTAGTGAAGCTAACCTCGTTGCACATTCGATCAATCACGAAGAATCGATCTTGGCTCTCGAGCCTAGGTCCAAAGCACCCCTTCAAGAAGAACCGATCTTGGCTCTCGAGCCTCGGTCCAAAGAACCCTCACAGGAAGTATTATGTGTTCGCATCATTCATACGCACGCATTGTTCGAATGTTTCATTCGTGATCATTTCCTGTATTTTAGTCAGCATCTTTATGTGATCCCTTTTCCTAGGCATGACATATTGTACGTTGAGCATGTTTCACTCATGAATGAGCACGAATGTAAGCGGATTATTCATGAAAAGCTGAGAAGTATGCATTCAAGGGAGTCACATTCCATGTCTCTTCCTTGGCACGACACAGTTGTAGAAAGAGCACATGAAAGTATAAGCACCAAGCGTGGGCATTTCCATTGTGAATTGCCATAGTTGATTGCTTTAGGTCAAAAGAGAAAGATTCGATCTCATTGTTTGCGTGTGTGTGATGAACGGTTTGGCACTCCGTCTCTTTGTTCATCTACATCGCATGTACAGTCTATTAGGACGACAAGATTTTTTCCACTCACTTTACATGGAATAGGTATCTTCATGGTTTTGTGTTGGAAATGGTTTCAGGAATTTTCAGCCATGGAGATTCTTGAAGAAGGAAGAAGCATGACTCTAGACGAAGTTGAAGCATCGAAGGAGCCACAGAAGACTTTGTGTCGCTTAAAGCGCGGCCCAAAGAAGAAGACTTTGCAGACCTTTATGAAGTTCAAGTACCGCACGACCCACACATCAGAGTGGGCCGACGAAGAGTCCCTTCCAGGATTCCGGATGCTATTGGCGATCTCCCTCGACGCCATACAGTTCGGTACCAGTACCTCACTTTGAAAAGGAGGGGATGTCACGTGACACATCCAACCCGATGTGTCCGTGGACAAGCTTCAACATGATCAAGGTTCAGTTCAATCAAGTCAATCTAGATTTAGCAGTGATCTGGCACTTTTGTGAGTTTGTTCGCAGACAGTGCATGTCCAGACACTTAGTGTAGATGTATATCCTCTGGTTGCACACAGCATGATCATAAGCATTCCCATCAGAATCCTTCAGGGCAATTTTCCAGTGTATTTGACCTATTTTCCCTATTTTTGACATTTTTCATTGATTATTTTTAAGTGGCTTTTGTTGGAAAGTAGGTAGGGCAATTTTGCTAAGTTTGTATATAAGCAAACCAGAGCTAGCACTTTCTAGCAGAAGAGGCAGCAAGAGCACCTTGCTCAACAGGCAACTTCTCAGCAAGACCAACCCCCGCGACTACTCTGGCATTTTCTCCATACAAGACCTAGCGTTTTTGCATCGGATCAGCCTTGGCGATTTGTGCACAACAGATCGGCCACGACGTCATCAAGACACAGCAGATCAGCCTAGCGTCTTGCATTTGCAGAACAACCGGCGACAGCAAGACACAACAGAAGCCTAGCGTTTTTGCAGAAGCAAAGAAGCGTTTTTGGTTTGCAAATCAACCCCGGCCTTTTGCAGATTCACCGCGACGGAACATCAAGAAACCTCAGCGTTTTCAGTTTTCAGCCCTTAGACACCGCAGATCAAGTCCCGAACCTCGCAGATCTCACCTTCCCGCGGCACTTCCTTGCCGCACGGTCAGTTTCCGCAAGGTTTACAGTTCCAGCCCGGAAAACGCAGATTTCAGCATCTGCATTTTCAGCACGTCGTCGTCGCATCGTCGCCATCAACATAGACTCAGAATTCAGCAGATAAAGATTTGCAGATTTCAGCCATTACAGTTTTCAGATTTTAGCCCGTCTCGTCGTCGTCCTCATGGTCGTTGACATCGTCGGCAAGTCGAAAGCATTGTAGAGATTTGTGCAATCATAAGTAGACCGCTCTCACCATAGAGAGTGGGGCCTTTGGAGGAGGGTAACGTCTCGGTGTCGTATTCTCTTCTCTATCTCTCAATCTCATGCACTTCCATTCACTTTGTTTGTGTCCATTGCACTCTCTCACTAAAGGAACAGAAGGCTCTCCCTTCTGTAAGAAAAAGGAACCTTGAGCACAGTTCGCAGCTCTCATCTTGAGCAAAGTTCAAACAATCATTCCGCTGCACCTAGCATGGAATGCCGGAACGCCGTTCCCTCCCCCCTTGCAAGGCCAGAACGTCCCGGAACGTTTTGCCGTTCCGGGTGACCACTTGATATCGGAACGGCCGGCCGAAACAGCTCCGGAACGGCCAACCCTCAAAATGGGGAGAAATAGGCAACTTTTTGCAAATTTGTAGTGAATATTAGGTGGTTTTTAAAGTGTGCAAGAACTCAAAATGCACCCCCTCACACCCATTCCCTTCTCAAGCAAATCCACATGCCCTCAAGGTCTATGTTGCTAATTGGACTATTTTCTTATTTTTAATGATTAATTTCTTTTTTAGGATATTTTATTATGTGCACTAAGAATTGTTAAAAGATTGTAGCTACAGGAACTGCCATCAGGAACGGACAACTCTGATGTGTCATTTGATGGGTGACGGTAAACATCGCGAAGGAGTTTCCGTACGTTCGGTGGAAAGGGCTGGGTTACGAGTGCCCTTGATGCGTCACATAATGGGTGACGGGTGCATCAGTAAGGGGGCATCCCGTAGGCTAAGGAGGAAATCCGAACTGAGTAAGAAAATACGCGTAAGAACGCAAGCACAAGAATAAAGATGGGTTCAATGAAGCTTTTTACGAAAAGCAAGAACAATCGCAAGAAGGCAGACGCTTTCACGCGAGGAATCTATGTTTGCATTGCATTCGTGCATGTGGTTGCATCCAGGGACGCCTGGGAAGTGTTGTTAAATGCATTGGTTTTAACTTATAAGGTTTTATTGAGTTTTTGGGCAGGTTCAGACCAATTTTAAAATATGCCGGCCGCCCACTTAATAAGTGGGCAACCACTTAGAAGATAAAGCAACAAAACCAGCCAGCGAATTCTCTCTCCCTATTTCGGGTAGAGCAGCGCACCAAAAAAAAAAAAAAAATGACCGCGATCTCTACGCGAGCAGTTATTCGTGCCGTGGCCAAGGAGCTATAAAAGCACCAAATGCCCTCACTCACGAGAGGTACCAACATCAACAAGAGAAGACTCTGCCGCAAGAGATCGCGAGACTACGAAGCACGGAAGTCGCTTTTCCCGCGCAAGAGCGACAGGTATCTATTGTGGATTCGCCATACGAATTGTTGTCGCATGTTTGTGTGGTTTGTTTTGCAGGAATCTCCCGTCTTACGGGAAGGCCCTTCACGGGAAGTACGGTTTCACGCCTAAGTCCCTTACGGGAAAGTACGGCTTCGCGCCTTAGTCCCTTACGGGAAGGAACGGCCTTGTGCCCAAGCCCTTTACGGGAAAGCACGACCTTCGGGTCTAAGATTACAGAACGGAGGGGTTTCCTCGGGTTCTCGTGCTTGTATACGAATTCTCCCTGAATAAAAGAATACTCTTAACGGGGGGGGGGGGGACCAGCCCATCTTCTGGTCCCCAATATTGTGTCGATCTCCTCCCTTCTCTCATATTTGCAAAGTATTTTAATTTTCAGATTTTCAAGTGCTCGTGTACCCTCCCGTCTTGTGACAGTGGTATCAGAGCTCGGACTCCTCTCTTTCTCTGCAAACAAGGACGATTCCGGGAAGAACGGGAAGAACCATGTCGAGCCAAGGGAGAAGCGTTGAAGAGGAGCTTCAACAAGTGCAAGCTCAGCTTGCGGAGTTGCAACAAATTTTACTGTTGCCAGACGTCCAAAAGCTCTTGGGCGGAATGAAGAAAACGAATGGAACTTATGCAGCGAAGCATCCAGACAACACTGTTGGCGTGAGACCACAGGAGGCAAGAGAAGAAGCACGTGCCGAGGTGCACAAAGGATCTTCGGATCGGAATGAACGGCCTACTTCAAGGAAAGGCCAGGAAAAAGCGCTCTCTCTGCTAGACGAGAGCAAGGACATCTCTATCTCATCTCCATCCCAACGAAGCATCCAGACAACACTGTTGGCGTGAGACCACAAGAGGCAAGAGAAGAAGCACGTGCCGAGGTGCACAAAGGATCTTCGGATCGGAATGAACGGCCTACTTCAAGGAAAGGCCAGGAAAAAGCGCTCTCTCTGCTAGACGAGAGCAAGGACATCTCTATCTCATCTCCATCCTACTCTCCTGATTATACTTCTACTTCTCGATCATCTCGTCAGAAGAAGGAAGCAGCTACTACCGCCACTACCATACATCAACCTAAAGATAAGCCTCGATTCAAGAAGCAAGGTAGCAAGTCTCAACATCGCATGAGAGTCTTCAAATTAGGCAACAAGGACATCAAGTTCGAAACCTACAACGGACGGAGAGACATCTCCAAAGCACTGTCCTTCATCAGACAGTTTGAAGTCGCCTTTACCAATGGGCACTTCACAAAAAAATCCAAATTACGCCATGTGGGGATGCACCTCAAGGAAACGGCAAGTAATTGGTGGTTAGCCAAGATTCTGGAAGGTTCTCAGGCCAGAACTTGGGAGAGCTTTAAATCTGAATTTTATGAACAATTTCTTCCGCCTGACTTCGAGCAGGACATACGAAAGGAATGGGACTGGCTTGCCCAGAAGGAACATGAAAGAGTAACGACTTATGTGGACAAGTATTGATCGGTTCTTCTGAAGGTCACTCCCTTCATGAAGATTGCCGACGAGGAAAAGAAACGAAAGTTCGAAGCAGGTCTCCAACCGCAGCTTCGAAAGAGTATGAAGGTGTATCCGCATGACACTCTTCATAGGATGATGGAGTCAGCAATCATTGCTGAGGATTTGCACTCAACTGGGACGCCCAGAAAGATGGAGCATAGCACTTACCGTGCAAGACAAAGAGGGGTCTACGATGACCAAGGGGGCCAAGGAAGAAAACGTGTTCCATCTAGAGACGATGATCATTCTAAGAAGCCAGAGGGCACTGGCAAGCGAACTAAGTACCTTTCTCCTACTCAACTTCAAACTTTCAGAGAGGAAGGAAGATGCTTCTACTGTGGCAAGAAAGGACATATGAAACCGGACTGCCCGCTAACGCAGCAACGGCAAGAGCAAGCCTCTACGAGGCAAGAGAAAGCAAGGAAGGAACCCGCACCACCAAGCTCGAACTCCATTCCAGATGTTCAAGGAAACACAGAAATGGAGAAAGGGAAGCGTCAACTTCTAAAGGGCTGGGGGTCTTTGAACAACCAGCGAGTACTGATTCTTTATGATCCAAGATCCACGGATAACTTCATCTCCCTGGATACTACGGAACGTTTGTGCCTCACACCGGCTCAGCTTGGCACACCGGTTACATCCGGATCGGCATTCGAGGGGTTGACAACCAATGCAACTCCCGTGCAAGGACAGCTCAATCTTCGGATTGGCGAGTACAAGGACCGCGAATCATTTTTGATGGCACCCATCGAGGGATGTGATATCATCTTGGGTATGCCATGGCACTTTCACATGACACCTATTCCCGATTATGTGGAAAAGACCCTCACTTTTGATCAAGCTGATGCAGGAGATTGGCAGTTCCCAATTGTAAGTCGTATCTCCATTAAGAAAGAAATGAAGAAGTGTGTTTTTGCTTACTTGATTTTTGCAAAGGATAAAACTAGTAGGGACTCTCTCTCTAGTTTGGAAATTAAGCGTCTTCAGTTTATTGAAAAGTACAAGGATTGTTTCACAGAAACACTTCCTGATGAACTCCCTCCGGTACGCCCGGAAGATCACCGCATAGATCTCATACCAATCAACCCCCTTATCGGGTAAGTCTTGCTCAACAAGAGGAAATTTTGAAGCAAGTCAATGAGCTTCTAGAGAAAGGGTTAGTACGGCCAAGTGCTTCACCCTACTGCTCTCCAGTTCTATTGGTGCAGAAGAAAGATGGCACGTTTCGAATGTGCATAGACTATCGGTCTTTAAACAAGATCACAATCAAGAATCACTTTCCGATCCCTCGGATTGATGATATACTTGATAAGTTGCAGGGTGCAAGTGTCTTTAGTCGCATAGACTTAAAGAGTGGGTATCATCAGATACGAATCGCCCCTGAGGATGTCCATAAGACTGCTTTCCGCACAACCTTTGGACTATATGAATTCTTGGTAATGCCTTTCGGCTTGACCAATGCTCCTGCGACGTTCAATCGCATGATGGACCGCATTTTCAGCCCGTATCGAGCTTTTACGGGAGTATTCTTTGACGACATACTCATCTTCTCTAAGTCAGAAGAGGAACATCGGAAGCACTTGGATTTAGTGTTTCAAGAATTGCGAAAGCATGAGTTGCATGTGAATGCAAAGAAGAGCGAGTTCTTTCTCTCTGAGATACACTATCTCGGCCATATAGTCTCCCACAATAAAGTGAGTATGGATCCTGCCAAGATCCGAGTGGTAGAAGATTGGCCTATTCCCACTACGGTACATGATGTACGTAGTTTCTTGGGATTATGTTCATATTATCGAAGGTTTGTCCGAGGATTTGCTCATGTAGCAGGACCACTTCATGACTTGACAAAGAAGAAGATTCCTTTCGGATGGGGATCGAGACAACAAGGAGCTTTTGATCGGCTCAAGTACTTGCTAAGCCATGGGCCTATTTTGATAGTGCGTGACTTAAGGAAACCATTTGAGGTTCACTGCGATGCTTCAGGTGATTGCATCGGAGCAGTGTTAAACCAAGAAGGCCATGCAGTGGCTTATGAAAGCAGACGGCTTAAGGATGCAGAGTTGCATGCATCAATCTACGAAAAGGAACTCACAGCTATGATTCACGCCTTATCCAACTGGAAGCACTATCTTCTAGGAGCGGATTTTGTGATCAAGACTGATCACCAGAGTTTGCGGTATTTTCTTACGCAAAGGAAACTATCTGAGAAGCAGATGAGGTGGACAAACTTTTTGTCTATGTTTCACTTCCAGATCCTTCACACGGCTGGGAGTAAGAATGTAGTCGCAGACGCACTGTCTAGGCGGCCAAGGGTGAACGCTATCACTTCGGTGTATCACCAAGAATTAGAAGCACTACCGGATTTATATCCGAATGATCCAGACTTCTCCACCATCTGGGGAAAGCTACATCGTGGAGAGAATCAGTTTCCCTATTCCATTCGGGACGGTTATCTCTACCACCATCAGGCCATATGTGTGGCGGAACCATTAAGAAAGAAGATCATGGATGAAGCACACGCTTCGCCTTATGCGGGTCATCGGGGTATTCTCCCTACAACCTTAGCAATGGAAAGATATTTCTTTTGGCCTAGCCTTAAAGCAGACATTGATAAGTATGTCAGGGAATGTTTGGTTTGCCAAAAAGTGAAGTATGATCGGCATAAGACGCTTGGGTTGCTACAACCTTTGCATGTGCCTAATGAACCTTGGGAAAGTATTGCCATGGACTTCATCATGGACCTCCCTAGAACTCAGACTGGAAATGACGCGATCTGGACCATTGTGGACAGGTTTAGCAAGCAAGCACACTTTATACCAGTCAAGAAAACGATAAAAGCAGATCATATGGCTAGGGTCTTTCTAGCATAGATCTTTAAGCATCATGGAATGCCTAAGTCTATTGTGAGCGATCGAGATCCTCGCATGACAGGAAATTTTTGGCGTGCCTTGATGGATAATCTTGGTACAAAGCTGAATTTTTCATCTGCCTACCATCCTCAAACGGACGCGCAAAGTGAGATAGCCAATTCCACAGTATTGGATATGTTAAAAGCTTATGTGTCAGACCGGCAATCTGACTGGGAGAAATATCTGCCTCTTGTCGAGTATGCGTATAACAATACCATACACTCATCGACGGGGAAAGCACCTTTTGAGATTCTCTATGGTAAGCCTTTGCTTCCACCCATCCTTTTAACTAAGGATAAGATCTTTGCAACAGATGAGTTTGTCCGGGATTTGAACACTGCCTATGGGCAAGTTAGGAGAGCTATTCTACGCTCTCAGGAAAAGCATAAGAAAGCTGCAGACAAGCACAGAAGGAATCTCGACTTAACAGTCGGACAGTTAGTCTTACTCAAGTTTGAGAAGGCAAGACTTAAGAAACAAGCGTCTCATAAGGGGAAGGTGGTAAAACTTTCTACCCGTTACTATGGACCGTTTAAGATCACTGAGCGAGTGAATGATGTCACCCTCCGAATAGAGCTACCGCTTAATTGGAAGATCCATAATGCTTTCCATGTCAGTTTACTCCGACCGTATGTGGGACCGCCTCCAAGCCAACCTAGTGCTAAGGAACCTCCTGAGGTTGAGGAAACAGAAGAAATACTCCAACCGGAGCAGATAGTAAGTCATCAAGAGCGGTCTCTCAAATCCGGAAAGATAACACGGAAGTATTTGGTTAAGTTTAAGAACTATTCGAATCTAAATGCTCAGTGGATGACGCAGGAGGAATTAGCAACTTATCCCGAGATACTGGGGGTATATGTCCAAGCACTACAGTTGAGGTCAACTGTTTAGAAGCCAGAGGAATGTTGCTAATTGGACTATTTTCTTATTTTTAATGATTAATTTCTTTTTTAGGATATTTTATTATGTGCACTAAGAACTGTTAAAAAATTGTAGCTACAGGAACTGCCATCAGGAACAGACAACTCTGATGTGTCATTTGATGGGTGACGGTAAACATCGCGAAGGAGTTTCCGTACGTTCGGTGGAAAGGGCTGGGTTACGAGCGCCCCTGATGCGTCACATGATGGGTGACGGGTGCATCAGTAAGGGGGCATCCCGTAGACTAAGGAGGAAATCCGAACTGAGTATGAAAATACGCGTAAGAACGCAAGCACAAGAATAAAGATGGGTTCAATGAAGCTTTTTACGAAAAGCAGGAACAATCGTGGGAAGGCAGACGCTTTCCCGCGAGGAATCTATGTTTGCATTGCATTCGTGCATGTGGTTGCATCCAAGGACGCCTGGGAAGTGTTGTTAAATGCATTGGTTTTAACTTATAAGGTTTTATTGAGTTTTTGGGCAGGTTCAGACCAATTTTAAAATATGCCGGCCGCCCACTTAATAAGTGGGCAACCACTTAGAAGATAAAGCAACAAAACCAGCCAGCGAATTCTCTCTCCCTATTTCGGGTAGAGCAGTGCACAAAAAAAAAAAAAAAACGACCGCGACCTCGAGCAGTTATTCGTGCCGTGGCCAGGGAGCTATAAAAACACCACATGCCCTCACTCACGAGAGGTACCAACATCAGCAAGAGAAGACTCTGCCGCAAGAGATCGCGAGACTACGAAGCACGGAAGTCGCTTTTCCCGCGCAAGAGCGACAGGTATCTATTGTGGATTCGCCATACGAATTGTTGTCGCATGTTTGTGTGGTTTGTTTTGCAGGAATCTCCCATCTTACGGGAAGGCCCTTCACGGGAAGTACGGTTTCACGCCTAAGTCCCTTACGGGAAAGTACGGCTTCGCGCCTAAGTCCCTTACGGGAAGAAACGGCCTTGTGCCCAAGCCCTTTACGCAAAAGAACGACCTTCGGGTCTAAGATTACAGAACGGAGGGGTTTCCTCGGGTTCTCGTGCTTGTATACGAATTCTCCCTGAATAAAAGAATACTCTTAACGGGGGGGGGGACCAGCCCATCTTCTGGTCCCCAATACTGTGTCGATCTTCTCCCTTCTCTCACATTTGCAAAGTATTTTAATTTTAGATTTTCAAGTGCTCGTGTACGCTCCCGTCTTGTGACAGTCTAAGGCTTAAGCCTTAAGCTCTCTGGACTCTCGAGTCTCAAGCTCTCCCCCTCTCACTCTCTCAAGCTCTCTCCCTCTCGTGAGTCTCTCCCTCTCACTCTTAAGCTCTCTCCCTCTCTCTCTCTCTCAAGCTCTCTTCCTCTCCCTCCCTCTCGAGTCTCTCCCTCTCACTCTCGCATCATCCATGGCCTAGGGGGTCTTCAAATCGAGTTTTTTGTGAGTATTAGAGTCAAAGGACTCTAATACTACTTGTATTCAAATTTCAAACATGTAAAGCTAAAAATTGCATTATTTGGGTGTTTTTTATGCCTCTCGTTCCGCGCCGTTTCCGTTCCAGACCCTTGGCCATTCCCACATTCCGCGGGGGTCCCCGTCGCCGTTCACGTTCCGCGTTCCGGGTAACTCTGGCCTGCCTGCCTATTTAGAGATGGCGATGGGGCTGCTCACCTACTCGTGATTTTAACCACTTGCCTGCCTACTCGTCACCTTCTCCTGTGAGAGAGAGAAAGAAAGAAAGAAAGAAAGATATATTAACGTCTCGAAAGAGCTAAAATGGCCCATGAGACAAGAAACTATACATCTGGTAATACATCTCTCGTCTACTGAAACAGAAAAAAGATATACTCAACATCAGAGTGATGTTTGAGTCTACAAAGCTAAAACTAAGCTAAAACTGAGAATATGTACAAATACATGACTGATCCCATCCAAATCTGACCATCAACTTCTATCTCCCTGTCCTCTATCCTAGGATATCCCAGATGGGTAGATCCAGTATAGAGAGGCCGCTGAAAGGTGGCACTCGTCTCCGATGTGAGAGAGAGAGAGAGAGAGAGAGAGAGAGAGAGAGAGAGAGAGAGAGGTCATATATCATCCACTAGGTCACATATGACCCATGGGACCAAGACAAAACATTACAATGGTGCCTTCGAAGTGAGGATGATTGATACATATCAATTAAGGATTGAGGGTCCATCGAGAGGGTAGAATGAAGGAAAGAGAAGGAAAGAACAAAACTTAAGGGGGGTCGGCTAAGGGGAGAGCCGGTTTGGGGTTTGAAACTCCTAGATGATGGCTTTGCCACCTCAGTAGACTGCCCATTTACCTTGCTTACGTGCTTCATGCATCTTCTTGCACTCGCTTGCTTTACTCTTGAGTTGATTTGTGATTAGTTCCTCAACGATTCAAAACTTTTTCCCCTTGAGCAATTGAGATTGCCGTAGCAACTTCCTCCGTTCATCTTTATCCTTGAAAGTGAGTATGCAATGCTCGGGTGGTACATGCCTACATGTGTCGTTGATCCAAGAGACGATTTCAAGCTTAATGGAGAGAGGTTGAAGAATGTCATTGAGCTTGGTGATTGCTTCCTCGAGGGTGTCCTTGCTAGTGCACCACGATGGGTGGAGCCCCCCAATCCTAACCTCGAGGCCAAGAGATTCTTGTAGCCAACATTCTTGCATGACCGCGTGTATCTTGGTGACAATCTTCTTGTGTGTTGCTTCATGGGATTCCTTCTGAGCCGCCATGATAGTCTCGGTGAGGGGAGGCTTCAACTTCATGTGCTTTTGCAAGCACAAATTGGCTCTCTTTTATGGGACCTTCCCAGAGATAGATATGCTCGGCTAGCCCTTGAGTCGTCTCGATAGCTAGCGCTACAAGGGGACACAACATGCTGGTATGGGAAGATGACATCATGGTTTCAGACACGTGGCTTCAACATGGACAAACTACCTTCGTCCCAGTACTCCTTGGACACACCCTTCCTATCTCTCACACGAACAGAGATCACTAGACTCATACGTTAAGATTTGATTCAGCTAGATACCAAGAGCACATGGATTCAACCGACACAAGAGTTGGGCACGAAGATGGCTTTCTGTAGAGAGCATCTTCTCCAACTAACAAGAGATGGATATGTGTTCAAACCGGCCTATATGGACACTCATTTATCTTATGGGGATACGATGTGCTATTGGTCAGATGCGCACATCATAGCACCAGCTAGAGATTGAGACTGGCAAATTTAGGAGAGTACCAACAGAGACCAAGATATGCAAGTTGTGTCATTTTGAGCCAAAGACAGAGTTACATCACATTTGTCATTGTCCGGTATACTATGAGGTACAAGGCCGTTGTTTTCCTTTTTGACTCCTACTCTTCTCTTTGTTTTGCCTTCCTTTTGAGCACGTTGTGGATGTGCTGTCTGAAAGATCCTACTAGCTCAATGTCTTCTTCGGCTTTCCTTCGTTGTATTGCTTGAGTTTTTTCATTTGGCTGCTTTAATTTTTTCGAGCTTCTTGTCAAGCTCAAGATCATCTTCATCCTCTGCATCAAAGCCGACTTCGTCCATCTTTTTCTTTTTTGCAATTATTTTTGCAAGCCACTCTTCCCTCGACCGTTGAGCGTCCTCCTTATACCTTTGGACCCATGTTTTGGGAATTTGCTCAGCTAGTTTGTCTCTATTTCGGACCAGTGGGACAGTGACGTTGTCCTCTTCTTCATCTTCTCCTGTTGTTTGGTACTCCTTTCCAAGTAGACTTTGAGATGCTCCCACCCCACACTTCAACTCCATAAAGAAGAACCGGTGTCACCAATGTGCCAAAAATGTACATCTTGAGAACCCAATACTTGATGTTTCCCACATTACCCATGATCTCAAGTGCATAGTGTGCTCTCTTTTCGGCTACCAAATGATGCATAGCACATTCTTCCACTTGTGATTGGCTGGAACCTCAAGGCCAAGGTACTTCAACAACTTTAAGTGTCTCATTGTTGTACACAATACATGGCTTCTCATTATGATTGGTTTTCACAAGCATAACCTTTAGGGTTTATTCACAATCAGCTCACTATGCAAAAGTTCTCAAGGAAAAGGATAAGCTTTTGTGCATCCTCTAAAGTGTGTGCTAGAAGCACTACATCATCCATATACAACAAAAGCATGATTACTGCATTGCGCCTCTTCAATGCCTTCTTCTTGCATAAATTCAAGTACCATTTGCTTGCCCAAAAGCTACCAGCGCAAAATGTGGAAATCCGTACAATCTACCACGTCAACAATCAACGCAAAACGCGGAAATCCGTACAAGCGCAACGTAAGCATGTCAACGTAAAATCCAAAAATCCGCACAGGCTGTCATGTCAACAATCAGCACAAAATTCAGAAATCCATACAACAGTGCCACGTCATCAATCTCCGCGTGTGTATGTGTGGGCTTGCTTTATTTTGCCTTCATGTCACTAGGGCCCCATCGGACGAGGACCCATAAGCTGGCGGGAACTCTTTTTTAAAATAGGCCACTCGACAAGACTTCGTAAGTCGGTAAAACTTCTTCTGCTGTTTCGGCTTCTTCTGCTTCTTCTTAGGGTTTCGGCCCCTCGGCCGGGACCTGCACGTTGGCTCCGTTCTTCAATGGCTTGGCACATCAGCAATTTGTGACAGAGGCATGCTTCTTGATCAAGCCATCCAGCTTGGCTGCTCATGACGCCCGACGATACGAGGATCTTCACATCATAGACGAGGTCCATATCGGAGGCTACAGAGCATTGTTGAGAGTCATCGAGCACACCCCCTAAGAGAGTGTAAAGCCGCACTGGTAAGGCATTGCCAAGAATTCACTCATCCTCCATGTTGAGAACGAAGGGAAGGTACCATGTGGCATGATGCAACAGTCTCTGACCAAACATCCTTAAAGCATCATCAATCTGACACTCAATCGTTCGGAGGGGAAACTCATAATCTATATTATTTCATGCCTCAATCGAAGTCTGATCAATCAATGCATCAAAAATAAAGGACTCCCTCCAAAGTTGGCCATGTGAAGTCTGAAATCTGTAGTGTATTATCAGAGAACTCTTTGCAGCGAGGAAGCTGAGGGTCTATCTCACCAAACACTGTATCAACATCAAGCCATCCGTCAAAGGCTCTCCTTGAGGTTTCCACGGGCCTAAAGCATAAAAATAATATAGTAGTCACAAACTGTCACATGGACAATGGAATAGTCGATGTAGAAGCTATGTCAGTAGAATAATCAAAACCCTCCTCCTAAAAAAGGGCCTCTACTACCACTTGATGTCCCTCAGAAAGAACACCTGCCATGAGTGGGACCTCTCACTGGGTCCTCAGCTGGCCCCATTAATTGTTAAGCTTGATGACCTGTAGACAACTTTAGGTGCACCTCCGTTGGTACC
Organism: Adiantum capillus-veneris; assembly: GCF_014529385.1. NCBI lineage: Eukaryota > Viridiplantae > Streptophyta > Polypodiopsida > Polypodiales > Pteridaceae > Adiantum > Adiantum capillus-veneris. The sequence continues at coordinate 72,394,418 of NC_140945.1, forward strand.
TTAGTCTAGTGATCCAATCCAACTGATCTGATGTAGCCTTCGGCTCTTGCCAAGACTCAATCCCATCTGGTGGTCTATGGAAAGACTTATCATCACCATCTACAACAAGTCTCTCCACCCTCCTGTAAACAATACTAGGCTACATCCGCCCTTGTCTACCCAGCTGTGTCTACCTGTGTCTCTGCCAACTATTCTGACTAAATTGTTGCTGGGTTTGATCTCTTGTTCTCTATGTTGTAGCTGTGTACAGCTCTGCAGAGGATCGTGCTCTCCTATGACCAAATTGTCTCTATGGTTGAGCCTTGTGACAGTCCCTACCTCTGACCACAATTCTCTGAGAACGAATCTCTCCCTTGCATTCATAATCAAAAGACTAGGAGAAATCCATTGGAGCAGCCACTTTTATAGATTGGACATATATCTACAGTTGTACCGAGCACATGAAATGAGTGCCACAAATTGATGCCATTTTCTCCAATATGCCAAGCAACCTGAACTATGTTGGTAGCTCTATAAAAGCTATCTACACTCGACAAGAGGTACCTGCTGACATTTGTCCTCACAGCCAAAAATATCAGAATCCTTACATCACCGGACCAAGAAGATTGAACTATCCAGTACCGATAAGAGGAGAGTGAGACATTAGGAGGAGGCACACTCCTCAAAATAGAATAATAACATATGTACTTCGACACCGCTCATTCCAATGTGTACATTACTTACCATCCACAAACACACACCGCTCATTCCAATGTGTACATTACTTACCATCCACATCCTCGCACAAACATGTGTGCGCACAAATTACGCTTTTACATATGCACTAGCAAACACATTCTCACGGCCACAATGGTAGAAACACAAGTTAATATCATGTAGGGACTTCAATAAAAATCGGCAGTGCAAAATTTTCCAACAACTAACCATAAGCATTTCCAATGAGTGTTGTGTCTTGGAATCCAATAGTAATCGCCAAGCAAAGAATAAGTAAAATCCAGTTGATCTCTGGGACATAAACCTGTCCATAAATATTCTTGGATGTATGCACAATTTTCACACGAGGAAAGCAGCCTAATGATGAGCACTGCTTGATAATAGAAAATGTTGCTGATATGATGGCTTGACTGCCCACAATGGATGCAAGAGTGGCAACTACAAATACTGGCCAAAATATAGGCTCTGCAAAATTTGAAGGGCATTAGAAACAACAGCACGTTTTGCAAAAGATAAAACTGGAAAGGCAAGTCATTTACATTGCACGCTCAAGCAACAACAGTCCAAGAAACCTCATAAATACTGAAGTGACAGACGGTCAAGAAACCCAAACAAACTAAAAAGAACTTTGTCTGCTCACTCTTGTACAAAAGTATTCTATCTTAATGATGTCCTTTAGCAATAAGACTTATAATGAAAGCATTTGAAAGATAAGGATGGAAAAAAATTTAAGATAGTGAACCAAACATTCAAATTCTACCCAGGACTTCTATTTGTTATGAGGTGCCTCTCCAGATATGTTTCTATATGTGTGTATGACTGATGAATATCTGACTAGACCTTATAATGCTGCACATATGAGAACTCATAGCAAAGTACTCAGGAAAAAAAAAACATACTTGGGATTGATTTGTAAAAGGTCCATCCGAGAGCCTCCCGATTTTTGGACAGGAAGGCTGCCTCTCCCATGTAGGCAACCATCAGACATGGATAGACACCACAGAGAAACGCAAGCTGCATATCCAGCAAATAAATTGTGTTATGCATCGTGTATTGTACAACCCGACAGATAAAAATCCACTGTGAAGCTCTCCATGTGCACAAGAGAAACAAACCTGGATAGAAATCTGTGAGAAATGTCCCAGGTCTGCAAACATTGCTTCCGCACCTACGTAAATACCTTAGATTGAAGCAAATGTTGCAAATACATCAAAATGCCAGACTTATTGTAATGAAGAGTACCTGTAATAGAAAGGACAACTCCACCGAGGGACATCCACCCATCCTTTCCAGTGACTTTGAAGAATTTGTAGATATGGTAAGGTGAAAGCGCTTTCACAATTTCATGATTCCAGTGGCAAATATTATAGATTCCAATAGCAAGAATGCAGAAGAGCCAGGTTATGACTATGGGCGCAAACATGAATGCAACCCTGTGTGTGCCGAAACGTTGCAATGCAAATAAACACATAAGCACAACACAAGCAAGACAAACCACCACACCTGTCGACAAACCTGACTATCAGAGACCATTAAGCAAGCTTCTGATTACTAGAAAATTAAAAGATGAGCAGTATAAACAGGTCATCTTAGCAGTCCCTTTTCATTTTTATGTACCTCTGACTTATTCTTTCACCTCTTCAAACTGGTAGGCCATAAATGTAGCATGTCCAAGAAATTAGAGGGGACCCTTACAAGCTAGCAGAAAGGTCTGGCTGTAAACAGACTTCTACAGGAGGCAAAGGGCATCTTGAGTCATAAAATTGCCTCTTGCATCAGGCACCTACTTCCAAGATCCTCGAAGGGCAAGCGCGCAACTTCCAAGTGCTGCGCCTTCTATATTTGTAGCTTGTACATAAACAGGTCAATGCAGACTGAAATAGTCCTGCAATATTTGCCAGGAAAATCTGCAACCGACTGGTTTGCAATTCAAACTATGAGACTCAGCGCTAACTGCCACAATGCACAGCAGAATTGAACACGAGAGAGAAAATGAAATGAAATGTTATATTAACGTCTTCAAAAGGCCATAATGACCTATGAGACCCGAAAGTTACAAAGTGGTGGATCTGATACAAAGTCAGAGTAACAAAATAACAAAATAACCTAACAACAGTACAAAACAAAGATATATACTATGGGGTCCTAAGTTGATCGATGTGAACCAAGCAAAAGACTAAGCAAAAGATGGGCGGCTTGTTGGGATAGCTGAATCACAAGAGATCTAGCATCGGTCGTTGGCGAATCTCATCAATTTCCTCCATGGTTAGTAGTCTGACCGGGCGTCGTGCATGGCTGGCCAGCGTGCTCCGAATTTTCTCTCGTAGCCAGAGAGAGAGAGAGAGAGAGAGAGAGAGAGAGAGAGAGAGAGAGAGAGAGAGAGAAAATGAAATGTTATATTAACGTCTTCAAAAGGCCAAAATGGCCTATGAGACCAGAGCGTTACAATGTGGTGAATCTGATACAAAGTCAGAGTAATAAAATAAAAGTACTATGGGATCCTAAACTGGTAGGCGTGAACTAAGCAGCTAGCTGGGGGTAGCTAAATCACAAGTCACAAGAGATCTAGCATCGGTCACTGGCGGATCTCATCAATCTCCTCTATGGAAGCAGTCTGACCGGGCGTCGTGCATGTCGAGCCAAAGTGATCCGAATCCTCTGATGTAGCCTCCGTCGATGCTGTGTAGTCCTCCGCAGTCGTGGGCGTCTCGATCTCCCCAACTCAGTCGCTCGAACAATCAGTGTACCTCTGGTGTGAGGCGACAAGATCTGCTGTGGTAGTAGCTCCTCTAGGTGTCCAGTGTCTGCTCTAAAGAAGTCTGTGATGTGTCTCTGAGACTGGCTAGCCTCTCCTCTCATCAGGCTCTCTCTGTGTCTGCGCAGCTAGAGCAAAAACAAACCAAGGCATCTTTGATCCTCGTACCTCACGACTCTGGAGAATGGTCCAAAGCCCTCTCTGAACAAGCAGTGGAAGCGGCATCGTATCTCGTAGTAGATGGGGCAGTGGCATGTGTAGTGTAAGTCTGTCTCAAGCTCCATGTCACACAGGGTGCATGTCCTGGCCTCTCTGCTGGCACTCCGCTATATCTCCCAATCTCGATCCGCAGCTGGTGTGTGCGTATCTGGCCAATAGCACACCGTATCCCATGAGACAAATGGGTGTCCATGTATATGGGCCTCGTCACAAAACCGTCCGCCGCAAGCTGGAGAAGATGCTCTCTGTAAAAAGCCATCTTCGTGCCCAGCTCTTATGCTGGCTGTACCCATGTCCTCCTGGTGTCTAGCTAAATCAGGTCCTGGCGGATGAGCTTGGTGGTCTCGGACTGTGTAATAGTCTGGAAGGGGGGCAATCTGTCTATATTGAATCCATGTGCCTTGAACCATGACGTCATCTCCCCATACCAACATGCTGTCTCTCTGCCTGGCTAATTGTTGAGAGGACTCAAGTGCAAGGTGGGCGTATCTGTCTCTGGGAAGTTCCCACAAGCGGTGTATGAAGGAAACAGATCTAGTGAGCGCCTCAACTGCTAGTGGGGGGCAGCTAGCTCTGCTCGAATAATGGCACGTGGTATTGAAGCCTTGGCTCTAATGAGCCGCGAGATCATGGAGACCACAGGCTTCTCCATGTCCCCCCATCCATCAGTACGACCTGTTCTCCCATGATGATCCAATGAAGGCCCCCATATCTCAGCTCCATAGAGCAATACAGAAGCCACCAAAGTGTCAGAAAGCTAGAGCTTCGTTCGAGGCTCCTGAAACTGAACCTGTGAACACATCCTCTCCAGTCTCCCCAATGCCGAATGGGCTCTGGTCAATCTAGTCTCTGCTGCTCTCCTCAAAGAAAATGCTGGTCCACTAAAAACCACTCCAAGGTAAGTGTAAGCATCTGTATATTCCACTGTCTCCTGGCCATATGTGAAGCGGGCGCTGACCTCCTAATCAAGTGTGGGATGGTATTAAATACCATGACCTTGGTTTTACCAAGGTTGACAAACCTATGCAAAGCATCCAAGTGACGTTGCATCCCCTCCGGAGAGTTGGAGATCAACACACTTCCGCTATGTCCCTACCAACGGTGCACCTCTATCACCATCTCTCTCAATGTAGTGAGAAACCTCATCCACATACATACCAAATAGAGTAGGAGAGAGCGGACATCCCTGCTTCACCCCAATAGTGGAGTGAACCGGTGTAGATAGAACCTCAAAGGTGCGTACATGCCCTACTACTAATCTGTACACTGCCATGATCCCCCAAATGAGCTCCACGGGTACTCCCATCTCCTGTAATCTGCGCATCAATCTAGCTTTGGGTACTGTATCAAATGCTTTGCAGAAGTCCACAAAGCTACAATAGATCCGTCTCCCACGGGATTTGCCCTCCTCAATGATGGCCCTGAGTGTCAAGATATGGTCAAGAGTAGAAAAACCTCTCCTGAACCCTGCCTACCCAACAGCACGCATTCCCTCCCTCTCTGCCCATCTACTCAGCTGTTGCTCAAGAATGGATGCGTACAACCGTGCCAATGTGTGTCCAATCATTATAGTGCGATAATTTCCAAACTCCATAGGGTCTCCTGACTTGAAGATAGGTACCATCATAGATAGGCTCCAAGTATCAGGCAAGCCCTCATACATAGCACGGTTAAACATAACTGCTAGAAGCTATGCTAGTAGATCTCTGGCATGCATGAAATGCTCAGCCACTAAGCCATCATGATCGTTTGCTCTCCCAGTCCTCATCCTGTCAATGGCCTTCTTCACGAATCACCATCTCAGCGGTGAAAAAAGCACATGTACGTGGGCATGGATCGGGGGGTCGGGAACGGGCTGCTGTCCAAAACTGTGTACAAAGATGATGCGTACTGACCCCAGGTCTCTGTAGAGGTAATGCCCCGGGGGGGGGGGGGGGGGGGGTGCTCATGAAAGAGCCTCCATGCCTCACGCGAGTCCTGACTCAAGAATAGCTGGTATAGATCCTGCTCTAGTCGAGCCAAAAATGCCCTCTTCTTCTGCCGCACTAGGCGTCGGAAGTCAATCTGTGATTGTCTGTGTGTGATGTCCCCCAAAAGCACTTCCCTCTGAAGTCTAGCTCTAGTCTGACGGCATTCCTCATCATACCAGTTGTTCTGAGGCCATAGTTGCCACGGACTTTTGAAATGTTTTATTTGAAACGAGTTTCAAAGTTTCGAAACGGTTTCGTCCGAGAAAGAAACGCCAAAACAGAAGTTTCGTGCAAACTAAAGAAATGTACGTAAGTTTAAATGGTATAAGCTGAGATCTATGTTTTAAGCATTACCTTGCAATTAGACATGAAAAAGATGGAGAATAGGACTAACTTTCATCATTAGAAGCAAGATAGAAGCTACATTCTTGACATTGAGGATTTCATGACCGAAACAAAGAAAAAGAGGCTTCAAGGTTTACATGTAACATGAGCTCTACGAGCAACAAATCAAACAAGATCAACTGTATTCTCCTCTTCCTCCCCCACCTCCTCCTCCTCATCCTCATTTTCTGAATACAACATATTGGGCGACACAAAACAGAATACAAAACTTTTTTAAACAATAAAAAAATCAACGCTACAGCCTAACGTGCGAAAACTTACGAGCCTTGACTTTACCTTTGAAATGTCCAAACTCATACAGAAACGTTTCTGAAACATTTTGTACGTTTCATGAGTGAAGAAACGCGTTTCTTGACAACACTGTCTGAGGCATGCTCCAAGAACGACGTCTCTGCTCATGCTGTGTGTGTGGGTATGCCTCTGCTACTTCATCATGTAATGTATGTGTCAGTATAGTAGTAAGCTCCTCCAGAGGTCGTCCTGGCTCCTCAGTGGATAGGAGTCTGTAAATCCGGAGAGGAGGCCGAAGTCAGCCTATGAGACAAATCAAATATACATGTGTGACTTCCTGTGTTCCATTTCAAACCCATTTACATGTATCTTTACCCTAGAGATCTTGAGGGGTTTTTTCAACGACGGTCAGATCTTGTTATTTGGCTTCTGCCTTGTTTTGTTCCGTCTTTGGAGTATGAAGGGTACAAGCCCACCATTTTTGTAAAGAGAGAGACAGATAGCATGCTCAATCTTAACCTGATCGCAATCTGCAGCCTGCGAGGACCTCGCATAAGCCTATTGCCCTCCCTGGTCGAATGTGTCTCCCCCAGCGCCTAATAGCATACGGGGGATTTATTCAATGTGTCCACCCCTTTCAGCCTGACGCAAGTGCCGTATGGATTGCCAGCTCTCGCCACCTTGCAACTGCTGGCTTCTTCAGTTTTCGCCCTCTTGTGGGCTGCAGCGGTTGTCATTGGGCTGCCTATTGGTGAATGCCGCAGATGTGACCTTGCAGCTTTGGGACACCATAAGAGCTTCAAAGGGCAGAGAGGTCACTCGCAGCACTCACGTGCACACACACATAACATACACACGTTCGCCCACTTTTACTCGCCTCGTTTGGGCAGTACAAAGTTTTTTTTCTGGTTAAGCACCAGCATAGCAGGGACTGCTCCGCCATTTGTGAAGCTCTGGACCCCTGTTGACAGTTTAGGCTTTGCGGCTGATCCATTGCATGCTCACTTGCAGACTCACAGGCTCAGAGCCAGTATCACTAGACAGGCATGCCCGCCATTTTGCAGGTACCCAATGACTCAGGACAAAAGACAGCCTTTCTTTTCTTTGCTCAAAGAGGTCATCCAATCATACTAGTCATGACTTACATTGTGAAGGAAAGACTGCGAGGGGTCATGGTGTGATTAATATGGTAATCATTCCAAGCGAATATCTTTATGGCATATGGTCAGTCTTTTATGTGGAAGCAAAGCCAGTCAGTTGAGCATTAATACAGCTGTTGTGATTGGTTCAAAGAAGTATTTGTAATGATTATTAATAATTAAAATTCTGAAAAACAGAGAGAGATGGAAAATGATCAAGGGACTCTTCAAATGCAACTTACTTCAGAGTAATGTAAATATAACAAGATCACAACAAAGCATAGCTTTACTGTTAGCCCACAAACCTCAAATCATAGCTACTCACGTTCATTGAGATTTTCCGCGGCCACTCTTATACCAGAGACTGCAGATAGCACTGCAACAAATGAAAGGTAACAGATGAATACCAATGACTAACAAAAGCTTTCAGATGATACTTGTATTATGACAGAAAATGAAATACCAGATATTGTTGGAGTCAAAACACCATCCCCAATGACCATGCATGTCCCTACAAGCACTACAATGAGCAGCACCGAGTGTAGGTATGAATGTTTCTCCAAAAAAGGTTTCAAACTTTGCCCTTGCTTTGCCTTTGAAAAGGACTCCAATCTATAAGTAGTTAACTCTTCATCCACACCTTGAAGGTTTGGCAAGTGACTTAACTTTGCATGTCGACACAACAATGAGTATAGTGCAAATGTCCCACCTTCAAAAAACAACTAATACAATTAAAAATCTCTCTCTCTCCCTCTCTCTCTCTCTCTCTCTCTCTCTCTCTCTCTCTCTCTCTCTCTCTCTCTACACAGTTTTGCAGAGGATAGTGGATTGTCTGTAAACCTTGGTAAAACCAAGGTCATGGTGTTTAACACCACACCGCAGTGGATCAGGAGATCGGCACCGACCTTCACGTATGGTCAAGAGATTGTGGAGTATACAGATGCATACACTTACCTTGGGATAGTCTTCACTGGGCCGAGGTTTTCTTTGGGGAGAGCAGCAGAGACTAGACTGACCAGAGCTTATGCGGCCTTGGGAGGCTTGGAGAGGATGTGTTCGCAGGTTCAGTTCCAGGAACCTCGGACAAAGTTATGGCTCTTTGATACTTTAGTAGCCTCAGCTATGATGTATGGGGTATAGGTATGGGGACCTTCTGTAGGCCAGGATGGTTGGAGACGTATGGAGAGGCCCTTGGTATCTATGATCTCCCGATTGATTAGATCCAAGGCCTCCGTACCTCACGCGATCATTCGAGCAGAGCTAGCTGCCCCCCCCATGGAGATTGAAGCGCTTACCAGATCAGTGTCCTTTGTGCACAACCTATGGGATACTACTAGAGACAGATATGCTAGACTGGCCCTTGAGTCTTCCAGACAGTTAGCTCTACAGGGGGACACTTCATGCTGGTATGCACAGATGACTTCATGGTTTCAGACACATGGCTTCACCATGGACAGGTTGCCCCCTTTCCAGTATTCTCTTCAGGCACCCTCGCTGTCTCTTACACGGGTGGAGATCACTAGACTCATTCGTCAGGACCTGACCCAGCTCGACACCAGGAGGACATGGATAGAGCCGCCTCAGGAGTTGAGCACGAAGATGGCTTTCTATAGAGAGCATCTTCTCCACCTCACAGGAGATGGGTTTGTGATTCGACCCAGCTACATGGACACACATATGTCTCATGGTTTGCGTTGTGCCATTGGTCAGATACGCACATCCTCACATCAGCTCGAGATTGAGACTGGTAGATTCAGAGGGATACCAGCAGACAGCAGGATATGCCGATTATGCCAGAGAGAGCCAGAGACAGAGTTGCACTACATATGTCATTGCACAGTGTTCTATGAGATACGGGGGCGTTTCCACTGCTTATTCAGAGAGGGTTTTGGTCCTCTATCTAGGGTCATGAATTATGAGGATCAGAGATGTCTTGGACTATATCTACTTGAGTTACACAGGTATAGAGACACTTTACTGGGGAGAGCTAGAGAGAGGCAGTCCCAGAGACACATTACAGATTTCTTTTCACTAGATATGGGACAGCCAGAGGAGCAGCCACCACTGCAGAGCTCGTCCCACACTCATTCGACCACTACTGGCACTCTCATCGACCGAGCATTGGAGCTACAGAGATACAGACGACCGCGACTGAGGAGAGGAGCTACACAGCATCGACGGAGACTACAACAGAAGATTCGAGCCATACTCTCTCGACATCCAGAGTGCAGATGAGGATGGATCCTCACCATTTCTTCCATCTTTGTTTCACACACTGTTACATCCAGTTTACCGGGTACCTATTGTATCAGCTGCTACACCCACGTAGTTTTAGATTGTAGTAGTAGTAGTAGTATTTTGTTCCACTTCTAGTTCTTTTCTAGTTCTTTTGTACCCAGACATGGTATTAGATTCACTATTTTGTAACTGATTGGTCTCATAGGTCATTTTGGCCTTTTGAAGACGTTAATATAACATTTCATTTCATTTCTGTGTGTGTGTGTGTGTGTGTGTGTGCGCGTGCGCACGCGCGTGCACGTGTGCAAATAAAGGAGGGCGATTTCTATTCCTTGAGAGGACACTAACGGTTAACCAAAACGGTGCCAATTATGAGGGCGAGTACATAAATTGTTACAAAGCGAGCCCGACGGCAACAAACGGGAAACTATGATACATGTCACAAACTGTTGACGTGTCAAGCCATTGAAGATCCGACCGGGTTAGGGTTCTCCGAACCTAACCCTAGCCAACCTATAGCCCGGCCAAGGGGCCTAAACCCTAGAAGCAATAGAAGAAGAAGTTCTCACCAACTTATAGTTCCTCGTCGAGTGGTCAAATTATTAAAAGTTTTACCAACTTATGGTATCCCGTCCAATCGGGCCAATAATAAAATAAAGCAAGATCCACACACACACAAAGACTATTTGAGTATGAAGCTGATGACGTGGCAGGACTAAGGACGACACGGTTTTTGAGTTGAGCTGCTGATGTGGCAGACTCGACGGACAGTTCTGCATTTTGCGTTGTTGGTTGCTAACGTGGCAAGTGTAGGGATTTCCAAATTATGCACTGGCAACTTTTGAAGACCACATGCTTTTGAGCTTGATGCTTTTGATGAAACTCCTTTTAGATGGCCAAGGGCCTTTAATACGAACTGAAGGCTCACTCTCTAGCACGCTCCTGGCTGGAGATGCAGAGCAGAAGTGTCGCCTTTGTACTAAGATGAAGCAATATAAAGAAATACCGAAAGGGGCGCCATGGTTTGGGGCAAGTGCTCTCTTGGGGTGGAACTCCGCCAGTCCATGTCTCATGTGTCCTGCATCTCTCTTAGTTCAGTTGTTTTGAAGTGCTAAAAGTCTATTGAGTCTGTTCTTTTCTATTGGGGGTCTTCGCTCTTTTGGGGTGGAACTCCACCACTCCGTGTCTCGTGTGTCCTGAATCTCTTTCAGTTCAATTGTTTTAAAGTGCTAAAAGTCTGTTGAGTCTATTCTTTTCTATTGGCATGTGGTGCCCTTCTGTTTGGTATTTGTTTGTAATGGATGTTATTAGTTTTGAATCTGTCTTGGTGCCGATTTGAGAATTGTTTGATTCTGGTTTTGATACTCATTTCAATGATTTGTGATTTACGCCCGGAAGGAGTATAAAAGAAAATTGATGCTTGGTAATGTTTGCACATACTCGTGTCCCGGATCCTTGTGGTTAATTGCGAGGGGAGAGTATTGAATGATTGAGTGTTGTTTTTACTCATGGCCCGGACCTGAATGGCTACTTACGGGGGGAGTATTGAATGTTTGTGATGTTGTTACTCATGGCCCAGACCTAGATGGTTATTTACGGTTTAAGCAATGGTTATTCTTTGCACCTCTAAGCGACGCAGGCTGCAGTCTGGGGAGTCTTTGGTTGTAAAAGGCCTCTATATCTTATGGCCTAGACCTCTTAGAGTTATTTGTGGGAGGACTCATGAGGGAGGAGTTGAACAGCTCATGGCCCGAACCTGGATGGTTATTTGCATGTGGGAAGGGGAGGGGGGGGGGGGGGGGGTGTTTCATCAGTGACTACATGTTTATGTGTCTTGTAACATGCATATGTAAGTATATTGTGTTGCATTGTGATGTGCCAACCACTAAATATTCCTAGGTATGTATTTTTAGTGCATCAAGACACCCATTCCAAATCAACGCGGTCTGAGTGTGATGGCTAATTTTGCTACACTGGAATATAAAGGACTTCGATGTAGAATGAGAAAACCTAATGTCCCTCAGAATGACCCTCGGATATTTTTGAGCTAACTTGTCACGTGACACATCCAACCCTATGTGTCCGTGGACAAGCTACAGCACGACAAGGGTTCCGTCAGTCCAGTCAATCTAGATCTAGAAGTGATCTGGCACTTTTGTGAGTCTATTCGCAGACCGTGCATGTCCAGACACTTAGTGTAGATGCATATCCTCTAGTTGCACACAGCATGATCATAAGCATTCCCATCAGAATCCATCAAAATCAGTCGGGGGAATTTTCCAGTGCATTTAGCCTATTTTCCCTATTTTTGACATTTTCCACTTATTATTTTTAAGTGACTTTTGTTGGAAAGTAGGTAGGACAATTTTGCTAAGTTTGTATATAAGCAAACTAGAGCTAGCACTATTTGGCAGAAGAGGCAACAGGAGCCAAGCTCAACAGGCAACTTCTCAGCAAGACCAAGCCTTGGTGGTTTCCCTCCAAGCAAAGAACACCATCACTAGCGTTTTGTCCAACAAGAATCCATCGCCATCCACAAGCATCCCCAGCGTTTTGCGTCAAGCATCATCGCCCAAGCGAGCCTCAGCATTGGCGTTTTTGCATCAGATCCTCCCGCAAGCAGATCACAACGCCCAACGTTTTGGAAGTTCAACAACCCCAGCGTTTTCTCCAACAGCTAGCGTTTTTGGACCAGCTTCCCTAGCGTTTTTGGAAACTCAACATGCCTAGCGTTTTTGAAGAGCTACAACTGCAACGTTTTTCAGCAATGAGGTAGTTGCAGATTCAGGCCTCCAAGAGTAGCAGATTCAGCCCTAAGGAATAGCAGATTCAGCCCGGATAGACCATTAGTTTTCAGCCCTAAACCTACAGATTTTCAGCGTCAAAGACCCACAGAAAACAGCCCCCAAATCAGCGTTTTTGGACTAGTCGCAAATTTCAGCCCATAGCGTTTTTGGACAGCAGTAGAAAGATTGCAGATTTCAGCCCTTAAATTGACTTCTTCATCACCATCGTCATCGTCGACATAGCCTAGACTTGCATCAGTCTCATGCATACCATTTGTACCAGATTGTGCAATCATAAGTAGACCACTCTCGCCGACGAGAGTGGGGCCTTCGGAGGAGGGTTTTACGTCTCAAGTGTCGTATCTCTCTTCTCTCTCTATCTCTCAAGAGTCGGTCTCATACACTTGCACGCACAGTGTCCATTCACTTTGTTTGTGATCATAACATTCTCTCATTAAGAACGGAAGGCTCTACCTCCATAAGAACAAAAGGAACCTTGAGCACAGTTCGGAGCACTCATCTTGAGCAAAGCGCAAACATTCATTCCGCTGCACCTTACATAACTTATGTTGTTTTGCAAATAAACTGTAATCATGGACGATTACTTTTCTTTCAAGAAGGGGGGTGTCACAAACTACTGACGTGTCAAGCCATTGAAGATCCGATCGGGTTAGAACTTCCCAAGCCTAACCCTAGCCAACCTGCAGATCCCAGCCGAGGGGCCTAAACCCTAGAGGCAACAGAAGAAGAAGAAGATGTGATGTGCAACAAAAGTGAATGATGAAGCCATGTGGATCATGGTAGAGCAAGCACAAGTGCAATTGTTGGCACCAGTTCATTTGATCACAGTATTATGGATGAGCACGATGAAGACAATGATGTGGAGGAGAATGAACATGATGCTGATGGACAGATGATGATGATGATGAGCAACGAGGAGAAAATTATGAAAATGTAGAGTCGTGTCTTGACTTTCTTCTCCAATGTCCACACCAATCACACAAGTCACCAGTCACTAGTCACTACTCACTAGTACCTGCATCTACTTCTCGATGCTTATTTTCAGCTATCTTTGGAAAATGATGCATATTTTCAGCTATCTTTGTCCATTTCATTGTTTGGTTTCCTGAGGTCCCAACCTCCTAGATCCCCATTGTCGGGTCTTCTTTTAGCATCTTTCATGGACTTATCGATGATAAAATGTTATTTTGCTTACATGATTGATCGCGATTCCTCAGAAGTTGACTTTCACAATGTCATTGTCATTCTACTTCTCAAGTTGTCAATATTCTTCCTCTGCAAAGTTGAATCTTATGGTATTATGAAAATATCATTTCAAGGCTGCGGCTGATTTGGCCGAAAGGTCCGACTCACACTCATTTCCTTTCAAGCTCACCTGCGTTTGATGTTTGATTGGTATCTCAAAAAACCATGAGTAGTACCATCACTTACACGTTCTAAATCATGAAACTCACTAGAATGGTCTCAACCTCTTTTATGGATGAAGCAAGTACATGCAAAGAGTTTATGCATTGTCTCAATAACTAATGGGTCAACATGTACACATAATTCAAGTCATTGGCGCCTAAATCAATTAGGATGTTGATAGAATTGTTGAATAAAATCCCTGCAACTTCTTCCTTGAAAACCCAACCAGAAAAGACTTTAAACTCAAGAAAAATTCTACATTAATGACCCTAGGCACAGGTAGCCTTGGTCATTGGTCAAAGGAGCTAACTAAATTGTGAATGTAGATAAAGTCTGATTTTTGTTGAGTTGTTTTGTCTTACAATCAAAATCATGACATCGAAGCAGCAAATTTTACATCCAAATCTGTTTCCCCACCTGGATATTCAAGTATCCTTTTCACAAAATTCAGGTTAACGCCCTGCTACTGCCTATGACACTGCCAGAGACTAAAAACGTCTTCTGGCTTCAAAAAGAGAGGAGGGACTCGTTTTCAAGCATTCTTGCAAAGGAGTTTAAAGCAACTCCAAATTCAAGCTAGAGCCTTTCCTTTGCTAGAATGTTGAATTTGTATCTCTCACCTTGCCGGATGGAAAGAACCACAGAAGACACTTAAAGAACAGCTTCATTGTGTGCCATATATAGAGCACTTAAAGCCTTAGAAACCTTTTCATGAGGGAAACAGAAGTACCTTCCCCATTATCATCTGCTCTGAGAACAAAACAGGCATATTTGATCACTAGCACCAAAGTGAAGGTCCAAAATATCAAAGAGGTAATGCCAAGAATCTCTACGTCATCCTCGGAAAGTTTTACAATGCCTGCAAATGAGCTTTTGAAGACATACAAAGGTGAAATGCTCACATCTCCATAAACAACTCCAAAGCTTTGATAGGCAAGAGTCAGCAAAACTCTCCAGGAGGTTCCCTGCATGTCACAAGTGAAATTATGTTGAGGAAACTTAATGGATCCAGCCAGCAAAAAGCTATCTCATTACCTATGTCTCCTAATATTTTCTGTTTTAAAATCTTTAAATTGCCAAAAAAATAAGACTTTTTGCACGAAATAGAAACAACAATGCAGAAATCATGATGTCTTTTGAAAGCCACTAAAACCCCAAAAACAATGACAAAAAGAAAAATACGAAGACAATGCTGCTCACATCAACAAATACTAAAACTAATAAAGCATAAGTGATCGCAATAAAAGGTTAAATCAGTTCATAATGTGCCTAAGGAAACTGTACCAAAGTTGTCGACAAGGGCTAGTGGACGTCCAGACAAGCCTCCTACATTGGTTTGAATATGTGTGCACATAATCTAATTTCAGTGCATATTTTGAGTGTGTGTGTGGAGTTGTGAGAGTGGATAAAATTGTAAACCAGGGCCAAGTGGACGCCAGTACCGAATACACTAGTCTGTATGCATTGAACAGCTTCCATACACAAGACAAATGCCAATTCGCCTTCTAAACTGCAATAAGGTTGCGCAAAGACTCACCCCATCTCTCTTGGGTTGAAGGCCAGCTTCAAGATCCATGTGGAACAAGCAGCAGTGAACTAAGGAAGAAATTCCGCATGCGAATAAGAGTGAGGACCTTTTACTTAAATCAGTCGAATCGAAGCACACTCATAAATTATTCAAAAACACAGAATGCACCTGCATAATTCCAAAAGTTTCTGTTAGTGAGCATGGCCATAAAGTAGCACACACAGAGAAAGTCCAAGTCTCATGATCATTCACCACCATAACCTCATTGCTGCCCAAAGAGTGACTAACAAGGCCCCATTCACACTTGCGACATACTACAAACACCCACAGCCTATTGACCAGGAAGAGGGCACCACAGTTGAAGAGAGAAATTGAACTACCCTTTAAAAAGAAATTGCCCATAAAATTCAAGCGTCCGCCTTCAAATGTACAGAAATTTGAAACCACTTTGAGCTAATAAACAAAAAAATATCATTGTTCTGTACAGAAATGGAAACCACTTTGAGCTAATAGACAAGCAATCTCATCACGAACGATGGACAGGTAGAGATAGTGGAGGTGCTTAATGAGCCTGCTTATGCGTCATTTTTAATGCAGGGAAACAGCTTGTGCACTAGTGCAGGTCTTTATGAGCCTGCATGAACAATTACGACTTGGCTAAAGACGATCACATTCAGTACTTGTGAACTAAGATGATATGAAAAGATGAATGCTGCGGGTAGTATTTGAGATTTAAGAAAAGAAGCAAATGTAAACACAGAAACCCATGACTATAAGCACGGTGCATGGCAAAGGCAACCCTGTAGCATGAGGAATTGACCCAAAAATGAAGCGAGTATCCAAAAAAAAACTTGCCCTTGTGCAGTCCGATTGCTGGCCCTCGTCCCCTCTTGAGTACGCAAAATGATGCAGAAATGGAAGCTACCCTCTTATAAACTGCCAGTCTCTTTGCGAAATGCGTTTGCTGGAGCTGAAGACAATGTTCTGAGAGCGTGAAAAAGAGAGGCGGGTTGGCCTTTTGCTACCCTCTCTTGGCGAAGTAACTACCGCTGTTGCAGTACAGCGCAGCACAAAATGAGACTCGGGTATATTTTGAGTTCTAAAATGCGGGTTTTCCCACCTCTTGTGATTGTCTTGGCTGGAGAGCAACAATTGAACTAAATGCTCTTAAAGAGAGAGAGAGAGAGAGAGAGAGAGAGAGAGAGAGAGGAAGAAGGGAAGAAGAAGAAGAACCCGCTTCTTTTTCCTGCTCGTAAAATCATCAAACCTCTTTATCTGTGTATTGTGTGTGTGTGTGTGGGGGGGGGGGGGGGGGGGGGTGCGTGTATATAGAGCTTTGAGCTTGAGGACGTGTGTGAGAGCTTTGTGGGCCGCCTGGGACATTACATCTGTGTGTAGCTGTGTGTGTGCCACTGAGCATGCGTTTCTCTCCCCTTCTAGTTACCGCCCTTCCCCGCCCCTCTCTTTTTTGTCTTATTCAAGCTTCCCTTTTGCTAACCGCAACCTCAAAGCAAAGCTCACACGCTCCATGCATGCAACCTTCCCACCTCTTCATCTCAACTGTAATGCACAAACCCCATATTTTATGTATTTCTTTGAAGAAAAGCATAAACCCGCCCTTCTTTATCCCTTTAAAAAACCCTTCTTTCTCACAAAAGAAACAACCCATTTTGCTTGTTCGAGAGTAATTTCAAAGAAGAACGAAACACCCATTTTCTGTTTTACTGGAGGGGGGGGAAAAGCTTGAGTTTTCCAGAAAGGCCAAAAATCAAAAACACAGATATTGTACAAAAATCAGTTCAAAGTATCAAATGCATATCTGTTTTCCAGCATCACCTTTAAAATCCATTCTCTCGCTGAAAGTTTCCTGGGCTCTCTCTCTCTCTCTCTCTCTCTCTCTCTCTCTCTCGTGGTCCTTCACCTCTCACACAGAGTGATTCTACTTGCACATTCTCTAAGTTGTGATTAAAGAATGGGGTAGCTTTTTCCTTTGATTAAGGAAAGTGGGTTTTGTTCATTGAGCCAAACGGTGTGTTCTCTCTCTCTCTCTCTCTCTCTCTCTCCTAGAGTAGGACAAGCCAGGTCACTCGGAGTGATTGAAGTGCTTTTATTTTTATTTGACATTAGGAACGCATGGTGGGTAACAGAAAGGCTGTCTGAGTACTTTGATTTTAATGATGGAACACCAAGCTATAGTTTTTGATAATTTTCCACGTTGCTTGGAAAAAGATCAAACTACCTGTGTGCTTGTGTGCTGAGAAAAAAAGAATGCGGTTAGTGGTACTATGGTAAGGGAATGGGTTATCATAAAGCTAGCTAATTTGCACATGAGCAATAAAAGGGTTGATTATTGAGGATGCAATGTTGAACGGAGTGAAAAGAAAAAGTAACATGTTATAAAGACAATGACAAAGAGACGAATCGATTTACCCGGCAAACTACAATCCAAAAGGAGGCGCTGAGATCGATCTATCCGATGGGTTTTTACTCGTAAACAAATTTCATGACAATGGTTTAATTACTATATATCCCATTCATGCAAACTATTGAATGGTTTGATTAGTATAACCGTTCATGCAACTATTTCCTAATTGATGAGACAAAGAACATCTATGTTGATTGATGAAAGAAGCCATTAATTTATGTGATCAACATCAGAATTGATAATTACTTGCATAGTTGAATGCAACAATTAAAAGCTTTCAAAAAGAGATGTTGATGTTAACTAAATGCTTGCAAAGAATTCAATAAATGATCTCAATAATTAGGAAATGATAATTCAATGAAGTACAAGTTGGAATGCATCCAAAGGAGATGTTAGTTTATTGTGAAAGCAGGCAACAAAAGGCTTGAGGTTGTTGGTTTTGAAGGTCAATCACGAGGCTTTGCTTTCATATTATGAACAGTTTGTCAAATACGAGTTGTGGAAAGGAAGAATATAATTGGAAGGCAACGGAGTCTTCCCTTCGTTTTGTTGATATGATGTCTCTGTCTTGATGGATCACTTGAATGCAATAATATGTTAAGAGGATTTTTGGCCTTCTATTTGGTTTGAAGCCCATGGCTAATACAATTTTTTGGCCTTCTATTGGATGAAAGCCCATAACCAATGCATAGAAAATCCAAGTCTTGTGTCCATAGGGGGACCACCACCCCACCCGAGATGCACACAACCCAAGAGCAGTTGTAAATCTCATTTGTAAGTCTTTTTGCGGTTAATGTATTCTATCGATTGACCCTCTTTGGAAAAAAAGAGGGAGAATTTTTGGCCTTCCAAAGTTCCAAGGCCTTGCCATTTCACATGCATATTGCTTTTTGTTTTCCAAGTGTAGTGAGGAAAATATGTGTTGTTGTTGTTGTTGTGTGTTGCTTGTGTGTGTGTGTGTGTGTGTGTGTGTGTGTGTGTGTGTGTGAGAGAGAGAGAGAGAGAGAGAGAGAGAGAGAAACTTTGAATGTCTCTCTCAAAGCGAAAGGAAGGACTTGAAAGCACTTCACTTATAGCATGACTAGGAGAGTCTAGTGCATGGGACCATTGGTTGAGAATTAACTCTCATCATGGCATGAAAAAAGTTGTGCTAGTTGTGCCAAATTCTCATATCTGGGACATCCAAGTCAGCCACTGGCATGCCACTAGGTTAAACAGCACACTCAACAAAAAGAAAGAGAGACCCTTGAATAAGTTGTGTGTGTGTGTGTGTGTGTGTGTGTGTGTGTGTGAGAGAGAGAGAGAGAGGAGAAAAAGTCTTAGGCTGGGTTCACATAAGGTGGTGGAAGGGATTGGAAAAGCTTATAAACCAACAAGAAAGTGCCATTGTGGACCTTGTTGTTCACATAAGGCCCCTGTCACACTGGGGCAGGCGGCCACACCGCTTTTTGGAAGGTGGCCAGGCAAACGCATTCACATTGGGCTATGAGGTATACAATGCCCAAGATCTCTAGCAAACTGGCTGTATCCAGGTGGTAGAGCGTCCGTATTTCAAGCTGACTGGCAGAGCTCGAAACCTCTAAGCTTCTTTCGCGCGCGCGCTTTTTGCAGCTGGCCGTTTCCCTCACAAGTTGGCCGGGCTCTCTTGCCTGCCCCTCTGGCAAAAGCTGCAGGCCATCGTTTCCTTTTTCCTTCGCAAATGAGAGTCGGCCACCTAGGCATGGCCAACATTTGCCTAAGGCGACGAAAAAGTGAGATGGAGAGTGCCACATCGTGGAAGAGAAAAAGGGGATTTGTTTCAACCCTCCCCCCCCCCCCCCCCCGGAAGTTCTTTCTTCCAACCCTCCACCTTGGCAAAAAGTGCCATGTTGGCACCAATCACATTAAACCAAACCTCCCACCCCTTTGTCCACACTTGCCTCCTCCGCTTTCTTCTTCCGCCGCCTGGCGTTCACATAAGACGGTGGTAGAAAATTGCCTCATATTTTCCTTTGCCATCAATGTGAACACATGGAGGGTGGAAGAGAACGTTTGCAAGCTTTTCCACCCATAAGAGCCCATAAAGTGTCATGTTTTTCGCTGCCTCGATGTGAAGGCTGGGTTCACATGGAGGAGGCGGAAGAAACACTCCAAAAGGTGCTTTTTCAAGTGGAAGAGCTACAAAATGCACACTTCCGCCACTCATTTGTTCACATAGAGGGTGGAACAAAAAGTGACTCTGTTTTCTTACGCCGCTAACTATGAACATTGGGCGGTGGCGGAACAAAGAGTGAAAGGAAGAATCACTTACCGTATTTGAGTGCTTAAAATGTAATTTGTCACAAATCATCTCCCAAAAAAAAGGCAATAATATATATAAATAATGAAGCAATATATCTCCAAAGCCTACATAACCAGCTCAAATTCTAGTTTTAGTATCTTATATTGATAGACAATCAGTCTTCTTACGAAAAGCTACAAAAAAATTTATCTTTGGAGAAATTTCCTCTCACAACCAGGGTATTTTGGGAATTTTGGAGATTTGAGGGGTACTTTAGAAATTTCCACAGTATTTTGGTAATATTCCCTTTTTTTTAAATGTTGAGCATGAACATTGGGGTTAAAAGGGTGTGAATTGCCAAGTCATAGGCTTGTGAGATTACGTGGAGGGTGGAAACGATATTGCCGGGGGGGGGGGGGGGTTCGGAAGCAAAGCCCCCTTTTAGTTCCATGCGCTGGCACTTGCTACACATTGCTGCCGTCCACTATGAACACGCGAGTTGATGTGTGTGCGTTTTACTGGCTGCCAATGCGGTTTTGCTACCGTCGCCCACTGTGAACCCGCCCTTAGAGAAAGAAAGAGAGTGAGAGAGGTTGTCTTTGCAAATGGATTATTTGCAAGGATTAAGTCCCGCCCCTGGATGTCAACAAACCAAGTCGTGGTTTTTTAACTTTGCTAAATTTAGCAACATTTTCTTTGACAAAGTTAGAGAATACTTCACCACTCCCACCAATAGACTAGTGTGGACATTACGATAAACCCAATGTAGTAACAACGCGACAAGTTTGATGGCCACCTCAACCGATGTGACTACCTAGTACCTACTCTCATATGAACCTCCCAAAGGGGAAAAGAAAGAGATAGGAGAAGAAGTCTTTAAGAACAAGGTGAAGAGCCGAGAAGGCCGAATACCTACTAAAGTTAAGGGGGTGAGAGTTATGGGGAGTAGATTTTTATTTAATTTTTGGCAAAACTCACAATCGTTAGTGGATTATATTAACAACCCAAAAGAATTAGAATAAGTAGTCATGCTCGTGTCGAGCCATGACATCTTCCAACAACCATCAGTATATCAGCTAACAAGGGGGCCACCCCATGGCAACTGTAAAGCACTTACCCATGTGGTTCCAAAATTACTACATTCACCACCTTGTTCCACGCTTCAGAGTTCCTTCATTTCCCAATGGCTATAATCGCTTCCTTGCTTTCTTGGATGATCTTTGTGAATCTGGTAGTTTCAATAACATTCTCAAATAGCCGACAGTTCCTGGCCTTCCAGACGTGTTTAAAGTAACAGAACCTCACGATTTGTGTACTAATTAGAAATGGTTGGCTCATGAAACAGAACCTCACGATTTGTGTACTAATTAGAAATGGTTGGCTCATGAACACCTTCCCACCCAAGAAGAGATCGTTCTTGCAGAACCCAATCTTCCATGTCTTTTGAACCCACTTGCATGTCTTTCCTGTCAAGCCACAGATCCCTCGGCAATCCTTGAAAAGGTGGGGGAGGTTCTCACTTGCTAATATGCATTGTGGGCATTTGTCCGGACCAATCCCTCTAGCTAGGACCTTCACCCCAGTCGGTAGGGCCCCCCACAGAACCTTCCAAAGAAAGACCTTCATTCTAAGCGGCCATTGTGGTCACCAGATGTTCTTAGCAATGTCACCCATCTTGCCTCCAGCCATTGTTTGCCCCACTGCTTGTTCAGGGAGGAGAACCAGTCTAGCGATCCCATGAGGATATTGTACACCTCCTTGGTGCTTGGTTTATGGAAGTGTCTGTCCATGGGCCCTGTCCATGGGCCACCACCATGCTTTTTACTCAAAACTAGACTCACAGGTCGATAAGCAGCCAAAACTGATAAGCGATCATTTCCAGTCACTCCTAATGTAGTCCCAAAGTTGGCCCAATTGTTGTAGTCCTTTGTTGTTCATCTTTCTAGCCACCTCCCTCCAAGTAGGATACAACAACATGCGTCCCGCCTTAGACAACCACGGGGACCAACGAGACATCGACTTGTGAAAGTATCTAGTTATCTCTCCCCATTGTAAGGCCTCAGCTGCTCTGTTGCACTTTCGGGCAAGCTCGCCAGTTAAGCCCCCAAGCTTCAAGTTAAACCACATAGGTTCAAGTAGCTTGTCAGCAGATCTAGCCCATTCCACTGGCCACCTTGCGAGCACATTTTGGCATTGTCCATATGGCCTTTGTCAGAACATCCTAAGCTTGATCTTGCTTCGTGATTGCAACCACAAACTTGGCACTCTAGACCTCCGCGTGAGTAGATCTTAATGAGTGCTTACAATCACATGTAGTTTTTGTTGTGTTTCAATATAGAATTGTATTGTCCATTTTGTTCATTAAAGGATGATCCATTTATGACAACGTCTTGACAACAATGGTGGGCATCGAGTACTCATCCTTCACCAGGCAAGAGTGCATTCTGCTACAGCTGGTGGACCTTGATAAGGATTATGACAGAATAACATGGTCATATATGGAAGCTCTAGGCTTTGAGCCTCGTGTGTTGTCGCCTCATTTGCATAGTAGGGGTTGGCAGTCAATCAAAGCTCCTGTTTAATGATAGAATTGTGGGCTCCTTTGAGGTCAAAAGGTCTATTAAGCAGGGATTCCCCTTGGCCCTCCTGCTTTTTTCCATCGGATCGCATCCTCTCATCACGATGCTCGAAGCAAGTGCTGCGCGAGGGGAGTTACAAGGCCTGACTTTACTGGGCAATGACGAGCCCTTGGCAAAACTATTTGCGGATGATTCACTCTAATTCTTGAAGGCGTGCCCCTAGGTTGTCACAAAAGCTCTAGAGATCATCCAAACGTTTTTTATGGCCTTGGGTTCCAAGTGTAATATTGAGAAGTCAAGACTAATCTCCCTATCGAAAAACGACTCATTCGACCTTCTGATTGGTTAGGTGAGATTGTCTCAAAAGGGAATATCTTCAGGCACCTGGGCCCCCCCTTGGGGGTGGATGTAACTCACAACAAAGATTTCATTGGTTCTTTGAAAAAGTGAGAACAA
This sequence comes from Adiantum capillus-veneris, assembly GCF_014529385.1. Lineage (NCBI taxonomy): Eukaryota > Viridiplantae > Streptophyta > Polypodiopsida > Polypodiales > Pteridaceae > Adiantum > Adiantum capillus-veneris. Next base: position 72,417,551 of record NC_140945.1, read on the forward strand.
AAATGAGAAGGTGGCAGTATGCCCTTCTCCCATTCCCGAGCCGGATTAAAGCGATAAATTCATTTATGCTCCCCTATATTTCCTTCACCATCCCACTTCTCAAGATGGCTAAGTGTCACTGGAAAGAGTTTTTAAAACCAGTAAAAATATTTTTTATGGAAAAACAACACAAAATCCTGCACATCATGGCAGTGGGCCAGATGGGAGTTAGTTGCTTGACCAGTGGACCAAGGAGGTCTCAGAATTCTTAACCCAGTTGCCCATGCTGAGACCGTTGTGCCAAATTTGTGGTCTCATTGGCTAAGCAGGACCAAGCTTGGGCTATCATGACCAATGATAATGCTAGATGCATCTAAAATGGGTTTGAAAGGGGGTAAGTGGAAAGGAGTAGAGTTTGACAACAAATTCTTAGCCCCGACGTGGGCTAGCCTGAGTTTGGAGGGTATCTCAGGGGAACTGGTAAGGAAGTGTAAAAGAGTAGCTGGGGGTTTGGAGTGGGGAGGAGAAACCAGGTACTTCAAGAACTCCATCTTGCAATGGTCCCCCTGACTCTCTAAAGTTGCAGGACAACCACAAAGCCCCTATTATTGGATAGAAACTGCTAGGAAAGTGAATAATAAGGGGTTGAATCGGCTAGCTCACTTCTGGGATGGTAACAGTAAGAGCTGGAAAACCATTGCCCTTCTCACAACCCAGTATCAACTAAATGGCTGTGAGATAGTGTTAATCAACAAAGTGATAAAAGAGCTTGACAATGTTGTAATGCCAATCTGTGAATCCGGGTTTGATTGGAATGCCTGTAGATGGCCAAGAAGTAGTCTTTTTTGGAAACCACATTCTAAAGGCATGTATCGTGCAATTATGCATGAGAATAATTGGTCTAGCCCCCTCAACAAAATATGGAAGAGACAATGGTCTGAAGAATGGTGGGAGGAAGTCATGGAGAACATTTGGAAGCCAAAGTGGCCATAGTTTATGAAGATATTAGAAGGCGATGTGGGTGGCTCTACTGATGGGCGTAAAGATCCAAGAGAGTGGAATTGGGTCAGCTCGATGCCTGGGGTGCACGCTAGCTATTGAGGATTTGGCCCACCTATTCATGGAATGCCATGCGATCAAAGGCCTGGCAAGGAAAATATGTAAGTGGGTCCAAAGGATGGCAGATGAGATTCTTCCAGAATGATATGTTCCTTGGTGGCAAGAAGTTGGGAACTCCTACTCTTCTCATTGTTACCATATACATGTTGTGGTAGTGATGTGTGTGAACACATCACTACCACAACATCCTAGTGTGTGTGAACACACTAGGACCGCCGGGGCATTTTTTCCCTCTTTAGGAGGTTTTTTCCCCCGTGCATTGTATATACGCCCATCACTCTAGGGCTATCTATCCTTCCATTGCACACTAAGTAATACACTATCTGTTGTGTGCCTTGATCTTCCTTTGTCTTCTCCAAGCTGTGTGCATTTTCCTGCAACCCTAATTCCAACAATTGGTATCAGAGTAGGTCACGTCCTCCCGAGCTTAGTCGCAGCGTCGCTAGGACACCCCTGCTTGTTTCCTTAGATTTCAATGAGCTTTGGCGAGCGTCAACAGGTCAATAAAAAATTTGAGACGACTCGTAGAGCTTGGTCTGCTCAGAATTCCACTTTGGGCTTATTTCGACCTCCGTATCCACTACAACCAGGCTTGCATAGGCAATTTTGTCATTTTGTGCAGAATTTTTGTAAATGCCAATTACTGCATAACAGGTCCCATACAGTCTACTATGGGTTGTGCTATATAGCACGTGCTGGTCTCACTCATTTCTCCTCATTTCGGGCAGTTTTCACATCAGGTGCAGGCATTTTCCATGGCTAACAACAACACAAATGTGTTGAAGATGTTTTCTGTTGAGGACAGATTGGATGGGGACAATTACCCTATGTGGGATTACATGATGCAACATATACTTGTATCAAAGGGAGTTTGGAACATTGTGTAGGGCATTGATGTATATCCTAGTACTGTGGATGCAAGCGATGTTGAGCATGCTTCAGGTTTTGCTGCCAGGGTTGCTGATGTCAGACTTGTTTTGCCTACGACTGAGCAGGCTCATTGGGATGTAAGAGATGCACATGGTTATGCATTGATTGCATTGTCTGTGAAGCGCACTATCACTCCTCACATCCATTCAGCAAAATCGGCAAAACGGGCTTGGAATATTCTAGCAGGTCTTTATGCAAGCTGCAATGAGGCTAAAATTGCTTTACTGCGTAAAGAGCTGGAATCGAAGATTATGCATGAGGAAGATGAAATGGACACTTTCCTTGCCAGTGTCACGGATGTTAATGAGCAACTAATTTCTGCAAGAGAAGTCATTTCTGACAGTTCACTTGTGCAGACTGTTCTTGATGCTTTGCTAGATTCTTACCAAACTTTTGCTAGTACTTGGAGACTTATGACCCAAGGAAATCCTGAAGTTGTCAAGTTTGATGCATTATGCACATTGTTGTTACAAGAGTCACTTTCCAAAAAAACCAGTACTAGGAAGTGTGCAGTTGAATATGCTTTTACTGCAACTCAAAGAAAAGGTGGGAACAACAATGTAACCACTTCTTATGGTTCTGTTGTGAGTGGCAAAACTTCTGTTCCTAACGCTTCTGCTGGCAGCACTTCGTCTGGCAATTCAGGTGATAAGGGCAAAAGAAGGTGTGATAGAAAATCTAATATATAGCCAATCCAAATGATTTTCTCAAATTAAATTGATCATTTAATGTGGGAGAATAGACGAGAACAAGGATTAGAATATAGACATGTGCTTTCAGGTCTATCTCGACACGGGGCCAATGGTAAAGGGGCCCAAATGAGAGATGATTTGTCAAAGAGCAAGTTAGCTAATGGAGCGTAAATACCTTAGGGTTAGCTTCATTAAAGACCTCCAAAGATTAGTGTTAAAAAGTCCTTTGACCTTAGGTAAGCTAGGGTTGAGCTTGAGGTGGGAACCCGGCCCAAGCTTAAGGTGCTTGTCGTGCTTGATGACTAAGGTATTTGAGGTGCTTGTCGTGTTTGCCGACTAGGGAGCTTGAGGTGCTTGTGGGAAAACCACCCAGGCTAGAGGTGCTTTGTCATGCTTGCTGACTATGGTGCTTGAGGTAAGGTGTGCAAAAGTCAATCACTATCCCTACAAGGAGGGGGTGAGCCCTACAAGAGGGGGCTAGAGAGAGAACACACACACCCTCACACAAGGCAAGCTTGGTACAAAGAAAATAAAAGGGACACTTGTCAAGCTCCTCCCCATGTTGCCTTCATGGAGTGCCTAAAGCCTATTGGTTGGCCTCCCAAGGGGTCCAATAACAAATTACTTTATTTAATTAATTGTTTTTGCATTTATCAAGTCCTCTCTCTCAAAGGGGAAAGGGGGACACTTGTCCCAAGACTAGTATGCTTGCTTGATATGCATGTTGCTTGTGATATTGGCTAAGCCTGGAGGGGTCCAATGAGCTTGAAGCATGAGCTACAAGGGGGGGTCGACCAAAGCAAGCTAGGGGGTTGCTTGAGGGGTATACTCTCCCATACACACTCACACACACCCTCATTGTGTGAAGTGCAAAGTGTAAGAGCTCCATCTCCTTCTCCAAGCTAGTAGAGAAGTTGAGAGCCTACACCATCACTCTTGGCTATGGAATGCAAATCCAACCAAGAGCCATGCTTCAATGCTTAAGCTTGCCATCTTCTCCATCTTAATTACTATGCTTTTATGTATGCTAGCAAGAAGAGTGATGATAAGTGAGGAACTAACTCTTTCTCCTATGAAATGTTTCTTCTTCCTCTTCCCTACCCTCATTCCCTGCTAGCTCTCTCCACCTTCGAAAGGTGTTTGAGGTCTTGGGACTGAGGTTTGGGATAGTTAAAGCTTTCCACAAAGTTTATGTTATGCTCATGATGCATGAAGCTTTCCATCTTCATTGCATCACCGAGGTCACAAGGAACACAAAGATTGTATTGTAACAAGTCTCTCTTGATGGGAGAAACTATAATACAAATGCCTATTGGAGGGGGGACCGGCTCCACATAAATCCAGTCCTCAATTGTTGTCATGTTATCTAAACTCTCTCTCTTGTAAAAGTATTGTTCATGCCAAGTTAACTAAATGCTATGTTTATATTGCTACCATCAATTAAGTTCACCTGTTATGCTCACAAAGTAATTTCACAAAAGTACTTCTCTAATTTCCGCTACTCTCAAAGTTAATAGGCCATTTCCATTACATTGGTATCAGAGCATTTGGTTCTTTTCTTGCTTAATAAAAGAGGTCCTTAAGTAGCCTATAAATGATTGATTTTTTTAATTATATTAGGATAAGTGGGACTGGGATCTATTATCGATTTTGTTGAGCCCACTATGGTGCACATCTCGGGATCTTTGGACTTAATAATGGGATCTTTTTAGACTTGCCTACGGCTTTACCATTATTGAGCCATAAGAAGTCCAAAAGGAGCTAGCCCTCGGCAACTCTGCAATATTAGACCCACTCTACTACTCTCTATAATTAACCACTTTGAGTCGTGGGTGTAGATACTTAAGTGCCAATTTTCAAAGGCTAAGAGGAGTAGCAACTAAAGTTTTAAATTGCCAAAGCATACATTAAGCAAGTACTCAAATTTTGTTAATATGGCTAGCAATAACCAAGAGAGTAGAATGAACATTGATAACTTTGATTTTGCACTTGAAGGTGCTAATGATGATGCCCCCATGTTTGCCAATTATCTTGTTACTAGGTTGCAGCAAGCTATAGGCAACCCTACTTCGCAAGCCAAAGTTATTCAACAACTTCCCGCTTATGGGATTACCCTTTCCTATCCAAGAGGAGATAGAGAGAGCTTAGGAGGCCTCTTGATGAGACCCCCAAAAGAAGACTCTCGCCCATACGAGAGGAGGAATCCAAAGAGCAAGAAAGCAATGAAACATCAAGTTCCATTGAAGATGTGGCTCCACGAAGGAGGCGGTCTAGACAATTGCCAACTCCTCTCGAGGAAAAGATCAACACACAATCCTTTTCCTCGTCACTCCGAAACGAAACAGAGGAAACAAAGGAAGAAAAGTGCAAGAAAGAGGTCTCCCTCTTCTCCTTCTTCTTCACATTCCTCCTCTTCCGATGAAAGCTATGGCTATTCTCCTAGAGAATACAAGAGGAGAGGACATTGCAAATCATACCCTGCATGGCAAAGGTCACAAAAGCTCAAGAAGTTCAAAGAGGGAGGAAAGAGTATCTCATTTCTCACCTATGATGACACCTTTGGTGCCACCAACAAAGTATTGGCCTTCATTCAGCAATTTGATGCGGCCTTTGGAGACGAGGGCTTCACGGAGTCCTCCAAGCTACACCGTGTAGCTATGCACTTCTAGTAATCAGCTCGTCAATGGTGGGCTACCCTTCGTGGCAACGGCGAAGCCCCAAATACATGGAAAACTCTATGAGTTTTCATCATGAAGCAATTCCTTTTGCAAGTGATGCAAAGAACAAAGTGCTTACCGAATGGTGCAGTTTACAGATTCTGCCCCATGAGTCTATCCACAAATACATAGACAAGTTTTGGAACTTACATCTCAAGGCTGCTGTCTTCCAAACGATAGGCTTTGTTGAGCAAAAGCAACACTTTTGTGCGGGATTACCTGAAGAGATGGCCGAGTATGTCAACTCTCAATGGCCTGGTTCTATCACCGAAGTAATTCACCACACCATGGTTGCTTCGCGCATCAATTTCCAGCAAGGGGCTAGATGAAATGTCAAGCCCATGGAAAACAAAGAGAAAAGTGATGCAAAGGGGAAAACCAATGCCCAAAATTCTTCCCAAGGCAATTCCAACAACAACAACAATTGGTCCAAGGAGAAGGGAGCTTACAAAGGTTAAAAAAAACTCTCTCCTCAAGAGCTTGAAGCTTTTTGCAAGGACCATAAGTGTTTTAGGTGTGGGGAGCAAGGACATGGCTATCGTTCTTACCCCAAGAAAAATGCTCGCAATGAGACTCCTAGGGCTTCCACCATCAAAGCTCCAAAAGAGGATCTCTCCTATGCTTGGGGAAAGGTAAGGGAGCATGATGCCTTCCATCTTGTTTGACCCTGGCTCTACTCACAACTTCATATGAACGGAGTTGGCCACCAAGTTCGGCATTCAAAGCTTTCAAGATGGGAGATGTTGTAACGGCCGACACTGCTTTTAAGGGACAACGAGCCTCCGTTACTCCCTTGATTAGGAAGTTGAGGCTCATCTCTCTTCTCCAACATGAGGATGATATCCTAGGGGCACCATGGTTCAACCGCATGGTTGCCAACATGAAGTTCCTTGACAGGAGAATTTACTTCACCTACAGGGGAAATAACATGTATATAGATGCTAGTGAGTGTGGTCGTACTATACCACTTGTAAATCCTCTTACTTTTGGTAAGTCAATGAAGAGCCTACTTTTTGCATACATGAGTTTTGTCAAAGAGTCCCTAAAAGATCCTAATGTTTCATCAAATGTAAATGGTAGGAATCAAGAAGAGTTAGACTTGTCTAATTTTCCAAAAGGATTCCAAGAGGTGTTCATTGATGATATCCCTATGGACTTACCTCCAAAAGGAGGGGATCATGACCATTGAATTGAGCTCCTACCAGGAAGCACGCGCCCTAACAATCTTCCTTATCGAGTTTCTCAAGCTCAACAAGAGGAGATCATGAGGCAAGTACAAGAATTGGTTGACAAAGGGATGGTGAGGCCTAGTTCCTCTCCCTTTTGTTCTCCAATCCTTTTAGTGCAAAAGAAAGATGGTACATACCGTATGTGTGTGGACTATCTAGCACTAAACCATATCACTATCAAAACAGATTTTCGTGCCTCGGGTAGAAAGTATGTTTGATAAGCTAGAAGGCTCTACCTACTTCAATAGGATCGACCTTAAAAGTGACTGTCATCAAATAAGGATAGTGGATGACGATATTCTAAAGACCATGTTTCGTACAACGTTGAGCCTTTATGAATATCTAGTCATGCCTTTTGGCTTGACTAATGCACCAGCCACGTTCAATAGTCTAATGGAGAAAATCTTTACCCTACCGCAAATTCACTGGAGTGTTCTTTGATGATATCATCATCTACTCCCAAGTCTTTGGAGGAACATAAGAACATCTCCAAGTGATTTTTCAAGCATTGAGGGAGAACAAGCTTTTTCTCAACCAAAAGAAAAAAAAAAAATTCCTTCAAGAGATTCAATAATTAGGTTATATTATCTCTCAAGCTGGTATCCGTATGGATCCATTGAAGTTAAAGGTAATAAAAGCATGGCCTAATTCAAGGAATCTACATGAGTAAGAAGCTTTATAGGTATGTGTGCATACTATAGACACTTCATAGCAAATTTTTCTCAAATAGCCGGACCATTACATGACTTAACAAAGAAGAACGTTAAGTATTTATGGACTGCTAAGGAGCAAAATGCTTTTGACAAGCTCAAAGAGAAGCTTACTTCCCAACCAGTCCTCATGCTTCCGAATCTCTCAAAGCCATTTGAGGTCCAATGTGATGCTTGTGGTGATTTCCTTGGAGCACTCTTTCTTCAAGAAGGGCATGCCATAGCATATGCGAGCCGAAGGCTCAATACAGATGAAGGTGGCATATATGAGAAAGAGCTTTTTGCTATTCTACATGCCCTAGACACATGGAAGCATTATATATTGGGGACTCTATTTATTCTACAAACCCACCACCAAAGTCTCAAGTACTTCATGACGCAAACCAAGCTTTCCGACAAACAAATGAGGTGGGCATATTTTCTTTCGCAATTTAATTGTCATATTTCTCACATTGCTGGTAAGCACAATCAAGTGGCTGATGCACTTTCACGACAACCAAAGATAATGCGGTGTCTATAGCAACTCATAATGATCTATCTTCTACGATAGATGAGTATGCTACTGACCCTGACTTTAGAGACATAATGTCAGCCCTTGCTTTGGGGAAGAAAGAGGAACCACTCACCTTGCAGGATGGTTATCTTCTCCACGGCAATAGGCTATGTTTTACCCACTCCCTTCGTGAGAAAGTCATGTATGAATCCCATGCTCCTCCCTATGAGGGGCATAGAGGCATTCAACCTACTCTTCGAGGAGTAGAAACATACTTCCATTGGCCTACCATGAAAGTGCATATACAAGAGTATGTTTCAAAATGTGCAGTATGCCAAAAGACCAAATATGACAGAGGAAGGCAACCTGGGTTACTCCAGCCATTGCCTATCCCAAATTCACCATGGGAGATTATATCCATGGATTTCATCTTTGGATTGCCCAAGTCTATCCATGGGAATACGGGAATATGAACAATAGTTGACAGGTTTAGCAAGCAAGCATACTTTATTCCTGTCAGAAAGACTATTAAGGCACACCAAATGGCAACTCTCTTCATATTACAGATTTTCAAACACCATGGATTACCAACATCCATCGTGTCAGGTAGAGATCCTAGAATGACCAGTAATTTTTGGAAAGGTCTCTTTGAAAATCTAGGGACAAGATTGAATTTCTCTTTGGCCTATCACCCACAAACGGATGGCCAAAGTGAGATAGCGAAACTTGTTGGAATTAGGGTTGCAGAGAAACACACACAGCTTGGAGAAGACGAAGGAAGCTCAAGGCACACAATAGAGAGTGTGTTACTTAGTGTGCAATGGAAAGATAGATAGCCCTAGAGTGATGGGCGTATATACAATGCACGGGGGAAAAAACCTCCTAAAGAGGGAAAAAATGCCCCGGCGGTCCTAGTGTGTTCACACACATCACTACCACATGTATATGGTAACAAATCCCCCCTGGAGTGATGCGGTGAACGAGAGCTGGCACATGAGTAAAGGGAAGTGCCATGCCCTGAGGACAGGATCAGTCCACAAAGGGGAGTAAGCCCAAAGCTTTGCGGAAAGCTTCAAGCTTCTCACAAGACAATGCCTTTGTGAAAAGATCTGCAAGGTTGTCCTGTGTTGGCACATAAGCCAAGCTGATCTCTCCTGCTGAGAGCCTCTCCCTGACATAGTGGTAATGCACCTCAATGTGCTTTGTGCGAGCATGAAAAACTGGGTTCCTCGCAACTGCCAATGCGCTCTGACTGTCAGTGTAGATAGTGTTGGCAGTGTCCTGTCCAACACCCAAGTCAGCCATAAGGCGTCTGAGCCATACACACTCCACCGTAGCTGTGAAGACTGCCCTGTACTCAGCCTCACAACTCGAAGTGGCCACAGTAGGTTGCTTCTTGCTCAACCATGATATACATGAACTGCCAAGCATGAAACAAAAACCACTTGTGGACACTCGCGTGTCAAAACAACCAGCCCAATCTGAGTCCGAAAAAGCATGTAAGTCTGGCGGCAATGATCCCCCCTTGGGATAAAACAAGCCAAGATGTAAAGTGCCACTAAGGTAGCGGAAAATCCTCTTGACAGCCTGCCAATGCTTAGACCCTGGGCTATGCATAAATCTGCTGACCTGCGAGACTGCAAACTGAATATCTGGCCTCGTGTTGCATACATAAATGAGGCAGCCAACAGCAGTTTGGTAAAGAGTGACATCAGCAGGATCGCCAGCATCATGTAGACTCAACTTCAAACCTGTTTCCATGGGAGTGGCAATAGGTTTCCAATCCTCAAGTCCAAACTTACATAGCAATGTCTCTATGTAACTTTTCTCACACAAGGCAATACCACCATCACACTGCTTAAACTGTATACCCAAGTAATGATGCAACAGCCCCAAATCTTTCATTTTGAAAGTAGCATTCAAATCAGCCTTAAATTCAGCAATATGTCTCTCATTTGGTCCAGTGATCAGCAAATCATCAACATAAAGAACCACAATGAGAAATACATCATCCTTACGCTTTACATACAATGTGCTTTCTGTTGGACTGTTACGAAAGCCTCGTTTAACCAAATGAGTGTCAGCTTTCTCATACCAAGCATGAGGAGATTGCTTCAACCCATACAAAGCCTTCTTACATTTGCACACTTTGTCCTCTTGTCCTTTTATGACAAAACCGCGAGGCTGCGTTACATAAACTTCCTCAAATATGTCACCATTCAAGAAAGCAGTAACAATGTCTGATTGATGTACATCCCAACCAAAATGAGCTGCCAATGCACATAGAAAACGCACAGTAGTCATACGACAAGTGGGAGCAAAAGTCTCTTCATAATCTATGCCTTTTTGTTGTGCATAACCCTTTGCAACAAGTCGAGCCTTATGGCGATCGATCTCACCATACGGCTTGCGTTTCAACTTGTAAACCCACTTCGTACCAATGGCCTTTTTGCCAGGAGGCAAATCACATAAAGTCCATGTGTCATTTTCTATAAATGCATCATATTCTGATTTCATGGCAGCAATCCAATTTTCTGAATTCTGTGCTTCATCAAAAGACAGAGGCTCCTCAACATCATGTAAACTAGAAACAGCCAAAGCATAACAATCTGATGCATAAGATGCATGGCGAGAGCCTGAACGAGTACGACTAGATAAAGGTGCATCCAATTTACTGTCACGCAAAGTGTGCACCAGCCATTTTGGCATACCTCTAGCCTGCTCATTTTCAGCCCTTTCCTCGTCAAGTACATCATGTACATCTGCATCAGTGATAGGCTGTTCTAAAACATTTTCAGAAACCCCCATAGGCTGTACATTTGCCTCATTGGAACTTACATTCGTATTTCCACCACTGAAAAGAGGCAACAAAGTGTCATAAATGTCTTGTGAGCTTACATTACTGTCTCTAGTACATGACAGCAAGGGCTGAACAGAGTCTTCCACAAACACTACATCCCGTGAAACCAGAATACGTTTTGTTTGCGGATGATACAACCTGTAACCTTTGCTTTCAGCACTATAACCAACAAAAATACATTTGACAGCCTTATCATCCAATTTTCTACGCTGCACTTGTGGCACCAAAGCATATGCCAAACAGCCAAAAACACGCATGTGCTCAATAGAAGGTTTTCTATCATGCCATGCTTCATATGGAGTAATAGACTGTAAAGCTTTCGTAGGACACCTGTTAAGTCCATAAGTGGCACACATGATGGCCTCAAGCCAAAAAGAATGCGGCAAAGCTTGACTTTTGACCATACGTCGTGCCATTTCCGTTAGTGACCTGTTTTTCCTCTCAGCAACACCATTTTGCTGAGGTGTATAAGGCACTGTACATTGGTGTTTTATCCCACGACTAGCCAGAAATGCATTAAATTCATGAGACATATACCCCCCCCCTCGATCAGAACGGAGGGTGCCCATAGTACATTTTGAGACATTTTCAGCCATAGCCAAAAATTGTTTGAAGCACATAAAAACTTCGGACTTCGCTTTAAGCGAAAATACCCATGCATGCCTGGAGTAATCATCAATGAAAGTCACGAAGTACAGGTAATTGCCCAAGGACGGAGTTTGCATGGGCCCACAAACATCACTATGCACAAGCTGCAACCTGCATGTGGCCCTAACTGAACCATCCTTTGGAAACTTAGAACGCTGCATTTTACCCAGAATACAGCCTTCACAAACATGTTTGACAGGTGCTTCAAGAGGCGGCAAAGAAGCAACCATATCAGATTTCTGCAAACGCAGCAAACTGGCAAAATTCAGATGACCAAAACGTGCATGCCACAGTTTTGCATCTGAAATAGCCCTTGAATCTGCAACAGCATTTGCAAAATTTTGTCCACACTTGTCATACAAAGTGAGCTTATACAGCCCACAGCACAAAAGCCCAGATGCAACAATTTCATCACCAAAACTGAGATCATGAACTGTACATCTGTCATCCACAAATTTGACTACAAGTCCAAGTCTAGCAAGTGCGGATACAGACAAGAGATTCTTCTTGATCCCAGGTACATAAAGTGCATCAACAAGTGTGAAGGAACTGCCATTAGCAGCAGTGAGCACAATCTTTCCAACTCCCTGAACTGGATAAGAGGCGTTGTTGGCACAAGTGACTGAATTCCCATGAGGGACAGACTCGAGAGAGGTAAACAATTCACGATGTGAGGTAATGTGCTTTGTAGCACTAAAAGCCCATTTTGCATCAACATCAACATCACAATCTCCTTTCACAGAAGACTCAACAATGGCTGCATTTGTAGTGGAACCAGCATTTGCAGTGGAACCACCCTCTTTCTTCTTAGCCTCTTTGGCCTTCAACTTAGGACACGACTTGATCAAGTGATCATTGGCTTTACAATAATGGCAACGCATCTTGTTTTTGCCCTTATCACGAGAATTGCCAGACAAAGTGCTGCCAGCAGAAGCATTAGGAACAGAATTTTTGCCACTCGCAACAGAACCATAAGAAGTGGCTGCATTACTGTTACCACCCTTTCTTTGAGAAGCAATAAAAGCCTGTTCAACTGCACGCTGCCTAGTCCTGTTTTTTCTAGAAAGTGACTCTTGCAACAGCAATGTGCATAATGCATCAAACTTGACAACTTCAGGATTTCCTTGGGTCATCAGTCTCCAAGTACTAGAAAAAGTCTGGTAGGAATCTGGTAAGGCATCAAGAACAGTCTGCACAAGGGAACTGTCCGAAATGACTTCACCTGCAGAAATGAGTTGCTCATTGATATCCTTGACACTAGCAAGGAAAGTGTCCATATTATCTTCCTCATGCATAATCTTCGACTCTAGCTCTTTACGCAGCAAAGCAATTTTAGCCTCATTGCGGCTTGCATAAAGACCTGCTAGAATATCCCAAGCCTGTTTTGCAGATTTTGCTGAACGGATGTGAGGAATAATGGTGCGCTTCACAGACAACGCAATCAATGCATGAGCCTGCGCATCCTTAGATCCCAACGAGCTTGTTCTGCCGTAGGCAAAACAACTCTAATAGCTGCAATCCTTGCAGCAAGACCTGCAACATCCTCAACATCGCCTACATCTTCAGAACCAGGACGTACATCAATGCCCTGCACAATGTTCCAGACACCTTTTGACACAAGAACATGTTGCATCATATAAGCCCACATAGGGTAGTTGTCCCCATCCAACCTGTCCTCAGCAGCAAACATCTTGAACACATCTGTGTTGTTGTTGTCAACCATGGTAAATGTTGCACCTGATGTGAAAACTGCCCGAAAATAGGAGAAATGGAGCGGAAACAACTTGTGCTATATAGCACAAACCGTAGAAGACTATAAGGCACCTGTTATGCAGAATACGGCACTGACAGAAAATCTGCACAAAATGACGAAATAGCCTGTGCAGTACTGCCCGTAGTGGAAACGGAGGCCGAAATGAGCCCAAATCAAAATTCTGAGCAGACCAAGCTCTTCGAGCTTTCCCAAAATATTTGTCGACCTGCGAACGCTCGCCAAAGCTCACTGAAATCGGAGAAAGTGAGCAGGCGTGTGCTGGAGCAGCTGGCGACCAAGCCCGGGAGGACGTGACCTGCTCTGATACCAATTGTTGGAATTAGGGTTGCAGAGAAACACACACAGCTTGGAGAAGACGAAGGAAGCTCAAGGCACACGATAGAGAGTGTGTTACTTAGTGTGCAATGGAAAGATAGATAGCCCTAGAGTGATGGGCGTATATACAATGCACGGGGGAAAAAACCTCCTAAAGAGGGAAAAAATGCCCCGGCGGTCCTAGTGTGTTCACACACATCACTACCACATGTATATGGTAACAAAACTTACGATACTCGATCTACTAAAGAATTATGTTTTTGAAGTAGATCAACGCTCACAATGGAAAAAGTACTTACCTCTTGTAGAGTATGCCTACAATAATACTGTACATACTTCTACGAGAAAAGCACCCTTTGAAATAATTGAGGGAAGACCTAAAAGTCCCTTGCTACTCAAAGTAAATGGAAAGATCTTCGCTGTCGATGAGTATAGTCGTGACTTACAAGAATCTTTTCAAAAGATTAAGGAGGCTATATCCATCTCTCAACAAAGGCAAAAAGCTGCTGCTGACAAGCACAGAAGGGCCTTAACATTCAAAAAAAATGATTGGGTCTTGATTGAGGTAAATGATGGGAAAAAATCCTACGGGCCATCAAAAGTATTATGCTAAGCTAGCAAAAAGATACTATGGTCCTTTCCAAATCTTGAAGCCCATCAATGAGATGGCTTATCAACTCAAGTTGCCCAACCATTGGCTTATACACAATGCTTTTCATAAGAGCCTACTTAAGCCCTACAAAGGCGAGCCACCAAGTGAACCAATTATTGAAGACCCTCCCGAAGTTGAAGACCAAGAAGAGGTACTACAACTCGAAGCTATCCTTCGTCATGAAGACAAGGTACTACGACATGGTAAGATAATCCGACGATATCTTATTTAGTTCAAGAATATCATTTTGAAGATGCTAGATGGATGCAAGGAATACAACTTAAAGATAGTATGAACCTTGTCAATGCTTACAATGCTACATTAGAGTAAGCAAATGTACAAATTTCTTTCAAATGATCAATGTTTTTGTCTAATAAGACTAGTTCTCTTTTTATTGTGCACAAATTTAGATAGTATGGATGCTTAGAATCATGTTTATGATGACGACGTCTCTCAAGCACCACGTAGAATTTGTCACTCTACCTTGGGAGAATGAAATGGACTAAAGAGTAGACATGCTTGCGGCAACTATGTCTCCCAAGCACCAAATGGATTAGTCATCCATCTTACAAAGATGTCGTAGGGTAAAAAAGGATCCTCTACTCGCTAAGAACAATTGACTAATGACTAAGGCTTTATCTCTTCTACCTCATAGTCGAGGACGACTATGATTTCAAGAGAGAGGTAATGTCATAAAATCTAATATCTAACCAACCCAAATGATTTTCTCATATTGAACTAATCATTTAATGTGGGAGAATAGACGGGAACAAGGGCTAGAATATAGACATGTGATTTCAGTTCATCTCGACACGAGACCAATGGTAAAGGGGCCCTAATGAGAGATGACCTATCAAAGAGCAAGTTAGCTAATGGAGCTTAAAGACCTTAGGGTTAGCTTCCTTAAAGACCTCCAAAAGGTTAGTGTTAAAAGGTCCTTTGACCTTAGGTAAGCTAGGGTTGAGCTTGAGGCGGGAACCCGGCCCAAGCTTAAGGTGCTTGAGGTGCTTGTCGTGCTTGATGACTAAGGTGCTCGAGGTGCTTGTCGTGCTTGATGACTAAGGTGCTTGAGGTGCTTGTCGGTGCTTGTGGGAACACCACCCAGGCTTGAGGACCTTTATCATGCTTGCTGGCTAAGGTGCTTGAGATAAGGTTGGCAAAAGTCAAATCAATATCCCTACAAGGAGGGGGTGAGCCCTACAAGAGGGGGCTAGAGAGAGAACACACACACCCTCACACAAGGCAAGCTTGGTACAAAGAAAGTAAAAGGGACACTTGTCAAGCTCCTCCCCATGTTGCCCTCATGGAGTGCCTAAAGCCTATTGGTTGGCCTCCCAAGGGGTCCAATAACAAATTAGTTAAATTAATTAATTGTTTTTGCATTTATCAAGTCCTCTCTCTCAAAGGGGAAAGGGGGACACTTGTCCAAAGACTAGTATGCTTGCTTGATATGCATGTTGCTTGTGATTGGCTAAGCCTGGAGGGGTCCAATGAGCCTGAAGCATGAGCTACAAGGGGGGGGTCGGCCAAAGCAAGCTAGGGGGCTGCTTGAGGGGTATACTCTCCCACATACACTCACACACACCCTCATTGTGTGAAGTGCAAAGTGCAAGAGCTCCATCTCCTTCTCCAAGCTAGTAGAGAAGTTGAGAGTCTACACCAACACTCTTGGCTATGGAATGAAAGTCCAACTAAGAGCCATGCTTCAATTCTTAAGCTTGCCATCTTCTCCATCTTCATTACTATGCTATTATGTCGTAACAGTCCAACAAAAAGCACATTGTATGTCAAGCGTGAGGGTGATGTACTTCTTGTTGTTGTTCTTTATGTGGATGATTTGCTGATCACTGGTCCCAATGAGGCACATATTGCTGAATTTAAGGCTAATTTGAACGCTAGTTTCAAGATGAAAGATTTGGGGCAATTGCACCATTACTTGGGCATACAATTTAAGCAGTGTGATGGTGGTATTGCCTTGTGTCAGAAAAGTTACATAGAGACATTGCTATGTAAGTTTAGACTTGAGGATTGCAAACCTATTGCCACTCCCATGGAAACAGGTTTGAAGTTGAGTCTACATGATGTTGGTGATCCTGCTGATGTCACTCTTTACCAAACTGGCTGCCTCATTTATATATGCAACATGAGGCCAGATATTGAGTTTGCAGTCTCACAGGTCAGCAGATTCATGCATAGCCCAGAATCTAAGCATTGGCAGGCAGTCAAGAGGATTTTTCGTTACTTGAGTGGCACTTTGCATCTTGGCTTGTTTTATCCCAAGGGTGGATCATTGCCGCCAAATTTACATGCTTTTTTGGACTCAGGTTGGGCTGGTTATTATGACACGTGAGTGTCCACAAGTGGTTTTTGTTTCATTCTTGGTTGTTCATGTATTTCATGGTTGAGCAAGAAGCAACCTACTGTGGGCACTTCTAGTTGTGAGGCTGAGTACAGGGCAATCTTCACAGCTACGGTTGTATGTATGGCTCAGATACCTTGTGAATGATTTGGGTGTTGGACAAGACATTACGAACATCATCTACACTGACAGTCAGAGCGCATTTGCAGTTGCGAGGAACCCAGTTTTTCATGCTCGCACAAAGCACATTGAGGTGCATTACCACTATGTCAGGGAGAGGCTCTCAATAGGAGAGACGAGCTTGGCTTATGTGCCAACACAGGACAACCTTGTAGATCTTTTCACAAAGGCATTGTCTCGTGAGAAGTTCGAAGCTTTCCACAAAGCTTTGGGCTTGCTCCCCTTTGTGGACTCATCTTGTCCTCAGGGCATGTCACTTCCCTTTACTCTTCGTGCTAGCCCTCGTTCACTGCATCACTCCCAAGGGGGATTTGTTACCATATATATATATATGGTAGTGATGTGTGTGAACATACTAGGACCGCCGAGGCATTTTTTCCCTCTTTAGGAGGTTTTTTCCTCCGTGCATTATATATACGCCCATCACTCTAGGGCTATCTATCCTTCCATTGCACAATATGTAATACGCTCTCTGTTGTTTGCCTTGAGCTTCCTTCATCTTCTCCAAGATGTGTGCGTTTCCCTGCAACCCTAATGCCAACACTCATTTCCACTCAAACTGTCATACTTCTTCTTTCATCATGTATGGCACGCGAGGAACCGCCGTGTGTTTGAAGGAGATCTTGGTGTGGAAAGCTTCTCAGAGATTATACAAGAAAGCAGAGTGGTGATCTATACGCTCTCACGAAAGCAAGACTCGGAAGACTGGCATAGGGCTACCCATGCCATGTTGTCAACCTGCAATAAGTAAAGCCTAGAACTCATTCACCTACTTTGTTAAGACAATGATGATAAGCCTCGATGAGAGGCGATAGACACGTGTAATCTTCAACACCTCAAGGCTTGGCCGAAGCTTGAGGTTGTTTTGAAGGTGTGCTTAATACAATTTACTCACAAATTGTGAGTTTTGTTATATATATAAAAAAAGAATTGTATTGTCCATTATACACACACTAGTACGGCTGGCTAGCCGCCTCCAACGGCCTCTCTCTCTCTCTCTCTCTCTCTCTCTCTCCAACTTGACGGGATGGACAATGGCGTCTGCAAAGAACCTACAGCCTTCGACTTGCTGGTCGTGGCTTTGAGGTCTTTCTTCCTGGTGCTGGCGACACGTTTGCTTGTAGGGGAGGTGGATACATCCCTCGTGGGTGTGCCATTCCCTTGTAGAATCTCTTGATGGTGCAGGTTCTCAATCTTTCATGGAGCTTCTAATCTATGTTTGCATATAGATTCATTGCACATTCTTGGGCACCCCCCAGCTGGCCCTCATCAACCATGAAGAGCACCCCTTGTTGTCTCCTTTGCCCTACATTGTTGGGGAGATTGTGCATCCTCTTTGCATTCTCCGCCTAGAAATGGAAGGCCTTTTGAGCTCACAGGGGAGTCTTACCTTCAGCATTGCCTACCAAGGAGACCACGCCATCTAGTATGCCATCTCCACTGAGGGCATCCCTTACCTTCCCAACATTAGTATTCCTCTTGCTATGTTGGGCGGTCGTGGGCTACAAATGGGTCGCTAGCAAAATCCATGTGGATGCTTATCCATACCCTTGCATACCATCACCGTTGGCCCCTTCTTCCGTATCAGAGCTGGATGTGTGCACATTGATATCCTGATTTTACAATTTTTGCGGCTGGGGAAATCAAGCATTCGCTCATTGTGGAGCCTTCACCCAATGTGACGACTACTACGATTGACTCATCATCAACACCACAATCTATGGACAAATTTGAGAGAAACGGTCTCTTACCTTTCAACGTTGTCACACAATCACAAACAAAAAGACCCCTCTACCTTTTTTACCATCCCGAAAACTCCCAAAGACCCATTGCCAACAATGGCCCCCATTGTCAAAATTAATACGGCCAAATCCCCATCTCGAGCTGTCAATACGTCAAACGATTCCTCAACAACAACATTACATCTACCTCCATTGTTGTTACCTTCTTCCATTTACACAATCTACCCACGATTGCTACAATCACAAGAACCATCATCTTTGCAATCTCCGAATTGTCCACTTTTGCTGGCATTGTATCATCCATATTAATATTCAATGTTATCTTTATCTCCTCATGCAATGGAACTTGCAAACGTGGGTGTGTGTGTGCGCGCGTGATTGTGTGTGTGTGTGTGTGTGTGTGTGTGTGAGAGAGAGAGAGAGAGAGAGAGAGAGAGAGAGAGAGAGAGAGAGAGGGAGGATTCACAGGAAACTGCAACCTCTCTCAAGAATAGTGGTGTAGACGAAGGGGGAGCGAGTGGTGAGCAGGGATCAAAGCACACGCACCACAACGCAGTCATCGCATAGAAATTGCAGGTTGCTCCAATCTGGATTCTTGAGAGTGGCACGTAGCTCCACCATTAGCTTGCACACCTTTGAAGAAGAAGATGAACATGTAATGGCAACATTTTTGCTCTCTTCCTCTCTCTCAGCTTGCTGACCACCTGCTCTCTCTCTCTCTCTCTCTCTCTCTCTCTCTCTCTAGCTTGCACCCATGTAGGTTGCACCTTTTAGTTCCAAATTCAATCTCTCTCTCTCTCTCTCTCTCTCTCTCTCTCTATCTATCGTTGGGGATAGCCCATCTTATACAACATTACAATCCATACAGATCATCTCTCTCTCTCTCTCTCTCTCTCTCTCTCTCTCTCTCACACACACACACACCCTTGAAGGCACCGGACATAGGAGAGAGTGCCACGTGTTCGGGGGAGGGTGCCTAAATTCCTCCCCCTTTTAGAATAGTATAGATAATCACAAATGCTTTATATGTACCCAAGAACCCACTTAAACAACAAGGACATTGACCTTTAAAAAAAAAAAAGATAAAATAAAAACAATGAAATAAAAAGATCCATTGGCAAAACTAGAAACGAATATTTGTTTTTAATGCTTTCGCGTGAAAAAGTAGGTCTAAAATAAAAATTCAATGAATCAATACTTAGATCATTTAGATCATGAGATCAAACTCCTATGAATGCACGCTTAATCCCTTGAGGCTTGTTCTCTAATGCCTTTTTGAGCAGGCCAAAAGAATGTTATTTACATAGTACCACGGTGCTAGTACTCCTTGCAAGCTCCTAGTTGCAAACTTTCCTTATGTCATTGAAAGCGGTCTATTAGCTCTTATGCATACATCATCCATAATGAAGCACAAACACAAAAGGCAGACAAGAGAGGGCCCCCGTGGGGGCCAATGGGCATGGCTCATGAGTCTACTTATCTTAAAAGGTTACTAGGACACCACTTTTACATCAATCTTCACAAAAAACAAATTTTTAACTGTCTATGAAAAGGACATTTTACAAGAAAAATCAAATTTTGCATCAAAATTTCACGTATTCCGTTATTTAAATTCTTTTTCCGACAACAGTAGACAAAGGCAAATATAAACTAAACATTAGCCCAAGGGCTTGATCCCCGTTTTTGTCAATATAATTTTGCTAAATTTCTCCAAGACGAGTATTAAATCTAGTCGAGATTTTGGAATGTTTACGAGCGAAAATACCTAGGACTTTCAAAAAGACAATTTAGATAATTGCATCAATGAAATTTGCCAAGTTGAGCTATAGGCCCAGCGAGTCATCTTGAGTCTCCCTTTCATCAACACTTTGTGGACGTATTCAAATCATGTAGTTTTGTCTCTCGTCTTGAATCCATTGAGTGGCAATATTCACTCACGCCCCTTTCACTTTGCAATTTGCAAATCTAAATGTCTCGCGCACTTATAAGAGTGGATCCCACATATATGCTTAAGCAATGCTATGCACCATCATAGAAGTGGGTCCCACAAATATGCTAAGCAAAGCCCTACAATATCTCACAAAGTTTGACTTCTTTCTTGATGTTAGTGAGTTTGAGTCCTTGTGGAAAACTTTGGGAGAGCATAGAAAATGTTGTGTGTGTGTGTGCGCGCACACACATGACCTTGTGTATGTGTGCATGAGCACAATTTTACATGTATGTGTGCCACATGGTGGTCTACAGACGAGACATCAATCTCCATCAAAGCGTGAATTAGACAAAGGACTCTAAAAAGAAGACAAAATCCCCAATTTTGCATTAAAGTTACAACTAGGCAAGGAGCACTTGAACAAGAGAGAACCCAAATGTTTTGGAGTTTTTGCAATGAATTGCATGCATGGGTGTGTTTGGTAAGCAAGCATTGAAATTCAATTAGGGAAAGGTAAGCACGTACGGAGAAGCATTCATATCCAAGTAAACTTTAGTTTTTTTAATAATAATGCTGACTATAATGAGCTATTTTATATAAGAAGACCAAAATAATATACAATAGAAACTCATGCAGTTATCCTGTCATGAGCACCTAACCGTTCAAAGAAAGCCATTCATATTCTGGCTTTTACAAGGAGTCAGAACCTTGCACACACTTGGAAGCATAAGAAATAACTACCTGCAACCTAATAGAGTCGTATCGGGCACAACTGAGTACAACTGGGATGTCATCATCAGTGCAATCCTCCCACCTCCCGTGTCGACATCCATAGCACCTCCTAAACTAGGCTGCAAAGCAAACACCAATTGGTGCAAATTGAGTATCAAATTATGTTGGAAATAGAGTTGCATGGAAACACACATAGCTTGGAGAAGATGAAGAAGCTCAAGGCACACTATGGAGAGTAGTATTACTTGTGTGCAATGGAAAGATAAGTTAGCCCTAGAATGATGAGTGTATATACAATGCACGGGGGAGAAAACCTCCTAGTGAGTTAAAAAATGCCCCGACGGTCCTAAGCGTGTTCACACGTGTGTGTTCACACACACCACTACCACATATGTATGGTAACAAATCCCCACTGGGGGTGATGTGGTGAACTAGAGCTGGCACATAGAGTATAGGGAAGTGCCATGCCCTGAGGACATGATCATTCCACAAGGGGGAGTAAGCCCAAAGCTTTGCAGAAAGCTTTGAACTTCTCACACGAGACAATGCCTTTGTGAAAAGATTTGCAAGGTTGTCCTGTGTTGGCACATAATCCAAGTTGATCTCTCCTACTGAGAGTCTCTCTGAGATATAGTGGTAATGCACCTCAATGTGCTTTGTGCGAGCATGAAAATTTGGGTTTCTAGCAATTGCCAATCCGGTCTTATTGTCAGTGTAGATGATGTAGGCAGTGTCTTGTCCAACACCCAAATCAACCATAAGGCGTTTGAGCCATACATACTCAACCGTAGCTGTGAAGATAGCATTGTACTTAGCTTCACAAGTGGAAGTGGCCATAATAAGTTGCTTCTTGCTCAGCCATGATATGCACAAATTGTCAAGCATGAAACAAAAGCCACTTGTAGACACTCGCATGTCATAACAACCAGCCCAATCTGAGTCCAAAAAAGCATGTAAATCTGGCAGCAATGATCCCTCGGGATAAAACAAGCCAAGATGTAAAGTGCCACCCAAGCAGTGAAATGTCCTCTTGACAGCCTGCCAATGCTTAGACCCTGGGCTATGCATAAATCTACTAACATGTGAGACTGCAAACTAAATATCTGGTCTTGTATTGCATACATAAATAAGGCATTCAACAATAGTTTGGTAAAGAGTGACATTCGGGTCACCAACATCATGAAGACTCAACTTCAAACCTGTTTCAATGGGATTCGCAATAGGTTTGCAATCCGCAAGTCCAAACTTACATAGCAATGTCTCTATGTAACTTGTTTGACACAAGGCAATACCACCATCACAATGCTTTAACTGTATACCCAAGCAATGATGCAACAGCCCCAAATCTTTCATCTTGAAAGTAGCATTCAAATCAGCCTTAAATTCAGCAATATGTGTCTCATTTGGTCTACAATCGACAAATCGTCTACATAAAGAACGACGATGAGAATTACATCACCCTAATACAAAGTGCTTTCCGTTGGATTGTCTTAACTTAAAATTTCACATTGTTATTTGAGCTAGCAATCAATCAACTTTGAATCATGCATGAGAGGATTTGACATTGCAAATTTTCTTATTTACAAGCATTCCTTACGAAAGCCTCATTTAACCAAATGAGTGTCATCTTTCTCATACCAAGTATGAGGAGACTGCTTCAACCCATACAAAACTTTCTTGCATTTGCATACTTTATCCACCTGTCCTTTCTTGACAAAACCGTGAGGCTGCGTTACATAAAATTCCTCAAATATGTTAGCATTCAAGAAAGCAATAACATTATTTGATTTTTGTACATCCCATCCAATATGGGTTGCCAATGCACATAGGAAATCCAATATGGGTTGTCAATGCACATTAGTCATACGACAAGTGGGAGCAAAAGTCTCTTCATAATCTATGCCTTTTTGTTGTGCATAACCTTTTGCAACAAGTTGAGCCTTATAGCAATCAATCTCGCCTTCTGGCTTACATTTCAACTTGTAAACCCACTTCGTACCAATGGCCTTTTTCCAGGAGGCAAATCACATAAAGTCCATGTGCCATTTTTTATATGTTCATCATATTTTGATTGCATGGCAGCCATCCAATTTTTAGAAATTTGCGCTTTATCAAAAGACAGAGGTTCCTCTACATCACATAAACTAGAAGCAGCCAAAGCATAACAATTTGATGCATAAGATGCATGGCAAGAACCTGAACGAGTATGACTAGACAAAGATGCATCTAATTTATTTTCATGCGAAGTATGCACCAGCCATTTTGGCATACCTCTAGCCTGCTCATTCTCAGTGCTTTCCACATCAAGTACATCATTTACATCTATGTTAGTAATAGGCTAATCCGTATGATTTTCAAACCCCCATAGGCTATACATTTGCCTCATTGGAATTTACATTCAAGTTTCCACCGATAAAAATAGGCAACAAATTGTCATAAATGTCTTGTGAGCTTACATTATTGTCTCTAGAACATGAAAGCAAAGGTTGACCAAAATCTTCCACAAACACAACAGCTCGTGAAACCAAGATACACTTTGTTTGTGGATGGTATAACCTGTAACCTTTGCTTTCATTACTATAACCAACAAAAATGCATTTGACAGCCTTATCATCCAATTTTTTGCGTTGCGTTTGTGGCTCCAAAGCATAAGCTAAACAACCAAAAATGTGCATCTGATCAATAGAAGGCTTTCTATCATGCCATGCTTCATATGGAATCATAGATTGTAAAGTTTTCATAGGACACATGTTGAGTACATAAGTAGCACACATGATGGCCTTAAGCCAAAACAAATGTGGTAAAGCTTGACTCTTGACCATACATCGTGCCATCTCCATAAGCGACCTATTTTTTTCTTTCAACAACACCATTTTGTTGAGGTGTATATGGCACTACACATTGGTGTTTTATCCCATGACTAGCGAGAATTCCATTAAACTCATGAGACATATACTCCCCCCCTCAATCTGAACGGAGGGTGCCCATAGTACATTTAGAGACATTTTTAGCCATAGCCAAAAATTGCTTGAAGCACGTAAGCACTTTGGACTTAGCTTTAAGCGATACACCCATGCATGCCTGGAGTAATCATTAATGAAATTCACAAAGTAAAGGTAATTGCCCAAGGACGGAGTTTGCATAGTTCCACAAACATCACTATGCACAAGTTGCAGTTTTCATGTGGCCTTAACTAAACCATTTTTTGGAAACTTTGAACGCTGCGTCTTATCTAAAATACAGCCTTCACAAACATGCTTCACAGGTGCTTCAAGAGGCAGCAAAGAAGCAACCATATCAAATTTTTGCAAACACGACAAACTGGAAAAATTCAGATGTCCAAAACGTGCATGCCAAAGTTTTGCATGCCCACACTTGTTATACAAAATGAGCTTATACAACCCACGCCACAAAAATGCCAGATACAACAATTTCATCACCAAAATTGAGATCATGTATTGTACATCTGTCATTCACAAATTACAAGACCAAGTCTAGCAAGTGCAAATACGGATAAAAGATTCTTTGTGATCCCATGTACATAAAGTGCATCAACAAGTGTGAAAGAATTGCCTTTCGCAGCAATTTGCACAATCTTTTCAACTCCTTGGATTTGATAAGAGGCATTGTTGGCAAAAGTGACTATATTCCCATGAGGGACAACCTTGAGAGAGGTAAACAAGTCACGATGTGATGTAATGTGAAGGAGTACGAGCGGAAGTGCGACGCGAGAGAGAGTGCGAGAAGAAGAGCACGACGATATGGTGAACTTGCTCTACTGTAATGTGTAGAGCATAGTGAGTTCTTATTAGGTTTTTACAAAAGAATATGTGTACATACCTGGCGGCCCGCCCACTTACCTGGGCGACCACATTGGGCTTTATACCCCAACAACCTCCCACTTAAAGTCCAATGTGGTACTTTAAGTGTGAGAGAAGCTACTATACAAGCTAATATACAAGAGATGTAGAGAAGTGATGTACTACCCTACACCTAACTGCTTGCGAAAATGCGCAAAGCTCTCTGAGGGAAGTCCTTTTGTAAGTAGATCAACAGGATTTTCTGTGGTGTGAACTTTGACAAGCTGAAGTTGCTTATCCTCGAGCATTTCCCTGATGAAATGATACTTCACATCCACATGCTTTGTCTTTGAGTGATAAACTGGATTGCGAGCCAATTGTATAGCACTTTGACTATCACAATATAACACAGGCATCTCTTCTTTGATTCCCAAATCTGTTACTAGTCGATTAAGCCAAATTGATTCTTTGCATGCCTCTGATGGTGCAACATATTCAGCCTCTGTAGTAGACTGAGTAACACAATCTTGTAATCTAGAACGCCATGATACTGCTCCACCAGCAAATGTAAAGACATACCCCGACGTAGACCTTCGGTTGTCTAAGTCACCTGCATAATCTGAGTCTGTAAACCCTTTACACTTAGCTCCTGACTCCCATAGCATATACGCATACTCTTTGTAGCTTTCAGGTATCTAAATATTCCTTTCACTGCCTCCCAATGTTTCTTGCGAGGGTTTGACATGTATCGACTTACTACTCCCACTGCAAATGCAATGTCTGGGCGAGTAGCAATCATTGCATACATCAAACTACCCACTGCAGACGCATATGGAATCTTATCCATTTCAGCCTGTTCTTCCTCAGACACAGGACAATCTTGTTTGCTAAGTTTCACATATGGTGGCAATGGAACACTCAATGCCTTTCCCTTCTCCATATTGAAACGTTGCAAAACCTTGTCAATATACTTTGTTTGAGATAACCAAATCAACTTCTTTGATCTGTCTCTCTCTCTATGCGCATACCAAGTATATGACTTGCCTCACCCATGTCTTTCATGTCAAACGATTTTTCCATCTTTGACTTCAAAGTTGAAATTTCTTCCAAGTGCTTGCCAGCAATCAACATGTCATCCACATACAAAATAAGGATCAGCCAACTGCCGTCCTTAGCCTTCTTTGTATATAGACTGTGATCGAACTCACTACGTTTGTAGCCTTGAGAAAGCATAAACTTGTGGAATTTATGGTACCATGCCCTCGGTGATTGTTTTAAGCCATAAGGACTCTTTAACAACTAGCATACCCAATCTTCCTTGCCTTTCTCAACAAACCCTTCTGGCTGCTGCATGTAAATTTCCACATCTAAATCACCATGCAGGAACGCTGTCTTGACATCCATTTGGTGCAACACCAAATCTAATATGGCAACCAATGCAAGAAAGCATCTCAATGTAGTCATCTTGACCACCGGAGAGAAGACTTCATCAAAGTCAATGCCTTGTTCTTGCTTAAAGCCCTTGGCAACAAGCCTTGCTTTGTACTTTGGTTGACTATCATGAGCAGTGATCTTATACGTGTAAACCCATTTACAAGGTAGAGCCTTTTTGCCCCGTGGTAATTTAACTAGCTTCCATGTCTGGTTTTTATGCAGAGCTGTCATCTCTGACTGCATGGCCAATTGCCAATTCCCGGAGTCCTTCATTTGCACTGCTTCCTTGTAACATGAAGGCTCATTGCAATCAGTCAACATGACATAGTTCATAGATGGAACAAACCTATCAGGAGGTCGCGTGACACGTCTAGATCTACGCACAATAGGTGGCTCAGGCTCAGCCACAACCTGTGGTTCCACTCTATCCTGTCCTTGCTCCTCTTGAGCCCTGACATTTTGTGTTGCAGGTGCAGGTCCATCTTCTTGTAAGACAACTCTTCTAATCTCCTCAACCCTCTCTAGTTTAGAATGATATTTGGATTCATTAAAGTGAACATCATTGTTGCGGACAACCTTTCTAGATTCGGGATCGCAAAGTCTGTACCCCATCTCACCAGAATTACCATAGCCTAGAAAGATGCACTTTCTACTCTTTGGCTCAAGTTTGTTCCTAAATTCCTTTGGAACGTGAGTATATGCCTCACAGCCAAAGACTCCGAGATGCTTGTATGAGGGCATTTTGCCTAACCATACCATCTCTGGCACTGAATCCTTTTGCAAAACCTTGCTAGGAGATCTATTTACAAGATGAACAGCCGTTGATACAGCTTCAACCCAAAACCCATTTGGAAGCTGTGCATTAGACAACATACTTCTGACCTTCTCTTGTATGGTCCTATTCATCCTCTCAGCAACACCATTTTGAGGAGGATTGTAAGGAGCAGTAAGTTCACGTTTTATACCTTTTGACTCACAAAAGTCCTGAAAGGCCTTTGAAACATACTCTCCACCATTGTCAGTGCGTAAGCATTAAAGCTTCTTGCCACTCTGATTCTCCACAAGTGTCACAAACGTTTTGAAAACACTAAACGCCTTATCCTTGTGCTTGAGAAAGTAAACCCATACTTTCCTCGAGTAATCATCTATAAATGTCATAAAGTAAGAAGCTCCCCCTAGAGATAGGTTAGGCATAGGTCCACACAAATCACTATGAACAAGTGCCAACTGTGTATCTCTTCTACTGCTTCTATACTTATGTGGCTGCTGTGTTTGCTTACCATACAGACAATGTTCACAGAATTCAAAATCATAAAATGAAAAGCCAGGCAAATAACCAGAACGAGACAAGATTTCCATTCCCTTCTTGGACATATGTCCTAACCGGCTATGCCACAAAGAAACGTTCGGCTGCTCGGTTACATTGATTACATTTTTAGAGACATTTGATACATAAATCATGTAAAGTCCTCCAGACTTTACTCCATGTGGTACTGTCATAGAACCCTTGGATATCTTCCACATGTTCTGTCCAAAAATGGTGACGTAGCCAGCATCATCAAGTAAACCTGTGCTGATCAAGCTCTTTGTAATTGCGGGAACATGTCTCACATTCTTCAGCGTGAAAGAAGAGCCATTCTGAAACTTCAATTGAACATCTCCAACACCTAAGATCTCACATGTCTGCCCATTGCCTAGCCGAACATGATCTTTAGTGGTCACATAAGAGGTAAACCACTCCTTGTTTGGAGACACATGAAGTGATGCCCCTGAGTCTATAATCCAGTCATCAGTGCATTTCCATCAGATGCTGTAAGAAGAGCTGAGTCCATTGTATTCTTCAAGAAGTAGATGTCTCCTGACACTAGACTGTCATCCTCTGCAACAGTGTTTGTCACATTTATTTCTTGAATCTTCAATGAGGACTTGGTCTTCTCACTATGGTCTTCAGCTTTCTCTTTGCCTTTTTCTGCTTTCCATTCTCTGCAGTCTCTTTTCATGTGACCCTTCTTGCCACAATGGTAGCATTCTATGTCACTCTTGCCTTTAGCACTGCGGGACTTGCTACGAGACTGATTCCTCTTTCCACCTTTGTACTTTTCTTTGGTCCTTCCCCTGACAACTAAGGCTGTTCCTTTGCCTTTGTCCATTGTCTTTCTATTGGTTTCCTTAGTAAGCAGACTTCCTTCTACACCTGCTATGTTCAAAGCATCTGGAGGTGCAGAATTACTCAAAGTTGTGCAAAAAGTGTCCCAACTTTCCGGCAATGTGATCAACAGGAACATAGCTCTAACAGGTTTATCAAACTTGACACCTTGAGCTGACAACTGACTATAGATTGTGTTGAATTCATTAAGATGATTGGACATAGGTGTCCCTTCTTTCATCTTCAAGTCAACAAGCTTCTTAAGCCAGTATACCTGTGAAGGTGCACTCTACTTCTCATAAAGATCACTCAGCTTTAACCATGCTTGATAAGCCGACATCTCGTCTGCTACATTGAAGTAAACGCTTTCTGCCAAAGTCAGCATAATGGTAGAAAGTGCCAATTCATCCATTTCGCTCCATTCATCTTCGTCCATATCTTCTGGTTTTATCCCCTTGATCTTTATAGGTTTTATCTGCTTCTTTTGTACCAACACGTGCCAAATCTGCTTCTTCCACAATGGGAAATTGGTTCCATCTAGCTTCTTGATATTGTAAAGAGCAGTGTCCTGTGATCCAGCCATAGCTACGCTTCACAGTAGTTTACTTTCCTGGGAAAAATTCGGCAGAGTTTCCCCTGTAAACTGACCTCTGAACCAATATCAACCTGTCAAATGAACCAAGAAAGCTTCAAATTCTGCATAAATTTCGGCAGAGTCTCCTTTGTAAAATTGCTCTGGTGTACTAAAAAACAGACCAAAAAACAGCTCAAAAAACACTGTCTCTCTGACACTGTAAGCTGTGGGTAAACCTGTCCTGCACCTGTACTGTCTCTGACTGTCCTGTCACTGTCCTGTAAGCATAGACTGCAACAATGCCTCAACGGCAGTAAAGCAAAGATGCAATCCCAACTGTCTAACTCACAGTCAATACATCCTAGCTGCCTATCTAAGGGTGCTCGAGGGATCGCTCCAAGACCTGTATCACCGAAAGGATCTCAACATTCGAGAATCCCCCAGCTCAATAAAACCTCACTCGACCCTCAACAAAGGCTGCAGTAAATCTGACAGTACATAGACTTCCCACAAAGTCATACATCCACAAATTTCCCACTGTATGCTGTAACCGCTGTGGCGGTTGTTTGCTGCGTGACTCACAACCAGCAAACCCTCAACAGACATACATCATCTCTGACAATACATCCCATGTGGAAGTACCTGCAATGTCAGGATGAAATCTAGAATATCAAGCAGCAAACACAATCTACCTGATGAACTAGTGGATGTCGCCTACAGTCTGCGTGTAGATGTGCCCGTGTCGTATGTGACACGCCTCCAAGAACTGTGAGCCGTCCTTTGTTGTGTAGACAACCACAAATCAACACTCTAGGAGTGTCGATATCCTCAGCACCTGCAGTCGTAGGCCGAAAATCCCAAATTTGCAGAGTCGGATCTGCACCCGCTGAGACCATGTAGTCGAAAATGGCCTGCGCAGAACTTTGTCGAAGCCGAACGGTGACCGAGATAACCTCAGAATGAAATTCTGACAACACCAAGCCCTTCGGGCTTATCCACGAGATTTGGGGCCGTGTCTTCGCCTGTCGAATTTCACTCCAATCTGAGTTGGTGACTCTAGCCTCCTGCAGTGCTGCCCCGAGCCTCGATCTGAGCTCTGACACCAGTTGAAGGAGTACGAGCGGAAGTGCGACGCGAGAGAGAGTGCGAGAAGAAGAGCACGACGATATGGTGAACTCGCTCTACTGTAATGTGTAGAGCATAGTGAGTTCTTATTAGGTTTTTACAAAAGAATATGTGTACATACCTGGCGGCCCGCCCACTTACCTGGGCGACCACATTGGGCTTTATACCCCAACATAATGTGCTTTGTATCACCATTGTA
This sequence comes from Adiantum capillus-veneris, assembly GCF_014529385.1. Taxonomy (NCBI): domain Eukaryota; kingdom Viridiplantae; phylum Streptophyta; class Polypodiopsida; order Polypodiales; family Pteridaceae; genus Adiantum; species Adiantum capillus-veneris. The sequence continues at coordinate 72,447,890 of NC_140945.1, forward strand.
AAAGTACTCTTACCATATACATGTGGTAGTGATGTGTGTGAACACACTAGGACCGTTGGGGCATTTTTTCCCTCTTTAGGAGGTTTTTCCCCCCGAGCATTGTATATACGCCCATCACTTAGGGCTATCTATCTTTCCATTGCACACTAAGTAACACATTCTCTATTGTGTGCCTTGAGCTTCCTTCGTCTTCTCCAACCTGTGTGCGTTTCTCTGCAACCCTAATTCCAACAATTGGTATTAGAGCAGGTTACATCCTCCCGGGCTTAGTCGCCAGTTGCTCCAACATACGCCTGCTCACTTTCTTCGATTACAGTGAGGTTTGGCAAGCGTTCGCAGGTCAATAAATATTTTGGGTGTGCTCGTAGAGCTCAGTCTGCCCAGATTTCTGATTCGGGCACATTTCGGCCTCCGTTTCCACTACAGACAGGTATGCACAGGCAATTTCGTCATTTTGTGAAAAATTTCTGTCAGTGCCGATTTCTGCATAACAGGTGCCTTACAGTCTTCTACGATTTGTGCTATATAGCACGTATTGTTCCCGCTCTGTTTCTCCTATTTTCGGGCAGTTTTCACATCAGGTGCAACATTTACCATGGCTGACAACAACACAAATGTCTTCAAGATGTTTGCTGCTGAGGACAGGTTGGATGGGGACAATTACCCTATGTGGGCTTATATGATGCAACACGTTCTTGTGTCAAAGGGCATTGCAGGGCATTGATGTACGTCCTGGTCGTGAGGATGTAGGCGATGTTGAGGATGTTGCAGGTCTTGCTGCAGGGATCGCTACTATTAGAGTTGTTTTGCCTCCGGTAGAACAAGCTCGTTGGGATGTAAAGGATGCGCAGGCTCATGCATTGATTGCATTGTCTGTGAAGCGTACCATTGTTCCTCACATCCGTTCAGCAAAATTTGCAAAACAGGCCTGGGATATATGGGCTGGTCTTTATGCAAATCGCAATGAGGCTAAAATTGCTTTGCTGCGTAAAGAGTTAGAGTTGAAGATTATGCATGAGGAAGATGATATGGACACTTTCCTTGCTGGTGTCAAGGATATCAATGAGCAACTTATTTCTGCAGGTGAAGTCATTTCAGACAGTTCCCTTGTGCAGACTGTTCTTGATGCCTTACCAGATTCCTACCAGACTTTTGCTAGTGTTACCATATACATGTGGTAGTGATGTGTGTGAACACACTAGGACCGCCGGGGCATTTTTTCCCTCTTTAGGAGGTTTTTTCCCCCGTGCATTGTATATACGCCCATCACTCTAGGGATATCTATCTTTCCATTGCACAATAAGTAACACACTCTCTATTGTGTGCCTTGAGCTTCCTTCGTCTTCTCCAAGCTGTGTGTGTTTCTCTGCAACCCTAATTCCAACAATTGGTATCAGAGCAGGTCACGTCCTCCCGGGCTTAGTCGCCAGCTGCTCCAGCACACGCCTGCTCACTTTCTTCGATTTCAGTGAGCTTTGGCGAGCGTTCGTAGGTCAACAAGTATTTTGGGTAAGCTCGAGGAGCACGGTCTGCTCAGAATTTTGATTTGGGCTCATTTCGGCCTCCGTTTCCACTACGGGCAGTACTGTACAGGCTATTTCATCATTTTGTGCAGATTTTCTGTCAGTGCCGTTTTCTGCATAACAGGTGCCTTATAGTCTTCTACGGTTTGTGCTATATAGCACAAGTTGTTTCCGCTCCATTTCTCCTATTTTCGGGCAGTTTTCACATCAGGTGCAACATTTACCATGGTTGACAACAACAACACAGATGTGTTCAAGATGTTTGCTGCTGAGGACAGGTTGGATGGGGACAACTACCCTATGTGGGCTTATATGATGCAACATGTTCTTGTGTCAAAAGGTGTTTGGAACATTGTGCAGGGCATTGATGTACGTCCTGGTTCTGAAGATGTAGGCGATGTTGAGGATGTTGCAGGTCTTGCTACAAGGATTGCAGCTGTTAGAGTTGTTTTGCCTACGGCAGAACAAGCTCGTTGGGATGTTAAGGATACGCAGGCTCATGCATTGATTGCGTTGTCTGTGAAGCGCACCATTATTCCTCACATCCGTTCAGCAAAATCTGCAAAACAGGCTTGGGATATTCTAGCAGGTCTTTATGCAAGCCGCAATGAGGCTAAAATTGCTTTGCTGCGTAAAGAGCTAGAGTCGAAGATTATGCATGAGGAAGATGATATGGACACTTTCCTTGCTAGTGTCAAGGATATCAATGAGCAACTCATTTCTGCAGGTGGAGTCATTTCGGACAGTTCCCTTGTGCAGACTGTTCTTGATGCCTTACCAGATTCCTACCAGACTTTTGCTAGTACTTGGAGACTGATGACCCAAGGAAATCCTGAAGTTGTCAAGTTTGATGCATTATGCACATTGCTGTTGCAAGAGTCACTTTCTAGAAAGAACAGGACTAGCCAGCGTGCAGTTGAACAGGCTTTTATTGTTTCTCAAAGAAAGGGTGGTAACAGTAATGCAGCCACTTCTTATGGTTCTGCTGCGAGTGGCAAAAATTCTGTTCCTAATGCTTCTGGTGGCAGCACTTTGTCTGGCAATTCTGGTGATAAGGGCAAAAAGAAGATGCGTTGCCATTATTGTAAAGCCAATGATCACTTGATCAAGTCGTGTCCTAAGTTGAAGGCCAAAGAGGCTAAGAAGAAAGAGGGTGGTTCCACTGCAAATGCTGGTTCGACTACAAATGCAGCCATTGTTGAGTCTTCTGTGAAAGGAGATTGTGATGCTGATGTTGATGCAGAATGGGCTTTTAGCGCAGAGTGCACTTACAATCCTGCTGTCCATGATGCATGCTTGTCAGTTGCTGCAGATTCACATGTGTGGTATTTCGACAATGGTGCAACAAAGCACATTACCTCACATCGTGAATTGTTTACCTCTCTCGAGTCTGTCCCTCATGGGAATTCAGTCACTTGTGCCAACAACGCCTCTTATCCAGTTCAGGGAGTTGGAAAGATTGTGCTCACTGCTGCTAATGGCAGTTCCTTCACACTTGTTGATGCACTTTATGTACCTGGGATCAAGAAAGAATCTCTTGTCTGTATCCGCACTTGCTAGACTTGGACTTGTAGTCAAATTTGTGGATGACAGATGTACAGTTCATGATCTCAGTTTTGGTGATGAAATTGTTGCATCTGGGCTTTTGTGCCGTGGGCTGTATAAGCTCACTTTGTATGACAAGTGTGGACAAAATTTTGCAAATGTAGTTGCAGATTCAAGGGCTATTTCAGATGCAAAACTTTGGCATGCACGTTTTGGTCATCTGAATTTTGCCAGTTTGCTGCGTTTGCAGAAATCTGATATGGTTGCTTCTTTGCCGCCTCTTGAAGCACCTATCAAACATGTTTGTGAAGGCTGTATTCTGGGTAAAATGCAGCGTTCTAAGTTTCCAAAGGATGGTTCAGTTAGGGACACATGCAGGTTGCAGCTTGTGCATAGTGATGTTTGTGGGCCCATGCAAACTCCGTCCTTGGGCAATTACCTGTACTTCGTGAATTTCATTGATGATTACTCCAGGCATGCATGGGTATTTCCGCTTATAGCGAAGTCCGAAGTTTTTATGTGCTTCAAACAATTTTTGGCTATGGCTGAAAATGTCTCAAAATGTACTATGGGCACCCTCCGTTCCGATCGAGGGGGGGAGTATATGTTTCATGAATTTAATGCATTTCTGGCTAGTCGTGGGATAAAACACCAATGTACAGTGCCTTATACACCTCAGCAAAATGGTGTTGCTGAGAGGAAAAACAGGTCACTAACGGAAATGGCACGATGTATGGTCAAAAGTAAAGCTTTGCCGCATTCTTTTTGGCTTGAGGCCATCATGTGTGCCACTTATGTACTTAACAGGTGTCTTACGAAAGCTTTGCAGTCTATTACTCCATTTGAAGCATGGCATGATAGAAAGCCTTCTATTGAGCACATGCGTGTTTTTGGCTGTTTGGCATATGCTTTGGTGCCACAAGTGCAACGCAGAAAATTGGATGATAAGGCTGTCAAATGTATTTTTGTTGGTTATAGTGCTGAAAGCAAAGGTTACAGGTTGTATCATCCGCAAACAAAACGTATTCTGGTTTCACGGGATGTAGTGTTTGTGGAAGATTCTGTTCAACCCTTGCTGTCATGTACTAGAGACAGTAATGTAAGCTCACAGGACATTTATGACACTTTGTTGCCTCTTTTCAGTGGTGGAAATACGAATGTAAGTTCCAATGAGGCAAATGTACAGCCTATGGGGGTTTTTGAAAATGTTTTAGAACAGCCTATTACTGATGCAGATGTACATGATGTACTTGATGAGGAAAGGGCTGAAAATGAGCAGGCTAGAGGTATGCCAAAATGGCTGGTGCTCACTTTGCGTGACAGTAAATTGGATGCACCTTTATCTAGTCGTACTCGTTCAGGCTCTCGCCATGCATCTTATGCATCAGATTGTTATGCTTTGGCTGTGTCTAGTTTACATGATGTTGAGGAGCCTCTGTCTTTTGATGAAGCACAGAATTCAGAAAATTGGATTGCTGCCATGAAATCAGAATATGATGCACTTATAGAGAATGACACATGGACATTATGTGATTTGCCTCCTGGCAAAAAGGCCATTGGTACGAAGTGGGTTTACAAGTTGAAACGCAAGCCGGATGGTGAGATTGATCGCCATAAGGCTCGAGTTGTTGCAAAGGGTTATGCACAACAAAAAGGCATAGATTATGAAGAGACTTTTGCTCCCACTTGTCGTATGACTACTGTGCGTTTTCTATGTGCGTTGGCAGCTCATTTTGGTTGGGATGTACATCAATCAGACATTGTTACTGCTTTCTTGAATGGTGACATATTTGGGGAAGTTTATGTAACGCAGCCTCGCGGTTTTGTCATAAAAGGACAAGAGGACAAAGTGTGCAAATGTAAGAAGGCTTTGTATGGGTTGAAGCAATCTCCTCGTGCTTGGTATGAGAAAGCTGACACTCATTTGGCTAAACAAGGCTTTCGTAACAGTCCAACAGAAAGCACATTGTATGTAAAGCGTGAGGATGATGTATTTCTCATTGTGGTTCTTTATGTTGATGATTTGCTGATCACTGGACCAAATGAGAGACATATTGCTGAATTTAAGGCTGATTTGAATGCTACTTTCAAGATGAAAGATTTGGGGCTGTTGCATCATTACTTGGGTATACAGTTTAAGCAGTGTGATGGTGGTATTGCCTTCTGTCAGAAAAGTTACATAGAGACATTGCTATGTAAGTTTGGACTTGAGGATTGCAAACCTATTGCCACTCCCATGGAAACATGTTTGAAGTTGAGTCTACATGATGCTGGCGATCCTGCTGATGTCACTCTTTACCAAACTGCTGTTGCCTGCCTCATTTGTGTATGCAACACGAGGCCAGATAATCAGTTTGCAGTCTCGCAGGTCAGCAGATTTATGCATAGCCCAGGGTCTAAGCATTGGCAGGCTGTCAAGAGGATTTTCCGCTACCTTAGTGGCACTTTACATCTTGGCTTGTTTTATCCCAAGGGGGGATCATTGCCGCCAGACTTACATGCTTTTTCGGACTCAGATTGGGCTGGTTGTTTTGACACACGAGTGTCCACAAGTGGTTTTTGTTTCATGCTTGGCAGTTCATGTATATCATGGTTGAGCAAGAAGCAACCTACTGTGGCCACTTCGAGTTGTGAGGCTGAGTACACGGCAGTCTTCACAGCTACGGTTGAGTGTGTATGGCTCAGACGCCTTATGGCTGACTTGGGTGTTGGACAGGACACTGCCAACACTATCTACATTGACAGTCAGAGCGCATTGGCAGTTGCGAGGAACCCAGTTTTTCATGCTCGCACAAAGCACATTGAGGTGCATTACCACTATGTCAGGGAGAGGCTCTCAGCAGGAGAGATCAGCTTGGCTTATGTGCCAACACAGGACAACCTTGCAGATCTTTTCACAAAGGCATTGTCTCGTGAGAAGCTTGAAGCTTTCCGCAAAGCTTTGGGGCTTACTCCCCTTTGTGGACTGATCCTGTCCTCAGGGCATGGCACTTCCCTTTACTCATGTGCCAGCTCTCGTTCACCGCATCACTCCAGGGGGGATTTGTTACCATATACATGTGGTAGTGATGTGTGTGAACACACTAGGACCGCCGGGGCATTTTTTCCCTCTTTAGGAGGTTTTTTCCCCCGTGCATTGTATATACGCCCATCACTCTAGGGCTATCTATCTTTCCATTGCACACTAAGTAACACACTCTCTATTGTGTGCCTTGAGCTTCCTTCGTCTTCTCCAAGCTGTGTGTGTTTCTCTGCAACCCTAATTCCAACAGCTAGTACTTGGAGACTGATGACCCAAGGAAATTCTGAAGTTGTCAAGTTTGATGCATTATGCACATTGCTGTTGCAAGAGTCACTTTCCAAAAAAAACAGGACTAGGTAGCGTGCAGTTGAACAGGATTTTATTGCTTCTCAAAGAAAGGGTTGTAACAACAATGCAGCCATTTCTTATGGTTCTAGTGCGAGTGGCAAAACTTCTGTTCCTAATGCTTGTGCTGGCAGCAATTCGTTTGGAAATTCTGGTGATAAGAGTAAAAAGAAATTCGGTTGCCATTATTGTAAAGCTAATGATCACTTGATCAAGTCGTGTCCTAAGTTGAAGGCCAAAGAGGCTAAGAAGAAAGCGGGTGGTTCCACTACAAATGCTGGTTCCACTACAAATGCAGCCATTGTTGAGTCTTTTGTGAAAGGAGACTGTGTTGCTGATGTTGATGCAGAATGGGCTTTTATGCAGAGTGCACTTACAATCCTACTGTCCATGATGCATGCTTGTCAGTTGCTGTAGATTCACATGTGTGGTATTTCGATAGTGGTGCTACAAAGCACATTACCTCACATCGTGAATTGTTCACCTCTCTCGAGTCTGTCCCTCATGGGAATTCAGTCACTTGTGCCAACAATGCCTCTTATCCGGTTCAGGGAGTTGGAAAGATTGTGCTTACTGCTGCTAATGGCAGTTCTTTCACACTTGTTGATGCACTTTATGTACCTGGGATCAAGAAGAATCTTTTATCTGTATCTGCACTTGCTAGACTTGGACTTGTAGTCAATTTGTGGATGACAGATGTACAGTTCATGATCTCAGTTTAGGTGATGAAATCGTTGCATCTGGGCTTTTGTGTTGTGGGCTGTATAAGCTCACTTTGTATGACAAATGTGGACAAAATTTTGCAAATGTAGTTGCAGATTCAAGGGCTATTTCAGATGCAAAACTTTGGCATGCACGTTTTGGTCATCTGAATTTTGCTAGTTTGTTGCGTTTGCAGAAATCTGATATGGTTGCTTCTTTGCCGCCTCTTGAAGCACCTATCAAACATATTTGTGAAGGTTGTATTTTGGATAAGATGCAGCATTCTAAGTTTCCAAAGGATGGTTCAGTTAGGGACACATGCAGGTTGCAGCTTGTGCATAGTGATGTTTGTGGGCCCATGCAAACTCCGTCCTTGGGCAATTACCTTTACTTCGTGACTTTCATATGATTACTCCAAGCATGCATGGGTATTTCCGCTTAAAGCGAAGTCCGAAGTTTTTATGTGCTTAAAACAATTTTTGGCTATGGCTAAAAATGTCTCGTCTCATGAATTCAATGCATTTCTGGCTAGTCATGGGATAAAGCACCAATGTACAGTGCCTTATACACCGCAACAAAATGGTGTTGCTGAGAGGAAAAACAGGTCACTTACGAAAATGGCACGATGTATGGTCAAAAGTCAAGCTTTGCCGCATGCTTTTTGGCTTGAGGCCATCATGTGTGCCACTTATGTACTAAACATGTGTCCTACGAAAGCTTTGCAGTCCATTACTCCATATGAAGCATGGCATGATAGAAAGCCTTCTATTGAGCACATGCGTGTTTTTGGCTGTTTGGCATATGCTTTGGTGCCACAAACACAACGCAAAAAATTGGATGATAAAGCTGTCAAATGTATTTTTGTTGGTTATAGTGCTGAAAGCAAAGGTTAAAGGTTGTATCATCCGCAAAACATATTCTGGTTTCACGGGATGTAGTGTTTGTGGAAGATTCTTTTTAGCACTTGCTGTCATGTACTAGAGACAGTAATGTAAGCTCACGGGACATTTATGACACTTTGTTGCCTCTTTTCAATGGTGGAAATACGAATGTAAGTTCCAATGAGGCAAATGTACAGCCTATGGGGATTTCTGAAAATGTTATAGATCAGCCTATTACTGATGCAGATGTACATGATGTACTTGATGAGGAAAGGGCTGAAAATGAGCAGTCTAGAGGTATGCCAAAATGGCTGGTGCACACTTTGCGTGACAATAAATTGGATGCACCTTTGTCTAGTCGTACTCGTTCAGGCTCTTGCCATGCATCTTATGCATCAGATTGTTATGCTTTTGGCTGTGTGTAGCTTACACGATGTTGAGGAGCCTCTGTCTTTTGATGAAGCACAAAATTCAAAAAATTGGATGGCTGCCATGTAATTAGACTATGATGCACTTATAAAAAATGACACATGGACTTTATGTGATTTGCCTCCTAGAAAAAAGGCCATTGGTACGAAGTGGGTTTACAAGTTGAAACGCAAGCCGGATGGTGAGATCGATCGCCATAAGGCTCGACTTGTTGCAAAGGGTTATGCATAACAAAAAGGCAAAGATTATGAAGAGACTTTTGCTCCCACTTGTCGTGTGACTACTGTGCGTTTCTATGTGCATTGGCAGCTCATTTTGGTTGGGATGTACATCAATCAGACATTGTTACTGCTTTCTTGAATAGTGACATATTTGAGGAAGTTTATGTAATGCAGCCTCGCGGTTTTGTCATAAAAGGACAAGAGGACAAAGTGTGCAGATGTAAGAAGGCTTTGTATGGGTTGAAGAAATCTCCTCGGGCTTGGTATGAGAAAGCTGACACTCATTTGGTCAAACGAGGCTTTCGTAATAGTCCAACAGAAAGCACATTGTATGTAAAGCGTGAGGATGATGTACTTCTCATTGTGGTTATATATGTAGATGATTTGCTGATCACTAGACCAAATGACAGACATATTGCTAAATTTAAGGCTGATTTGAATGCTACTATCAAGATGAAAGATTTGGGGCTGTTGCATCATTACTTGGGTATACATTTTAAGCAGTGTGATGGTGGTATTGCCTTCTGTCAGAAAAGTTACATAGAGACATTGCTATGTAAGTTTGGACTTGAGGATTGCAAACCTATTGCCACTCCCATGGAAACAGGTTTGAAGTTGAGTCTACATGATGCTGGTGATCCTGCTAATGTCACTCTTTATCAAACTGCTATTGGCTGTCTCATTTATGTATGCAGCACGAGGCCAGATATTCAGTCTGCAGTCTCACAGGTCAGTAGATTTATGCATAGCCCAGGGTCTAAGCATTGGCAGGCTCTCAAGAGGATTTTTCGCTACATTAGTGGCACTTTACATCTTGGCTTGTCTTATCCCAAGGGGGGATCATTGCCGCCAGACTTACATGCTTTTTTGGACTCGGATTGGGCTGGTTGTTTTGACACGTGACTGTCCACAAGTGGTTTTTGTTTCATGCTTGGCAGTTCATGTATATCATGGTTGAGCAAGAAGCAACCTATTGTGGCCACTTCGAGTTGTGAGGCTGAGTATAGGGCAGTCTTCACAGCTACGGTTGAATGTGTATGGCTCATACGCCTTATGGTTGATTTGTGTGTTGGACAGGACACTGCCAACACTATCTACACTGACAGTCAGAGCGCATTGGTAGTTGCGAGGAACCGAGTTTTTCATGCTTGCACAAACCACATTGAGGTTCATTACCACTATGTCAGGGAGAGGCTCTCAGCTTGGCTTATGTGCCAACACAGTTCAACCTTGCAGATCTTTTCACAAAGGCATTGTCTCGTGAGAAGCTTGAAGCTTTCCGCAAAGCTTTGGTGTTACTCCCCTTTGTGGACTGATCATGTCCTTAGGGCATGGAACTTCCCTTTACTCATGTGCCAGCTCTCGTTCATCGCATCACTCCAGGGGGGATTTGTTACCATATACATGTGGTAGTGATGTGTGTGAACACACTAGGACCGCCGGGGCATTTTTTCAATCTTTAGGAGGTTTCTTCCCCGAGCATTGTATATATGCCCATCACTTAGGGCTATCTATCTTTCCATTGCACACTAAGTAACACACTCTCTATTGTGTGCCTTGAGCTTCCTTCATCTTCTTTAAGCTGTGTGTGTTTCTCTGCAACCCTAATTCCAACAAGTACCACACACGTGAATTTGTAGCAAATGGCGTACATGCATCATGGACTGAAGGATAATAAGTGTACTTTGCAATAAATGCCCACTCGTCATCTACATCAGCATCACAATCTCCTTTCACAAAAGATTCTACAATAGCTGCACTTGTAGTAGAACCTGTCTCTTTCTCCTTGACCTCTTTTGCCTTCAATTTAGGACATTGCTTGATCAAGTGATCATTAGCTTTGCAATAATAGCAATACAACTTCTTTTTTCCCTTTTCACAAGAATTCTGTTGCCAGCAAAAGCATTAGGAACAAATGATTTTCCACTCGCTAAAGAACCTTGATAAGTGGCTACATTGTCCCTATTTAGCCTTGTTTTTTCTTATAAGTGACTTGCTACAAAGATGTGCATAATGCAGCAAACTTGACAACATCAGGATTTCCTTGGGTCATAACTCTCCAAGTACTAACAAAAGTATGATAGGAATTTGGCAATGCATCAAGAACAGTCTACACAAGGGAACTATCTGAAATGACCTTGCCTGCAGAAATGAGTTACTCATTAATATCCTTGATACCAGCAAGGAAAGTGTCCATGCCATCTTCCTCATGCATAATCTTTGACTCTTGCTCTTTACGCAGCAATGCAATTTTAGCCTCATTGCGACTTGCATAAAGACCGACCAAACTATCCCAAGCCTGTTTAACTAATTTAGTTGAGTGAACGTGAGGAGTAATAGTCTGCTTTGCAAATATTGCAATCAATGCATGAGCCTGCACATGTCTAACATCCCAATGAGCCTGCTCAGCCATAGGCAAAATAGCTCTAACAACAACAATCCTACCACCAAAACCTGCAACATCCTCAACAATGCCTACATCCACATAATCAGGACGTACATCAATGCCCTACACAACATTTCAAACACACTTTGATACAAAACATGTTTCATCATGTAAGCCCACAATGGGTAATTGTCACCATCCAATTTATCCTCAGAAACAAACATCTTGAACACATATGTGTTGTTGTCAGCCATGGCAAGTGCCGTCTGCACCTAATGTGAAAACTACCCGAAAAGAGTAGAAACAAAGTGGGACTAATGCATGCTATATAATATAACCCAGAGAAGATCGTAAGAGACCTCTTATGCAGAAAATAGCAACTGGCATACATGCATCATGGACAGAAGGATCATAAGTGTACTTTGCAATAAATGCCCACTCGTCATCTACATCAGCATCACAATCTCCTTTCACAAAAGATTCTACAATAACTATACTTGTACTAGAACCTGTCTCTTTCTCCTTTACCTCTTTTGCCTTTAATTTAGGACACTACTTGATCAAGTGATCATTAGCTTTGCAATAATGGCATGCATCTTCTTTTTGCCCTTTTCACAAGAATTCCGAGACGAGGTGTTGCCAGTAAAAGCATTAGAAACAAGTGATTTTCCACTTGCTAAAGAACCATGACAAGTGGCTACATTGTTGTCACCACCTTTTCTTTGAGCAACAATAAGAGCCTCTTCAATTGCAGGATGTTTAGCCCTGTTTTTACTTAAAAGTGACTCTTGCTACAAAAATGTGTATAATTCATCAAACTTGACAACATCAAGATTTCCTTGGGTCATAACTCTCCAAGTATTAGCAAAAGTATGATAGGAATTTGGCAATGCATTAAGAACAGTCTGCACAACGGAACTATTTGAAACGACCTTGCCTGCAAAAATGAGTTGTTCATTAATATCCTTGATACTAGCAAGGAAAGTGTCCATGTCATCTTCCTCATGCATAATCTTTGACTCCCGCTCTTTACGCAGCAATGCAAATTTAGCTTCATTGCGACTTGCATAAAGACCAACCAAATTATCCCAAGCATGTTTAGCTGATTTAGCTGAGTGAAGGTGAGGAGTAATAGTCCACTTTGAAAATACTGCAATCAATGCATGAGCCTGCACATCTGTAACATCCCAACGAGCCTGCTCAGCCGTAGGCAAAACAGCTCTAACAACAACAATCCTACCACAAAAACCTGCAACATCCTCAATAGTACCTACATCCACATAATCAGGACATACATCAATGCCCTGCACAACATTTCAAACACACTTTGATACACGAACATGTTGCATCATGTAAGCACACAATGGGTAATTGTCACCATCCAATTTATCCCGAGCAGCAAACATCTTGGACACATATGTGTTGTTGTCAGCCATGGCAAGTGCCGCCTGCACCTAACGTGAAAACTACCCGGAAAGAGTAGAAACAAAGTGGGACTAATGCATGCTATATAACACAACCTAGAGAAGATCGTAAGGGACCTGTTATGCAAAAAATAGCAAATGGCATACATGCATCTCGGACAGAAGGATCATAATTATACTTTGCAATAAATTCCAACTAGTGATCTACATCAGCATCACAATCTCCTTTCACAAAAGATTCTACAATAGCTGCACTTTTAGTAGAACGTGTCTCTTTCTCCTTGACCTCTTTTGCCTTTAATTTAGGACACTGCTTGATCAAGTGATCATTAGCTTTGCAATAATGGCAATATTTATTATTTTTGCCCTTTTCACAAGAATTCCGAGACGAGGTGTTGCCAGAAAATGCATTAGGAACAAGTGATTTTCCACTCGCTAAAGAACCATGACAAGTGGCTACATTGTTGTCACCACCTTTTCTTTGAGCAACAATAAGAGCCTCTTCAATTGCATGCTAGTCCTATTTTTTCTTAAAAGTGACTCTTGCTACAAAAATGTGCATAATGCATCAAAATTGACAACATCAGCATTTCCTTGGGTCATAACTCTCCAAGTCTTAGCAAAAGTATGATAGGAATTTGGCAATGCATCAAGAACAGTCTGCACAAGGGAACTATCTGAAACGATCTTGCTTGCAGAAATGAGTTGCTCATTAATATCCTTGATACCAGCAAGGCAATTTTCCATGTCATCTTCCTCATGCATAATCTTTGACTCCCGCTCTTTATGCAACAATGCAATTTTAGCCTCATTACGACATGCATAATGACCAAGCAAATTATCCCGAGCCTGTTTAACCGATTTAGTTGAGTGAATGTGAGGAGTAATAGTCTGCTTTGCAAATACTGCAATCAATGCATGAGCCTGCACATCTCTAACATCCCAATGAGCCTGCTCAGCCGTATGCAAGACAACTCTAACAACAACAATCCTACCACCAAAACCTGCAACATCCTCAACAGTGCCTACATCCACATAATCAAGACGTACATTAATGCCCTGCACAACATTTCTAACACACTTTGATACAAGAAAATGTTGCATCATGTAAGCACACAATGGGTAATTGTCACCATCCAATTTATCCTGAGGAGCAAACATCTTCAACACATATGTGTTGTTGTCAACCATGGCGAGTGCCGCCTGCACCTAATGTGAAAACTACCCGAAACGAGTAGAAACAAAGTGGGACTAATGCATCTATATAACACAATCTAGAGAAGATCGTAAGGCACCTGTTATGCAAAAAATAGCAATTGGCATACATGCAACTTGGACAGAAGGATCATAAGTGTACTTTGCAATGAATGCCCACTCGTCATCTACATCAACATTACAATCTCCTTCCACAAAAGATTCTACAATAGCTGCACTTGTAGTAGAACACGTCTTTTTCTCCTTGACCTATTTTGCCTTTAATTTAGGACATTCCTTGATCAAGCGATCATTATCTTTGCAATAATGGCAATACATCTTCTTTTTGCCCTTTTCACAAGAATTTCGGGATGAGGTGTTGCCAACAAAGGCATTAGGAACAAGTGATTTTCCACTCGCTAAAGAACCATGACAAGTGGCCACATTGTTGTCACCACCTTTTCTTTGAGCAACAATAAGAGCCTCTTCAACTGCACACTGTTTAGCCCTGTTTTTTCTTAAAAGTGACTCTTGCTACAAAAATGTGCATAATGCATCAAACTTGACAGCATCAAGATTTCCTTGGGTCATAACTCTCCAAGTACTAGCAAAAGTATGATAGGAATTTGGCAATGCATCAAGAATAGTCAGCACAAGGGAACTATCTGAAACATTGCTCATTAATATCCTTGATACCAGCAAGGAAAGTGTCCATGTCATCTTCCTCATGCATAATCTTTGACTCCCGCTCTTTACGCAGCAATGCAAATTTAGCTTCATTGCGACTTGCATAAAGACCAACCAAATTATCCCAAGCATGTTTAGTTGATTTAGCTGAGTGAAGGTGAGGAGTAATAGTCCACTTTGAAAATACTGCAATCAATGCATGAGCCTGCACATCTCTAACATCCCAACGAGCCTGCTCAGCCGTAGGCAAAACAACTCTAACAACAACAATCCTACCATAAAAACCTGCAACATCCTCAATAGTACATCCTCAATAGTACCTACATCCACATAATTAGGACATACATCAATGCCCTGCACAACATTTCAAACACACTTTGATACACGAACATGTTGCATCATGTAAGCACACAATGGGTAATTGTCACCATCCAATTTATCCCGAGCAGCAAACATCTTGAACACATATGTGTTGTTGTCAGCCATGGCAAGTGCCGCCTACACCTCATGAAAAATGTTTTAAGACATCAATAACATACCTCGTACTTGACAGAGTATCTAGTATTATAGTGGAAGCGTATGCCATGTGGGGTGTCCATCGTACTAGTACGTCATGCATACATATCAAAAATAGAATAATAAGCCCTTGGATTCAAGGACAATCTCAACCATGTGAGCCCCTGGTCTACGTGGTTTGCACGATTATATTGGCATGGATACATCACAGTGCAATGTTGCATAAACTGTGATATAATATCCACGTAATGCTAAAGATGTGTGCCATTATCATTGATCTAAAGTCAATCGATAATACCTTTGCACATAATTGAAGCCTTGCTTCGCATGAAATCTGGCAAAGCACGTTCATTTATACAACGAATTCGTATGGAGTCTGCCCAAGCACTTTGCTTTGCAGAGCAAAGAGATCTTTTTGCAAAGTGAAAAGTAAAAAATAGACAAAACAAACATAACTTAAAATTTACTAACCTTGTTGCTCACGTGTGGCCAGTTTTTTGGTAATTCACTCGAATCTGGCTCATAGCCATATGGACTGCTCGAGTGAGTTAGCGTATGTATCAGATACATCCTCGTGGGATGGAAAAACCTGGAGACATCTTGACAAGTTTTCCCAAGTTCGTATGCGAATAGCATATTCCAAACTATGAAAACCGCGATGCCAAATGTCGAAAGGAAAACCTTGCTCCACATAAGTACGCATGCATTGTTATGGTGCTCATAGCTAACACATCATTCTTGCCAATTTACAATGGCATAACAAGAGAAAGTCGACCTAGTCGAGCATTCACAAAGAATCGACCTTGTCGAGTTGTACAATGTGTTGAAAAACAGAAAAATAATTGCAATAGATGTGCCTCGTACCTGCTTGACTTGATTACGTAGACGGAGCCTTGCTCGAGTGATGTCTTGAAAAACTCGTCGGATCACGCGTGCCAACAATGGGTGGATCATATCCTTGTCTCAATGCATCGTGGGAAAACAGATTGCCTAGAAGCCAAGCTGCTCACAACTTGCTTCATAGCATCTTGGCATTGCAGTTAAGGGTCGGCCTTGCCGAGTACACGTGCCCCCTTCATCAAGGCCTGCAATAGGCCGTGCTGACCTTTATGAGATTTTCAAGCACCACCATGCCCTGACCTTTGCCATGCAAGAACCCTTCTTGTAAAAGAGATCATTTCTCACTCAAGCCTTGCTTGACTGTGAGTGGTTGTTGCACACCATGTGTTCAAAAACAAAAATATCATGTTGTTGGTAATGTTGACAAGCCTTGTTATTGCTTAACACAAGCCGCGTTGTCTGAAATAACGTGCCAACATATCATATACGCATAAGACATATGTTCATGCAATTCTAAAAATAAAGAATCAATCATGCATGCCAATCCATGTAGAGAAATGGAATTGACCAAGCTAGGAACTACCTTGTTGTAATGGCAATCAAGCCATGCTTGATAAATTCCAACCAACCTCTTGGGCGACGATCGGTGCCTAAGTTGGAATTCATAGACCTCAACAAAATTCAAATGATTGCATAACCATAACAAAATTGAAGTGGAAACTTAAACATGAGTACCTGAAGTCTTGTCGAAAAATCCATGAAGACAGCATAGTTGAGGGTACTTGCTCTATCCCTTGGATATCTGTGCATGCAAGTGGAGAAAATATTATCGGATGAAGTCTTACCCATAATGACAATTTCTCCATTCTTTCTATAATTGTTTGGCTCCTTTTGAGCACTCCTAGCATGCCTTTTGTTGAGTCTTTTCATTCTTGTATGTCTTCTTTCCATCACTTAATTGAGATCCCAATCCTACCTAGTCCCCGACAGTCCATCCTTTGTGAAATCTGCTGCTGTGCCGATTTTGGCTGCGTATGGCACCTTGCCAAATTTACCTAGGTCATGGAACCTCGCCGAATTTGTTGCCTAAGTTGGCCATACCCGATGACCTGCTATGGGATAGGCCCCTTAGAGTGACCTTAGGGCACCCTTGGGGTTCCCACCACGTGTAAAACCACCTCCCAAGAACTCCATGGCGTCGTCTGCTGCATGCACCGAGGAGCAGGGGAGCAACAGAGTCCGTAACAATGCTCGGAAATGGATTTTGCTAGTCTTTCTGCTGTGTACCCATCAAGCCTAGCCTCAACCAATTCTGTGCACATCGACCTCGGCTCCTTCCCCCCCCAAGGGTTGTTACCCACGGTTTTATCGCCCAGAGAAAAAGAGAGAGAGGGGGAGAGAGAGAGAGAGCATGCATGCAAAATCTGCAGCTTCTCCCTTCCTCCATAGCTCCTTCCTCCACTGAGCTCTGATACCAATGAAAGGCCAAAGGGTGGATTGACATATCGTTCTCCTCCCAACCTCCCTACTTATAGCCCTTAGCCCTTGCAAGTAGGAGCCCTTAACTTATGCTTGGCCCTCGGTCCAAGCCACACTGAGCCATTCAATCCCTGGCGTACTACCCGGTCCTACCATTGGCCTGACAATTGTCCTACATTAGATAACCCTAAGGATATAATCACGAAACCTCTTCCACATGCAACACTTTTCGTTCATGCCAAATCCCTTGGATTGACTCCCTATCCTAGGAGGTGAGAGAGGATGCTGGAGTTATATCTTCTATCTTGTTGTGGCTCAAGTATCTCCTAGGAATAGTTTAGGGAGTGAGGGCTATTTTGTGGGTGTGCCCGATCGTAGCTGAGGTAGACGTATCTTCTTGAGGATACCGAGTATATGTTGTGCCCACCCAATAGGCTAGCATGAAGCAGGATCCTTTTTCCTAAGGTTTCCCAGGGTCAGAGTCTCTAGTTATCTGCGTTTTCCCCTTCTCTGGTCAGGGACCAAATTTGGTCCCATGGGCCAGCTTACTATCAATCTTGAGATGATGTAGCATATTTATTGGGTGCCCTAGTGATTTATTTACTAGGATGAGAGTAGGGCTCAATTTGGGAGTCCCTATTTATGGACCCCACCCCCTTGCACTTCATTCATCGTGTCATTTGCAGATATAGCCAATGTTCTGGATCTACTGCTTTGTTTATTGTTTTCTCTTTCCTCTCTTTAGTGTTTTTAGTTCCTTGCAATATCTCCTCTCTATCATTTTCACTTGTGATCTATCATTCTCTCCCTAGCGCTCCACTCTCTACTACCCCACTCCCTCTTCTACAATGTGTGCTTGTAGGTGTTGCACCCAAGGCCTGTACAATGGGCGATCGATACACAATGGGACAATATGAAGGAGATCTACTGTGGTAGGTCATCTAGTGGCTACACAGTCCAAGAGAGGAGGTTTTCTCACAATAGCATACTTGATCATCGTTCAATTTGACTTTTTTTGTGCACCTTTGACAGTAGTAGGGCATGCCACATGGAGTGATTTGTTATGTTGACATCTTAAATATTCCAAAATATACTTGATGGATAACTACCTATTAGAATATCAAAATTGTGAGGTTGCAAGGTGAGGGTGAGTTCATAGGGCGAGGGTGAGGTTGTAGGTGAGTTGAGGGTGTACCTCACAGCTGCTGGGTCACATAGGCAATAGGTAGTAGGGTTGAGGGTTCAAAGGGAAGGTAAGGGATCACAAAAGAGAGTTTGCAAGAGTAGCTCCCTAGATAGAAGTCAGGCAAGATTTTGGCAGGTTGAGGCACGCTGGCCACTTGCTTCATGCTATGAGCATGCATTGTTGAGTGCATATACGTGTCCCTCCCTTGTACGAGCTGATCTGTGCTCCGATCGATGCTAAGTGTGCTTATTTTCCCTTGGTCTTGGAGCTTAGGAGAAACTTATTAAGCACCATTGCTCGGTGACGTAATGAGTGCGTTATTTTAGTAGCATCAGAAGTCTACCATGGCTTAGGGAAGTGGTGCACTTAATTTCCTCTAGCCATGGCCCAAGATGTAGATGCCATGATGGGGGATATTGGGTCATAGAGGATGCTGACGGGGAGGAATCCCGTGTTGCTTGGAGATGAATGGCATGTCCTGGACCCGATGCAAGATATGAACTTTGTCTTCAATTTAGAGGGCAAAATATGAGCTTGTGAGACAACAACTCTAATTCTAGCAAGCAAGAGAAAATGTTGAAGCCCTTTTCTTTCGGAGTGCACACTATGACTGAGGAGATGCTCCATGGGGCGGTTGTGCTTAGTTAGAACAAGGACTAGGATGGCTATGTAATAAATGTTGACTTCAGTTCGAAGCTGGCTTTATAGGGCTTGAAGGCTTGTTGTGCCAAATCTGTGGTTCTATATTTCATGGGCCTTTAGATGATGACTCAAGGCTTGAAAGCTGGCTTTATAGGGCTTGAAGGCTTGTTGTGCCAGATTTGTTGTTCTATATTTCATGGGCCGTTAGATGATGACTCATGGCTTATGGGAGTGGGCGGCAATGGCGCTTAGTAGCCAAAATGAGATCAATCAATTTACCACTATGGGCAAAGGGTTTTATGTCCCGATATGCACCTCTGAGCAATCACTTTATGATCTGGTTATAAGAGGAGGGGTCTAGGGGACATCCTATTTCGCGTACACCATGCCATGGATGCCAAAGTTCTACCCCAAAGAGGAGATGATGGCTTTTTGTCCTATATGGGTTATGCTGTAGAGCCTGCCTATTTGGCTTCACGATCATGTTCCTACCATTGCTTCCACAATGGGCCAAGTGCTATTTATCCTGAGGTTGTAAAGGATTAGTGGATGTCAAGGTATGTATATTGTGGAACATGAGCAAACCTACTCCCAAGTATGTGGACCTCAATATGGGAGATTTTGGTGCATTTTGGCAAGAGCTGGCATTTGCCTCCTTCCCCAATGCTTGTTACAAATTCCACATAATTGGTCACTTTGCAAGGAACTCCTCTGAGGCGGCAGTGATAGATCGACGGTCAAGTCCACTTGGAGGCAAGTCTCTAGAGATGGCCAGGCACTGGTGGTAATAGATGAAGTCATACCGAAGGAAAAGGTCGATACTCAAGGCAAAAACTAGGAGGCAATGAGAGAGGATATTGGTGCCCTGGGAGTCGAGAAATAGGAGGAAAAGATTATGGTCGAAGTTGCCTCACAAGAGGTCATGAACGATGATGAGCTCTAGTACAAACAGTCATTGATGAAGTCACTCATGGGCTCAAGATTAATCTTATCAGCCATCTTGTTGAAATCTATGGAACAATGCACAACACTAGTTAGCTCAAAAAGAAGAAACGATTTCCCTTTCGACAACGGGATCTAGGGCTTGTTCTTGTTCGAGTTTATCCCTGCATTTTGAACGGCTTGGTGGACAAGGTGGTTGTTGTACCTCCCCTAGGTGAAATCCCCATGCCGATATCAAATGTAGAGGTCTGTTTGCTCCGTTTATGTGTGTGGGTTACTTCCCAATTAGTTATGCTCTCCGCCTCAAAGTGGCTCCCTTTGTTAGCTGATATATGTGAATTGGGTTGGGAACTATGGTATATGAAGATGCCATGGCTCGATGTGAGCATGGCTTGCAAGCTATGTAACTTGTTTGGTTTTAAAACAATTCTCACTCACAAATTGTGAGTTTGGAAAAAAAGAATATTAGAATTGTGCAATTTTATTTCGTTAAAGACGCTAATGTTGATTTCCTACCCCCTGAGATATTAATAGTGACTTAATATTGTTGGATATGCTGATATAAATTAATTAAAAAGCTACTAAAAAAGAAAAAAAGCCACTATTAAAATGTGAAAATATTTTTATACACATGGAGAAGTTAAGTGAATTATTGGAGGGTTTTTGCACTGGCTTCAAATCTCAATACTTGTACGTGAGATTACACTAAATCTAGAATTTTTTCCAATATCTATACTACATATAAAGGCATATAAAGGGGGAAGGAATATCGGTAGCCCCCTCCTCCCACTTGTCGTTCTCTCCTCCTTCATGGCAATGTGCACTAGCAGCACGAGAAAACAAAGAGAGAGAGAGAGAGAGAAGGGGGGGGGGGGGGGGGGGGGGGGGTCATCGTGAGAGGCAATGCCTACGAACTAGTAAAATAAATAAGTGTAGATGTCTTCAAATTTAGATCTTTTCTTTCTCCCATCCATCACAGGGATCCATGTTCACATGAAACCTATAAATAGTTACAATGCACCTGCTACATTCGGTTTTTACATCTGAAAAAAATTTACAATTTCAAAGAAGTGCAAAAATTTTCATAGTTTAGTTATAATTTTCAAAAAGAATTATTTGTAATTTTCAATAGCCCAATTTTTTCTATTTGTTTATAAAAATGTTCTTTGGGAACAGTGATAGAAATATCCTAGAAGAGACCGTGCTTTTCATGGAAGAACGTGACCCTGTGTGTGTGTGTGTGTGAGAGAGAGAGAGAGAGAGAGAGCCACCGACACGAACTTTCCTCCTCCTTCCTAGCTCCTCCCTTTCCCCATCTAGCAAGGACTTTGATATAATGATGCTTTCTAACTTATTATGTGGCAATGAAGAAAAGAAAGAGTCAATAGTCTTTCTTTATTTGATCGTACGTCTCTTCATTTTTGTGTTGTTCATGTTACGTGTATGCTTTCCACTCTCCTGAAAAAGTTCCACGTGCATATAGGCTAGGACCTATACTTATTCTTTGGCATCTCTTGCACTGCTCGAAAACAAAAAAACCATTTTTTTTTGCCCATCGGGGCAAAACTCACAATCGTGAGTGATTTTCTCGGCCATGTTTCTTAAGGGTAAACTAGTCAAACAATCTGGTTTTATGCCAAACTCTAGGGTTTTATAACTAAATGCTCAATTTTGGACCTTGAAAATCAAGGCCCAATGAAATCACGACCGATACTTTTTATTTTCAATCGA
Source organism: Adiantum capillus-veneris (assembly GCF_014529385.1). NCBI lineage: Eukaryota > Viridiplantae > Streptophyta > Polypodiopsida > Polypodiales > Pteridaceae > Adiantum > Adiantum capillus-veneris. The sequence goes on from NC_140945.1 coordinate 72,469,585, forward strand.
GAAATTTACACTAAAAACTGGGATTTATTTGTGCAGTTAGATTTGAAAATTTAAGGTATTATTCCACTAAACAAGTTTATTGAGGCACAAGATGCTCATATTCACACAAAGTTGTATGTCTAGATGATCGTGCATGTTTAATGACGTGTACATGCACCTTAATATGGGCATATATCTTTGGCCTTCTACCTAGTCATATTGCTCCAATATATTTTCATTGGGTCTATGTAGCTACAATCTTGGAATGAAGGTTAATTTAGATGGTATCTAACAATATGCCGTGTAAACCAAAAGCTAAAGGCTCCTTGGAAGGGAAATGAGAAGCGTGATGCATGCTAACTGTCAACAGCGAAAGGAGGCGCTTTAGGATGAATTGAAAGGGTAATAACTCTCTCTGTCATTCTCTTTTCACGTCTCTCTCTCTCTCTCTCTCGTTGTAATGGGTTACCCCTTGCAGATATTTGTCTTTCTGTCTCTCTTAGTTGTTGTATTGGTGGCCTTGTTGCTCTGCCATCAATCAAGCACATGTGCCTCTCCTAGCAACAAAACCAATGATGAATGGACGAGTGAAGCATTGCTAGAGATCGAGAAGGCGAAGGATGCATATATAATAAATACACATAGGTAAATTGCTTTTCTAAGTAATATGATTGCAGTTATCCACCATATTTCTTTTCTATATATACATATAATTACACATAGGTAAAATGATTTTCTAAGCGATATACCCGTAATTATCCACCACATGTCTTGTTTTTGCATATGTACCACCATTTACCACAAGGATGGAATGCTTATTTACTAGAAGTGTAAAGATTGTTAGCGATGTGTATGATCGGGACCTTAAGATCTCGACGCTAGCATAAAAGGGGCCTCATCAAATTTATTCCTATGCAAATATGCTATGGTCAACTAAAGCACTGGAGACCCATCACTATGATGTTAGTGGCATATAGAATAATTGCCAAATCTGTCGCCCTTAGACTCTCTCCCCTCCATCAACATTGATTTATTAAAGGAATATCAATCTATGACAACATTCTTGCAACAATTGTGGGTATTGAATACACATCCTTCACCAAGCAAGAGTGTATCCTCCTCCAGCTTGACTTGGACAAAGCCTATGACCTGATCACATGGTCCTTCATTGAAGACGTCATGAATTCACTGATGTGGATATGTCGGTTGGTACTCACCCTTGGCAGTGGAAGCCATTCTTAACTCCTTTTTAACATTAGAATTGTGGGCGCTTTTATTATTGAAAGGTCTATCAACAGGGATGCCCTCTAGACCCACTGCTATTCGCCATCATCTCTCATCGTGTGGTTAGAGTGCTTGAGGCCAATTCTACGAGAGGTGAGATTCAAGGGTTGTCCTTACCTACTAATAATGACCAGGTCCTTGTTAAGCTCTTTGCAGACGACTCCTTTTATTTTTGAAAGGTTGCCCTCAGGTGATTAGGAAGGCCCTGGAGATTGTGCAAACTTTTGCCACTATCGTAGCACTATTGAGAAGTCAAGATTGATCTCACTCTTAGAAAATGACTCAATTGACCCTTCCTTGTGATAAGGAGAGATTGTGTCAGAAGGGAAGATTTTTCGATGCCTAGGAGTTGACATAATGGACAAACAAATATTCAAGTGGGTCTTAGCTAATGTAAGGTGCAAGATGCGAAGGTGGGAGTATGTGCTACTTCCCTTTTTGAGCAGGGTTAAAGTGATCAATTCATTCATGCTCCCATTTGTAGCCTTCACTGCCTCAATCCTCAAGATAGCCAAATGCAAGTGGAAAGATTTCTTGAAACCAATAAATGATTCTTGTGGAAAAAGGACACGAAAGACTCATTGCCCTGGCAATGGGCCAAATGGGAGTTGATCACTAGGCCGATGGAGCAAGGAGGTATCAGGATACTTAACCCAGTTGTCCATGCAAAAGCCCAATGTGACAAATTTGTGGTTTCAATTGCAAAGCAAGACCAGGCATGGGTGATTATGACGAAGGTATGATGACCAAGGCCAAGTTGTTCTCCCAAGGGGGGCAATGGAAAGAGATAGAAGTTCCCGACAAATTACTTGCTCCTAGATTGTCCAACTTGAGATTAGGTGATACAACAGGTGAATTGGTGCACAAGTGTACCAAAGCAATGGAGGCTGTGGAGTGGGAAGAGTTAACCAAATATTTTGATAACTTCAAGAAACAATGGTCCCCTTGGTTCTCCAAATTAGGAGACGTACTCTAGAACTCCTTATGGAGAGAAATAGCCAAAAAGGTGAAAAAATGGGCTAGCCATCGAGACCATTTTTACAAAACTCTGAAGAGAAAAGAACAGATTGTAAACTTCTTTTTTTGTGCAATACCCACAACAACTGGGGTGGGTGTGAAAAAGAGATGCTAAGCTATTTTTTTAATAGCAATTTCCACATTATAAGGGATAATTGTATTAAATAAACCAAGAAAAATACAAAGCTACTCCATGCAAACTTGTGTTGCCATGGGTGATGCATGCCAACTGTCAACAGTGAAAGGAGGCGCTTTGGGATGAATTGAAAGGGTAAAACGCTCTCTGTCATTCTCTCTCTCTCTCTCTTGTTGTAATGGGTTACCCCTTGCAAATATTTGTCTTTCTGTCTATCTTAGTTGTTGTATTGGTGGCGGCCTTGTTGCTCTGCCATCAATCAAGCACATGTGCCTCTTCTAGCAACAAAACCAATGACGAATGGACGAGTGAAGCATTGCTAGAGATCGAGAAGGCGAAGGATGCATACATAATAAATACACATAGGTAAATTGCTTTTCTAAGTAATATGATTGTAGTTATGCACCATAATTCTTTTCTATATATACATAATAATTACACAAGCTATATACCCGTAATTATCCGCCACATGTCTTGTTTTTGCATATGTACCACCATTTACCACAAGGATGGAATGCTTATTTAATAGAAGTGTAAAGATTGTTAGCGATGTGCATGATCAGGACCTTAAGATCTCGACGCTAGTGTAAATGGGGCCTCATCAAACTTATTCCTAAGCAAATATGCTATGGTCAACTAAAGCACTGATGACCCATCACTATGATGTTAGTGGCATATAAGATAATTGCCAAATATGTCGCCCTTAGACTCTCTCCCCTTCTGGACAAATTCATTACTCCCCATCAACATTGATTTATTAAAGGAATATCAATCTATGACAACATTCTTGCAACAATTGTGGGTATTGAATACACACCCTTCACCAAGAAAGAGTGTATCCTCCTCCAGCTTGACCTGGACAAAGCCTATGACCTGATCACATGGTCCTTTATTGAAGACGTCATGAATTCGTTGCTGTGGATATGTCGGTTGGTACTCAACCTTGGCAATGGAAGCCATTCTTAACTCCTTTTAAACAATAGAATTGTGGGCGCTTTTATTGTTGAAAGGTCTATCAAGCAGGGATGCCCTCTAGACCCACTGCTATTCGCCATCATCTCTCATCGTGTGGCTAGAGTGCTTGAGGCCAATTTTGCGAGAGGTGAGATTCAAGGGTTGTCCTTACCTACTAATAACGACCAAATCCTGGTGAAGCTCTTTGCAAACGACTCCTATTATTTTTGAAAGGTTGCCCTCAGGTGATTAGGAAGGCCCTGGAGATTGTGCAAACTTTTGCCACTATCGTAGCACTATCGAGAAGTCAAGATTGATCTCACTCTCATAAAATGACTCAATTGATCCTTCCTTGTGGTAAGGAGAGATTGTCTCAGAAGGGAAGATTTTTCGATGCCTAGGAAGCCCCCTAGGATTTGACATAATGAACAAACAAAGATTCAAGTGGGACTTAGATAATGTAAGGTGCAAGATGCGAAGGTGGGAGTATGTGCTACTTCCCTTTTCAAGAAGGGTTAAAGTGATCAATTCGTTCATGCTCCCATTTATAGCCTTCACTGGCTCAATCCTCAAGATAGCCAAATGCAAGTGGAAATATTTCTTGAAACCAATAAATGATTCTTGTGGAAAAAGGACACGAAAGACTCATTGCCCTGGCAATGGGCCAAATGGGAGTCGATCACTAGGCCGATGGAGCAAGGAGGTATCAGGATACTTAACCCTATTGTCCATGCAAAAGCCCAATGTGCCAAATTTGTGGTTTCAATTGCAAAGCAAGACCAGGCATGGGTGATTATGACGAAGGGTATGATGACCAAGGCTAAGTTGTTCTCCCAAGGGGGGCAATGGAAAGAGATAGAAGTTCCCGACGAATTACTTGCTCCTAGATTGTCCAACTTGAGATTAGGTGATACAACAGGTGAGCTGGTGCACAAGTGTACCAAAGCAATGGAGGCTGTGGAGTGGGAAGAGTTAACCAAATATTTTGATAACTTCAAGAAACAATGGTCCCCTTGGCTCTCCAAATTAGGAGACGTACTCTAGAATTCCTTATGGAGAGAAATAACCAGAAAGGTGAAAAAATGGGCCAACCATCGAGACCATTTTTTACAAAACTCTCATAAGAAAAGAACAGATCGTAAACTTTTTTTGGGCGCAATACCCACAACAACTGGCGTGGGTGTGAAGAAGAGATGCTAAACCATTTTTTTAATAGCAATTTCCACATTTTAAGGGATATTTGTATTAAATAAACCAAGAAAAATACAAAGCTACTCCATGCAAACTTGTGTTGCCATGGGGACTCTATGACTAACATTATCTTGCTTCTACAAGGAGCCATCCCATATAGACATATACTTAATACAACTGCATGGAGTTCACTTCTTCTTTTTCTTCTTCTTTGTGATCAAACTAGTACCGCTAGAAGACCTAAAGACATCAACCGGGTGGCTTAGGAGATTTATTTTCTTTTCTTGAATGTTTCTGACTTTTATATCATGGTTGTGGGTTTCAACGACTGTCAACACCTTGTACAGGAATCCTATTGGCTTACTTAATTCCTTTTACTTTTCTATTGTAGAGTGACCACCATCCTCTATCATTTTGTCCTTAATCGCATCTTGATCACATCCACCCTCCTTCAGCCTGCTTGCATTCATTGGTGGGTCGTCATCTCTAGAGACATGCCTCCAAGTGGATTTGACTGCACGTTTTCTGACAATCATCACTTCAGGGTAGTTCTTAGCATATTGGCTTATTTTGTGGCATTTGTAATGTGCATTGGGAAAGGAGGCAAATTCCAAGTCTTGTTGAAAGGCTCCAAAAGTTGAGATCCAATTTTTAGGAATAGGCTTGCTCCCGTTCAACAATATGCATCCCTTTACATCCAAGCTAGATCTAACCCCTTGTAGCCTCGGTGTGAACCATATAAGGTCCAACATAAAGACAATAGAGTGCACATGATTTTGAAGCCAAAGAATGAGGCTTTTGAGTGTTATGCACACATGACATAAATCCATAAACTCTTCATTCACGTAGAAATCTAACATTCACAACATGGCATATACAAATTAGGAAGCCCCCCAAATACCTGCTCTGATAACAAGATCCTGGACCATTTGCTCGAAGGAATATTTTGCCACATAAAAGCCTTTGTCCATCATTGTAAAGTGACTTATCGTGTTTCTACTGATAAGCCTTATAGATTTTCACTCCCATAAGCATTGTGTCATCGTTCACTAGCCCACAAAGTAGAGCACGACCAACTTAGTATAGCATGCCTCCAAGCTCTACAGAGCTAACTTTGGACTAAATGCAACACTTTTTAATATATCCATCCAAATCCTTGTTTTGGATGAATATGATAACCCTTGAAATAACCCCATGCAGTATTTCTTCAGTCATAGTGCGTACTCCAAAAGAGGACGGCTTCAATGCTTTCTCAAGGTCATTTACATTTGCATAGTTTTTGTTGGCGCATTTCTTGCCCTCAACAATGAACACAAATTTGGAGGGGTAGGATCCAAATCCTTGTTATGCGACGGCGCTCTGAGATGACCATGTGTCACCCCCTTGCTCTGACAACAAGCCTATATCATGTTCCATGGGTGGGAGGCTATTATGGGAACATACCCTTAAATTAGCTAAGTAAAAAATGTGCTTATCATCTCTCTTGCTTAACTAAAATTTTCTATCTTATTATGAAAGGAATGAGCATGTTTATTCCTGGCCAGACTCGTGAGGTTCTCTAGAATACCTGCATTGATTCTCTATCAGGAGCCAAAGCGTCTAGATGCAAGTTTGATACTCACGAGCACCACGTAATGGGAAGGACACCAATGGTTTAATGATTCTAAAATTAACAATGATCTAGAGATAGCACTCTCAAATTCGAAGCGTCTAGACACAAGTTTGATACTCACTAGCACCACGTAAATGAGAAGGGCACCAACAATTTGACGATGCTAAAATTAACAATCATCTAGAGATAGCATTCTCAAATTCGAGGCTTGAAGAAGGTAAACCACATCCAATAGTGTCAAGCAGCTAGCCATGTCCCCCAATTCACTTTTTTTAGAAATTCTATAGCAGGATGAATTAGATTAAGAACAAGCCTTGCTTTTTTTTGCTTAGGGTTGTATAAATTTACAGGGGAAGATGGGGGTGAAGGGAGGAGAGGCTTTTGCTTCGGGGGTACCTCCAAGAAGGGAGGCCCTTTCGACCCTTGGACCACCGGCATCTTGGGAGCCTCTCGTTGCATGGCAAAGGTGTAGTCATATATGGCTTTGGATGAATCTCTTTTCAAGGGTGATTGCAAGCGGGTGTACACACATTTGGAAACTCCCTTCTTTAGACGTGGCCTAGCTATGGTATCTAGACACATCGACAATATGGATCTTTTGACGGACATTTTCATAGTAAGAGCTACTATGTTGAGAGCAATTTGACATTCCAGAAATGAGTCACTTTTTCAAAAGAAGTGTGACCCTCTAGACACCAATGTTGTTCTAGAATGTGTCGGTAGAAACTACAGTGTAGAAAAAACTAAAAGTACAAGCTTCGCATGTAAATGTAGTCGAGGAGTTGCGAACCCCTTTAATGTATTATGTTCTGGAGAACCCTGTGCAAAAGATATACCAGGGCAGTTTGTAACCTTCTGTGTTTAATACAACTCAAGCTCAACTGAGCACTTCTTTTTTTTTTTTGGGGGGGGGGGACTCACAATTTGTGAGTGTTCAATTGAGCACCTTTTGGTGGCATTCTAATACAATCACTCACAATTGTGAGTTTTGCAGAAGGCACTAAGGTCTGCTAAGTTAAGAGGGAATTTTTGTTGTGTTATAACGTAAAATTGTATTATCATCATACATACATAATGAGAAAGGGTTCATATATTAAGGTGCACGCTACACATTAGCATTTTAAAACAAAATTAAATTAAAGTAAAGAACAATTAAAACAATAAAGTAAAGAGACACTTTGATAAAGTAAAACGAAAAAATATTTTAATGCTATCATAATTTTTTTTTTCCCTGAAGTCTCTGTCGTATGTCCAAAAAGTGAATGCAACTTTTGAGAAATAGCATATAAATTTTTTAACACATCATATCTTTCTCTTCAAACATTGTAAGGCCCCTTTGAGAGACAAGTGTCAAATAGCTAGAGATGAACGACTTGCACCCATAGGGTAGAGGGGCCAATAGGGGAACACCTAAGGTCTCAAGAAGGTTTAGGGGGTCAAATTTTGAAATTTTGAGGAGTTTGAAATTTGGCCAGGAGCGCCACGTCTTGCTCTACAAGGGAGGGTAAGATGGTGGGATTTTGATGAGGGAAGGTGGGTCAATTCTGGCTTTTAAAAATTTCTTTGTTACAAAAATAAGCATGAATATCAGGATGGTCACTCCCCTTGGATGTGTCGACACCCGATTAGTGCTAGAGAGGTAACTACCCAATCCAAAGTTGGGTGGTGCTCATTTTGGGGTCATTGACTCGCATGCACGTGGATACGAGCTATCGAGTGCTATCCTTGACAGTCGCCCCTCACCTACCTACACTCTTCATTTCCACACGAGCAAAGCCAGCTCTTGGAGGCGTTGCCAATGTCTGCTCTTTGCTTCAGTAGGGCTCTCGTTCTCTGGACTGTGCAGATTACGCCAGGCACCCATCAAAGACCTTTCCTTCTTTGAATGCGCAAAGTATGCTGGCTCAACCAGCCCATCCTCTCCCTCTGCAGACCGCACAGTTTTCCCTCCTTTCAAACTCCTCGTCCAACCCGCCTTGGTGTCCCGTTCACTCCGTCCCGTGGCTACCAACACGTAGGTACAAGCCATCGAATGCGAGCATGGACTGTTAATTACGAGCTACGTCTGGTAAGTTTCCCTCCATTGCATTTAGACATTCAATGGACGTTTCTTGCTTGAAACTCAGCTCTCCCCTCTACATGCATGGCATCGTCTACATGCCCTTGCTTTGCATTCTTGCAGACAAAGACAATGAAGGCGGGATGGCTTTGCACAAGTGTTTTGCGCCAACATTCATGAGATGAGAGCAGATCAAGAAATTAATCTGTATATATGAGTGTGAGCTGCAATTTGGCAGGGCTTCCTCATCCAACTTTTATGTTTAGTCTCATTTTCTGTACATTTTTTTTCACGTCAAACTCACATGGGGTAGTGGAGACTCTCAGCCTCAGACTGTTCAGTATGTTGTTCAGTTTTGGAGCACTTGTATGCCAAGTTCTGTCTTAGAATTCATGTCTATGTTTAGGTTAATATCACACTGTCTCGAGTGCATCTGGTTAGGTTGTGTGAATGTGATGGTTTTTGGTTGCATGCACTGGAGATGTGTGACATTGTGCTTAGTACTAGTGTCTGTCAAGTTCTCATGTTTGAATTTGCTTGTGGCAGAGGGAATCCCTAGTCCAACTGCTGATTTTGGTTGGCACGACCCTGGTTTCATACATTCAAACCCTATGCAATTTCACCCAGGTACATTATTCTGGCTCTGAATCAGTACTTGGAACCTTATTACAACACGAATCTTACATGCTTTTTTCTAATCCTAATGTATCTTTATAATGCCACAGGCTCAGCAACTGTCAAAGTTTAGAGGTAGCAGTAGAAGTGGCTGCAGGTTTCTTAAATATGGCGGTAAAGCCTGTACTAGTGGGGGGGTCCAAAATTGAGAGCTCCTAAAGCAGAAAAAGCTTTTCTAGAGGTTGCAGATGCGGCTGGTTATCTGGTTTCTCTGATGCCATCAGCCAAAGGGTTGTTTCCTGAGACACACTCGCATTTCATTGGGACATACTGGGGTGCTGTCAGCTCCCCATTTTGCTTGGAGATTGTGGAGTCAGCAGATGCGTATCTATTCGTTGAGCCTGTTTTTAATGACTACATGAGTGCACAGGTGAGGATCTATGACCTCACTCAGCAATCAGTACAAAAAATTGCATGCCATTTATTTCTTGAAAAAAATTCTACAACAATTTAAAGACTGTTGCTAGGTTATTGATAAATAATTTAAAAACTTCTTTTGAAAACTTATGTACCCTTGGAAGGTTGCAATAGATGAAGGAAGCATGGAAAGGTATTGTTTAAGTTTTAAGAAGGACCAATACAATCGGATTGCGGATAATACATGAGCCATACCAAAAATGTTGGAACTGACCAAGGGACATACAAAAAAGGGTGCAATTTACATAAGCAAAATTGTTGGAAATGGCTAAGAGGTAGATAGGAATAAGGGTTTAAAGATGTTCATGCCTTATATGAAAGGATCCTAGCTATAGGCCTAGTGAGCCATAGCAAAATCCTTAAGAGTGGAGGTGAGCTGCAAGTAGAGGTCAGATATGAAATGAAGGATCTTGAAAAGGTCGACGTGATTGGTTTAACTTTTCCATTCGATGCTTTCGTGCATAAGCATGATAGGGTGTATCGATGTGGAGTGGTTTAAAATGCAGACCCTGTACAGAACCACCTTCCCATAAAATAGAACGTAGGCGATTCTCAAAAAACTGCTGCTGTACCTCCCAATTCTTCCTTAAAACCTTTGCTTGTTGAGCTTCTATCCTCCGCTGTCTGGCTGCATCTCTCTCTGCAATTGCCTGCTGCCTCTTCTTCTCTTTTTCGAGCCGCTTTTCTTCCTTCGCTCTTGTTACTTCCTCTTTCTTTGCATTCTTTGCTCTCATACTCTCAATATATTGATCTGATGTTAGAATTAAACTGTTTGTGTAATCAATGAAGGCCTTGCGATTGACTTGTCTAATGCAGACTTCTGTAGCTAGCACTTGTAGTATGCCAATAATTCGATTGTTGTCTTCTAACCCTTTTACCTGGTTCGTTGCAAGGGGTGGAGCATTTTCATTTCCCATTTGCTTCTCTTTATGCTTTAGGTTCCTTGTTGCTAGTGTTTCTATGGAATGTGGGAGTCGCGACGTATTTTGCAATGGGGTGGGATGTGAGAGTTTTGACCTTCTCATGATTGGAGTAAATACTTCTTCAATTTCAAGTTGCTGATGTTGTGTTCTTCTTTCTGATGATGGGCTAGAATGTTGTAGTCTTCTTTCTAATGATGGGATAGAATGTGAGGGTACTGATCTATCTTGAAAGGGGAGAAAATCTTGTTGGTTTTCAGCTGTAGTCACTTCTGGTTGAATGCTCGATCTATAGGCAAGACCAGTAGCTTCGTCTTCTTCTAGGAGCTGAGTGAAGGACAGTCCATAAGAAGTGCTCTCATGAGCAGCAAACATTTCTTCTTCAAATTGAGTTGCCATATGGTTTAAGGCTTCAACAGCCTCATCCTCATTAATGTCATTCATTGGTGTAGTCGATACTTGGGGTAAGTCTTCATTTGCTGTAGTTGTGTCCTCTAAAACATTGATATGATTGCAAGGCATCCCTTCGAATTTGACTGCGGATGGGTTTAATGGCCAAATACCTGTGCCTCTAAATCCTGCCTTGATATTTGCCTCTGTGAAGGAAGATTTTATTGCCTTCGCCACAATAGATGCCAATTCTGTTTTGCTTGCTTGCCTTGATGAAGCTCTTTGTTGCCAAATGGCCCTCTCCTTTCGAAACTGAACCTTCAGGGATTTGAAGACGGAAACATCCAAAGGTTGAAGTTTATGAGAGGTATGGGCTGGTAATGTGAGAATTTCTATACCTGCTTCAAAGGTCTTAGCAACAACCTCGAGGGAAACATGTTTCCATGGCCATCAAGTATAAGAAGATGTCTGCTTTCCTTGCCAATGCTCTCACTAATTGCTTTATCAAAATGTTGAAGCCAGGCTTGGAATAGCTCGCCTGTCATCCATGCTTTTTTTGGCATGGCCATCGCTGCACCATCTTCACAATGTTGAATGTGATTACTTGTTATTCGGCTGCCTTCAAAGATGTAATATGAAGGAATTGCTTTGCCTGCAATATTTCAATGTCACAACACAATCTACTAAAATAGAATGTTAAATATAAGTATTTGCCAATTGGTTGTTCTTATTCAAATGTTGCTTGAAGAATAATGCCTTACCTGCTGCATTCACACAACACAAAATTGTCATCCATTCTCTGGAATCACATGTGATGCTGTACACTGCCTTTGCACCCTTTTTGGCAAGAATTTTCATGCCCTTGTCGCGTGAGCCTTGAAAGTCTGTTTCGTCTGCATTCCATATGTTTGTAGGAGGATAGCTATTTTTAGCATATAGCTTTTGGAGGTCATCATGGAGAGTTTTTACTATCTCTGGTCTAAACCGGTTGGCTCTTGATTGTTTGGTCTAGGCCCTCTGAAACACTGAAAACTAATTTAGGGTGTCTTTTGCGGAAGCTCTCCCACCACCTTTTGCCCGGTATGCCATTGGTAAATAAGGTATGTCTTGTTTGGCATAGCTCTGCTACTTTCAATTTGACATCGAATACCGAAATGCCATGCCCAGATTCACATTTTAAAAAAATCCACTGTAACAAAGCTTCTTCCTCCTCGGCCAGTAATTGTGTAGGTGGGCCTTTCTTCTTAGATTGAGTCCTTCCTTCCTCCCAATTAGAGATTGTTGTTCTGCTGATTCCATATTGAAGTGAGCATTGCTGTAACGAGAGGCCATTTTCTCTAGCTTGTAAAGCTTTGGCCATATCCTCTTCTGTCCATGATAATTGTGTCCGCTTTTTACTTCTTTGGGGTGTGTTTGGTGTATCTTCAATATTTTGAGAGAGAGGTTTCAAAAGGGTTGTTGGAGTAGCAACAAGGTTGGGTTCTTTGTGAGCTTTTGGTCTAGGAAAGGTGGGTTTAGCTTGTAGAGCAAGGGGAGGTTTCTTTGAAGATTTGTTGAATTTTGAAGAGCGCTTTCGAGGTGCAAATGTAGCAGCAATGTTGTCACCAGGCTCTTTAGAGGAGGATGCTAGAGGCAAGCATCTCTTTGAAATAAGCTTTTTGGGTCTGCTTGTTCTTGTTCTCCGTGGTGATTGCGAGGTTTGTTTTCTCTTCGTCATGCTGTCTACACATTAGCAAAAAGCAATGAATAAGTTAAGCTCAAAAGGAGTGCAAAGATGGTTCTAAAAAGTTATAGAGCACAATTTGAACTAATGTAAATCGAACACTAGCTGTAAATAAATTTTATTGGTGGATATGCCCAAGCAAAACACAAAAATCGTCTTACATGCAGAAAGCTAGTCTCGATTGTCTTCAAGCAGGTAAGAGTATTCCTTGAGTGAAAATTTCCTCTTTGGCGTTGGTTTTGGAGGACTCTTCTCAGGGCTTTCCACCTTTTGTATTGAATTTGATGATGTGCTTGGTTTCGGACTAATAAAAGGCGGTTTCTTGCGTGGAATCTTGCAAAGGAAGATGGGCATCACATGTACTCTTCCGCAACAACATACACGGCCACCATTCTTGTGTAATAACAATGACGTGCAAAGCAAACCTTCAAGTTGAGGGTGCCTCTCTAGTAGGCATGCCTTGCATTCACAAGGAGCTTTTATAGTAGCCATTCAGGGATGTAGAGCATAATTCTTGAACTGTTTTTGTTGGACTGGTTGGTTGAGAATGAAGGTTCTTGCAGATCAGAATTGAACTGTCCATGCAGTGGGATTGATGTGTTGGTGATCTTTGCAGTCGCTATGGTTTGTTTGGTTTTGTAAGTGTTTCATATGTGTGCATTCAAGGGGATTGATGTGCAAGTGTTCTTTCTAGCTTGCTGTGAATGGTTTGGCTATGAAAGAAGGGTATTTGTGTTGGAGGGAGGGATGTGGAGGAGTGTGGAAGGAGACAGAATGTTCTGTGCTCTCTTGTTTAAATGATTCTGGTTGTATAGCATGTTTGAGCTTCTCACGTTTGTTGTAATCGATACACTTTAGCTGATGCTCGTTGGAACTATGAGTGAAGGATCTAATACACACTGGATTATGATTTTACTTCATTGAAGAGCTGTTGCTATGCTAGAGAGGTGTTGGCAGCGTGAGTTGAGAGTTGCACGCATGGTTATGATTTAATTCTGGATTTCTTTGTATTTATATCATGTTTTTTTTCGGATTTTGCTTGATTGCTGAAAATCGGGTTGTTTGCAGGTATTGAAGGATAGCACTGGTTACTAGGAGAGCGGGAAGGTGACTTATACGTGCCATGAGTGCGGCCCAGTCTGAAGGTGATCGAGTACCAGTTGGAGAACGCGCGCCCATGCAAGTAGTTCTACGCGGGAAACCATATGGCGCTGATTATTCTTGAGAGAGAAAGAGAATGCCACGTTGTAAAAATACCCTGTTTTGGGTTTTTTGGGAACTTTTAATACAGCTGGGTTGTGTCTCATAATTGTGTCTCTTTTGGCCCCCGTCCCGTTATTGGCCCCTCTACCCTATGAATACTAAAACTTTTAGCAAGCCAAAAAAAAAGGACTTTCCCCGTTAACTTCTTTGTACCTCTATCAACAGAGAGAGTTGCGTTTTGCTTCCCTTTTCCAATAGACTTTTTTGTCTAATTTTCAGTGACAATGAACTAATAGCTACCTCATCAAAGTTTGGGCGAGGTTTGCAGGATAACTCACTCGGAAGCTTGTGGGACTCGTCTCGCGACAGAACCAAAATTTTGCAAGCTTGGTGTTAGTACGCAGCCCTTGCCGTTGCTAACTCATTGGTGGTGTCAAGTTCGCAATGGTTGCTCTGTAGCACGTGTAGCGAAGAGATAAGACCTCTCTCTCTCTCTCTCTCTCTCTCTCTCTCAGACACGGCATGCAGTAAACGCAAAGAATGATTGATTTAAAAGTCTCCTTGGGGTTACAAAACGTTGGCTTATATACATTCCTCTTGAGAGGCACATTCCCACCCACCATAATCTCTCAGATTTATCATACTTGAATATTACAAAAAATGGGTGATCCTTCTCAGTGTTCCTCCACTCAACAACTTGATTGGAAAGCTTGGAAATGGCCTAGAGAAAGTCTACTTTGCTCGCCCAAGATGAAATCAATTTTTGAAAAACTTTGCTCTTTAACAGTATGGATAGATCACCTCAACATGATCTGGTCCAAGAAGTGGGCTGCAAGAAAATGGAGCCAAGTAGTCAAAAAAATTTGGAAGGCTAAATGTGAAGAGAAAGATAACGTGTTCCTTTGGAGATTACTCTTTGGTTTCATCTCCACCGAGGACAAGGCCAAACCAAGAGGTCTAGTCGACGGTATCTGTGTTGGATGCAAGCACCCAAATGAATGCCTCACGCACCTATTTTGGGATTGTCCAAAGATCAGAGTTTTCACGGGCTCTGTTTGCAAGCGGGTGTACCATTTAAAAACTCCCTTCTTTAGACGTGACCTAGCTATGGATCTCGACACATCGACAATATGGATCTTCTGACGGACATTTGCATAGTTAGAGCTACTATGTTGAGAGCAATTTGGCATTCCAGAAATGAGTCGCTTTTTCAAAAGAAGTGTGATCCTCTAAACACCAATGTTGTTCTAGAAATGTGTCGGTAGAAACTACAATGGTGAAAGGTGCACATTGCACATTAGCATTTTAAAACAAAATCATATTAAATTAAAAAAATTAAAACAATAAAGTTAAAAGACACATGATAAACTAAAATGAAAAAATATTTTAATGCTATCATAAAAAACTAGATTTGATAAGCATAAGAAATAATTAAATAGTTTAATGAAATGAATCTTTATAAACTCCTTAAATGAAGGACTCTTTGCAAATATTAAAATATTAAAAAGAAATTCATTGAACCAATTAAATTCCTTAAATGAAGGGACTCTTTGCAAATAAAAGTATTTTTTTAAAAATTTTATGGAACCAATACTTCACATCGTGGGATCAAACTCCTATGAATGAATGCACTCTTTAATTCTTTTTTCTCTAAAGTCTTTTTCATATGTCCAAGAAGTGAATGCAACTTTAAAGAAATAGCATATAAAGTTTTTAGAACATCGTATCTTTCTCTTCAAGACTTGTAAGCCCCGTTGAGAGACACATGTCAGACAGCTAGAGATGAACGGCCTTCACCCGTATGAATACTAAAGCTTTTAGCAAGCTAAAAAAAAAAGGACTGCCCCCCTCAACTTCTTTGTACCCCTATCAACAGAGAGAGTTGCATTTTGCTTCCCTTTTTCAATAGACTTTTGTCTAATTTTCTTTGACAATGAACTAATAGCTACCTCATCAAAGTTTGGGCGAGGTTCAAGGTACCACCCACGGCTAGAAAAATACATTTTTCCTAACCGAAGGAAATAAGGGCAAACTTGAAATTCTACTGGTTTTCAGGTCAAAATTTGAAGCTTTTGCCGGTATTTACTCTAAAACTTGTGTAAATTTGCCGGTTTTCTTCAAGGCGAGCTTAAAATCTAACCAAGATTTTATGATTTTAGCCGGTTAAAATGCACTGTATCCCTATTTTTTTTCTTATACTGGTACCACCAACTTCTAAGCATAACGTCAAGAAAGTAAATTTGTAAAAGAACGAAGAAAATATAGCATAAAGCATCACATGATCACACAACTTACAAGCTAGCTTACAAGAGAGTCCTTGGGCCCTAGCTGCATGTGAAACAACGATGGCACGTAAGCTAGCTTACGTGCCATCTTACAAGCTAGCTTGCGTGCTATCGTTGTTTCACATGCAGCTAGGGCCCAAGGACTCTATGGGCCCTAGCTGCATGTGAAACAACGATGGCACGTAAGCTAGCTTACGCGCCATCTTACAAGCTAGCTTACGTGCTATCGTTGTTTCACATGCAGCTAGGGCCCAAGGACTCTACATTTTGGGGGTGATTGATATGTGTAAAGGTCACGCCTCCCCCCCTCTTTTCTTATTAGATTAGACTTGGCACTTGCCTTCAAGCACTTTTTGGGCTGTTTCATTTTCTTTATTGTTCCCCACCTTCCATCTCTTAGCCTCCATGCTCCCTTCTCGTCTCTCCTTTGACCGGACTTGCTTCCTTCCAACTTTCACAGTCTACTTCTCAGTCAAAATAGACGAGATGTTTGACCTAATTTGGTTTTGGTTGCCCCCTCTTTTTCAATGGCCTTTCACAAAAAGGTGATGATGTTGATTTCTTTTATAATTCAAGCAAATATTTACATGCATGAATCAATTTAAATTTCTATTACTATACTTAAGTACATCACTTCAATAACAAGTTCAACTACTAAGTCACAATGGCCTACATAAGAGCAGATACACACAGGCAAGAGTGCTACCCCTATCGTCCGTGAACAATTTTGGCATAGTTCGCTTGAGTCAAAAGGTTGGGGTTAAACCTTGGACGCACCCTAACATGATGCATAGTTAACGCCCCTCTTCAAAAGAAAGGAAGAATAAAAAGGTAGTCATCATTAACTTCGCCATGTGGTGTTAACCACTTATCGCCAACATTAACTTTGCCATGTGGCGCTAATTGCTTATCTCGGCAAGCAATATCCAATGGTCCACAATTGCTCCCATAAGTTCAACACTTAACTAAGAACATTTTAGGTCAAAACCCATCACACATAGCCTACTTGTTTGGCTAAGGGCAAGAGAGTCACACTCCCTGACCTGCGTCGACTTTTATCCTTGCTCTCACTTTCCCCATCTAGCAAGCACATCAATACACCTAACGTTTCAAACTTATTGCGTGGCACTTCAAAGAAACACACACTTTCAATGTAAGTTCATCTTCTCTGGTGTAAAGCTGAGTTGTATCAATCTCGAGGGGACGTGATGGAAAATTTCAAACTTTACAAAGTTTCCAAATTAATATTCTCATTCAATTTTGAAATTCTCACATTGTGACTTACCTCAACATCATGAGCTTTGGTGAGGGAGGCACTGCATACCTAGCTAGGTACGATTGGGGGCAGCCGGCCCGGTGGGGGGGTTGGCGGTCCCCTGCCCCCAATCGTACCTAGCTAGGTGTGCAGTGCCTCTCGAGCAGAAGCTCATGATGTTATTCATTGTATGAAAAACATTGGAAAAGACTCCGTTTTCCTACATGAGAAAATTTTTAAATCTTCTTGTGAATTCCCACCCTCCCCCTCCCTCCCTCTTTTCTCACTTGTAATTTTCGTTGCCCTTGACTTGTTGTCAAATGCTATTTGAGGTCACCTTTTATGGTAACTATACCAGAGATAAAGGAGCCATGGCCACATGAATTATGGGAGGCGATTAGGAACGCTAGGACATGGAGTAGAGAAGTAAAGAGTAAACACATGGCATCATGTAACAAGTGGATTAGAAGTACCATCAACAATTAAGCTGTTACGATGAGATGCATCATATGACAATTCTGTAAAGTGAGAAAGACACGCATGCCATATAAATTGAGAGAGAGAGAGAGAGAGAGAGAGAGAGAGAGAGAGAGAGAGAGAGAGAGCACCAACATGAGTGCATCCTACGCCATGCCTATCCCATTGTGCATGTAAGACAACTCTCTTTCCTCCTTCCTCCAGCACCACTCATGTCGCGACTCCCACCATCTACAAATTACTTACTTGGCATATCCCATCCTATTTATGTTGTTTTTTATGTTTTAATATTTGTTATTCTTTTTGTTTGTGTTGCTGCCTACTTTGAGTGCATGTTTATGTGCTTGTGTTGTTGTTGGACAGATACGCCGCGACGGACGTCAGCACATCGAGAACTCACCTAACAAGATTTGTCAGCTAAGGACGAAGCTCGACCCGCAGGCACGTGGAAGCAAGTATAAGGTGTCAACCTACACTCGACTGACTCCTAACTAATTCCTACAGAGGTCTCTACCCAATGTCACAGCCTTCAAGAGTGCATAAGAGGAAACTTCCTACAACACTTTCTAGAGCCGAACACCCATCAAACAATCTCGAAACACCACGGAACTTGAAGGAGACCCTACTAACACCAATAGGTCGCTCTCCCTAAGGTCTATGAACCAAAATCCCAACCCAAAATACCTGGTGCAAAATCACGTTTGATGTCTGGCTGAAATTTTCAGGTCTTCATTTCCGAAATCTAAAGTGCCTAATGTGTAGCTCTACTCAATGTGAATGCGTGGATATGCTGCAATGCAAAATCGGACAACGTATGCTCACCAAATCACCAGATGAAGCTCGTAGAAGGAGCTCGCAAAATCGGATCGTACGCGCGCAATGTAGGTATCAGTGCGTAGCTCTTGTCGGGGGCAACACTTTGCACTTCTCCGCACTCGATTCCGACCACCGGTGCACATGTAGCATCAAGAAGAAGATCTCACTCTCTCTCGTACACAATACGCTCACTCACAGACAATATATTTTTCAAAATGACAAAAGGTGTTTCATTAAGGTCAAAAAGTGGTATATAAACCTTACAATTCTCAACCCCTAAAGTTCCAAATCAACCATCTACTTAATCTAACTATCAAAATTGGGATACAATCTGGAAACTTCTGTAAGCCCCAATATTTACAAGGTGAAATGTCGAGTTTTCTCAATAAATGAATAATTACAAAAAAAATGATAATCTATCGAGAAGTCAGTTTCCGTAGAGTGTGTCCAGCTTCTAACACTCCCCCCCTCCTTGCTCATGTCGTCCCCGACATGGCTGTTGAGCTGCTTCTTCATCTTATGGTGTCGCGCATCTTGAGCAACGATTCATATCTTGCATGTAGATTAATCATTGTTGGGCCGAAAATATCAGTGTTTATGGTGAAGAAGCCGGTGTAGAACGCTTCTTCAAAGGCCCGGAGGTGATAAGATGGCAGAAACATTATCCTTTGATACAACGCATGTATCACCTCCTTGGAAGGCTGACCAGACAGATCATAGGCACATCTGTAAGTATCTTGGAAGAAGAAGATACTGTCTGTCACCTGGCCTTGCTTGAATGTCTCAAATACTGCTAAAAGAGTTTTGCAGATTTTCTTCATCATGATGCACGTAAGGTCAGGTGAGCCAGTGAACAATTTGATGGCGCCCATTAGGGTTTTCACCATGTATTGGACACTTATTCTTTCACCTGCCTTCATGCCCGACAACTTAGGATAATTCAGCCAAGTGGGTTGGCTTCTTTGTAATATCTCCTGGGCCTTCCACGTCCTGATCCTTGGTAGAGGACAAAAGCTGAGGTTGTCTCTGATGTTTTTGGGTGCCTCTACCAAATGGATTAGGTACTGTGAGTACTTCGACAGCCACGCCTTCCTCCATTTTGGCTGAGAGTCAACTATTAACCTGGCCCCTTCTGGCTGGGAGATATCTGCGTTGTAGAGCGGCACTGTCGGCTCTTCTCTAATCCTCTTATTGATGGTGGCGGCTTCATACTTTAGCAAAGGATATGGGAGAGAGGGCTGAAGCCATTTGCGCCTGAGGTTGCTGGCGTCAATCTTCTGGATGGTCATGGATTTGAAAAACCTATGCTCCCATTCCAAGGCTTCCTTATTCGTCTCTCTGATCTCCACCTCTATTGCTTTACGCAGCTTTTCTTCCTCTTCCTGTGTCAGATCTTGTGGCTCTTGAGAGGATCCTACTAGGATTTCCTCTTTCATAGGTGTGTCCACAGGATCTGCCACATTTTCTAAATCTATGCCCTCAGTGGTCCGCTGGCCCTATGCCTTCTTGCTCTCCGGCTTGCTGTCCTCTCAGCTCCTCAATCTGCTTTAGGAGTTTCTGTTTTTCTGTTTCAGCTTCTTCTCCCATGTTCACGAGGAGGTCGTTCAACTCGGCGTTTATCTTCTCCGCCTCCTCGAGCTTTCTTTTGATACTTTCTAATTCCTCTTGCATGGCTTTTTGTTCTTCTTCCATTCGTGTTTGCATAACAATTGACCCTTCTGCCATCATCAATCGTTGCTTTTTCTCTAGAGTCAGCTCTTTCTAAAGTTCTTTCATCTGTTCTTCATAAATTTGGCTTTCCGTAGTGATGTGAGTCGAGCTAGTAGCTCTGACTCTGGCAGGAGATACCCGTAGCCTCTGGATGGTTTGATCTTTCACTTTAAGCTAGTCCTTGAGCTCAAGGACCTCATCCTGGCTGGCTTCTTGATCTAACTCCGCCTTTTCTTTGGCGTTTCGCATTGCTTCAACTTCTTTGGACTCCTCAGCCAGCTGTAGGGTCAGGTTATCCCTTTCCCTCTCTGCATCTATCAATGATTTGTTGAGTTGCTTACACTCCTCTTTGACTCCTTGCATTCTTTGGGCTGCTGCCTGATTTTCTTTTTCCATTTCTTGGCATCTTTGCAATGCCTTTGCTAGACTGGCCTGTAGCTCCGCTTCTCTCTCTTTCTGCCTTTGACTTTGTCTTTGTAAAGAGTCTACTTCCAGCTTTATCTTCACTTCAGTGGCCTTGAGAGTTTCCATCTCACTTTCTGAGGCCATGGACTGCGCTCTTAACCCTGTTAACTTTGTCATCACCACATCCCAATCATTGGAGGGCAGGTGCAGGTCCACTGTATCTGTGGTCATCTCCTTTAGTTCTACTAACCTGATGCTTTGCATTTGCTCCTTAGGCCCTGTGCTTGCCAAGTCGAATGCGACTGTGGCAGCCTCTTCTTTTGTGTATCCGGTAGCTAGCAGGTCCAGAAATGTAATGTATGCTTCATGTGGCTTTGGCTCCTCACTCTTGGGTTTAACCTCTTCCCTCTCTTGGCTTTGTTCTTTCATGGACTCTTCCTGGCCTTCGTGCTTGTCTTCCTTCTCTTTATCTTCTTGTGGAGGGCTGCGAGGAGGTGGTGAGGGCGGTGGGATGGACTCAGGGCTGGCCAATAGAGATGTAGGCTTTTTCTTTAAATCTTGGTCTGCCTTTGTCTTCCTTTCTCTCTCTTGGCTCTCCTGCTCGTCTAGCAGTTTCTATCGTACTTGCTCCACTTCCTCTTCTGTAAAAGGTACACGTGGAATATTTTCTGATGCGACATCAAGAATCTCAAAGTTTTTAATGTAATCTTCGAATCTGTCCCTTTGCACCCTTCGGGATGATCCCAACATTGCTTCTAGAGACGGCTTCCAGAGTTCACTCAAATCGCCTTTAAGGGCTCTTTCTGCTCTGAAGCTCTCCATCAGCCGCTCTAGTCTTGCCTCTTTTTGTGACTTTGTCTCTTTTTTCGGCACTTGGACAAATTCTTTCTTTCCCTTCTTTTGTTCTGGCTGCTCTTCTTGAACAGGCTCTAGCCGTCTTTTCAATCTTGTGGCAACCCTTGGTGCTTTTTGTTGCTCGTCTTCTTTGTCTTCTTTGAGCCTCAGCCAGTCGTTTTGTGATGAAGGGTCGGGCCATCTTTCTTTTGTGATGAAGGGTCGGGCCATCTTTCTTTTGCGTGCAATGTCCCATAAATCACCTTAGTGATTAGTTCTCCTGGCACAATATATGTGGGCTTCTTGTTACCCATCTTCACTAGGTTGTCATGTATATATGCTGCATAATTGATTAGCTTTGGAGTGCTCTTCATCATTGCCCAAGTGAATGTCGTGGAAATTGCTCGTGGCGGCATTCTGTACTTTTGTGGCCGCTTCGTACACATATGGAAGTATTGGTTGTACAACCGACTCATGATTGCCACTTTTGGGTTGGCAATATCTTCAAAAGTGTAGTTACCCTTCTTGTCAGTGTACACCTTGACATCATCTCTTCTTTTAGTTACACTATCCCCCTTGTTGGAGAGGTCTAGTGCATCTGCTACAACTTTCTCGGTGATGACTATTTCTGTTTCTGGCCTGCCTTGCAGATTTATTACTCTGGCCACTCCATCTTCTTTTATTGTTGTCACAAATTCCCAGACTCTCTTTATGTCAACCCCCGCCGGCACTGCTTCAAAATAGTTGTGGAGATCAATCTTCTCCAAGTACTCGGCCATCTTGCTTCTTACGAACTCATTGAGTTCCCGCAGTAGCATTGGTAGCTCGATCACCTTCCCTTCACTGTCTTTGAACACTCCTTGGTAGATCTTTAGGTCGTTGGACTCTAGCAGATCTTCTTAGATCCATGTGCTGGTGGGCTTTAGTGTTAATTCTGGTATGATGAAGGGCTCCACTTCTTCTAGGTAATCCTTAATGGTCATTCTTTTCTTCTTTGCCGGTGACTTTGCAGCTGCCATAGATCCTGTTACACTCAGTAGTCCGAAGTTAGCGTTGTTTCCATATTAGCTGAGAAACTGAGTTTTATCTATCCAAATGACTTGAAAATTGAAAATAAAGCTTAAAAGGAACTTGTGAAGCTGTGCATGTGCTCACAGTGCAATTCTGGCAAAAAATTTCCCACTTGACATGCTGGTAGTCCTTGGCCTATGGAACATGGCTATGTGCTTGGATATGGATTTGGGCATCAAAAAGTGGATTTTTTGGGCTGATTCTGGCTTTAGGTCACAAATTGGGTAGAAAGTCCATAACAGGTAGCAAGTGATGTCCAAATGGGTTGAAAATTGATATATGGGCTCATTGCACCATGGTATTGGCTTCCATGATGTCACTCTTTGCACAGAAGGTCTAAATTATGCTGGAGACATCCTACGCGTAGGATGTCTATTTCATCAAAATGGCATGGGATTTGTTCTGTGGGTAGTCCTTGGCCTATGGAACATGGCCATGCTCTTGGATTTGGATTTGGACAAGAATTGATGCTTGTAAGAGCCTGTGCAGTGTTTATGGGCTCCAAAAGTGTATCTTGAAGGTGTTGGGGGTCAAAAATGATTAGAATGGCTTCAAAATTGGTATATGAGCTCTTGAAGATAATGTGATTGGATCTGGAATGGACAAACATCCTCTGTAGGCAAAAAATGTCAAATAGACATCCTACGCGTAGGATGTCTACTTCACCAAATTTTGCAGGTGAGTACACAGATGGATTGGTTATGTGCTAGTGAATGTGTTGTGCAAGTTTCATGTGATTTGGACAAGATTTGGTAGGTCTATGGCCCATTATTGCCCCTATGCCCTAGCTTTGCGTTTTTTATGCATATGAGGTCAATTTTGGTCCAAATGTGATGAAAGTTGGTGGCTAGCATGTAAAGGTCATTCAAAAAATGTGTGTGATGAAAAATATTGGGATCTGTGCCCAGAAATGCCCTTGAGACATCCTACGCGTAGGATGTCTCCTGATGATTTTTTCATTGATTTTGTCACTCCTGCCTGCCCTTGGTCCCCCTAATTCCCTTTTAAGCCTAATTTCAACAAAAAAAGTCAAATGGATAGAAAGTAACTCCCTGTATGGATTTCAGAGCCTCCGAGCCGTTTTCTGACTTTTGGAGTGCTTTTTGGCGATGAAATTTCTTGATGTTGATCTCCATAGCTTCCCGATCCCTTGGGGATCCTTGTCGTATGGTTTTTGTGGACTTGGGCTTCACTGGAGCTTCATTTGGCAATTGTTGCTCTATAAGCACCCGTGGTTGCGTTTACATATCTTTGATGATTTGTGGTGGTCCACCACCATAGAACTTGGTTGTTGATGGTTTAGGAAAGCTGCTCGTGAAGTTTGGTGGTGAAGGAGTACGAGCGGAAGTGCGGCGCGAGAGAGAGTGCGAGAAGAAGAGCACGACGATATGGTGAACTCGCTCTACTGTAATGTGTAGAGCATAGTGAGTTCTTATTAGGTTTTTACAAAAGAATATGTGTACATACCTGGCGGCCCGCCCACTTACCTGGGCGACCACATTGGGCTTTATACCCCAACAACCACCCACTTAAAGTCCAATGTGGTACTTTAAGTGTGAGAGAAGCTACTATACAAGCTAACATACAAGAGATGTAGAGAAGTGATGTACTACCCTACACCTAACCGCTTGCGAAAATGCGCAAAGCTCTCTAAGGGAAGTCCTTTTGTAAGTAGATCACCAGGATTTTCTGTAGTGTGAACTTTGATAAGCTGAAGTTTCTTATCCTCGAGCATTTCCCTGATGAAATGATACTTTACATCCACATGCTTTGTCTTTGAGTGATAAACTGGATTGCGAGCCAATTGTATAGCACTTTGACTATCACAATATAACACATGCATCTCTTCTTTGATTCCCAAATCTGTTACTAGTCGATTAAGCCAAATTGATTCTTTGCATGCCTCTGATGCTGCAACATATTCAGCCTCTGTAGTAGACTGAGTAAAACAATCTTGTAATCTAGAACGCCATGATATTGCTCCACTAGCCAATGTAAAGACATACCCTGACGTAGACCTTCGGTCGTCTAAGTCACCTGCATAATCTGAGTCTGTAAAACCCTTTACACTTAGCTCCCGACTCCCATAGCATATACGCATACTCTCTGTAGCTTTCAGGTATCTCAATATTCCTTTCACTGCCTCCCAATGTTTCTTGCCTAGGTTTGACATGTATCGACTTACTACTCCCACTGCAAATGCAATGTCTGGGCGAGTAGCAATCATTGCATACATCAAACTACCCACTGCAGACGCATATGGAATCTTATCCATTTCAGCCTGTTCTTCCTCAGACACAGGACAATCTTGTTTGCTAAGTTTCACAATCTTCTTTGATCTGTCTCTCTCAATGCGCATACCAAGTTTATGACTTGCCTCACCCATGTCTTTCATGTCAAACGATTTTGCCATCTTTGACTTCAAAGCTGAAATTTCTTCCAAGTGCTTGCCAGCAATCAACATGTCATCCACATACAAAATAAGGATCAGCCAACTACCATCCTTAGCCTTCTTTGTATATAGACAGTGATCGAACTCACTACGTTTGTAGCCTTGAGAAAGCATAAACTTGTGGAATTTATGGTACCATGCCCTCGGTGATTGTTTTAAGCCATAAAGACTCTTTAACAACTGGCATACCCAATCTTCCTTGCCTTTCTCAAAAACCCTTGTGGCTCCTGCATGTAAATTTCCACATCTAAATCACCATGCAAGAACGCTGTCTTGACATCCATTTGGTGCAACACCAAATCTAATATGGCAACCAATGCAAGAAAGAATCTCAATGTAGTCATCTTGACCACCGGAGAGAAGACTTCATCAAAGTCAATGCCTTGTTCTTGCTTAAAGCCCTTGGCAACAAGCCTTGCTTTGTACTTTGGCTGACTATCATGAGTGGTGATCTTATACCTGTAAACCCATTTACAAGGTAGAGCCTTTTTGCCCCGTGGTAATTTAACTAGCTTCCATGTCTGGTTTTTATGCAGAGCTGTCATCTCTGACTGCATGGCCAATTGCCAATTCCCGGAGTCCTTCATTTGCACTGCTTCCTTGTAACATGAAGGCTCATTGCAATCAGTCAGCATGACATAGTTCATAGATGGAACAAACCTATCAGGAGATCGCGTGACACGTCCAGATCTACGCACAATAGGTGGCTCAGGCTCAGCCACAACCCGTGGTTCCACTCTATCCTGTCCTTGCTCCTCTTGAGCCTTGACTTGCACGTGCAGGTCCATCTTCTTGGAAGACAACTCTTCTAATCTCCTCAACCCTCTCTGGTTTAGAATGATATTTGGATTCATTAAAGTGAACATCATTGCTGCAGACAACCTTTCTGGATTCGGGATCCCAAAGTCTGTACCCCATCCCACCAGAATTACCATAGCCTAGAAAGATGCACTTTCTACTCTTTGGCTCAAGTTTGTTCCTAAATTCCTTTGGAACGTGAGTATATGCCTCACAGCCAAAGACTCTAAGATGCTTGTATGAGGGCATTTTGCCTGACCATACCATCTCTGGCACTGAATCCTTCTGCGAAACCTTGCTAGGAGATCTATTTACAAGATGAACAGATGTTGATACAGCTTCAGCCCAAAACCCATTTGGCAGTTGTGCATTAGACAACATACTTTTGACCTTCTCTTGTATGGTCCTATTCATCCTCTCAGCAACAACATTTTGAGGAGGATTGTAAGGAGCAGTAAGTTCACGTTTTATACCTTTTGACTCACAAAAGTCCTGAAAGGCCTTTGAAACATACTCTCCACCATTGTCAGTGTGTAAGCATTTAAGCTTCTTGCCACTTTGATTCTCCACAAGTGTCACAAACGTTTTGAAAACACTAAACGCTTCATCCTTGTGCTTGAGAAAGTAAACCCATACTTTCCTCGAGTAATCATCTATAAATGTCATAAAGTAAGAAGCTCCCCCTAGAGATAGGTTAGGCATAGGTCCACACAAATCACTATGAACAAGTGCCAACTGTGTATCTCTTCTACTGCTTCTATACTTATGTGGCTGCTGTGTTTGCTTACCATACAGACAATGTTCACAGAATTCAAAATCATTAAATGAAAAGCCAGGCAAATAACCAGAACGAGACAAGATTTCCATTCCCTTCTTGGACATATGTCCTAACCGGCTATGCCACAAAGAAACGTTCGGCTGCTCGGTTACATTGATTACATTTTTAGAGACATTTGATACATAAATCATGTAAAGTCCTCCAGACTTTACTCCATGTGCTACTGTCATAGAACCCTTGGATATCTTCCACATGTTTTGTCCAAAAGTGGTGACGTAGCCAGCATCATCAAGTAAACCTGTGATGATCAAGCTCTTTGTAATTGCGGGAACATGTCTCACATTCTTCAGCGTGAAAGAAGAGCCATTCTGAAACTTCAATTGAACATCTCCAACACCTAAGATTTCACATGTCTGCCCATTGCCTAGCCGAACATGATCTTTAGTGGTCACATAAGAGGTAAACCACTCCTTGTTTGGAGACACATGAAGTGATGCCCCTGAGTCTATAATCCAGTCATCAGTGCATTTCCATCAGATGCTGTAAGAAGAGCTGAGTCCATTGTATTCTTCAAGAAGTAGATGTCTCCTGACACTAGACTGTCATCCTCTGCAACAATGTTTGTCACATTTATTTCTTGAATCTTCACTGAGGACTTGTTCTTCTCACCATGGTCTTCAGCTTTCTGTTTGCCTTTTTCTACTTTCCATTCTCTGCAGTCTCTTTTCATGTGACCCTTCTTGCCACAATGGTAGCATTCTATGTCACTCTTGCCTTTAGCACTGCGGGACTTGCTACGAGATTGATTCCTCTTTCCACCTTTGTACTTTTCTTTGGTCCTTCCCCTGACAACTAAGGCTGTTCCTTTGCCTTTGTCCATTGTCTTTCTATTGGTTTCTTGAGTAAGCAGACTTCTTTCTACACCTGCTATGTTCAAACCATATGGAGGTGCATAATTACTCAAAGCTGTGCGAAAAGTGTCCAACTTTCTGGCAATTTGATCAACAGGAACATAGCTCTAACAGGTTCATCAAACTTGACACCTTGAGCTGACAACTGACTATAGATTGTGTTGAATTCATTCAGATGATTGGACATAGGTGTCCCTTCTTTCATCTTCAAGTCAACAAGCTTCTTAAGCCAGTATACCTGTGAAGTTGCACTCTGCTTCTCATAAAGATCACTCAGCTTTAACCATGCTTGATAAGCCGACATCTCGTCTGCTACATTGAAGTAAACGCTTTCTACCAAAGTCAGCATAATGGTAGAAAGTGCCAATTCATCCATTTCGCTCCATTCATCTTCGTCCATATCTTCTGGTTTTATCCCCTTGAGATTTATAGGTTTTATCTGCTTCTTTTGTACCAACACGTGCCAAATCTCCTTCTTCCACAATGGGAAATTGGTTCCATCCAGCTTCTTGATATTGTAAAGAGTAGTGTCCTGTGATCCAGCCATAGCTACGCTTCACAGTAGTTTACTTTCCTGGGAAAAATTCGGCAAAGTTTCCCCTGTAAACTGACCTCTGAACCAATATCAACCTGTCAAATGAACCAAGAAAGCTTCAGATGCTGCATAAATTTCGGCAGAGTCTCCTTTGTAAAATGGCTCTGGTGTACTAAAAAACAGACCAAAAACAGCTCAAAAAACACTGTCTCTTTAACACTGTAAGCTGCGGGTAAACTTGTCCTACACCTGTACTGTCTCTCACTGTCCTGTTACTGTCCTATAAGCATAGACTGCGACAATGCCTCAACGGCAGTAAAGCAAAGATGCAATCCCAACTGTCTAACTCACAGTCAATACATCCTAGCTGCCTATCTAAGGGTGCTCGAGGGATCGCTCCAAGACCTGTATCACCGAAAGGATCTCAACATTCGAGAATCCCCCAGCTCAATAAAACCTCACTCGACCCTCAACAAAGGCTGCAGTAAATCTGACAGTACATAGACTTCCCACAAAGTCATACATCCACAAATTTCCCACTGTATGCTGTAACCGCTGCGGCGGTTGTTTGCTGCGTGACTCACAAACAGCAAACCCTCAACAGACATACATCATCTCTGACAATACATCCCATGTGGAAGTACCTGCAATGTCAGGATGAAATCTGGAATATCAAGCAGCAAACACAAGCTACCTGATGAACTAGTGGATGTCGCCTACAGTTTGTGTGTAGATTCGTCCGTGTTGTATGTGACACGCCTCCAAGAACTGTGAGCCGTCCTTCGATGTGTAGACAGCCACAAATCAACTCTGGGAGTGTCGATATCCTCAGCACCTGCAGTTGTAGGCCGAAAAACCCCAAATTTGCAGAGTCGGATCTGCACCCGCCTAGACCACGTAGTCGAAAATGGCCTGCGCAGACCTTTGTCGAAGCCGAACGGTGGCCGAGATGACCTCATAATGAAATTCTGAGAACACCAAGGGCTTCGGGCTTGCCCACAGGATTTGGGGCCGTGTCTTCGCCTGTCGAATTTCACTCCAATCTGAGCTAGTGACTCTAGCCTCCTGTAGTGCTGCCCCGAGCCTCGATCTGAGCTCTGATACCAATTGAAGGAGTACGAGCGGAAGTGCGGCGCGAGAGAGAGTGCGAGAAGAAGAGCACGACGATATGGTGAACTCGCTCTACTGTAATGTGTAGAGCATAGTGAGTTCTTATTAGGTTTTTACAAAAGAATATGTGTACATACCTGGCGGCCCGCCCACTTACCTGGGCGACCACATTGGGCTTTATACCCCAACAGGTGGCAAACGGGCATGCGGTTTGGCCGCGAGAGCTATTTGACGCTTTGTGTGTCTGATGCCGTTTCTGAAGTTTAGTGCCGCTTCGGGTCACTTTTTGGTCATGTGGGCCACATAGACTTGTCGAGCATGTCGAGATGCTCCTACCCATGAATTTTGGTAGCATTTGGGCGTCTTTTCACCGATTTCCCATGTGGTGGCCTCTTGCGGGATTCTAGGAATTAGGGTTTTCCCCGATGGTTTTCTACTGCCTTTGGACATCCAAGACTGGTCTCCTATGCTAGGGTAAGCTGCCGATGAAGTCTCGTTGCTTTTGGGTTAGCCATTAGGTGGCCGCCTCTACTTGTAGGTCTCTACCGCCCGCTTTGTGTGTGAACCCTACGCTAGTTTTCACGACAAAACGACAAACATGCGCGAAAAGCTCAAGGTGGTGAGCCTACCTCTCATGTCTGAGGCCCGTCGGGTAGTCGTGCACGTCGTAGAAGCTGCTGGAAGGTCCGTTCGCTCTAGGTGGCAGAAGCTCTGTCCAAAAGGTCAATAGTGAAAATGAGCTAAAAATGAAGTGAAAAATTCTTATAATGGGGGTCCCCGAACCACTTTTTATGAAATTTGACATGTGCTTCCATCTTCTTGTGAGATGTGGTTTAGGCTCAAAAATTTCTTGATTTGGACTCCATTTGCTCTGTTTACTAGAAATTTGGCATTTCAATCAAAACCTGGCTAAAACACGCTTTCCGCTCCAGTGTCATAATTGCACCCCCATTGTACCATAGGTTGTCCTATAGTCACTGATCATCCCCATATTTTTTGTTTTTCATTATGACCGTTTTTCACCTGCTTTTTGTATTTTTGAAGTTTTTCTGCTGAAAATTAGCAAAACTAAAAGGAAAATAGCAAATCAATCCCAAAAAATCCCCAAAAATCATAATAAATCACAAACATCACCGCCAAACATTACATACACTTACATGAAACTTTTATGGCCGGATTTCTTTGTTTTACCAATATTTTGCCCGAAAACTGGCTATTTCTACTTATATACACACACCTAGGGGCTTGATTTGGCATTTGGCACCATATACCTATAGATACATGCTGTATAAGGGCATATGTACTTGGGTTAGTCCGGAAAGTTTTGCAATCAAACAACAACCCTTAAAATAGTCGAAAATCATGCCCTTTTTTGCGTTTTCTGCTATTGGTTCCGCATTTGAGAATGCCTCCCCCCCTCCTAGCAGGAGTGCTCCCGAATGACAAGGTATCGTCTCGGAGTATGTGCCGTGCATAGGTTGAAAAATTTGTGCTAATGCTTGGCCGATTAATGTGGCCCTAATTTATGCATACTCGGTCAATGCATGGAAAAATTAATGCTATGCAAGAGAAGGGAATAAGCAAGATGCTTATTGGCATTCGCCGTCGAGGTTTCCTGTTTTCTTTGCAAGTAACAACTGTAACTCTACTGCTCTCTGTTTAATTGTCTTTTTTGCAAAAGGAAATCGCTTTGCCGCTACTGTTGATATAGCCGTAATTGTTTCTGTGGAGAGGATTGGCTTGGTCGGAATTGCCATAGACCGTATTTCCTTTGCTTTCCATTGGTAGCTTGTTTTTGCCGGTTTTTGTAGGTGTTTTGCTACTTCCTTTGTTGTCACTGTTTTGTTGGGATTGGTATCCACATAAGTCGGTTGTCCTTTGACAAATGTAGCTGTCTGCCTTCCGTTGTTGCTTGTACTGAAGGGAGTTCCTTTTGCTTTTGTTTCGGTATCCAAATGCGAGTAACAGTTGGGTTATTGTTGAGCATTTTCTTTGGGATCCATATATGTTTTATGCCCTTGGTTTTTTGTTGAACTATCTGCTACGGTTGAATTCTTTCGTTGCATTGTTTTTGGTCTTCCATGTCATTTCTATCCTTCCGCATCCATACTTGTTTTCCTTGTTTTGGTAACCTAGATCTTTGCACTGTGGTCGGTGACTTCATATGTATGTAGTTAGCATGGTTGGCTTTTACCTGTCTGTTGGCCTTGGGTAGCATGTTGTTCTTTGGTGGCAGTCTTGCTTTTGTCTCTTTTTTCAGTGATTGCATTGCTTGCAGTTGATTATTCCGGTATTGCTGAGCAAAGGCTATTACCTGTTGTTCTTGTGCATGCTGAATTTTGACTGCATTCGCATTCCAATCTATCTGCACATTGTACTCTTTTTGCCAAGGTTGGCCCAACAACATTGGGTGTTGTGTGCTTGCATCCTTGACTACATAAAATTTGTGTGGGTAAATATATTGATGTATTTGTACATGCAATATAGTCCAGCCCAATGTTGTCAATGAGTGTGATGTGCTACCTTCCAGCACTTGAGGAGTAGGATGAAGTCGACCTGTGGATTCGAGCTGTTGGTATAATCCATAAGAGATCAAATTTGCTTGAGCTCTAGAATCAAGAAATGCCGTTGATTCAACTTGATTGCTACCCAGTTTGACTGCAATTATTGGCTCCACCGTCTTCATCCAACTTCATTAGTCGAATGGAATTGATTCGTAATGGTGCTCCACTTTGTTGTTGTTGTCGCAGAAGTCTTCGTTTTGCAATGCGTTCTTTGGCTTCCGCTTGAGCTTCTTCTCGTACTCTCTGTTTTTCCTTTATTCGTTGTTTTCATTGATGAATTTGTTGAAGCATATCCTGTGTGAGTGGTAAATGATATTTCTTCAGTCGTAATCCAGT
This sequence comes from Adiantum capillus-veneris, assembly GCF_014529385.1. Lineage (NCBI taxonomy): Eukaryota > Viridiplantae > Streptophyta > Polypodiopsida > Polypodiales > Pteridaceae > Adiantum > Adiantum capillus-veneris. The sequence goes on from NC_140945.1 coordinate 72,501,482, forward strand.
ACGACATTTCTTCACCTGCTAATGTAGCAAGCTTGACAGCTCCACTTTGTGATAGATCACTAATCACAAAGGGTCCCATCCCTTGCTTTTTAAGTTTCTTGGCATGTTGATTCAAAGTATAAACAAGTACATAATCAGCTGTTTTGAACTCTTTAGTGTGCACATGCTTGTCAAAAAACTGTTTTTGTCTTCTCTTTTTAGCATAGATTGAAGCTACAGCTCTCAAGCGGAGTTCATCTAGCTTTTCAAGATTATCTATCCTTGAAGAGAGCTCATGCCCTATCCATTCTAAGCGTTTCGCTACTCGTAGAGTTGGAATTAAAAACTCTATGGGTAGTATAGCATTTAGGCCAAACACTATGTTGTATGGTGTTGTTCCTATCGATGTTTTGTAAGCTACTATGTATGCCCATAGTATTGAATGTAGCTGTTGATCCCAATCTGTTCTTGACTCTGACACTATTTTAGTGAGAACTGTGCATAGTGTTTTATTTGTGGCCTCAGCTTGTCCATTTGCTTGTGGATGGCATGGAGCAGATTTCCTATGTATGACCATGAATTCCTCTAGCAGATATTCAATGAATTCATTAAGAAAATGTGTCCCACGATCACTGACAATTTCTATTGGTAAACCGTATTGTACAAAAACATTCTCATACAAAAATTGTGCAGTGGTCCATGCATCTGCTTTTTGCGTTGCCTTGGCTTCCGCCCATTTTGTGAGATAGTCCATAGCCACAATGATATATTGGGTATGGGTGCGATATGCAGGGGGTGAGATAGGTCCCACAAAATCAATGCCCCATTTTGCAAATGCTCTTGCTTCCATCATTGGCCGTAGTGGCATCTCATCTCTCTTTATCGGCACCTTGGTGCGCTAACATGTGTCACAATGCTTTACAAACTCTTCAACATCCATATGCAATGTAGGCCACCATATTCTTGCGGTTAAGAAAATTTTGCCGTCTTATCGCCCGAAAAATGGCCTCCACTTATTCCGCTATGTGCATGTTCTAAAATCTGCAGGTATTCGCTTTCACTTACACAGATTCTAAGTTGATTGTCCTTTCCTCGCTTATAGAGTTGGTTCCCAATTAACTGAAAGTCGCGAGCTTCCAGCTCTATAGCCCTTTTTCGTGCTCTTGTGATTCCTCAGGAAACGTCCTGGTGGTTAGGAAATCAATGATATATTGACTCCATGCAGGTGCAATGTTTACCTGAAACAATGTCGCGCGATCCACTGGTCGTTTGACACTACATATAGTATAATTGGTAACATAAAAATGGGTGTCCGCATACATAGTTGGCCAATAAACCCCTAACTGTTTCAGTCTCTGGTGTGTTTTCACTGTTGAACAATGAAATGCACAATCCTGGATATGTGCTTCTTCAAGGTAGCACTCGAATTCTTCCGGATTTACACATAATCGTAGGATTTGGTATGATCCTAGATGATACAGCCATCTTGCTATCAACTGGAAGTTTTTTGTTTGTCGAATTGTTTGTTGTTTGGATTTGTATTCCGTATTATCAAACCTTCTTCCAAAGGAAAGAATGCTAGCAATTTCCTGTGACCATTTGGGTATCATTTCAATATTGAAAAGATAAGCATCTGGTATGTCATGATCTACTCCTTCAGGACTTCCCCGTTGTGTATCCTTGAAAGATGATCCGCTCGTAGATGGGTTTTACCCTTTTTGACCACCACTATGAAATCAAACTCTAGCAATATAATAAACCAGCGTATGATTCTTCCTATATTGCATGGTATATTTACCAGATACAAAAGAGCTTGATGATATGTGAAGAACACAAATTTGTTTGCGAGCAAATAATGCCGAAATTTCTTTACAGCATAAATCATTCCTAACCCTTCTCGTTCTGTGGTTGTGTAGTTCTTTTCCGCACTGTTTGACTGTTGGCTTGCATAACACACTGGAAAATCCATTGTTCCATCTCCAGGTTGAGCCAGAATACTCCCGATTGCATATGCAGAAGCATCAATGTGAACATGGAATATCTTTTCCCAATCTGGTGCTTTAAGTATAGGTGTTGATATAAGGTTTTCCTTCAGCTTTTGGAATGAAGTTTCACACTCCTCGGTGCAATCGAAATTGATTAGCAAACGATACAGAGGTTGTGCGATGATCGCATACATGTATATGAATCTTCGATAATATCCGCAGTGTCCCATGAAGGATTGCACTTGTTTCGCATTAGTGAGCCTGGGTAGGTCTACTATGACTTTGACTTTGTCTAGGTCAGTGGTTATGCCATTTCTTGAGACAATGTGTCCTAAGATACGGCCTTGCTTAACCATAAAGATACAATTTTCCGGGTTAAGACAGATTCGATATGTTTTGCATTTTTCAAAGACCTTTTGCAAATGGTCAATATGTTCCTCTCGGAGTAGAGAGTGTACACAAAGATCATCCATGTATATTTCTAAGAATATTCTCAGGTATTCTTTGAACGCGTGCGTCATTAACCTTTGGAAGGTAGCTGGGGCATTAGTTAAGTCAAACGGCATAACTCGATACGCATAAATTCCCCATTCTGTGGCAAACACTGTTTTGTGTTGATCCTTCCTTGCAATTGCCAGTTGGTTGTATCCTGAAAACCCGTCCAGAAAGGAATAAGCCCGTTTTTCGGCCACCCGCTCAAGTACATGTTCTGTGATTGGCAAGGGATAATTATCCCGTATGATGGCTGCATTTACCTTTTTGAGGTTTACACACACTCGCAATTTTCCGTTCTTTTTGGGAACTACCACAATGGGTGACACCCAATCTGCATGTTCAATTTCATAGATGAATTCAACTTCCATCAGCTTATCAATCTCCTCTTTGATTTGTTTAGCAAATGTATCATTGTATGTATAAGGACGTTGTTTGCTAGGTTTTGCATCCGATTTCAAAGGAATTGTATGTTGGCATATCGATGGATCAACTCCTTTGAGGTCTTTATAGGACCATGCAAACACATCTTTATATTTCTTGAGAAGTTGTGTTAGCATAATAACAAAAACAATTGATGCAGTGACGTTCTCTCTCTCTCCCTCTCTCTGTCTTTGCATGCTATTGGCATCCAAATAGATATGCGAACGTGGTCTCTCTCTCTCTCTCTCTCTCACACACACACACACACACACACACACACACACACACACACACACACACACACACACACACACACACACACACAGTGCCAGTGTTCGTGAAAAACCATATTTCCAAACACAAAATTTCTTTCCTTTAATTTTCCAACAGGAAATTTTAGAAAATTAGGCTTTTCTTGGGTTTTTACACTATTTTTCTCTATTTTGGGGTGGAATTACTCCTTTCCCCTTGCACTCAACCGACATCATGATAATAAGTTGAGACACATTTTTCTTGAACACTGGCATCAACATCTACCGTCATACTATAGTGAGGTCGTACATGTTGAGCTTGTATGCATCGACGAACGTCTACCTGGTGAGCCCCTCAATCTACCTTAGATAAATTTTCCTTCTACATTTGTCTGGCTTACAGGCTATGTGCATGGCCAATTGTGCTCTCTCTCTCTGTCTCTCTCTCTCTCTCTCTCTCTCTCTCTCTCTCACACACACACACACACACACACACACACACACACACACATAGCTCATGAAGAGTAAGATTCGAATCGTCGATGTGGACGTACATCTCTCTCTCTCTCTCTCTCAACTTGCGGCTGTTGTAGGTCATTATAATTAAAAAAACTCGAGGACTTTAAGGGAATGCATAGCTACATGCGACATTTGGAGTAGGAGAACCATCTTGCAATGAGGATGGTAAGGTAAGAGTCCGCGCAAGTCCCTGAGAGTTTGACACGTGGGTGCTTTCTTTAGCCTCAAAAAATTTAAGCAGCTTCGTATATAGTATAGAGTCTCTAAAATCTACATTCAATTTTTGGGTATGTTTGAAAAAGACTTTAGAAGATAAACTATAGGAATATATGGATATGGTTTTGGAGTGATTCTTTTGGTACTATTCTAAGTGAGATGTCTCGCTTTGTCGAAGGGAATAAGTAACAAGCAAAATCAAAGGGAGGTCGAAAATAATGGTGGGCAACCAACCACTTAGAGGCAGGAGAGTGACTTGAGGGTTGGTGGGAGAGGCTACATCACAAAGCTAAGGAAGAAGATTACCCCTTTTTTTTTATATTTATGCTCGTATTGCACATAGTGAATAGCTCGCAGGTGGAGTGGCTCAGATAGAAGATTTCTCTCTCGCTTGGTGAGGTCGTGAGGTTGAGGTAGCTCACTGCGTGGTGCTTATTTGAGACTTGTCGAACTTGAATTGCTAAGTTGAAGTATGATCTACGGAGATTCAATCTAATGAGAGTAGAAAGAGCAAGTTTGATCTCATGATGTGATGAATTGATAAAAGGTCCTTTAATTTAAGGACTTCAAAAAAATTCATCTCACTAAATTGTTCTATTATTTTCTATGCTTATTAAATCTATATTTTCTTATAAAAAACATAAAATTTTCTTTTGTTTAAATTTTCAATATATCTTTCTATTTTATTGTTTTTATTACATATAATGTTTTCACAAAATGTGAGGATTACCAAATTTTTTAAGTTTTTTATATCCTATGTCTATTAGACCTACCTTTTCCTTTTTTTTTTCTCAAAACTCACAATGGTGAGTGAATTATATTAAAAACCACAAAAATTTACATTTTCCATGCTCGCCATGACACCTCTTAGTAGTCCCTGATACATCGGCTAATAGGGGAGCCACCCCGTAACTAGCGCAGGGTCCTTATCTATGAGAGTGAATTAAAGTGGGTGTCAATTATCCTGTTTCATTCATCAAAATTCTTGCGTTTTCCAAAGGCCAAGATCGCCCCCTTGCTTTCTTGTATTATCTCTGTTAACTTGGCTATTTCCATGGTTTTGTCAAATAGGCAACTGTTCTTAGCCTTCTAGACCTATTTGAAGTAGCAAAATTTGACAATTTGTGTTGCGATAAGCAGCTCCTAGCTTTTCCAAGCCTTCCCTCCCAAGAATAGATCATTCTTATAGAAACCTATCTTCCATGTCCTTTGTACCCATTTGCATATCTTACCCACAACGCCGTTGATCGAACGACCTTCCTTGAATAGGTGGGAGAGGTCTTCACTAACCACTCTACATTGAGGGCATCTATCTGGACCAATCCCCCTAGTAAGAGCCTTTATCCCAGTCAAAAATGCTCCCCATAGTACCTTCCAAAGAAACACCTTCATATTGAGGGGCCACTGTGGGCACCATATGCTCTTGGTGACTTTCTCCCATCTTGATTTAGGCCACTTCATGCCTCATTGTTTATTCAGTGGAGAGAACCAATCCATCGAAGCCATAAGTGTGTGGTATAATTTTTTGGTTTGAGGCTTACAGAAGTGCCTATCCTTAGGCCATTGCCATGCTTTCCACTTCCACTCCAACTCACAACTAGGTAGGCACCAACTATCTACCCGTTCCAGGGCTCTGCTGATCTGTACCCCTCCAGATTGTATTGGAGAACCATCTGGTTTGTTCCTTTCCCACTGGTTACTGATATAATCCCATAGTTGGTCCAGATGTCAGATGCCTTTGTTATTGATCTTTCTAGCAGCTTCCCTCCAAAAAGGGTTCAGGGAGATGCCTCCCACCTTAGACAACCATGGGAACCAATAAGAAGCAGAGTTGTGGAAATACCTTGTCAATTCTCCCCACCTCAAAGTCTCTGCCGCTCTTTTGCATTTTCTAACAAGTTCGCTCGTCGCACCCTCAAACTTCAGGCTAGCCCACTGCAGGGCAAGCAGTTTGTCATGTACCTCAAGCCATTTCCATTGTCCACCTTTCGAGTGCATCTTGGCATTGTCCATCATGGCTTTGGCCATAATAGCCCAAGGTTGGTCTTGCTTTGCGAGTTTGACCACAAGCTTAGGAGAGTGGACCTCTAGATCTACCTTTTCCTACAAAAACGATAAAAGTTTTCTTTTGTTTTAATTGTAATGGACCCCTTTAATGTTTTTATACATATAATTTTTTTGCAAAATGTGAGATTTACCAATTTGGCAATGGCTCCCTTTATTTATTTTGTTTTAGAAATGTCAAAGTGAGCCTTTCAATTTTTTGTTTAAGTGGGCCCTCCGTTACATATAAGCTATTTGTGATTATGTGTGTATAATGGACAATAAAATTTTACATTAAAATATAAAAAATGATATGTGATTGTAAGCACTCATTCATACTCGCTCCCCATAATTCTCATCCCCCCAAATAATGGGTCTTATCTTTAATAGGCCTTTATGACTCTTCACCTTTTTGGACTACATAAGGAGTCCTTAGTGAAGGGTGGATTTTCAGGTGCAAGTCTGGACCATTGGAAAAAGCTTGTCGATTAATGCCACATGACAAGCTAATGATAGTTTTAAATTATTTTTTGTAGGGTCTTGTGAGAGGGTGTTGACATTTGTGTACCTCTATCTTTAAATAGGGGCATTGAGTTTTGTGTCAAACATTATTTTTTACGCCTTTAAAATATATTATGATGTGAATAGTTCATTGTTACACTTTTTTTTCAAAAAAACATAATATTGTATTGTGACACCATGTTTAAAAATAATAGTATCACGTTCTATTTTTCTCAAAGAAGTTTTTAATTAGAAAATTCTTGTCAATAGCTTTATGTAGGCCATAGTGAATTTTCACCTTTTTTTTTCTATGGCAGAACTCACAAAAGTATCAAAACATTGCATTACCTTTAAATTTTGAAAGTATCAAAACATTGCATTACTTTTCGAACTACATAAGTAGTCCTTAGTAAAGGGTTGGATTTTGGGTGCATCTTGGACCATTGGATAAACTTGCACTGTGCTGCCACATGGCAAACTAATATTTTAATGCCCTTGTGAGAGAGTGTTGACATTTGTGTACCTCTCTTTAAAGAGGAACATCGAAAATTGTGTCAACCATAATTTTTTTATCCTCTTTCACTTTGTTTTTTTTTTTAAATTTCTTACAATGCTTCCAAGTGTTTTTTTAATCATTATTTTTTATGATTATGGAATACATTGTAATCTAAACAGTTCAATATTACACTTTTTTCCAAAAGCTATAATAATTTATTGTGATATTAAATGTTCTAAAATACTAGTGCCACTTTTTATTTTTCTCTCTCACAAAAAAGATTCTTGTGACGAAATTCTTCTCAATAGCCTAGTGTAAACTAGTATGTGACCCGCACGTTGCTACGACAACGAATAAAAGGAAAAGCCCAATTTTGGTAACCCTCTTCTCCCACTCTTGGCTTCAAGGTGAAAACATTTTTTATGAATTCACAATGTCGTGCATAGTATATCTTATTTGATGCTTCATTACCAAATAACATCATCTTTCAAAGCTCTAATAAGGTGCTCCATCTAAGTATCAATAGTGGGAGGAGAAGCCATCTAGAAATTCTCAAAAGACAACCCAATCATATGTTTAATTCATTGTTATATCTTTGTTGTTGATGAATCATAAAGCTACAACTTTGCGCTCTTCCCATGACCCAATGCTTTTATCATCTGTAGATAGGGTGTATAACCATGATAAACTTGATGTTTAGACAATAACAATTTGAAGATTCACATAGCATGTAGTATTCTGATTGCATTTCCAAGAACCCTGCCTTGAAGTGGCTAGAAAAAGGCCTTTTGTGTTATCAAAAAGCTATTGTGTTCATCCCTCTCTCTCTCTTACACGCGTGTGCAAAATGGGATGCTCAAACATTAGTTTTTTCTTCAAAAAGGAAGGCATTAATCATATAAAGTGCCATTGGGGAAAAATTTTAGCAGCTTTTTTGAAGTAGTAATTGATCTTAAAGATGCCCACTAACCGAACCCTTCATCTACCAAATAAATACGTGTTAGGCTAGGTAGTGGACATAATTAATGTCATAAGTGTGTTCATTGTAGAGGTCTATTCTATGTCATGGATACGCTCTTTGCCTCTCTCTTTCCCTGGGATTCACTTTGTTTGATCAGAAAAGACATATTCTCTCTCTTGCTCACTTGGTTTAAACAAAGATTACAAACAAATATTTCTAGAATTATTCTTCAATTAGCTAAAACTTAAACATGGTCCAACCCCTACTCATTTTACACTGAAAAAAATGAAAGAACTTGGTTTCACTCCCAATCTTTTCATTTGACATGTGTGTGTGTGTGTCTGTGTGTGTGTGTGGATCTTGGGGCATCACAAGGAAAAGCACATTAATTTTAGCCAAAAGCTCAATAGAAGCCAATGTACTCATTGGCATGATGGTAATAATCATCCATTTTGTGTAGAAAGATGTTCAGCATTTGCTCATCAACCCAACCATCTTCTCTCAATTCCTACATAATGCCTCATATTGTTAAGTAGCAAGCATAGCTTATCATATTTACTAAAAGGCCCTCATTCTGCACTCATCAAAAATGACCAAGAGCTTCTTTTCCCTAGCCATGATAGACAAAACCTATGATAAGTGTCATCAAAGAAAGAACATCCTTGATAGGAAGCTCTTCAATAAGATGTGCTCTCAAAAGATATCTTGTTGTGCCATCCAAGAAACAATATTTTTGAAAGAAACCATTCCAAGATACACTACAATCTGCATGCATACTAACCACTATGTTTCCTAAGCCTATAACTTAGTCAATGCTTCTTGGCCCTTCCCTTATTGACTATGTCGTGTACATGCATCATGTCAAAAGACTACTTTATGGACATGTATCTCATAAAAGGTTTTAAGGCTTTTTACAAAGTACATCACATTGGCAAACATATGGACCAAAGCATTGCCCCTCACTAACAATGTGACCATGCATATGTTCACCAAGATGCAAGCATAGGAGAGGAACCCTCACTTTGCATCAATACACGTGCTTGACATACTCTGCAAATAAGAGCACTCAAGAAACAACATCCTAAATTTGAAGCAATCCAAGATACACAACACTTGGCATACATACTGACTAATGAGTGCCTGACCACATAAAATAACCCACTATCACAAATATTTGCAAGTAACCTACTATATTGGTACAAAGAAAGCAATCCTAAGAGGATTGCTATTCCAATCTCATCATGAAATTGGTTCCCCGTCAACTTTTTGCATAGTGTCACATGCATCCACCATGAAGGATAGATGATTGCATAAGGAGAAGAAACCCTCAATTTTTAATTTTCAAAACAGGCTAGTGCTTTTTAGTGCACTCTTGCCTTGGGAAATTTGGGCATATTCTACAAAAAATGCACCGTTCTCTATGGACATTCTTGACGGCATATAGACTGAGCACGACAATGCCAAGCACAACGCCTTTATTCCACATGTCTTTGAGATGCAAGCATAGGTAATCACATTTTTTGAGAGACGCCACTTTGCAATCTGTCCGAGAACTTCTTTTTCCTCCACAACTTAGACATAAGTTGAAATACGTGCAATCCCATAATAGATAGCCTCAATGCAAAGATCCTCTACCACATCTTTTGCTCTCAAAGGTGCACCACACTTGGCTTTTATTGAGGTTACAATAGAAATCTTGTTGTGCCATCCAAGCAAGGAAAGCATCAACTATACACACTCCAATATATCCTACAGATTGCATACATATCAAACATTGCATTCCCTAAGCATAACTCCATATTCACACAAAGATACATGGCCTTGACCCTATTGAGCAAGTTGTGCAAACATTGCATTTCAAGTGAACACATTTTGAATAGGGAACTCCAAAAACATTGACATACATGTGGCACAAAGCATTACTATTGATCAATAATCTCATCTATAAGAAATTGTTTGTTGTTATTATTAACATCGTTCATAATTACACATCTCACCAAACACGTAGGCATCAATGATTGCATTGGGCATAAAAGTCCAGAAAGAATGCAGACTCATTGTAGATGGGGATGAAGATTGTTAGAAGGCATCCTAAACATATGAAAAAGTACATAGATTATCTCAATAGTGCTATTATCTTCCTCTTGTCATGTGCATCCGCGAAGCACCATTTTCTTACTCATTGTCTGCATGTGCACATATCATTAATTTTATTCTTTATCACACCATCACTAAGGTGTTCTAGAAAACCACCTCTCTCTCTCTCTCTCTCTCTCTCTCTCTCTCTCTCTCTTCCAGTCATCTTGCTAATCAGGGTGTTGGTTGTCACTCTCATGTGCTAAGTGTACCTACCAAGCCGACCAAAGCTTCACGAACTCCGCTAAATGTAGACCGAAGTTGAAACCTCCAACTATCCAAAATAAAAAGGACATGCTCTATCGCTTGCGCAATGAATGGTGTGATCGACTGCTATCCAACACAAGAAAACAAAAAGACAAAGAGGAGATAAAAAGACAGGAGATGGGAAAAAGTAAACGGACGGGAGCAAAGGTAACATGGAATGGTGGAAGAGGAAGATCTTGCCCGGAGGAGAATGGTGGAAATTTAATTTATGTTCAACAAAAAGTGCCATGTTAAACACTCTTATGATCATACCATAGTTAAATCTTGGCATTGTTAATGCTACCAAACCTATACACCCACCTGAAGGCTCTTGTACCGACTCTCGTCTCTGCTATACCTGCCTCACAAATTTTGGCTGCATGTGCGGGCTGCTCTTGCTCACACAATTGTTGCACACTCTTCTTGTGAGTGTTGTCGTGCTGCAATTGAGTGCTTAAATGTTCCTCTTGCTGTATTGCAACATCAATTGCACACTTGTTGCACATCCTACTCACAATTTATGCACCTCCCTTGCACCCTTATCCACATCCATACTATAAATTGATTCATCTCTCTCTCTCTCTCTCTCTCTCTCTCACACACACACACACACACACACACACACACACACACACACACACACACACACACATAACAACTCTTGAGTTTAACTCTCCTCGTAGGATATATCTTTTAAGGTCTCTTGGGATAGTTTCCTACGACGTTAAAATACTATTCTTCTTCTTCTTCTCTTTCTCTCTCTCTCTCTCTCTCTCTCTCTCTCTCTCTCTCTCTCACACACACACACACACACACACACACACACACACACACACAAACACAAGTGTCATACTCATCCACAGAGTAGTGAATATTGACACACAATAGTGTCATATTCATCCACTCTCTCTCTCTCTCTCTCTCACACACACACACACACACACACACACACACACACACACACAATAGTGTCATATTCATCCATTTTTGAGAGTTGAGAGAAAGAGAGGGAGAGAGAGAGAGATCAATGATCATTAATCGAACAATGCTTCAAGTCCTGTGACAAAATATAGTGTGTGTGCACATAAAATTTGGGGGGGGAGAGAGAGAGAGAGAGAGAGAGAGAGAGAGAGAGAGAGAGAGAGAGAGAGAGAGATGCATGGAGGGGCAGCGACTATTGTAGGTTGGCCACCATTGCCACTTTGTTGCCATGAATTTATTGTTTGCAGGATCTGCCTGCAGATGAGCCTTTGCTTTACATCCATGTAGAATTTGAATGTCGTGTGATAATGCTGTCATGGTTTATTGAAATGCAAAGAAAGGGGTCCTAGATCATTCCTTTTCTATGTGTTAATAGGTGTAGTAGCCACAATAACTCTTTGCAACACCTCCTCCACCACCACACCCAATAGCCAGTCGCTCCAAGAGAAGTTGCATGGTCATGCACGTGCAGTGTTGTGCATAAATCTGCTGCACTCTTATGAATATGCTAGTGATACGACATAGGCTACCCGCAAGTGAATTTTCGCTTAGGGAACACATGATCTATCCACTAAGCTCGGGCATCACCACTGTTGATTCCCAGCAGCTTGAAGTTAATGCACACACTGCTCGTCTACTACAACCTCTCTCTCTCTCTCTCTCTCTCTCTCTCTCTCTCTCTCTCCGGTTTCCCTCATCCATATATGAACTATTGAGGAAAATGTTGCAGATGTCGTGGCCTCAACAGAGAAGATGCCTCTTCTACCTTTGATCCTTGCCTTTTTTTTCTTTTTAGAACTATCACTGAGCTTTAGTATGCAACCGCTATAGCGCACGGAGAGAGAGAGAGAGAGAGAGAGAGAGAGAGAGAGAGAGAGAGAGAGAGAGAGAGAGAGAGAGAGAGAGAGAGAGAGGCACTAATAGGGCACACACGTGACAGTGTGACACGACTCAAAAGCGGGCTCAAAAACTGGACAATGCTGCGAGAAGCAGTGGAGGTGTTCAAGGTTCTAGACGGGGGCTCATTTCATCAGAATTCATCTCACAGGTTATGAGCAAAATGCCCCTCGCTTTTACCCTCTCTTGCCAACTCCCAGGTAGCACTATCCTTCTCTCCTCCTCTCTCTCTCTCTCTCTCTCTCTCTCTCTCTCTCTCTCTCTCATATATGCAGACACATATGAGGTGCTGGTTGCCAATCCCATTCTCTCTCCCCTCGGCGTTCGCCGATGCTGCATCTTGTTGGTGGAGTGAAAAGGTCGCAAACAGAGGAGCAAGGTGCATTTAACATTGAAGGAGTGCATGGAATTTAGAACTTGCAGTGTTGGGAATAGCGTTTAGCAGGACCCAGGTCCGTGCATGCTTTGCCAAGAGTTGCATGGAGTGCATTTATGGTTTTTATCCTATCAAATGTCAACATCTCTCTCTCTCTCTACCTTTGAATTGAAAGCCCTTGGAGCTTGGAGAAGTAAGGAGAGAGAGACATGTGGATGCCTGGTTTGGCCTTGAAAATTTTAAGCGGCATTATAAAGAGTATAGATATAGAAGGTCAAGTACTAGAAGACCAATAAGTCAATCTCAAGGGAGCTATATGTTGATAGTGTCAAATGCACAAATGTTTCTTTTCCTAGGTTTATATGATATCTTCGGACCATTTAAAATTATAGAGTAAATTTCATGCAAATGATTTGAGTTTTCCACATGCTTTGTAAAGGTCAAGGTTATGAGGTGTTGCCATGGCTAGGTGTGAGCATGGTTGTATTCTTTTTTGTTATGATAATATATTTACCACTCACAATTGTGAGCTCTGCTAAAAATAAAAAATAAAAAATTGTATTGCTAAAATATGGAAGCTCTCATGATAGTCAACTATGGATGACATTATCAAATGCTTATTGCAATTTTAGTACAAAGCCATTTAATGACTACGGATTGCATAACTTTGAAGATGGAAAGTGCCCCCGACATCTACAATGACAATAGCTTACAAGGTCAATGCTAAGATTATCGCTTTTAGGTTGGCTCCAATCTTGGACAAATTGATCACCCCCCATCAACATGGCTTCATCAAAGGCAAATCTATTTATGACAACATCCTAGCAGCAATGGTCCACATTGAGCATGCCAATGTCACCAAGCAAGAATGTATTCTCCTTCAACCCGACCTTGATAAGGCTTATGACAAAATCTCGTGGATGTACATTGCCAAGGTCATGAAGGCATTGAGCTTTGGACCCAAAATGTGCACGACAGTTCACACACTCGGGGAGGGAAGATACTCTAAAATTCTCTTCAATAATAGGATTGTGGGAATGTTTGAAGTAAAAAAATCGATTAAGCAAGACTGCCTCCTTGCTCTACTATTGTTTGCAATGGGCTCACACCCTCCGTTAAACTTGCTCGAGGACAATGCGGCAAAAGAAGAAATTCAATTGCTTACAAAATTGTTTATTGATGATTTGTTGCTATTGAGTCTTTATTAAAGCCAACCCACAAATGCTAAGAAATGCTCTTAATATTGCCCAGATATTTGCTAATGCTTCTTGCTCAAAGTGCGATATCAAGAAATCGAGATTGATTTCGCTCTCGAAAAGAGACTCGGTTGACCCCATCAAGTGGTTAGGGGAAGTTATTGGGAAAGGCACTGTGTTCAAAACTCTTGTAGGGGTGGACATTTTGGATAAACAAAGATTTGATTGGGTCTTGAATAATATCCATAGTAAAATGAGAAGGTGAGAACACACGCTCCTCCCTTTCCACAACAAAGTTACTTTGATTTTACCTACACGATCCCTTAAATCTCTTTTGTGTCTCTGATTCTAAAAATGGGCAAATACAATTGGCAAGAATTTTTCCTATTAAACTGTTTTTGTGGAAGAATCACTCAAGAGGACATGACTCCTTGGGAATGGGGGAAATGGGAATGGGTGTGGAGAGACCCAAGAACAAGGTAGCATTGGGATTCTGAACCATGTGCTACATGCAAAAGCTATGTGTGCCAATCTAGTTGTCTTGTTAGCTACTCAAAGGCAAGAATGGGCACTCATGGCATGGGCCATGATTAACACAACTAATCTCGTTTCACAAGGTGTGTGGCAAGTGGAAGGAGGCTAAGGTACATAATAAAAATTTTGTTCATTGTTGGAATTTCCTTAATCTTGGGGGTTGCAGAGGGGAAACCGCATGAAAGTGCAACAAAGAAGCTTTGACTCTCGAATGGAGAGATATTGTCAGATACTGTAGATGCACCATTCTTTATTGGTCGCCCTAGCTGTTAAAACTCAAGAGGGGATCGTTGAGCCCTTTTTGGAGGGAAGTTGCAAGAAAGGTGAGCAACAAAGGGATCTCAAGTCTCTCACATATTTGGGATGTTAGGAACCTCTATTGGAAGGAAGTGCAACAAGTTATAATTTAGCATAACCTAAGCATCTATAGAAGACTCTTGGTCAGAGAGTTCTATAATCCCTATTCTTTGGTCCTATGCATATGACAAGGTTAATGTTGGATTGGAAAGCCTGGAACTGGCCAAAGGATAGAGTGTATACACTCCCCAAAACCCAAAGAAGGGAAACATGCACTTAGGTGAATTGGATAGTAGTGTGGTTCTACTTAGTAGCCCTTTGTCAGCCTCTTGCTGTGTATTGTTCCAAGCCCCCTTGTGGAACCAACCTCCCCTCAAGGCACATGTACTGCTTGAGGTTGTTCGTATATTCTACTTTGTGTCAATATAACATCTCCACTCACAATTGTGAGTATAGGGAAAAAAATGGGAAGTGCATCCACACGTCATCGCTCGAGAGTATTCTAAAGAAGGCTTGTGCAAAGGGTCAAAGGTCTATCTCAAAGAGGACACATAGTTGCCCCTCTCGTGTTTGTTTCCTGCCCTTGATTTTCCTGCCCAATTTATATAGTGGGAGAGGCCATCCTTCCCAATTCTCCTCAGGGAGGCAATGGTGGCCCATTGTCTTCATGCTGACAATCGGCAAGGGGTCTATGCATGGCATGTACTGGCTCTTTGGTGGCAACAATCAGCCCTTGTTGATGGGACAAGGCTCTCCCATAGCCAAGTTTTTCTCAATTGTGCCAACTTGGATGTAGGGGATGAAGGCCCAAGGGAAACAAAATGGTTCTTTTGATGGTGCTTGGCTCCCTAGAAAAGCTTGCAGATGGTTGTTTTTGGATGCTCATGCTCGGCTCCACTATGATGGGGTGGTTGATATTTGGGTAGTAGGTGATGGAGACTTGAGGTCCCCCCTTGAAGCGGCGGTATGTCTTTTTAGCTTGGTTCTCTAATGCTTGTTATTATGGGTTAGTATGTGAGGGTCATGATGGGGTGGCTCCTTTGTATGCATGATCAAATTGTTTCTCTTAATGCTTGGTGGCCCTCCATGGCCCGGTTGAAACATGACCGATCATGTAATTCTTTTTTAGTTAATTATATTGCAACTCATGGCTTGTGAGTATTGCAAATAAAAACAAAAAAGGTGGGTAAATCTAAACAAATTGTGGGCTGGTATGGAGGTCTACGGTGTGTCATATCAATTATCAACAATCCAAGTATTTGTTATCAATGATATATTTGGGTGGTATATTGAGTGCTCCAAAAAATATTTTTTTTTGGCAAATCTCACAATATGTGAGAGTTTATATAAATAAGAAAAAATTATTACATTAGCACCATGCTCAAATCGAGCCATAGACAAAAAAAATGCCAAAGGGGACGGTTGTTTGGGCTTCTCCCAAGGAGCCCCAACCTTGCATACATCATATCATCAAACTCTTGATGGTGAGAGTTACCATAGCCATAAAAATTCCAAAGGGGTCCCATGATTGGGCTTTTCACAAGGAGCCACCTTGCATACAACAAAGTCTTGATGGGGAGAGTTACCCTAATCCACTTGTTTGAGTTCTTTCCTTTTCCAATCCAATAACAGTTTCCGTGCTTTCTTGGATAATCTTTGAGAATTTGGCTATCGGGAGATCCTTGACAAACACTCTGCAAGTCTTGGCCTTCTAAATATGGTAGAAGAAGAAGAATCTAACAACTTGAGTACATACCAAAAGTGCTTGGCTTTTCATCCCTTTCCCTCTTAAGAGTAAATCATTCTCGGAAAACCCTATCTCCCAAGTCCTTTGGATCCATTTTCAAATCTTGCCTGCGAAGACTTTAATCCTTGGGGACTCCTTAAATAGGTGGGGTAGGTCGTCCCTCGCCGTTTTGTAGCCCGAGCACCTATCGGAGCCGATACCACGAGCTAGGATCTTGTCACTTGCTGGTAGGCCCCCCCATAGCACTTTACATATAAAATCTTCATTGACAATGTCAGGACAACGGCAAGGCCGGACTAGACAAGGGCAAGGCCGGGCTAGGCACTGTAGAAAGGGAGTCCACCAACTAGGGCAAAGGGCTAGGAGCCATGCTATATAGTGGGTGGTTGGGAGGTGGACTCCTAGGTTCTAGTTTCCCTTGTCAAACACTGGTATCAGAGCTCGGAGGAGGGAGGGCTATGGAGGAAGGGGGAACCTTGCATGCTTTGGCATGGCTTTGCATGATCTCTCTCTCTCTCTCTCTCTCTCACTCACTCTCTCCCCCACTCTCTCTCTCGTTTCCTTGAGGGCGTGCATGGAAGGGCTAGCCAAGGGCGGCTAGCCAAGGGCGGAGCCGCAGAGGTCACCCCTTATATGGGGAGTTTCATGGCGGGCTCAAGCACCCCGATCCACAACATGGGACACCGCCCCTGCAAAGCCGAAGAGAGAAGCCAGCCGCGGGCATGGCCGCTTAAGAGGAGAAGAGGGAAGCACAACACCATGACGAAATGGGGTGAAGGCGGTGTTGTTGCTTTCGCCAGGGCTTATAGAGGCAAGTTCGTCTCACAGGATCGTGGCGAAACGAGGTCCGCGGTGTGTTCCTCCATGGATTTTATCCTTGCGCAGACGGCAGCTTGCCGCCATAGCCACTGTGTGGTTATTATTATTATTATTTTTAAAAAAACTCTTTTAGGACACCCTACCCCATAGGGTCGTTCCCATATCGAAAACAGATCACGATTGTTCGACAAGATGGTGCCCACCTCTGGTAAACAAGCTTTGTGATAGGCTTGAAGCATGCATACAGCATCGACGGGGCACACGCTGTAGGAAATTGCAAAGTTGAGGGACATAGTCCTCTCTTAAGGCCAATGCCCCGCGATTGGCTACTCGCAAGGGCCATGGGCCTCGTTTTGATAAATTATGCAAACTCAGGCCAGCAAGCAGGGGTATTCAACAACTACCTGTGCATCGATCGGCATGCCAAACCTACCACGTAGAAACTCCGGCAATCTAGGCACATTCACTTATGTTACTCTCAGCCATGGTGTCCGAGACAGTACCTATGGGACGCCGATTGCCTCCGTTGTGCATCATGGACCTCTCTATGGTCATGTTTTTGTCTTTCCGAGGCATCGATAATTATGCAGAATTGCAGTCTAAGCAATGCGAAGATAAGGACATGCATAATATTCGTCTAAAGCCTTCCAAGACAAGGTATGAATATTTGTTGCGTTTTTTTAAAAACTCGGTTCTCCTTACGCAGTTGTCAATGATTTTGTTGGAGCACGACTCACTTGGTCTCCACGTGACGTTTTGGGTCGCTGAGCAAGGCTCATTCAATGCATACAACACTTGTGTTATGTACAACACTCCAGAGTTTTCCTTTCAGATTTCTTTCCATGCATGGCATGTGCACAACTACAAGAGAATTGTCCGAAGCACGGCTTCCTTTTCTTGTACTCAGGGATAATACCTCCCTACAGCTAGGCATATGCTATGAGCATCTTCAGTTGGGGACTATTTACCACTATCGGGGATAATCATTCCATGGTATTGCTATTATGTCTTGGACAGCTACCAACTCTAATACGACACGTTCAGGCAAGGCCTATGGATTGTCACCCACATTTCTTCTTGCCTACCTTTGCTCGGCATGGGCTACCAACTCTAGTACGACACGTTCAGGCAAGGCCTATGGATTGTCACCCACATTTCTTCTCGCCTACCTTTGCTCGGCATGGGTGACAGTTTGAGGAACCAACAAACATCTCTGATTAGAGCTTCAATCGATTAAGATGGTCTTCTATAGTCAAGGACAACCGTAATCAAGCTAAGCAGGTACACGTTCATACCTTGCAAGTCTTTTTCTCCTTCGCAATATGATGTACAAGTAGACAAGGTCCATTATTTGTGAATGATTGACAAGATCGACTCTTTTTGCTATGACATCTGTCAACAATAGCATTTATTGGCAATGACGCCAAACGTATTTATGGGAAGCACGGCTTCACTTTCGGCATATTGTATGGAAACTTCCCACGTTTGGAGTATGCTATGAGCACATGACCTTGGGAAATTTCTCCATATGTTTGCAGGGTTTTTCAGGGGGTGTATATGATATACGCGACAACTCTCTCACCAGTAGCAGAATTGGCTAGGAGCCAAATTCAAACGAGTTAATCTTCAAAGTTTCTAGGCAATGGGCTACGTTCAGTTCCAGTTTTTCTTGTTTTTTTCATGTTTCCACTTTTACTTGGAAATTATTGTTGCTATGCAAAGCAACGTGCTTTGGCAGTTTTACATGAAGCAAGGCTTCTCCCTTGTGCCAAGATACTGCCCATTGAATTGGAATCAAGGGCATTGGCACACAAGTTCGGGGAACTGACATAATAGGGATATTACCTCACAGAACCCCTACCAATCTACCCGGTGCAAGGCACTTATGGTTTTGGGCTCTCACCTTTGAGGTCATCACTCTCTCCAAGGGCTTATCACTCTGCATGCAAGGCATGCTAGCTAGGTGAAATGAACTCCATTGCTTTTTGTTTTGGTTTACACTTCTGCTATAACACCAGACACTTTGTCAAGGACAAGATAAGTTTTGGATTGTTTAACATGCTTGTTGGTTGCTGTCAACACACAACAACACTAAAAGGAACCTAAAATTTGGACTTCATTCCTAGGCAAAGTGTCAATGCTAAGTCATTCTCATACAATCCTCAGCCTAGCATGCTCTTCTTTTCTCTCTTTCTTATTTCTCTCAAAGAATAATGAAATTTTTTAAAGAATATTTTGATACGTGTTTTGCTCGTAAGGTGCTCTCACTCTCAGCTAGTAATGGCCAAGACGCCACTCCAATTAGTCTTCATCGGTTTCTCGATTGAACACTAATTCGTTATTAGGACTATGAGCCACACAGGCTAAGATCCATTGTACGACCTAGGGTAAGACCCAATGCTGGTATTTTTTGAGTGATTCTTATCCAGCTTGAATAGACCTATCCCATGGAGTTTCCATTGATGTTAATGGCCAAGCAAGATCTTGCCATTGTAGATCTTTTGGGTATTCTGTATGGCCTACATGTTTTTAGTGCGACGCTTGAATTGAGTTTCTGATAATCTTAAACTCACATCAACTGATCTCTACCACGGAGTATAGATGCAACAATCAGTTGAGACACCATGGTTGTTCATAAGAGCTAGGCATCTCCCTTGTGTAGATCTCTTGCTCTCTCTATAGCACTACGAGCATCTATTGCAGCACAGTTTTGGGGTAAGACCCACCGGGTGATTTCGTTTGATCTATTCACATTGATTCCAATCATTCTCTACACTGTTGACTATGTTGGTTACCGTTAGCGGCTCGTTGAGCAGTTTCTACAAAGGGTCTTACAAAGGGGTTGGACTAGTAGATTCTAACCAACGGGTTTGAGTTGCGAAGGCAACACCCATGATATCCAGTGCAATGTTGCTTGGTTTTTCACAGATGGGAGATGTACTCCTGTGCATTTGAATACGGGTAACTGAACTTTCAGTTCAATCCCCAGGGCCATGCCAAGGGCATGTCGAAATAAGTATTTTGGGCCATAGTGTCCAATGTACATTATGCTGTTATGAATCCACTTGTCGGATTCGATTTGGTACATGTTGTCACATGGGATAGAACATGGTCTAGGGACTCAAGGAGTTCGATTTAGCCAGTGTGGAGCAACGAATGAGGGTCCCTCTCACTCTTGTTGCAGTGTGTTTAGAGTTACCTCCACACACAAGTACATCTTGTACTTGTAGGATGTTCTTTTTTCAGACATCCTTAGTTGAGACATATTCCACATGTGGGGAATACGAGTCTCTGGGACTGACACTGGCACCCCCTATCTCAAATATTTGTCACGACAAAGTCCCTAGGTGTTGGTCCAATCTGTTTTCTAGACCATTTTCAGCACGACATATCTGGAGCAATTTCAGTGGCCAGAAATTGTCGGATACTTAGAATGATTTGTTAAGGTTCAAGTGCTGCTAAACAACATTATAGATAGTTGTTTTACATATAGAAAGGCTATGAGTTGTTATTGAAAAAGTTTCATGGTTTGTACCTAGAAGTGATTATTGTTTCACCTTTTGTTTCGGTTCAGATGTTTCAACAAGGCTTGCAAATGATTGCAACTGAAAGTATTTAGTTTCTTTTCAGAACTATTTCCATTCCTCTTTAATATGTGCTAGGCGCATCACATTTTCCATAAGTATTGGCAAGGATAATCATGGATATACAGGTTCGGATTACAGGTTATGGCCCTAGTGCTTAGCAAAGGCTAATTTAGAACGGCATGCGTATTCATCAAGTTGTTACTTATGAAGCATTTTGCACTCTGTGTGCAATATCTCTATGAGATTACATTTGGGTCTACTAATCACCAATGGGCTCAATTTGGGTGTTTGTGGATTCCGGACATTGTTGATTCCTCAGCAATGTTATACGATATTGTGATTCCCATTTACGAGTCAAATTAGGCTCTCAATCTTGAACACTAGTTATGGTGGGGTTGCTTACTGATGAATTTGGAGAACAAGTCAAGGACTCACACTTGGCTGATGAGTTAGGTCAACAAGTTACTTTCACGGAACATGAAAAGCGGTACTCTTTCAGGTACATCTTTGTCGTGATAACTCGTTTAGCATGCTCATGTGCATTCTAAATGGAGTCTACACACTAGATGGTTCCAAATGGACAACAATGTGCAAAATTGAGATGTTATTCTTGATTTCGTTGAACCTCCTACCTTACCGCATGAACCTAAAAGAATTCTCGGCTATCATGATTTACGTACGTGTCATCATGTATGTCAACAAGCCTTAATCAAGTGGAAAGATCAACTTGAGGAAGGTGCCACTTGGGAAAACATTAGTGTTCTTAAGAAGAAGTTCCCCACTTTTGTTTTCGAGGACGAAAACTCTTTTTCAAGGGAGAGTAATGTCAGGACAACGGCAAGGCCGGACTAGACAAGGGCAAGGCCTGGCTAGGCAGTGTGGAAAGGGAGTCCAACTAGGGAAAAGGGCTAGGAGCCATTCTATATAGTGGGTGGTTGGGAGGTGGACTCCTAGGTTCTAGCTCCCCTTGTCTAACAGACAAGGGCAACTGTGTGCTCCAAATATTCTTTGGAGATGCCACCTATCGAGCCTCTAGACATTGCTTACCCCAAAGTTTGTTGAGGGGGATGAACCAATCAACCTTGTGCATAAGAACGAGGTATATGCCCTTGGTGTGTGGTTTGAGGAAATGGATACTCTCTGGCCATTGCCAAGCTTTCCACTCAAAATTGGGTTTGCTAAGGGGCATTAAGAGATTGTCTAGCCTTTCCATAGGTCTATTAATCAGCAGTCTCTTAGTGCCATTAAGGTGTAATTGGGTAGCGCCCCTTTCCAATTCAGGTTGTTAATGCCCATAGGTAGTCAGATGATTGAGTCCTTTGTTATTTACCTTTCTAGCAATCTCTTTCTAGTAAGGGTTCAAAAGTATGCCAACAGCTTTAGAGAGCCACGACAACCAGAATGCTATGGATTTCTAAAAGGATCTAGTTACCTCCCCCCCACTCCAAATCTTCCTTTGCTTTGTTGCACTTGCACATCCGCTCACCCGTTGTGCCACCCAGTCCCAAGCTGGTCCATTGAGGGGCTATCAATTTGTCATGGACGTCAATTCCTTTCCACCATCCACCTTTAGAGTAGAGCTTTGCCTGGTCCATCATATCGTAGGTCATAATAGCCCATGTTTGGTCTTACTGCACAATCGAGACCACAAACTTGGCATAGAGAACCTCCGCATGAGTAATACGGCTGAGGATCCCTACACCACCTTGTTCCATATGTCTAGCAACTACATCCATTTTTCCCAATACAAGGCTTTCGTGTTATTTTTTCAAAAAAACCTCTTTATCAATTTCAAGAACTCTTTCTAGTTACATTTGGCTATTTTGAGGAGCAGGCTAGTGAAGGTAATGTAAGGGATCATGAAGGAGTTCATCACTTTAACTTGGCTAGGGAAGGGTAGTAGCGCATACTCCCACCTTTCTCAGTTTGCTTACGACCTTTTCTAAGACCCACTAGAATCTTTGCATGTGCATTATTTCCACCCCCATTGCTGGATAGATCCATCTCCCCCTATCAGCACGGATTTATAAAAGGAAGGTCAATCTTTGAGAATATTTTGGCAAAAATGGTTGGCATTCAGTATACATCCCTCAGCAAGAAAGAGTGCATTTCATTTTGGTCTTGTATAGCATTCCTATCCCCATCTATGAGTGAATGGAAACGGTCCCTACTCCTCTTAATTTTCATGGCCCAAAAAAAAAAAGTGCTTGATTGGAGGCCTCAGGCAGAAGGAAAATTTCTTTGGAGTTGATATTTTTGGTTGGACTATGGTCAAGAAGTGGTACCTTTGGGTGGCCTTTTTGTATCTATTCATGGCTTGGTGGGGCTTCACAATGTTCTCCTTGGTAGTTAGAATCTCCTTAGCTTGCTGCTTTTTTCCTACCTTAGTATTATTCTATGGTGGATCCTTTGTACCAACTGCTACCTGTGAGTTTGATGTCTCTCCTTTTCCCCCTTCATTGGAGTCTGTTACCATAGTCATGGCCAAGGGACAAGAGTTTGCAAAGTGTCCAAATTTGTTACACTTGAAGCACACAACAAAGAAGGTGCCAAATTTCAGTGGAATGACCTTCAACCCAACCCCCACATTCACAACGAGGATCTTGGGTTGGGGCCTTCTAAGATCCCACCAAATGCACACCTTATTTGTTGTAGACCCAGTGGCTCTTCCAATTGGCACAAAAAGTGAGGTACCAAGGGAGGCTGCCAGATCTCTCAAATTTCTCCTCAACCACATTAGAAGGTTTACAAACTCAACCCACACCGGGCACATGTCCTTGAAAGCACCAGCAGATTCAAATAAGGGATCCCATGGGAGCACACATACTTGTGCTTTGTTGAAGAAGAGTGGGCTCTTGGCCAAATTTTGGACATCGATGCCACCTCATTGAATTGCAATAAGAAGAGACCTTTGGCTAGGTCTTGTGCCATCATCAATAATCCACTATGATTGAGGACATAGGCTCTATACATCCAGTTAATCAATTTGTCTTTGATAGGTACCCTACCCATAAAGCCAAAAAACTAGTGTAGAACTTGCCAGTTCAGCGAGCTGTCTCTTTATCAATGCCGGTGGGACTGCAACTGTTACTGCATCTTCTACCTCTACTCTTTGTGAGAGGAAGAGAGCTTGGAAGGCTCTGTCCCCCTTAGGATCATCTAAGGGACTGGAGGGTGTCTCTACTTCTTTGAGGGTTCTTTGGTTTAGAGAGAGAGCACTGAGAATCTCAGCGAGTTCCTTCTCTATCACCACCTTACGTTCTCTCAGGTCTTCTTTGCTCAGCCCGACCAAGCCGCTCTTACCGCTCTCGTAAGAAATCGGCATGTTATCACCTGATTAGTTGTGGGAATCTTCACCAGCCCTAGCACCGCCTCCGTGTACGATGGTTTAGTTGAAGGCTCCATAGTCGTGCCCAACCTTGGCAAGGGGTGTGACAAAGACCCAACACAAAAAGAAAGTTGATAATGATCGTGATAAGTAAGAGTCTAGTCCCGCTATTCCTTAGTGGGATTAGTGGTATTTTCTAAAATTTGTAAAGCTGTGGTCACACAAAGGAATTTCATTTTAAAGGTATCAAAGAGACAAACTCCTTAAAACTTAAAACTAGTAATATCCATAATACTCTCTTTTTGATCTTTGTATTATGAGCTTCCCTTTGATACTAACGAATGATAATTCAAAATGAAAGATATTTTTGCTTCTTTGTAGCTCCACGTCCTCCTTCCCTTCGATTTAGTTTTAAGCTACACGATCTTCTTTTCTTAAATTTAGCATGAGGCCATTAAGCTTTTTCCTCTCTCCCTACTGAGTGTGACCAACTAATTCCAAAGTTAAGACTAAATTCTCTTAATACTTTAGTGGGTAGGGGGACTTGGCTCTCAGTCTTACCATGGAAAATAAGCCCTCCACGCTCAAGGACATCAAGAGTTGTCGCAAGAGATCTCAGAAGCGAGCTCTACACCCAACCCCCCTTATAACTCACCCTCCCAAGACAAGCAAGGGAAGCAGAGGTAGTGCTTAGCTAGGGTAGGACAATTGGATGTAAACCATCCCACTCCCCTGCTCCAAACTCACTTACGCAAATCTCAAACACCTTAAACACTCGGTCATCAAAAATTACAACAGTGCATGAGGTGTAGTTTTGATTGCAAAAAACAAAAAACCCAAAAAACTCCAAAATGAGCATTTAAGCTTGCAAGTTTTTTTCAAAATAAATTATGGCTAGAAAATCTTAAAAATTTTATGCCATGCTTCATTTAACAATGAAAGATCTTGGAAACAATGGAGAGTTTGACGAATTTACAATCACATATTTAACTCAAAAATTTTACATTTCCATAATCACATCAAATTTTGACCAATTAATAAAACATAAACTTTATGATTCACTATTGTGCTGAACAATGAAAAATAAAAATAGGTTTATAATTTACAAATCTCAAATTTTGCATCTAATTTACAAAAAAGTTAAGTAACAAGATTATCTCTACTTTTGCAACAAAGTTTCATAAACAAAACTAAAAACTAAAGTTATGAAGCAAATTTTTTCTCTTTGTCATTCACAATTTGTTTTTCTTTCCCTTCTAGAAGATAATATGAGATATCGTGCACGTAATTTTCTCTAACATCAAGAAGATAACCTACCACTTTGAAAAAGCTTTCCTCATTGTTGGGACCTTTATCTCATCAATGACATAAAGAAATAAGAGCTTCAATAATTGTTTGATTGTGCCCAAAAACACCTACGCGAATTGACCAAGCATGACCTTTAGGCTTCTTGTGTCGTTGATGATTCCAAAGGATTTGAATCATGAGTTGATGCTTTTTTTTTGTTTACAAGAGGTAGAAATCATATCTCTAGGGAGAGCAATAACTCTCTGTAAAGGCACCATCAGTAAAGTCTCATCAATACCTTGATCTTGTTCTAAAAATTGATGAGCAACTTAAAAATGTCATCGAGGAGCACTACTTCCAAAAGCGAAAGGAGGTGAAAGAAGTTGTCTTCTAGAATCTGCTCCAGCTATTGACACACATATCCTAAGTGCTTGAAAGTGAGGACTGATGGGAGAAAGTTTACTATGTGAGGGAGTGACTGAATCTGTACGACCTGAACCAATTAGAGCAGGTGAAGATTGATTAGTAAGAGTAGATTTTTAACCTCTTCTTTTCTTTTTAATAACATGAGCATCACCAGAAGGAGAAGCCTTTAGAAAGAAGAAGTTGCAAACATCGACAAAAGAACCATAAATTTCTTGCTATCAAGCATGCCAAATCCAAAATATATACTTAAAAACAAAAAGAAGGATATAAAATTTGCAAAAAAAAGCAAACAAAGAAAATTAAAAAATCCTTCATGTTTCAAGAATTTCTATGTGAAAAATTAAGAGTTTATGTGTATTTAAACCAAAAAATCAAAGTATGTCTTTATTTATGGCACAATAGATCTTTTATATGTTAACAAAATGATACCAAAAGCAAGTGCATCATGCTAGTCCCATCTCCCTTGCTCTAGTGTCCCAACAACAATAGGTGCTACAATAGTACTCACTATCTCTTTGCGGAATGGCTAGAGCAACACTCAACGGTTGAATCTCCAAGCCATCTACATACTTGTTTGACCAAGGAAGACCAAAGAGAGTAGTTTATACCATCCAGCCTATTCTCATTGAAAAGTACATCAAGAACAGAAGAACCACACTTGATTCCTTGTTGTATCCGTATACATCTAGCAATAAATCCGCACCATGTGTACAAAGATCTACACACACAATGTAGCAAACAACTAATGGAAACTTCCTCTGCACAAGATTGCCAAAACACAACTCTCTTTGTATCTACAATCCATCATGCATGTGGAATTTTAACCTCCACACCAATACATGTTTTCTCTAAGATACACACAGGAAGATTTTTTGTATGGCTGAAAACTATCTTCTGTTGTGATGCTCAAAACAAAATTATGAGGGCATAAACAACTTTGAAAGGGGGGTAAAACCCTAGGACACTCTCTAGAAAATTTCTTGAGGTGCTGAATTTGCTGGACCCAAAAATTGGCTTTAAACTTTGCGCGCACGTGAAAACGCAAAAACGATTTGCACACAACCATGCAAAGTACACACATGAAGATAAAGAAAACTCACATAGAGAACAAAGAGATGGAGAACATGAAGATGGAAAAGACATACCTAGATAACCTCTGGAGTGAGCAAAACCTTCTCGTTGTGTTTTGAAATACAAGGTTGCAACAAAGTTGTATTCTAGAATACACCTATGCTACAAACTTCTTTTTACAAAATACACTTGTACTACAAACTTGTAATCCAAAATACACTTGTGCTACAAACTTGTTTTCACCTTTGGGCAAAGACATTCATGCTAAGTTCAAATGAGTCCACCAATTTATTTATTGGTGCTCTTGCTATTCCAATGCTACTTGGTGTGAACAGGAAGGGTGCCAATACCCCAAAGCCCATCCAAGACGTAATTTGCTTACTTATGATATGGATATTTTAGGGGGTTTTGACAAAGATGCACACAGATTGTATGTCTACACACATACATGTTGTTATGGATGCACATTCATTCATATCTCAAGTCTCGATTGCCTCTCGAGATAGCTGGTTGCCAATCGAGATAGCTAGTTGAGAGATGAGTGAAAAGGAAAAATTTTGCTTGGATTTTCTTTAAAAATAGTGTAATTATAGCTAAAATTGTAATGTTATTGATAAAATTGCCGCTTAAGATAGGCTCAAAGAGATTTGTGTAGGATAAGGGTTTTCCCTAGCATTGGTGCTACTACTCTCTCTCTCTCTCTCTCTCTCTCTCTATATATATATATATATATATATATATATATATATATATATATATATATATATATATATATATATATACATACATACACACACACACACATGGGTACACATAAACAATACACATATTTATTTTATGGAAAATATACATGGAATTGTATTTGAAAAGGCAAAAGATTTACATTTTGTACCCCCTATTTCCATCTGACCGAGCTCTGTCTCATGAAAATGTGTACCAATCAGTGTTCGACAAAAATGTGTCAACTTAATATCGTGCCGTTTTCAATTTCAAAAATGCCGGTTGAGGGCAAGGGGAAAAGGAGAAATTCCGCCTCAAAATAGAGAAAAGTAGTGTAAAAACTCAAACAAATAACCTAATTTTCTAAATTTTCCTCTTGACAAAACCAAGAAAAGGAATTTTGTATGTTTGAAGAAATGATTTTTCCCGAGCATTGATACCAATACAAATATATTGCTTCTCTTTCTATTCACTCACGCACTGACACGCATTGCCGTTGGAAAAAAAGAGTGATAATGTCCTAGTCCTAGAAGTCATAAGTGACTAAAGCAAAGCCATGAACTGTTTTGGGAGCATCTTCATATCAAGTCATCATACATGTTGAGCTAAGGCCAGGAGAGAGAGAGAGAGAGAGAGAGAGAGAGAGGTGAAACTGCCATCCAGACCACCCAAGCGCATCTCCCTCGATGGTCTCCTTTTAATTTCGGGATCTCGAGATTAGTTTTTAAGTGGAGATGACCTAGATCATTCCTTAGCCCCAAGCGCATCTCCCTCTATGATCCCATCAAGACGTAGATAAAGCTGAGGAATTGGAGAATAAAGAGCAAAATTCTTGAGCAGTAGAGTACCATGAGGCCTGTACTTTGCACCTCATGTCCGAGAGGAAGTGATACTTTCATCATATTAAGAGGCTTTGAAGATGCATAAAGCACAAAAACAACAGGCTAAATGAAATTTTATGATCCATCAGTCAATTGTTGTCTTGAAAATGATAGGTCTTTTGCACACATGAAGCCAAGTTGATTCATCTTAATCTTGCCACGATCAAGCTTTGGATAGCAAATTGCAAATGGAATGTTAAATACATTCATGATCACATTCACTACCAAAGTGGATCCTACAAGTGTACTAACTTAGAGTAAAAAGAACGTCACAACACCTTAATGATAATTGTAGTTGGTAGAAAGATCGTCCCTTTTTTTTTTTTTTTGGGGGGGGGGGGAGAGAGAGAGAGAGAGAGACTTTCTTGTACCATCTAAATATACTAGCATTTTAGTGGGAAACAACTTGAGATTCTCATGGATATGTGCGTGGATGTGTGTGTGTGTGTGTGTGTGTGTGTGTGTGTGTGTGTGTGTGTGTGTGTGTGTGTGTGTGTGTGTGTGTGTGTGAGTGAGAGAGAGAGAGAGAGAGAGAGAGATTTTATTATCATCCTCTGAGGTTAAATATAACATATGGGACCAAAGATACATGTGGTATGGGGTTTATAAGTAGTACTTTTTTTTTCCAAACTCACAATAGTGAGTGTTTTCAATATATTAAAAACCAAAAGAAATTACATAGATAGCCATGCTCCAACAACCGAGCCATGGCATCATACAATAGCCAATTTCCATCCAACAGATACATCGGCCGATAAAGGGTTCCACCTTGAGAACGACCACCTCCCAAGACGAAAGAGAACATACACAGGCTTGGGGAGCAAGCCCTGCCACATCCTACCCCTTGACCACCAAGTCAAAGCTAGATCAAAAAACCGAGGACCATCACTTTTTCTTCTTCTTTCTTTTTAACAAGCTAACAGTATTGGTCGAAGGACCACCAGTCACCTTTATCACCTAGCCAATGAGGTCTAATTCTTGGACCTATGCATCACCTGAAGGAATGTCGAGTTGAATGGAATCATTGAGTATCAGTCTCAACAACGAAAAGACCAATAGGTGACTCTGGTTTCTCTGGCATGGTCTCTGACTAGCTCTCTGTCTCTTTGCTGATCTCAGCTTGGTTCATCTCACTATCAATGTTACCTTTTGCTGGCTAGCTAGGGCCCAAAGGAGGCTCGACACCCCATCCACACAGGCAGCCAGTCCCATCAACCACCTCCTCACGGGACATCTCCTGGACATGATTCTTGAGTGGGTTCAAAAGCAAGAAATTAAGAGAATAGGAGGTGCCAACATGATTTGGTGTGCAAAGCTCTCTAAAACTAGAGCAACAAGCTAAGAAAGAAAAGGGCCTAAAAGAAAAAGAGAGTTCCAATTCTAGTGAATCATCTATTGAAGGATTGATAACGAATTCGAGCTCTTTGGATATTGATTTAGAAGGTACATCCAAGAGTAGGAAGAAGGAGCCTGAACTAAAAAGACCTAGTGTACAAAGTGAAAATCCAAAGAACGCTAGTCTGATGAATGTTGCCAATGCATTTATTGCACAGCCTTTGGGCACATGTGAAATGGTTGTAAATCAAAATGCATCATTTCAAGGAAGGAGAAGATGTTTCCATGATAGCTCTAAAAAACCCAAAGCCATTCAAGCAAGAGAGGCTACCTAAGAACATCAACAATGAAACTAGTGCAAGCAATTTGGCTGGAAGAGGTTGCTATCAAAATTTCACTAGTAGAGGTAAAGGTAGAGGTGACTCTACAAGTCATAATTTTAGTTGGTATACTTGTGGAAAATACTCAGTGTAATGTCAAGATAATTTAAAACTTAAAATGGCTGAGAAAAAGGTGGTAGATTATTTCACGTGATGACAACTGAGAAACCAAATCTAGGGTGGAAGGACATGTATGATTTCTTGTAGGAGGCCCTCATTATTGGAAGTCTAAAATTTACAATCATAGTTGGATCTTTGTACAAACAGGGTATTGATGGAGCATTGAGAAGATGTGTATCTATGCAAGCAAGTATGCAAGTAATTAGTGAGACATAAATTGGAAGTTATGGAGGACATTTTTTATTGACATCATTTATAAGGAAATTTTGCAAGTAGGGTAATGGTGGCAAAGTAGATATCAAATGTCAGACCTTTTTGCAAAACATGGGATACTTGCTAGAGAATGGGTGGACCTAATGCAGCAGATATGACACCTCTGACCACAATTCAACCTTGGGGAATATTCATGAAGAGGGGTTTGGATATCGTAGGACCTTTCAAGAAGGTCACACCCAATAATAACAAGTATATAGTCATGGATAAATGCTATGTTAGTAAACGGGTGGAGCCTAAGGCATATGCCAATAACAACAAAGTCCACAACTTGGTTCTGAACATATCATACATCGAGTTGGTGGAGATAGTTTTAGATCAAGGGACTCACTTCCTTAATGACACCATTCAGATATCTTGATTGAAATATTTTCCAGCAAGCATCAAAAATCTACACCTTATTATCCCAATTGCAATGGTTGAGAATAGAAATAAGATCATCAAGACTATCTTTACTAAGATTGTGCAAAAGGAACCACAAATGGGACGTGAAACTTCACAGAACACTCTGCGCATACAAAACAACACACACATTACAATTAATATGACGCCTTTCAAAATGATGTGGGGTGCAGAAGCCATCCTACCAATGGAATTTGTTGTTCCTAGTCGCATGCCAGCAATAGAACATGATATGGCTTACAGCCAAAATCTGAAATAGAGACTAGATGACCTACTAAGGTTAGATGAAATTAGATAGAGAGCAATGTTGGAACAAGAGGTGCTTCAAAAAAGAAGGGAATACTAGCATGACAACAAGTTGAGTTTTCGAAAGGAGATTAGGTTTTACTGTATCAATTCAAGTTATGACCTAAGAGACCCAAATAAAAAACAGCTTGGTCATGACCTAAAGAGGTTGATTGGTCCTTCTCAAATGAGATAGTTAGACTTAAGAATTTATCAACTCATGTTACTTGGTGTATACAATGGAGCCAAAATAAAACTTTACTATTCAACACTAGAAGAATCCCCAGCACAACCTAGTGTGTTATTAAACACATCAAACTCAAAAACTGAGGTAATGAAATTTGTAATACGATATGAGTTGAGGAAAAACAACAAGCACTTAGAACTTATTAGACATGGGAATCAAAAAAATTGGCATCAATATTTGAAGGGACCAAAGCACCAAATTTTACAATGGTTCACAATAATGGCAAAGCATTTAAAAACCAAACCTTTTTGGAATCAAGTCAATAATGATTACAAGGTCTGTTGAATGCATGAGGGACACGTCAATAACGACTGTTTTTTTCCATGAGGCATCAGAGGAGTCGGGCATTATTGGCCCAAATTTGAGTAACCATGTGAAGAGTGTATGACCCTAAAGCTATCACATCTCCTCCTATACACAAACAGTCCTTTGCATAAGAGCTTTAATATGTAAGTGACATGCAAGTAAGCACTCCCATCCACACTTAGTTTCCATCACCAAGCTCTTCCAGTGAGCTCTCATTCTCGATGGAAGATATTTTTCAACCCTCAGACATGGGGAGACAAGGTGCTACTTCCAAACCGGTGCAAGCCGTTTTAGAACAACACCAACAAGAGATAGATTCTAGCAAAAAGGCCCTTGGTACAAAGTGGGTTTACAAGTTGAAATGCAAATCAGATGGTGAGATTGATGGCTATAAGGCTCAACTTGTTGCAAAAGGTTATGCACATCTGAAAGGCATACATTATGAAGAGACTTTTGCTCCTACTTATCGTACGACAATTGTGCTTTTTCTATGTGCATTGGCAGCTCATTTTGGTTGGGATGTACATCCGTCAAAAAGTGTTAATGATTTTGAATGGTGACATATTTGAGGAAGTTTCTGTATCGCAGTCTCACAGTTTTGTCAAGAAAGGACAAGAGAATAAAGTGTGCAAATGTATGAAAGCTTTGTATGGGTTGAAGCAATCTCCTCATGCTTGGTATAAGAAGGCTGACACTCATTTGGTCAAACGAGGCTTTTGTAACAGTCCAACGGAGAGCACATTGTATGTAAAGCATGAGAGTGATGTACTTCTCATTGCGGTTTTCTACGTAGATGATTTGCTGATCACTAGACCAAATGAGAGACATATTGATGAATTTAAGGCTGATTTGAATGCTACTTTCAAGATGAAAGATTTGGGGTTGTTGCATCACTACTTGGGTATACAGTTTAAGCAGTGTTATGGTGGTATTGCCTTGTGTTAGAAATGTTACAAAGAGACATTGCTATGTAAGTTTGGACTTGAGGATTGCAAACCTACTGCCACTCCCATGGAAAGAAATTTGAAATTGAGTCTTCACAATGCTGGTCATCTTGTTGATGTCACTCTTTACCGAACAATTGTTGGTTGCCTCATTTATGTATGCAACACAAGGTCGAATATTTAGTTTTTAGTCAGATTCATGCATAGCCCAAGGTCTGAGCATTGGCAAGCTATCAAGAGGATTTTTTGCTACTTGAGTGTCACTATACATCTTGGCTTGTTTTATCCCAAGGGGGGATCATTGCCCATAGTGCTATGTAAGTTTGGACTTGAGGATTGCAAACCTATTGCCACTCCCATGGAAACAGATTTGAAATTGAGTCTTCACAGTATTGGTGATCTTGTTGATGTCACTCTTTACCAAACAATTGTTGGTTGCCTCATTTATGTATGCAACACGAGGTCGAATATTCAGTTTGCAGTCAGATTCATGCATAGCCTAGGGTCTAAGCATTATCAGGCTATCAAGAAGATTTTTTGCTACTTGAGTGTCACTTTACATCTTGGGGGGATCATTGCCGCCCGATTTACATGCTTTTTTGGACTCAGATTGGGCTGGTTGTTATGACACACGAGTGCCCACAAGTGGTTTTTGTTTCATGCTTGGCAGCTGATGCATATCATGGTTGAGCAAGAAGCCACCTATTATGTCCACTTCTAGTTGTGAGGCTGAGTATAGTGTAGTCTTCATAGCTACGGTTGAGTGTGTATGGCTCAGACGTCTTATATATGATTTGGGTGTTGGACAGGACACTACCAACACTATCTACACTGACAGACAGCGCGCATTGGCAGTTGCAAGGAACCCAATTTTTCATGCTTACACAAATCACATTGAGGTGCATTACCACTATGTCAGGGAGAGGCTCTTAGCAGGAGAGGTCAACTTGGCTTTAGTGCCAACACAGGACAGCCTTGCAAATCTTTTCACAAAGGCATTGTCTTGTGAGAAGTTCAAAGCTTTCTACAAAGCTTTGGGCTTATTCCCCTTTGTGGACTGATCATGTCCTCATGACATGGCACTTCCCTATACTCTATGTTCCAGCTCTCGTTCACTGCATCACTCCCAGGGGGGATTTTCTACCATATACATGTGGTAGTGATGTGTGTGAACACACTTAGGACCGTCGAAGCATTTTTTCTCTCGCTAGAAATTTTTCTCCTCTGTGCATTGCATATACGCCCATCACTCTAGGGCTATCTTATCTTTCCATTGCACACTAAGTAATACACTCTCCCTTGTGTGCCTTGAGCTTGTTTTGTCTTCTCCAAGCTGTGTGTTTTTTTTTCAACCCTAATTCCAACAACACTGTTGCAAATGCCACAACCAGAAAAGTGTTGTATGTCATGTTATGGTGGCCAATTTCTTTTATAGATGCTCACATCCATGCCAAAAATTGTAACCCATGCAAAATAATTAACCAACCATTTAGCAAGGATCGGATTAAACACAGTCAAATTCACCTTTTGACCCATTTGATAAATGGAGTTTAGATTTTGTTGGTTCCTTCAATCCTCTATCATGGCTGGGTGGCAATGCATATCTACTCGTTGCTACTAATTATTGTACAAAGTGGGTTGAAGCTAAATCCTTGAGAATCAAGGAGGTTGCCGGTGTAGCAAAATTTGTTTATGAAAACAGCATCAAATAGTTTGGTTGTCTAATTGGTTTTGTCAAGGACCATTTGACCTAGCAAAATCCCACATGATTCTGCACAAGCAATAGTGTATTACCCAGAGGCAAACAGGCATGCCAAATCCATCAACAAAGTCTTGCAAAATATTTTCAAGAAGATTGTAGAAGAGCATCAACATGATTGGGAGCAAAATCTACATTCAGCTTTGTGGGCATTTCGCACAACATACATAGTAAGCACATGCTTTACACCATTTTGAATGGTATATGTCACAGAGGTAGCAATGCCAATAGAATTCCTTGTGCCAAGTTTGCGGATAGTGATACAAGAGAGATTACTGCAAGAGTAATCAAAAAGGTGGAAAATTACCAAGTTGCTACAGCTTGAAGAGGAAAGATTACTTAGCACCCTGGCTTGCACTTGTCAGCACACGTTTCCATGCAAGTGCCCACTCCTAGGCTCGACTCCCTTTGGTTGCACCATCATTGCACAAGGCCCTTGTTGAACATTCATGTTCAACCACAAGCATGCTTATCTACCTTCAAAGCCTCAAAGCTAAGCAAAAACCGACCAAACCAAAAAACACTGCAAACCATATGTACAAAGCTTTATTCTTGCTTCTCGCCACTCCTCCTCAAGCAGGTTGCCCAACCCCCTACATCATGGCTAAATCCCACTTGGGTCAAACACATGGCTTTGGCTACATCCATTCATCAACAGCAATTTCGTGTAGTACTCCATCCATCCAAACATCCAATGGTGCATATAAAATGCACACAGTACTCCTCCACCGCTCCAAGAATCCACCGACATCCAATCTACTTCAAAGAGAGTACCACCATGCTCATCATCCTGCTAAGCCTGCATACATGATCCTCCCTTTGTACCATGTAAAGTGGAGATCTCCTCCACGGACTCCTACAATTGTCTGGTGGCCCACTGCATGGTTTCATCCATAAGCATACCCATCAATAGTGAAGCATATACCTCCCTCAAAATCTTTGCCACAACCATAGCCTTCTCTTCCTTTTCATGCACATGCATGTTCTTTAACCAAGGGTTCCTCTACCTGCCCTGCATCATCATCACCATCCAAATAAATAGAGCCATACGGCTCAACTAACACCTCTTGTAGGCCCACTTCCTCCACCTGCTCTTCCGAAACATGCCCTACTGCTGAATCTTCAAGCAAAGAAGAAAGAAACTCATCCCATATCACACTATCTATCATCTCTTCTTCCATAGTTGAGACTGCTTTATCCTTCTTGACGGAACTTCGTACATGTTGCGTCACCATAGCACATTTCAATCCAACTCCCAGGAGCATAGTCATCAGCATAGCACACACACATTTTCTTCACTTGTATACCCTCTCGGTGGTAGGCCCGGATTCCTCCACTTGGCCTCTATCCATCATACTTGGTTGCCCTTTGATCTGCTCTTTACACATATTTACCGCATCTCCACTCGCATGCATAAGGTCAAAGTCCCCATACCTTGAGTAGGATGAATCCATCTTCTAGCTCTTATCTCTATAAAGAGCTATTGTAGCTCGACTTGTGCTCTCCCTCTGCCTCGACATCTAAAATCTTGTCTACCTCCATCGCTTCAATCTCATTAGCAAATGTCACCTGCCGGCCATGACCACACTCCCAAGCAATTTGACTATCCATCACTGGATTTTCCAACACATCTCCTTGGTGTATAACCACTAACACGTCTTCAACAACTGGAACTTTTCTTATCAGCAAACCTCACCTTCTGGCCATAAGCACACTCCCAAGGAATTCGACTATCCTAGTTTGATTTGCCAAAACATCTCCTTGGTCTAGAAACACTAACACTTCTTCAACAGCTGGAACTTTTTTGCCTAGCATCCTAGGCATACGAACGACCCCATCTCTTTACAACCAGAGCACCCTTGACTCTTCTTGAACATGTAGACCCTCTAGTATCGGCCCTATCTTTGTTTTCACCACTTCAACTGGCTTCAACGCCATTGGGCTCGACCATCCTTGTTTCGCTTGACGTTTCATTAAAAGATTCTTAGTGCGACTCTTTGCAAAGGCCACTACCTCCATGTATGACACATGCCCATCTATCTCCACTTTATCACGAAAATCCTCGTGAAAGCACTCCATAAACTTGCTTAACTTCAAAAAATTGACATTCTCTGCAGCAATTACCTATATGAGTTGCCGCCAAAGAGCCTCAAACTCCGACTCGAACGCTTGGAAATCCCCATCCTGGCTTTGCTTCAATCCATCTAGCTTTCAGTTCACCTCGTTCGATAGCACATCCGCCACAAATTTGCTTCAAGGACGCTTCAAAGGCCATCCAATCTGTCTTTTCTTCTTCATGCAATTCATCGAACCACCTTTCGCTTTGCCATGAACCAGAAGCGGGAAAGCTTGAACCACTCCTCTCCTCTGGACAGGCTGCTCTCCAATAGAAACAAACCACAATCTTTGAGCCAGGTTTTCGCATCTTCAATCCCAGTGAAAACCGAAAATCTTAATCACACCATCGCTAGCAGTACTTGTCCTTCAAAATGCGTGCATCTTACATTGGCCAAACCACCTTTTCACCTTAAAATTAGAGAAATTAGCATGCTCCTCAGTGGGGGCACCAGAAGATGGAGAGGGGGAATGGAGAACACACCCGACAAACACGCAGTTGCCCCTATATAGCTCAGGGTATTCACAGCACCCATGTCCTCTCAAAAACATCTTAAAAAAAAACAACTTACACTAGCAGGACCTTGCTTGTACTTCACCCAAATACACATGATCTGCACAATCGTCAAACAACGATCACACCGATCTTGCATGCTTCCAGCTTTTCCACGAGTGAACACCTCTCTCTCTTTCTCCATGCACAAGGGGCCCGCGGGGGGGGGGGGGGGGGGGGGGGGGGGGGGGGACGCACACGCTCACACACAGTGACACCACATACCTTGGAGACGAACAAAGAAGAAAGGGGGAAAGGGGAGAGAGACAACGCCAAAATCGGCAATGATAGCTTTTCTTCAATGAAAACACCATATACAAGATCCATATGGTCTACTCTAAGCCGCACCATAGCCATCACCAATTCATATAGAGGGGAAAATACCTCCCTTTCAACTTGACTCCGTTGGCATACACCTCGACAAAAAAATATAGCGTTGGCTTCACTCCAACAATAGCTCCTCCTCTCGGTAGCCCTCATTGGCTCGCTCTTCTGCAGAGTACTCGCCCTTTCGAGCCGCTTCATGAACGATGATTTATCATTGTGTGCCGGCTTCGACCATCAAGCGCACAAATCTCTTCTCTTCTTCTTGTCCTCTGCTCCACCAAAAAACCCTTCTTTAGAAGGTGTTGTCTCTTCTCTTTCCTTCTTTTTGCAAACTTCCTTGAAAAAGAACTCTTTGAGCAATAGCGCCCGGTGCTAGCTAGTGATCTCTCACTTCCACTTCTCTTCTTTTTTTCTTTCTCGTTTTAGCTCTTGGGCTTTCTTTAAGCTCCAGCCACTTTTTGGCCTGCCCAAAGGGCAAAGGCTATAGAGATCACTTCTCTTTTTGCTGATTAAAATAGGAATAAAATTGAGTTGTATTTTCAAGTATTTTTTGATAGACTTAAAATGTTGATTGGTTGAAATAAGATAGTGTAAATCCACAGTTTTAATTTGTAAAAGGCGCTCTAGAGATTAAAAATGTAGAATTTTTAAAGTGGGGTGTAGAGCATAGGGATCTAAAGCTTAGGGTGTAGAGCTTAAGGGTGCTTTTTTGATTCAATTCACTATGCTTATGTTTTTTTTTTAAGCTGAGAGATGTAGAGATTTTAAAGTGGGATCTAGCCTCAGATCAAGGCCTAAAATTGACGTTTTTTTTTTTGTCAAGGGTTAGGTAATAACTAAAGTTGTCATTTTTGTTGGTTAAAACTTTATGGAAGGAATTTATCCTTTAGAGCTTTAATCTTTAAAGATTTTTTTTTTTTGAGATTTTAAAGCTAATCCAATGAGGAACTAGAGTTTTTTTTATTAGAAGATAAAAATTTGAATTAAAGAAAGTGAAAATGTTACATGGATCCACAGGTAGGGGGAGGGTCACCTCGAGACGTTAGAGTTTTAGGGTTTACTAACTTAGAACTTTAAAGCTTTTAAAGTGGGATTTACAACTTAAAGATCTATAGTTTTAATTTGTAAAAGGTGCTCTAGAGCTTAAAAATGTAGAATTTTTAAAAGGGGTGTAGAGCATAGGGATCTAAAGCTTAGGGTGTAGAGCTTAAGGGTGCTTTTTTAATTCAATTCACTATGCTTATGTTTTTTTTTAAAGCTTAGAGTCGTAGAGATTTTAAAGTGGGATCTAGCTTTAGATCAAGGCCTAAAATTGACGCTTTTTTTTGTCAAGGGCTATTTTGCCTATCAAAACATGTGCTTTAAAAAAAACTCATGTCATTTGACATGCTAGAATCTCAAAATTGCCTATCATTTTTTGTGTTTATATCTTTAAGTTAACGATATATATGGAAATTTATATAAATTGATTGCATTACACAAAGCATATGAAAGGGTACTTGAAAAATTGCATCTCAAGAAGAAAAGTTTATCAGGCCTGGCATGATTCCATACATTATGTTTGTGTTTATCCTATCAAAACACCACTTTGATACTCTTCAATCCTTCATCGCGGTCAACATTTGCGGTCAACATTTATGATGTTATCTGTAAATCACTTTCTCAATGGATCAATATGATTACCATCCTAGTAGTTTTTTGTTTCACTTTCATGTTATTTATTAGTTTCCTTAATTTGGCAGGCCTTGTGATTTTATCACTTGTTCTTTTACAATTACAACTAAAGTGTTTTTTTGTTAGTGCTCACGTGT
Source organism: Adiantum capillus-veneris (assembly GCF_014529385.1). Classification (NCBI taxonomy): domain Eukaryota; kingdom Viridiplantae; phylum Streptophyta; class Polypodiopsida; order Polypodiales; family Pteridaceae; genus Adiantum; species Adiantum capillus-veneris. Next base: position 72,540,734 of record NC_140945.1, read on the forward strand.
GCTCGGATCGGCTGAATAATTTTTCAATCACACTGCATTAGAGCACCACCTGCCGACACCAAAATCTTGAGACCCTCACCGTATTTCGATCGCCTCGTAACCTTGAACAACATGTTCAAAAAAATACAAAAAACCACATGATCCCTTTCCACTGTGCTTGCCTGCCAGCTTGAACTGGGCATATCTCGGTGGCCATGACTTCGATCGACGAGCCGTAAATTTCGGCTTACTCCACATATTGTATGCAACCTTCGAAGACCTTGGCGAGCTATAAAAAATCTCTTTCGACATGCCTACCGGCACGATCTGTTTGCCACACAAGTGCTCCCTCGAAAACTTCGTCGGCCCATAACTTGCTCGTCTGAGCTCTGATTGGAAATCCGCAAAGACCGGCATGCATCACAAGTCAAGCGCTTCAAGTCTATCTATCCAAATTAGCACCTCAAATACTATACGTGGCCACATATTTTTGACACCTTGAACCATCAACCTCTTAAGCACCGTACATGGTCCCTTTGGCCTAAAGAACCTCCTAGGGCATACATTTCCATAAACTTTGGGAAGACCAGGGGTATGATCTTTCAAACCTAGGCTAGTCAAGAGTTGTTGGACACATTGACTACACCAACATTGGTGCATGTAACTCTTGTGGACGCCGAATCTATCAAGCTCATCATGTATAGTAGGAGCAAAGTTTTGAGGTAGTGGAGCCATTCTTTCAAGTTATCCTTCATACGCTTGACTGAACAAGAGAGATGAGACCAAAGAATTCTCTATCTTTGCATTTGGGCCTCTCAACAACTGGCAAATTCCAAAGGTCACCAACACCAAGTAGGGTATGCTTTGACAACTCGACGGTTGCAAGCATGGCGTTGTGACATGGACAAGGTATATCTGAATCAATATTGAGGCACACTTTCCTCTCACAATGTGAAAGTAAATGAGGTCACTACTAATGTTGGCACACAATAACTTCATTCAGAGACTAGGTTGCAAGGACATAATTCAAGGGAAAAACAAAGAGGGCCACACACTTCCAAGGGGGCTAACAAGCAAGAGACAATCACCCTCAATCAAGCAGAGGAGACCAAGCAGGTAGAAGACTCGGGTCTCCTTGACACAAGGCCCCACACAAACATTGCTAGAGTTTCACGACTTTAAAATTTTCCACCACAGAAATATTCAACGGCGATGTAGCAATGGCTCCTTACCACATTTACAGGTGTGCTATGGCTAAATGGGACAATGATTTTATGTCTCTCTCTCTCTCTCTCTCTCTCTCTCTCTCTCTCTCTCTCTCTCTCTCTCTCTCTCTCTCTCTCTCTCTCTCTCTCTCTCCAAAAGCACTTAAAATCCATAAGATATCCTTATATAAGTATATGTATATGTATATATATGTATCTGTGAGTGAGTGAGTGTGTGTGCGTGTGTGTGTGTACATGCACGCACATGTGGTGCGCAATGTTCACATATCCAGGATTCCCTTTTTGAAAATAAAAAATCGTTGTTGTAATCTCATTGGAAAAACCAATGTTGTAATCTGATTGGACCTTAATTTCCAAAGGCTTGGGTGTTTTAGTTATAAGTTCCCGTAAGTACCTTATATTTGGGCATAAGTCTCAGTTGTATCTTCTATTTGATCTTGAAAAACTAGGTCAAGGAAATGGTTTTCTTTTAGCTGTGTGTGTGTGTGCGCACGCGCGCGCGTGTGTGCGTGTGTTGTATGCTCACATTATGTCTTCAAGCCTTCTTGACGGTGAGTTGACTGAACCTTGGCCTCTTGGATGCTCTATCAGGCAAAACTACCTACTTAGTGCCTTGTTGTATGCCATTGCCACTCACCCCTTGTTGCATTTGGATCATTTGACCTTGCTTGGTCTTCTTCATGGGCTGAAATTACCCTCTCGGAATGACTTTATTGGGCAGGCTTATGCTGATGTCTCGTTGTTCATGCCCTGGAATAACTAGGATGATGTGCGTGAGATTATGCAAGCATTGGATACATTCGGTATGGCAGAAGGCCTTAAGGTTAATTTCCAGAAATCTAAACGCATGCCCCTTGTGCATGTGACTGGCATCCTCTTTTGTGGCCCGACGAAATTCTTGATCCGCATGTGGTTGTCACACTTGGGGTATCGTATTGGCTGGTAGGTATCCAATACTCAATAAGTGGATTGGATCATGCAATGCCTCAATATCAAATTGCATTAATCGAAATTGTCTACATGGCTATTACATGTTTGACTCCGCAATGTTCAAAGTATCGTGATGGCATATGTTCAATTTTACTTCTTGTTGTTGCATTGGCCTCTTTCTTGCCTCTCCTCGCTTATGTTTGACATTGTATCTCATTTGTGGCGCACTAGTTCTCACAAGAAAGGCCTCCGCTTGTTATCTATAGACAAACTTTGCACTCCAAAGCATTTTGGGGGGCTGAATATTTTGGATCTTCACCGCCATGCCTTAGCGAGAAAGGCCATGTTATTGACTACTCTTGCACAGCAGTCTCAATGGACAGTTATGATTGCTACACTATGTGAGCGTGCTACCACTTCTGCCTTTGGTCATTGGCAGGCTTCCCTTTGGGAGATTGTGTTTGACAAGATGGTTGGCCAGATTCGTGGTTGCTCGGTCACCTCTAGTTTTCTCTCTGCTTGGAAAATCGTTAGGGATCACCTTTCTTGGCATGGCAAACATCAACCGGATGGGAATTCCCTATGCTTGGAAAGCATTCACTAGAGTAGGGCATTCTCTCTTACTCTTGTTGACCGCTCGCCTTGCCAGGCATACTTTCTTTCTTGCCGAGGCATATGCACAGCGGATAACGATCTGGATTAATCTAGGCATATGCTTCCTTTTTCTCACGCAACTGCAAGCTATGGGCTGGGCATGCATTATCGGTTTTTGGCATTTTCCCAACCTCCCTTCAACAATTTGAGCTCTTCTTCACATGGGGTCAAATTTTGGTCATTATGGTCTTCGTGGCGCCAAAGCAATGTTCGCATGTTCCATCAACACGAGGCGGATTCTTTGCCCTTGTTCAAGATTTGCTGAGGCAATCAGTACATTTTGCCTTTGATGTTGGGGACATATCTTTCGACATCTTACAACTCTTCTATGTTTGCTTTAAAAGCTTTGTATCTGATCTTTCTATGAGGTTTCCCACTTGCAAATTAATCAAAATAGATTTACAAAATAAAAAAAGTGTGTGTGTGTGTGTGTGTGTGTGCCCACCTGCACCAATTTTGTCCACACAAAGTCTGCTTTTGCGTCTTCGTCTGTAGTTTCAGTGCTTTTCGTCCTCTAGTTGCCCTTCGTTGAACACGAAGCGTTCGTGAGATGATTTATGATGTTATTCCCCCTTTGGTCGCCCAAATGCATCTTGATATTGATGTTACCTACGTTCGCTTTGTTGCGCATGTGCAAAGTGTAATTCAGGATTATGGTAAAGATTACATGTTTCAATTATTTGGTGATGTTGAAGATGCCAAGCATGTGTATCATCAGCTCGAACTCGTAGTTGACAGACGTTTATTGTCTGAATTTGAATCGCACCTCTTTGGCAGGGTGTGTCTGTAGCATAATGATAAACATTGGACAGATGGCAGACTCATGCTCGCCATGGAGCATTTGTGGATAAGGGATGTACCTCAAAACAGTTTTTTAAGCACTTGCATCATTCAAGGGCTTCTTAAATTATCAAGCGAGTTATGCTCCAACCAAATTCTTGGACATCCTCAAAAAGTGAGCTTGTGGATTCCCTAGTTTCCCATTTTAGGAATGTTTTTGCCCCCCCCCCCCCCCCCCCCCCCCCCGGGCGCCCTAACGGCATATGCTGATGTTCTTCATGCATGCCAAATTTTGTTATCTACAGTGCATTCAATTATCTTGCCTCGAGATGCTTTAGCCATGGAGGCGGATTTTACAAAAAAAAAATGAAGTGCACAATGAATTGAACTCAGCATTGCTTGCTCTAGGACGACGGTGTTCGCCTGGTTGGCATGGGATCACTGTGGAATTTTTTATCTCCTTTTGGGGACCTCTGAAAGAACCTTCACATGATGAATCCTACATGGGCGAAACAGAATTTGCTAATATCTTGGAAAGAGGGTTTGTTGAAGTTGTTGCCTAAAAAAGCACTTTCTGAGCGGTTCTCGCATTGGCGGCCAATTACTTTTATGTCGGTTATATATAAAATCTTGGCCAAAATGATTGAATAGTATCAACGAACCTCTTACGACAAGTATCCCTTCCGTGCAATATGGCTTCATTCCTCATGGCCAAATTTTGGATAATCTGGCTAATGTGTTGATTGGAATGGAATATGCCAAGTACACCCGGCAAGATGTTCTCATAATGCACGTAGACATTGAAGAGGCTTTAGGCCAAATTTTGGATAATCTGGCTAATGTGTTGATTGGAATGGAATATGCCAAGTGCACACGGCAAGATGTTCTCATAATGCACGTAGACATTGAAAAGGCTTTAGATACAGTGCAGGGGGATTTCATTGCCGCTACAATGCGGGCCCTTGGATTCGGTCCAAAGTTGGCCAATGTTGTATACTTCTTGTATGTTCACAATACGTCTTCAGGCCATCTTGATGGTGAGCTGATTGAACCTTGGCTTTTTGGATGCTCAATCAAACATGGTTGCGAACTCCGCACCTTGTTGTATGCCATTGCCACTCACCCCTTGTTATTGCATTTGGATCCCTTGACTATGCTTGGTCGTCTTCACGGGTTGAAAGCACCCAATGGCAATGACTTTATAGGGCAGGCCTATGTTGATGATTCGTTGTTCATGCTCCACAATAACCAAGATGATGTGTGAGAGACTATACACGCATTGGATATATTTTGTCTGGCAACAGGCCTTAGGATTAACTTTCAGAATTCCAAACTCTTGCCTCTTGGTGTTTGTGACTGGCATCATCTTTTGTGGCCTGGCATAATTCTCGATCCAGATGTGGTGGTCAAACACTTAGGATATCCTATTAGCTAGCAGGTAACTAATACCCAGCAAGTCAATTGGGTCATGCAACGATTAAATGTTAAATTGTACTATTGACAACTATCTGCATGGTTGTTACATGTTCGACTTTGTATTGTCCAAAGTATCATGATGGCATATGTTCAATTTTACTTGTAGATGCATTGATCTCGCTCTTGCCTCTCGCTACTTATGTCCGATATTGTATCTCACTTGTAGCACTAGTTCTCACAAGAAAGGCCTCCGTTTGTTAGCAATGGAGAAACTTTGCACTTCGAAGCATCTTGGGTGGCTAAATATTTTGGACCTTCACTGCTGCCATGCATTGGCAAGGAAGGCTATGATTGCCTACTCTTGCATAGCAATCTTAGCCATGGACAATTATGGTTGTTGATCTATGTTAGAATGTTACCAATCTGGCCTTCGGTCCTTCGCAGACTTCCCTTTGAGAGATTGTCTTTGGTAAGATGGTCAGTCATCCTGGTTGCCTAATCACCTCTAGTTAGCTCTTAGTTTGGAATGTTGTTACGGATCATCGCTCTTGGCATGCCACAGCAAACAGATAGGAATTTGTTGCGTTCGAAAAGGATTTATTGGAGTAGGGTGTACTCTCTTACTCTGGTTGATCGATCGCCACGCCAAGCTTAGTTTCTTTGTGGTCGAAGCATATGCACGATGGATGATGTGGTGGATTCGTTTTAGAATTTGATACTTTTTCTTAGGCAACAACATGCTTTGGGTTGGGCTTGCATTTCGTCAATTTGGAGCGTGCTTGAGCATATGCTAGCTGATTTCCTCCCCATTCCATCGTTGGCTAATGGATGCCGTATGCAAGATTGGAAAATATGGGACACTCCATTTGATGTAATTTTTGCCCGCAATATCTATGCTTCTCTTCTGCCAGACTCTTGGCTGGTTGATCACTATAATAGGCTTTGATCTTTACACAAATCTGATCAATGGTGAAGAAAGGCTCTTACTCCAATCTTGGAGTCCCACTTGCCTCTTAAGGAGCGTCTGTTTCTTTGACACTATTAGTTGGGAGTTCTTCCGGTTGGCACTTTCTTTGCGGTGCATCGCATCAGCTACTCTAGTGTTAGTTGCTCCGCTTGTGATGAGATTGTCAAGCATCTGCTTTAGGATTGTCACTTCACAAAGGCTTACCTTAACCACGTTTCTTCTTATATGCACCTTTGATTTCCCTCACACACTTCCCACACAATTCTTGGGTTTTGGTATTCTTCCGACTTCCCTTCAACAACTTGCGATCTTCACATGGGCCTGATTTGTTTGCTATGGTCTTTGTGGCATTAGCACAATTTTTACAATTTTCACATGTTTCATCGGCATGAGGCGGATCCTTTTCATTCGTTATTTCGATGAGGCAATTGTTATGTTTTGCCTTTGATATTGGGGAGATATGGACACCTTGCAAGTCTTCTATGTTTGCTTTTAGCGCTCACATCACAAAACACTTTTGCGTTCCTCCCTTTGTATTTGATTTTTTGGTGGATTTTCCTCGCTTTAAGGTTTCCCACTAGTATATTAATCAAAACTGATTTACCAAAAAAAAAAGTGTGTATGTGTGTGTGTAGAAACTTGAAGATTAAAGAGCCTCGTTGGTTCTAGCGCTTTTTATCGGAAGCCAACCCCGAAAGAGTTCGAACTGCTACAATTTGCACTTTGATGTTGTTCACATAACCCCTACATCTTCCGACCACTGCCAAAGGAATGTCAAACATAAGCACTGTCAATCGAGAAAAACCTTTGCAGCTGAGCCGATATAAAAGACTTCCAGTTGTATACAAGTGTACAAGTGTCCATTAGGATAAAAGAAAGGTCAAATTACTGTACAATGTGCCAAGTTGTGGAGGCATTAGACTACACATGTACAAATCCTTAAACCTGCTCCTTGAGATTCTAAGCATCAGCATGGGAAAGGATGAAGTGGACTGAAATGTTAAAAATAATCCATGGGTTGGAACCGCTTTGGCAAATAGCCAACCCACTCTGTAGGCATTTTCCTTGAGTTCTGCAAGGTCCTGAAGGCTGCATAATTGGAAGGAAGATTCTGGCTATCTAAGTCTCGTGGTTCCTACAAGGCAAAAAACACAACATAAACAAGGCTGCAGAAACCTGCCAATGTACAATATAATTTGAAAAAACATAGCTAGCTAGTCAGCAACAACCATGTACTCCTCGCTTTTACTTACTTTTGGAGCTCTGAGGAGCTGCATTTTAGATTCTTCCAGTGTCTTGTTGCCCTTCTTTGAATTGCAATCTGTGCATGCGGTCACCTACATAACACCAGGTTGCAAAGACGGCACATCGAGCTCAATAAAATCCGGGACTATGTAAAGAGTTTTGTTACACGCGGCAATAGAACAGCTACACTCAGAGAACGTGTTTTGTGCTTGCATATCGCTGGGCGCAGAAAGTTTGCTTCATGTTTGAGAATAATGTACCGAGCAGTCACAAACAAACAAAAAAAAGTGGAGTCAATGCTTCACTAATGCAAGCGAACAGGTGAGTAATGCCTGGGAAGAAACAAAAGCAAAAATGCTTTGACAAAGTTAAAAAACGCTATTTGATTAACATTCAAGCCATGCAGGCATATAATTTTAGATAAGTGAGTGCTTTCAATAGACCGTCTCCCAAGTTTCAACGAGGGGCACAGAAGGAGTAGACATGCAAGCCCTCGACAGGGGCCAAAGAATTGACCAGTTTGTCTTTCAATTTGGTGGCTGAATCAAAGGACTCTCTCTCTCTCTCTCTCTCTCTCTCTCTCTCTCTCTCTCTCTCTCTCTCTCTCTCTCTCTCTCTCAGGTGTGCCGGATAGAGCCCGAGACAGAGCTACATTACATATGTCACTACTGCCCAGTATACTATGAGATACGAGGCCGCTTTCACTATCTATTCAGAGAGGGTTTTGGACCACTTTCTAGAGTCATGAGATACCAGCATCAGAAATGCCTAGGATTATACTTACTGGAGATTCGCAGACACAGAGAGGACCTCTTGCAGAGGGGCACAATGAGAGAGAACCAGCGACACTGGCAGATTACAGATTTCTTTCAGTCACAGACAGAGGAGTTCGAGCAGTCCCCACAACATAGCAGCACCAGAGGCATATTGCATGATCGGGCGATAGAGTTGGGGCGGTCCTGTCGCCCACGGATGAGGGCGAAATCGATGTTGATTGCGACAAAGGATCCATACCATACCGGCGCAATATAGGAGCCGTCCCGACAGAGTGCTTACCTTGGAAGACATTGACCCTCTACAGCCTTTCGGATACCGATATCTCTACTATCAAAGAGCTCCATTGTATTAGCACACACAAACCCCCCCCCCCCCCCCCCCCCCCCCCCCCCCCCCCCCCTCTGTATCAGCTTTCACCCCACTCCCGTCCACTATTTTCTTTTCAATTCTTTGAACTTTTTGCACCCAGACCTGGTATTAGATTCACCACATGTAACCTTTTGGTTTCATACGTCATTTTGGCCTTTTCAAGACGTTAATATTACATTTCATTTCATCTCTCTCTCTCTCTCTCTCTCTCTCTCTCTCTCTCTCTCTCTCTCTCTCTCTCTCTCTCTCTCTCTCTCTCTCTCGGCTTGGCTCATGAGAGCTTGGCTTATTGGAGTAGAGGAGCTTGGCTTGTTAGAGTAGGAGAGCTTGGCTTGTGAGAGCTTGGATAGGTTTGATGAACGAGTGGTTGAGAGGCTCGGGCTTAGCTTGGTTTGATACGATACAATGCAGTATGATGTAATACAATACCCAAATGAGGGAGAAGAGACCTATTTATAGGTGAGGTTGTCTCCTTTAAGAAGAAGATATTGTGGAGCATTTGGACGAGTGTCGAGCTACTTTTGCCTCCATGTGAAGAATATGAGTGATATTTGCTTCTCCAAAATATCTCCTTGTTGGTGATGACACTTATTCTTCTAGAGATCTTTTAGTCCTAGTAAAAGTCTTCTTCTTGCCACGTGCCCTTTTTCTTTAGCCGAATGTAGCTTTTAGAAGTCTTGGGTTTTCTTATGTTGGCACTTGCTTCCAATAGTCGATGCATCATCGCGGATATAATCATACCATGCAGTCCTTGACTAGAATTAATGAGAGGATTAATATGAATTTGAAAGTTGATGCATGGTAGGAAAAAGACAAACTAATGCATTGGCTTATGTCGCGTTTTTTTCATACTAAATATGCATGAGGACTAATTATCATAAGGTGAGGTAGAAAAATGACTCAAAATAATTTTTTAGATAAGGTATATAATTTTACCTTATATATTGTGCATGCATATGCACATTTATAGAGAATGTTACCACGCATCTAAATACATGCATCGCGATATTCATCACCCGTTCTGTCACGTGACACATCTAACCCTATGTGTACGTGGACAAGCTACTTCATGACATGGGTTCAGTTCAGTTAGATTAGGAAGTGATCTGGCACTTTTGTGAGTCTGTTCACAGACCGTGCACGTCCAGGCACTTAGATTAGATGCATATCCTCTGGTTGCACACAACATGATCATCAGATTTCCATCAAGAGCATTTTTAGAGTGCATAGACCTATTTTCCCTATTTGACATTTTTCACTTATTATTTTTAAGTGACTTTTGTTGGAAACTCGGTAGGGCAAATTCACTAAGTTAATATATAAGAAAACCCAACGCTAGCACTTTCTGGCAGAAGAGGCAGAGGAGCACTTGCTCCACAGGCAACTTCTCAGCAAGACCAACCCTGCAACTAACCTAGCGTTTTCAGCCTATCTGAGAAGCTAGTGTTTTTGCAAGACAAATCAGCCTTGGCGTTTTTGCACAGCAAATCAGCCCTGGCGGCGACAACAGAAGACAACAGATTCCCTAGCGTTAGCAGATTCCACAGCAGATGGCAGTTTTCAGCCCTAGCGTTTTTGCATCAGCCTGAGACCGTTAGCGTTTTTGCAGAGACCTCAGTTAGCATCAGCGTTTTCAGTTTTCAGCAGTCAGTACCCGCAGTAGAACGCCCAAACCTCGCAGATCTCACGTCCCAACAAAACAAATCCTCGCCACACGGTCAGATTCCGCGAAGTTTGCAGATTCAGCCCGGAAAACACAGATTTCAGCATCTGCGTTTTCAACGCGTCGTCATCGCATCGTTGCTGTCGACAGCGTCACCGACATAGAGTCAGAATTCAGCAGATAAAGATTTGCAGATTTCAGCCCTTAGCATTCTCAGATTTCAGCCCGTCTCGTCGTCGTCCTCATCGTCGTCGACATCGTCGGCAAGTCCAAGCATTGTAGAGATTTGTGCAATCATTAGTACACCGCTCTCACCATAGAGAGTGGAGCCTTCGGAGGAGGCTTTGACAACATTCTGGTGTCGTATTCTTCTCTCTCTATCTCTCAGTCTCAGTACCTTCATTCACAGTGTTCATCCACTTTGTTTGTGATCACTTGCACTCTCTCACTAAAGGAACGAAAGGCTCTCCCTTCCCTAAGTAAAAAGAACCTTGAGCACAGTTCGGAGCACTCATCTTGAGCAAAGTTCAACATTCACTTCCGTTGCACCTTACATTGGTATCAGAGCTTTGGCAGTGTTCTGTATCACTCAAGGAAAGAACCACAAGAACAACAAAAAAAAAATTGCTTGTTGAGGTTGCACGTAACCCAAGACCTCTTGGGCGTGTCGATCCTAATCGTGTTTTTGAAGAGTGACAGGAAACCCAAGAAAGAAGGGCTTGTCCAGCATCCCCTTGCTCTGTTTTCACTCATTGAGAGCGGACCGTGCACTTAGCGGCCGGTCAATCGACATGAGGTGGGAAAAAGCAACCTTGGTGTGAGCGCGAGGCCGCCATGGGGTGTGCTCGCCGAAAAGAGCAGAACTTGGGTGAAGAGAAGATCTTTCTCTAACTCAGATTGCAAGCTAAAGAAGAACCTCAAGACCCGCAAGAACCTCAAGAACTCAAGAACTCAAGAACCCAAGTTCCTTGTGAACTTAAGAACCCAAGACCACAAGAACCCACGACTTCAGTGGATGGTCATCACTCGAAGCGGAATGGATACTTCGCTTGGAGGTGATGAGCATGAGAGAGGCGCAGAAGAATTTTCCTCACCAGGAGGTTTTTCTGACCCTCCCCCTTCCCCATCTACACCAAGGATTGCACTAACTCCTATGGAGGCTTTCGACAAGATGATGATGAACAGGGAGTTCGAACGCAAAGCAAAAAAAGCAGAAAGAGTGGCAACCATAGATCGTAAATCCGCAGAAAGAATGGCAGCCATAGAGGGTGAGCACGAGCACGCACGCTTGGAAGCCAAAGCACGAGAAGCAAAGTTGGATCGCGAGAACAAAGAAAGAGAAGCAGAATTTAATCACGAGAACAAAGAAAGACAAGCAACATTTGATTGCAAGAACAAAGCAAGACAAGCAATGAACGACCGACACATGAAAGAGATGTTGCGACTCTTTTCTCAAGTGCATGCACAGATGCAAGAGATTTGGGAAAATGAAACTCTCTCAATCTCTTCTTCTCCAAAGCATGACACGCAGGATTTGCATGATGATAAGCATGATGAATTGCATGATAATGATGAGCATGATGATTTGGATCACGATGACAAGCATGATGATTTGTATGACTACGATGTGATTGTTCACAAGAATGATGGGTTAGTAGATGCTTTTTCTAATGAAGCTAACCTCATTGCAGATTCAATCAATCACGAAGAACTGATCTTGGCTCTCGAGCCTAGGTCCAAAGAACCCCCTCAGGAAGAACCGATCTTGGCTCTCGAGCCTAGGTCCAAAGAACCCTCACAGGAAGTACTATGTGTTTAAATGATTAGTCAGCATGCATTGTTTGAGTGTTTCATTCGTGATCGTTTCCTATATTTTAGTCAGTGTCTTTATGTAATCCCTTTTCATAGGCATGACATATTGTACGTTGAGCACGATTCACTCATGAATGAGCACGGATGTATAAGGATTACTCATGGAAAGATAAAATGTTTGCAGACACGGAAGCCACATTCCATGTCTCTTCCTTCGCATGACACAGTATCAGAAAAAGCACAAGAAAGATTGAGCATCAAGCATGGGCATGTCCATTGTGATTTGCCACAATTGATTCACTTGGATCAGAAAGTCACGATTCGACCCCATTGTTTGCGTGTGTTTGATGAACGGTTTGGCACTCCGTCTATCTGTTCATCTGAAATGCATGCACAGTTTTTTTGAAGGAATAGTATTTTTCCAGTCACTTTACATGGAATAGGTATGTTCATGGTTTTGTGTTGGAAGTGCTTTCAGGAATTTTCATCCTCGGAGATTCTTGAAGAAGGTAGACGCATGACTATAGACGAAGTTGAATCATTGAAGGAGACACAGACGACTGTGTCGCTTTCGGCGCGGCCCAAAGAAGCAAGCGTTGCAGACTTTATGAAGTTCAAGTATCGCATGACCCACGCATCAGAGTGGACCGGCGAAGAGTCCTTCACAAGATTCCAGACGCTGTTGGCGATCTCCCTCGACGCCATACAGTTCGGTACCAATACCTAACTTTGAAAAGGAGGGGATGTCACGTGACATATCTAACCCTATGTGTACGTCGACAAGCTACTTCATGACATGGGTTCAGTTCAGTTAGATTAGGACTTGATCTGGCACTTTTGTGAGCCTGTTCGCAGACCGTGCATATCCAGGCACTTAGATTAGATGCATATCCTCTGGTTGCACACAGCATGATCATCAGATTTCCATCAGAACCCATCAGGAGCATTTTTACAATGCATAGACTTATTTTCCCTACTTTTGACATTTTTCACTTATTATTTTTAAGTGACTTTTGTTGGAAACTGGGTAGGGCAAATTCACTAAGTTACTATATAAGAAAACCCAGCGCTAGCACTTTCTGGCAGAAGAGGTAGCAGGAGCACTTGCTCGACAAGCAACTTCTCAGCAAGACCAACCCCGCAACTGACCTAGCGTTTTCAGCCCATCTGAGAAGCTAGCGTTTTTGCAAGATAGATCAGCCCTGGCGTTTTTTGCACGGCAGATCAGCTCCGGTGACAACAGAAGACAGCGGACTCCCTAGCATTAGCAGATTCCACAGCAGATAGCAGTTTCAGCCCTAGCGTTTTGCATCAGCCTGAGACCATCAGCGTTTTTGCAGATCTTCGCGACAAGGCCTTAGTTAGCATCAGCGTTTTCAGTTTTCAGCAGTCAGTACCCACAATAGAACCCCCAAACCTCGCAGATCTCACCTTCCCGCAGCAGATCCTCGCCGCACGGTCAGATTCCACGAAGTTTGCAGATTCAGCCCGGACAACGCAGATTTCAGCATCTACGTTTTCAGCGCGTCGCCATCGCATCGTCGTCATCGACATTGTCGCCGACATAGAGTCAGAATTCAGCAGATAAAGATTTGCAAATTTCAGCCCTTAGCATTCTCAGATTTCAGCCCGTCTCGTCGTCGACATCGTCGGCAAGTCCAAGCATTGTAGAGATTTGTGCAATCACAAGTACACCGCTCTCGCCATAGAGAGTGGGGCCTTTGGAGGAGGGTTTGACAACATACTGGTGTCGTATTCTTCTCTCTCTATCTCTCAGTCTCAGTACCTTCATTCACAGTGTTCATCCACTTTGTTTGAGATCACTTGCACTCTCTCACTAAAGGAACGGAAGGCTCTCCCTTCCCTAAGTAAAAGGAACCTTGAGCACAATTCGGAGCACTCATCTTGAGCAAAGTTCAACATTCACTTCCGCTGCACCTTACACGTTCCTATTATGGACGTGCTATCACATGACAACGCTCTGCACATTCACCCAGAAGCGTGCCAAAGAATGAGCCCATGGCACAAATTTAAAGGCCCTTGGCCTATGAAAAGCAATTACATGAAAAGTTTCAAACTCAAAAGCAACTGGGCCAAAACCTGTCAGCACGTTTTGCGGAAATCCGTACAGGTGCCACGTCAGCATGTCAGTGCTTTTTGCAGATTGTCCATACAACTGCCACATCATCCGTTTCTATGCCAAAAGGGTCCCATAAGCTGGTGGGAACTTCTTCTGCTTCTTAGGGTTTAGGCCCCTCAATTGGGATGTGCAAGTTGGTTCCGTTCTTTAATGGCTTGACACGTGAGCAAGTTGTGACATCCCCCCTTCTTGAAAGAAGGTAATCGTCTGTGATTACTGTATATCTACAAAACAACTCAAGTAAAGTCAAAATCTCCGAGGGTCATTCCGAGGGACAATCAGGTTTCTCAATCCAAATTGGAGCTCTTGATATCCTGGGTCGTTGGCTTCCCAGAAAAATCTCATCCAATAAGGAGTCTCATTCCAGATCGGAGCTCTTGATATCCTGGGTCGTTGGCTTCCCAGACAAATCTCATCCAATAAGGAATATTCAGTGGTTGGCACATCACAATGCAACACAAATGCTCACATATGCATGCTACAAGACATAGAAACATAAAGCCGTCGATGAACATTGCCCCCGCAAACAACCATCTTGGTCCGAGCCATGATCTGTTCAACGACTCCCTCATCACTCCTCCCGCAAATAACCTAAAAAGGCCAGGGTAATGAGATATAGAAGCCTTTTACAACCAAACGTCCCCCAGACCGCGTCGTTTGGAGGTACTGAGAGTAACCACTGCTTAGACTTCTTAATACTCTCCCCGCAAATAGCCATCTAGGTCCAGGCCATGAGTAACAACAATACCCCCCCATAAATAAATAAACCTTCATAAGTTCAGAATAGCCTAAACTCACAAATTATAAGAGGGAAAAAAACACTCATAAAACTATAAAGCAAGGGACACAAGAAAAGAAAAGCGAAAACAAAAACAAAAACAAAAACAAACTAACTAAATCACTTTGTTTGCTACAAAACAAAACTAGATAAAACAAAACATTATTAACTTATTTTTATTTATTTTTTGTTTATAGAAAAGGCATTCGTAAAATAAGTTGACGTAACTTACTTGGCTTAAAACAAGTACTCAACTTTAAGCAAAAAAAAGATAGCAATCTTAAAAACTTAATTCTAGAAACTAAAGGAACACATTCTTAAGTCCTCAGGTAAGCTAAATACGAAATCGAAAAATGAATACTGCTACAAACCAACGAAGAGCAAAGATCCAAACTTCACAATATGTGACCTCAACTTCGCTGCTCGTCCAAACAAGAAGAAAACGATTATCACCTTTATCATGCATAGCTTGGTCAACAGCTATCACATCCCTACTCACGTCGCCAGTGCCCAAGAGTAGATGCAAGTTTGTATAGAGGTCATTCATGCTTTGAACGTACTCTACAAAACCAACGAGCTGAGTTTCTATCACCCTCCGAAGGTGATGGGCATACTTGGCCATGATAAAGGCTAGCATTTGTCAAGCTATAGTAAAAATATTAGAAGCGCTAGAGATCAAAAACAACATAAGGTGTTATTAAGCCAAACAATAAGTGGGCTTTTTAGCTCCCTGCTTCTATTGAATTTACTGTTGATTATCTTGAACATTCCAAAGGAAGAAACATTAAAAATAAACTTACTACGATGCAAAACTGAACAAACGTTTTTTATGATTCTTTTGAATGAGTATCCTTTTTCAACTAGTAAAGAAATAAGATGGCAAGATTGAACAAAAAAGAAGATTTACTAGCACAAAGACGAGAAAATCTAAATAGTTGAGAGCAAATGACACCGTACTTAGCTAGAAGACAAGTGATCGAAGAAATGTGAGGCATACGGATGATATTTAGATTGGCATATTTTGGTTCAAGGTGCTTATCATAGATATCTACTTCTAATCCCAAGGGAGTCTGAAAAATGTTAAGGTCTAAAAAGGCACAACAATCACTATTTGTGGTACAGTTAAGTTCACAAAACTCCTTAGGATAAATTCCTCCGCCTACAAAACTCTCCCTGAAAAGGAACAGCAAGATACCGATGATAGTGATTCCGAAGTTATTTATAGGTTCAGGAATCGACGAAGCAAGAACTACCAACTTATGGGGACCCCGTTCGATGAGGCCCTAAGTGACATAAAGGAAGAAAATAAAGCAGGATCCGAACACAGCGAAAACTGATGACGTGGCAGATTTTCGAAAATTGCGTTGGCATGATGATGTGGCATGCTGTACGGATTTCCGCGTTTTGCGTTGGCTGATGACGTGGCAGGCTGTACTGATTTTCGTAAATTACGCTGACAGCTTTTGGCATTGCTTTTTGGACCAGAAGCTTTTGAGTTTTAAAGGCTTTTTACTGTAACTGCTTTTCAGGTCAAGAACCTTTAAATATGAGGCTAGGGCTCATTCTCTAGCATACTTCCTGGAGAAGGTGCAGAGTCTGGAGTACCGGCTTCTACTATGTTGATGCAATATAAAGAAATACCGAAAGGGCGCCAAGGTTTGGGCCCAATACTCTCTGGGATGGAATTCCACCACTCCATGTCACGTGTCGTCTCTCTCTTTCAGTTCAGTTGTTATTGAAGTGTGAAAAGTTTGTTCAGTCTGTTCTTTTCTATTAGCATGTGGTGCCCACCTTGTGACAGGGCATCAGTCTTTGGGGCCAATATCTCTAGGCACGGAATTCCGCCGGGCCATTGTCGAATGTGAACTGTGAACTCTGAACTATTTGAAGTGATTATTTGTGGTGTCGTGGTAGATTCTCAACTTGGAGTATCCAAGTCTGTTATAGTGGTATCAGAGCACGGCCGATTTCTCTTCTACGGGAAATCCGATCCCTTTTTTTTCCGCGGCACTTATGGCTTCAGGCAAAGATCAGTCAACTCCCTCTGCATCCGGAGATGCGGGAAGGGATCACAAGGAAGATTCATGCGAGGAGTATGGCCCGCCTCGGCCTACTCAGACGGAGCGTCAAGAGATGGAGCGTCGACCATTGATCGGCGCTGCAATAAAGATGATGCTCAATTTTGCCAAGGATTCGAAATTGGTAAAATATATGAGCAAGACTTCTTTCAAGGAGGTGCACACGCAGTGCCAGACGACCACAAAACCACCCCGAAAACCCGCTCCCAAGAAACCTCCTACTCCCAAGAAGTATATAGAGAAAGCATTAGAAGAGGTGGTTGATGCACGAATTACTCAGCTTTTTGACGCGCAAAACAAAGTTAAAAAGCACGACAAAAAGCAGAAGGAAGGCACTGACTTCCCGGGTTATTTGGGTCGTCAGTCGACATTTGAAAAGGCAAGAAAGCAGAAGAAGCGTGTTCGATTTGAAGGAGTACCCAGTTCTTCTTCTTCTTCTTCTTCTGATAGTTCTTCTAGCTCATCTGGCTCGAGCGAAGAAGACAGAAAAGGCAAAAAGCGAAGCAAAAAAGCCTAAATCTCGCCCCGTGATTGACAGTTCTACAAGGACTCGTCTATAGACAGTTCGGACTCTGATGACAACAACAATTATGCAAAGAAGAAGAATTTTTACAAAGCCAACTAGTATGACTTTCTGGAAGACATAAGCAAGAAAGTCCGAGAGTTTAAGGAAGGTGGACAGTCAATTAAATTTGACACGTTTTTGGTTATAGAGATGCTTCGAAGGCTTTGTCTTTTGTACAACAGTTTGACATCGCTTTCGCGGGAGGGCGTTACTCAGAGCACTCCAAGATTCGGAGAGCTGCCTCTAATTTTAAGGAGAATGCTCGAACTTCGTGGTCCACACTTCTATTAAACAAGACTGCGCCAGTTAAATGGCTGAAATTCAAGAGGCTTTTTATTTCTCCTTGGCTGATCGAGAGTATGAACGCGATATACGCACTGCTTGGAATCATCTTCGGATGACCAAGAAGGATACAGTGGACGCTTATTGCGAGAGATTCTAGAGCTCTTTTCTACCCGCCTCTTCATTTAAGAAGATCTCGTTCAAGGAACAGATTGAGCGGTTACCTTGGGACTACCTACAGAGATCCGAGATCACTACTTGGAACAAAAGTCAGCTTCCATTTAGGAGTTGATGAGTCATGCGAAACGGGGTTTTGCCATTCACTCAGGCAGTTTGACCTACCCCACCGATGAGATCATGACACAAAGAGCCGAACAGACTTCGACAAATGAAAGTAGAAAGAGGAAGAGCAACCCAGAAAAGAAGGATGCACGACCCAAGCTGCCAGGCGAGTTACCACTCGCTCGTCCTGAAGATCATACCATTGATCTGATACCTGATACCATGTGAGCCGAGCCCAGAACGAAGAGATTATGAACCAAGTGAAAGACCTCTTCGAAAAGGGTCTTGTCCAACCTAGTACTTCATCGTATTGCTCTCTAGTGTTGTTGGTGGTGAGAAAGACGGATCTTGGAGAATGTGCATCGATTATAGAGCTCTCAACAAAATCACCATCAAGATTTCCGATTCCTAGAATCGATGATATACTTGACCGATTTCAAGGATCCTCGTGCTTTAGCAGGATCGACTTGAAAGGTGTACATCATCAGATCCGAATCGCGCCGGTAGATGTCTACAAGACAGCTTTTCGGACAACTTTTGGGTTATTTGAGTTTTTGGTGATGCCTTTTGGCCTAACCAATGCTCCGACGACATTTAACCAGATGATGGACAGGATTTTTCGAGAGTACAGGCTATTTGTTGGCACTTTTTGTGACGATATCATTGTTTTCTCCCAGAATGAGGCAGAACATAGAGATCATTTGCTTCAGGTCTTTCAGGCATTACGAGATCACAGGTTAGTGACTAATGCGTAGAAAAGTGAATTTTTCCTACCAGAGATACACTTTTTGGGACACATTGTGTCAGCAACAGGAGTGCAAATCGATACCGCCAAGATAGAGACTATCCGTAATTATCTTGATTTGAAGAATGTCCATGAAGTTAGAAGCCTCTTGGAATTGTGTTCATACTATAGGCGGTTCATTAGAAAGTTTGCAGAGATTGCTTCCCCTTTGCATATCTTGACACAGAAAGGAGTCCCTTTCTCATGGGGATCCACAGAGGTGACTGCCTTTCAGACTTTGAAAGAGAAATTGACTACAGGACCAGTTTTGACTTTGTCGGACTTGCAAAAGCCATTTGAAGTATATTGTGATGCTTGTGGTCGTAGTCTGGGTGCGGTCTTAATACAAGAAGGCCATGTCATTGCTTACGAGAGCCGATTGTTCTCAAGGCCGGAATTGACAGCAGAGATTTATGGGAAAGAGCTTTTGGCGGTTATCCATGCTCTTACTCGGAGGTGGCATTACCTACTCGGAGCGGATTTTGTTGTCTTTGCAAACCATCAGAGTTTACACTCCTTGTGACAGAAGCAGCTATCGGAAAAGTAGATGCGGTGGGCGAACATCTTGTCACAGTTTCACTTCCAGAGTGTCCATGTTCAGGGACAGAAGAATTTGGTGGCCGATGCTTTGTCTCGGAAGCCGTTGGTTCTAGCTATTTCCGCGATACATCATAGGAGCTTCGAGGATATGGTCGACCAATATGCCACATATATAGATTTTGCAGACGTTTTCACACGGATACGGGATGGGGAGACAATAGCGGGATATTCCATTCGGGATGGCTACTTGATGAGGAAAACCATGGTGTGCGTTACACAACCGTTAAGGGAAAAGGTTATGACCGAATGCCACTGTCCACCTTTTACGGGTCACCGCGGCATTGCTACCACCATGAAAGGGGTAGAGAGATATTTCTTTTGGCCGAGACTCAAGAAGGATGTGGACGAATTTGTGCGCAGGTGCTTGGTATGCTAGAAGGTCAAGTTTGACAGGCATAAAGCACAGGGATTGTTACAACCTTTGCCCATACCCACCCGCCCCTAGGAAAGTATTGCAATAAATTTCATTTTTTATCTCTCGAGAACACAGAGTGGTCACAATGGTATATGGACTTTTATTGACAGATTTAGCAAGCAGGTTCATTTCATTCCAGTGAAGAAAACAATCAAGCCTGATCACTTAGCGAGACTGTTTGTGGCCCAGATTTTCAGATTACATGGCATGCAAGGGACGATTGTCTCCGACAGGGACTCCAGATTTACGAGTTTGTTTTGGAAGGCAATTTGGGAGAACATTGGCACGCGGTTGCAGTTCTCGTCATCTTTCCACCCGCAGAGACTAACAGGCAATCTGAGATTGCCAATTCAGTGGTTTTAGATTTATTGAAGTCTTATATCTCGATCAAAAGACTCAATGGGAAAAGTATCTACCTTTGGTGGGATTTGCCTACAATAACAAGATACACTCTTCGACGAGGAAGGCGCCATTTGAGATTATTGAAGGTGCCGTGAAGGTTCCACCCTTCCTAAGCATGAAAGATAAGATTTTTGAAGCTGATGTGTACACGCGCGACTTAGACAAGGCTTTTGCCAAGGTCCGCGAGGCTTTGCAGAAATCTCAGGAAAGACAAAAAAAAGGAAGCAGATCGCCATCGTCGCGATTTGAAATTGAAGGAGGATGATTGGGTGCTCTTAGGTTTTGAGAAGGCACGCCTGAGAAAGAAGAAGGGAAAGGAGAGCCTTTTTCCAAAGCTTAGTATGAGATACTACGGACCTTTCTAGATCTCCAAGAAGATCAATGATGTCTCCTTCCGACTGAAACTGCCTGACACTTGGAGGATTCACAATGCATTTCATGTGAGTCTCATGAAACCTTTTAAAGGTGATGTGCCTGAAGATGCGGAGCCCGATGAGCAACCCGAAGTGGAAGAAAACGAGGAGATCCTTGTTCCTGAACAGATTTTGGCACATAAGGACAGAAAGAATAAGGGTAAAGTAAGAAGGCAGTTCTTGGTTAAATTCAAGAACTATCCTGCATTGGATGCGAAGTGGATGGAGGAGAAGGACCTAGCAGATACTCCTCAGATTGTGAAACTTTACCTTAAAGCTTTTGGTTTAGCATAGTCTACTCCAAATGAAACCCCCAATTCAGCTTGGCCAGAGATCTGCTGCATTGGGTTGCACAAGAGAGGAGTTACTCCGTTCCTTTGTCAACAGATGCCTTGATTTTTAGAATACTAGAGCCACTGATGTCTCTTTGAGCTTCAAGGATACTGAGAGATGACAGTATTCTGTTGTGTGACTTTATGAAATGAAATTCCGAAATATGAAACTGATTTGTTCTTGACTTGTTTTTAAGTGCAGGAACTGATAGACAAAATGACTGCAGCATTTTGGTATGAATGATCTCGAATAGACATGGTTGCAATAGGGGTTAGTCAATCGGGTTTCTTTACTTGTAGCAACTCAACTTTAATCGTAGCGTAGGGTAGGGATTGTTGGTGCCATTGCACATTTATTTGATTGGGCATCTATGAGGTCCTGAGTGGATCTAGATGCGATTGCTAACTGCATTGCCGATAAATCATAGTCTAAGATTCGAATGAATGTTGAATGTGATTTGTCATGTGATGTCGTGTGATGTGGCTGTCGATTGGTACATGTGCTAGATGTGTGTTCCTAGTGCGTCGGTACTAACAGTCAGTGCCTGCTAAGGCAGTTTATAGCTTCTTTCTGTTTTGCAGGCGTAATCGAGGGAAATTACAGTGCTTTCAAGAGGGGGGTATGTCACAAAATGGTGACGTGGCTACAAGCATGGACATTCCCCGCATGGGCAGCCCCAAACAAGGACTCCCGGAAATGCTCCTCCTGACGTGGCACTGCAGATCTGCGAAACCAGGAAACCTGTTGCTGACGTGGCATTCCGTAAAATCTAACACAAAATGCGGGCGTCCGTATTGCTGACGTGGCAGCACTTTGGGGCAATTTTTCAGCTACGCAGAACAGCTTGCTTTTTCTACGCAAGAATTGAGAGAGCGAAAGCCTTTTTGCTTTATTTTGGGGCTCAAGAGAGCTTGAGAGAGAAAGAGCCTTTGCTTTATTTTTCAAAGCTTTTAATGCTTTTTATTTTTCAGCTTTTGGGCTCTATTTTTAGCATCCCTTGTATTCTTTAAATAAGCAGGTAGGCCTCTCACAACTCAAAGCATCTAGACGCAGAGTCTGAGTATGAGCGCCTGCCCGTACTCTTGTACTTTGAACACATATTAATACATAAAGAAATACCGAAAGGGGCGCCAGTCTCTGGGGCCAATATCTAGGCACAGAACTCCGCCGGGCCAGTGTCGAATGAATTGTGAACTGTGAACTGTTTGAAGTGATTATTGGCGGTATCGCGGTAGATTCTCGACTTGGAGTGTTACACATGGTCCATAAGCTCTTGAATAGTCGAAACAAGCCTCGACAAACAATGTTCCTGTGGCGGTGATGGTAGCCCCTAGATATACCAATCAAACTAGACCTCCAAGGTTATCAGTTTGAGAAGAGACACCTATTGAGAGATGTCGAGAAATTTAAAGTTTTAATCTGCTAGGGTTTCTGTGGCAAGCGTTTCAGGATATCCCACTCTACAAGAGGCTGCACTCCGAAGAAAGATGTCAGAAAGCATGTAACTTCGGGCAAAAATTTTCTTGAAAGCTAGCCAAGTCCTTGGAGTGTGCGGCTTGGTAGCTATAGACATCCACCACTACATGGCACTGCCTCTGAGAAAAAACAACAGCTTGAAATATCTTTGATCCTTCTCTTGCAAGTGATCTTTATGGCTTATGCCTTGTTAGACGGAGCAATGAAGACGGGAGCGCGCCCGATGCGGGATGAAGTAAGGGTGGAGTAACTAATAAGTCAACGGTCGGGCCATGAAGATTCTTGAATAAAATTTCCATTGAGCTTCGGAAACGCCACTTTGCTCTGTCCGCTCTAGGGTAGGGCCACGAAGATTCTTGAATAAAATTTCCACTGAGCTTCAGAAACACCACCTTGCTTTGTCTGCTCTTTGGTAGGACCGGTATGCTTTTAGAAAAGCACACCCCTGAAGCTCTGATACCACTAACACGGGAACAAGCACCACATGCCAATGGAGACGAACAGACCCAAGAGAGCACTGGCCCCAAATCTTGGCGCCCCTTTCAGTATTTCTTTATATTGCTTCAACTCAATACGAGCCGGACTCCACGCTCTGCACCTTCACCCAGTAGCGTACCAGAGAATGAGCCCATGGCACAAATTTAAAGGCCCTTGGCCTATGAAAAGCAGTTACATAAAAAGCTTCAAACTCAAAAGCAATTGGTCCAAAAGCTGCCACCAGCAGTGCGAAAATCCGTATAATTGCCACGTCAGCATGTCGACGCGTTTTGTGGACTGTCCGTGCAGCTGCCACGTCATCACTTTCTACGCCAGAGATTGTTTTGTGTGTGTATTGCTCTTGCTTTATTTTTAGGTCGCTTGGGCCCCATCGGACAAGGTCCCATAAGTTGGTGGGAAGAACTTCTACTTCTTAGGGTTTAGACCCCTCGAGAAATGGATTTCATCCTAGCTCCTCTTGCAAGACCGGGCAAACCTTGTCCAATCTATTTCCTTCCCAGGCTTCATAAGCCTACCTTCACCTGATCCATTACTCATACAAGTGATACTTATTTGACACGAATCGTGATCATTATGACTTATTTAGCCATTACATCCAAATCTCATTGATCTCTAGCGGATGTCTTGATGTACTAAATCTTGTCATTTCAAGATTCAGATCACCTCACGTGCAAACGGAGATAGCATGCTGCAGATATTTCACCTCACACATACTCAAATACACACACATTTGCAAGAGTCCATAAATAAACTAGTTTTGAGATATTCCAACCATAGCATTGACATATCATGGTAAACAATCTATGTACATCTCGTATAAAGTCCACCCCCAAAATGTCGAAGACCAATTGGTTGATTCTACCTCATTCTTGGCAATCTATGACAAAGAAGTGGAGTGGCTACTCTCTTGTGCAATATGCACTGCACCAAATTCAACGTGCTAATCGACGTGCACTTTTGGAAAAGTTGCAATTAAACCAAAAGCCCAAGGTTCAAGGAGTATTTGTCAAGTCCTCCACGTCCACTTTGCATCAAGAATAGGTTAGTTCCTCAACTAGACCAAGTGTTTCCAGGCCAGCTTACCCTCCACTTTCCTTTCACCTCAACTAGACCAAGTATTTCCGGACCAGCTTACGCTTCACTTTCCTTTCCTTGTGTGCTAGGACATGTTCAAGTAAAAGAATCTAATCAGTTTCTTCTACCTCCAGTTGCTCCTCTTAGCTCTCTCTCCTCTGGCACTTCCCCCTTGAAAGATCGTAATGACTCAAATGAAAAGCATTGTGAATCTTCAAAAGTATCTAGCAACTTCAGTCTATGATACGCATGTATCTAGCTTCCTCCATAAGGTACCAAGTCAATCAAGGTTCAAGGTTATTCAGGTCTTGTTAACTTCCATATTACGAACCTTCCTCGCCCAGACATTCGTTTGGGCCCTAGTTTTACAAGAACTCTGCAATCTTGGATTCTTGAAAGAAAATCATTATTCCAACTCAAAAGAAAGACTAATGCTGTGGATGCGAAACCCTCATGCCAGTAATTACTCTGTGGGATTCCATAACAAATACCACTTCGTATTAGTCAACTGAGTCAGAGTTTCTGGTCGTGAGCCAATCCGATCATATCAGAGGGAGAAGGAGGTGGTTTTTGTTGTTTTCAACTCACAGGGCCTTTGGCATAACTACTTATGCAGAAAGGCTTCATTTTTTAGCTCTTACTTCGAAATATGAGGCGATATTGCTCACATTTGTGGTCTGTTGCTTTGTCTCTGCTCGATAGTCAAGATACTGTCAACGAGCGAGCCCTTCCATGGTTGTCTGCTTTCCCTCTCTCCATAGATGTCGAGGCTTATGAGTCCCTTTGTACGCGTCTTTTAGATAGGCCTTATGTCTGTCCTCTTGTAATCATCTTCTATTGATTAAAAGTTCAACCATTACAGGAAAAAAAAGAGGGAGCATTCAGGGTAGTAGAGGGAAGACAAAATACAAAAAGCTTTTTAACCCAGACATCTCAAGTGCAATAATTCTTACAAGATTCTGCCAAGTCCACTCTCCTCCACGAGAAAGAGGAATCACATGGTCTAACGTCAGATTTTCACGAGTGCCACAGTACCTGCAGAAAAAGTCGACTCAAAGTAAAATCACAGGGCAGAAGTGCACTCCTGGAACAATTTACCCACAGTTGCACCAACTGCAGGAGTAGCTAAAGACAGGCATGCAATCCTTAATAGGAACAATGAGGAAAGAAAGTTATTGGCTTACTGGCATCTAAACCTGTCTCGTAAAAAAATGTTCTTCCGGTTCAGAGTTAACTTCACCTTGGAATGTACCGGTTTGTGTAGATAGTCAGTGATCTAAAAGATGCACCAATAGAAAAGAATAACTCATAAAAAGCCCTTACAAGGTGCGGTCAGCTTTTAAATTACAGAGCTGAACGAAGCAGCAGACAAGTAAGATAAGACACACTCACACGTAAAACAGCAGGAATGGCAAAAGGTTTGCTTGGCGAACTGATAACTTCGTCATAATATTCAAGCACATCAGCCTGCAACAAAAGACACGATAACTCAGTAGCTACAGACTTCTGCAAACAGTTAATTCAGCAAGCACAATCTTCTCACAAAAAGTACTAACACTTCAAGCTGCTAACCTTTTCAAGTACTTCCAAGCAAAGAGCTCGCCTCCAGCATACAACATTTATGGGTCTGTGCTTCACAATGAGGCTAGAAATTAATTTCCAAAAGTGACAAAGTGCATCATAAGCCACAAACCTTTGATTGCAGCAAATAGCCACAATGACATTATGCCAAACAAGCGGACGCATACAGGCTATAGAAACGACATTTAGTGGAGACCTTTTGGAGATAAACAAGCAACATCAATGAAAACAACCTTGAAAACTTAGTGAAGCAATAAAAACCATCTCAACACAAGAAAATTTGAAATCATCCACGCAAAAAAACTTCCCCACTTCTTGAGCATTCTCTTCTACACTCAAACCAGTGACAAATACTATGTACCAAAAGACAAAACCACAACAAACTATGGATACTCAATGTAGGCATAAAGCTCTGAGCATATGCATGAAATAGCCATGCAAAAAGTTTTTATGACTTAGTAGGCGCAAGAAAAGAGTATCGATACCAAAACACTATGTGAAACTGTCTCTGTCCATAGTGAAAAACCAACATTAAGTAAGATAAGCACCAGAGAACATTAGTAAACAAAGATACCAATACCAAAACACTATGTGAAACTGTCTCTGTCCATAGTGAAAAACCAACGTTAAGTAAGATGAGCACCAGAGAACATTAGTAAACAAAGATCACAATAAATTGGAAGCACTTGAACTGAAGAAGGGGCAGCCAAAAAAACAGCTTTTGCAAATGTGTGGGGTGCTCATATAAACTTGCAATTCGTTTGCATCCTCATCCTTGCCTAAAAGCAAATACAGTTAATATATGCCAAGCACATGTGAATGGCTACAATTGCAGCTCCAAATTCTACTTAATTGGAAGGAAAACACAACATCTCTAAATCCCACTTCCGTCATGACCACCTTGCACTCTCCTACTCCACTAGGCCACATCCACCAGTTGAGAACACTACTATGAAGCTGAAATAAACACAGATGTCTCAACTTTTGGGTAGTTTTTTAAGCTTCAAGTCCCAAGGCCAGATTTTTGAGAGGTAATTTGTACTCTCTCTCATGAATTTTGTTGCTTGCCGATGGCATTTTCTCTTGCTCAAAATAGTCAACACCAAGCCGCTTAGAAAAGCCTTGAGCTCCCAACCAAGCTAAAGGCTTCTTTGGTGGACGCTTGGAGAAACTCCAAAGTAACATTCTTCTCAATCAATCAATCTCAACTTGCATGGATCATGACCTCCTTATCAAATGCAGCGGAAATGAGAGAGAGGTAGAATCAAGCAATCACACAAATTAGAGTCCTTTGTTGTTAAGCTTGCATTAGTGAATGAGACTTTGTGGTAATGATGTTCTCCTACTTAGAATCAGTAGAGAGATGTATGGAGAGATATATCACTCAAAAAGATAAGCAGACCTATGCGGAGACATGAAGATTTGCTATACAGAATGTGCCAATGTGGTGATCACATAGAGAGAGTCAAAGAGATGTGGCAGTGGCAGAGAGAGAGAGAGAAGGGGGGGGGGGGGGGGGGCAACCAACCCTCTCAAGGGCCCCCCACCCCATTACCAAAGTAGTACTAGCTTTTTCTTGCATAAACAACTTATACACAAATGATACACCCCAATGCAAGACTTGGCCCGGCTGCAGCAAAACACAAGCGAAGGGAGAAGATGATCTTGGGAAAAACACGCTAGAGATGGGGCTGAATGGAGCGCTAGCAGACCTGAGGGTTGAGGCTTGAAAATGGCTGCTTTTTTTAGGGATCTTGTGGCCTAGAGCATCTAGGGCAAATTCTTTGTTTTAGTATTACTTAAAGCTACGTGACTCGAAACTCAATAGTTGAAGAGCAAACTTGACTCAAACACTAACAACTCAGATGAACTGATTGATTGAATGAAACTATGTTACAATAGTCTCCTTATATAGGAGACGAACATACATGACTAGTTACGTAACATGAGGTAGAGACACCTCCTTTCGGCAAATAGACCTATCCTTTGACAAAACAATCGGCCATTTGATGAAGAGGCACGACTGATCGGCGAAAGGATGAGCCAGTCGTCGAAGGGGTGTGGCACGGCCTTTGGGGGAGAGCCATGACCATTCGACTATAGGGGTTTTTGGTTAGTCATTCTCTGAATCTACACCCATGATGAACTAGGAACTAAGAAGGTAATGTGATGATAGTCATGAAATCGTTACATTCCCTCCCATTTAAAACAAGAGCCACTGTCTAAACTATGACTTGTAATGTTGATAGTATTTTGGAAAAGCATTGAATCTTCAAAATTTTCGAGTTGTCTGGAACTTCAAGATTCTTGAGTATCTTCATTGTAAACATCTACTTTTGATGAAGCCTCTTAGGTTATATTGCTAAATCCCATGTCCTTGCATCGTTCGAAAACTTCTTTCTTATATTTTGCTTCAACACTTAGACCATTAGAGGAGAAGTTTCCGCCTGAGTGACAATGGAATCCAAGATTATAATATATATTCCTTGATAAGGTCAAAATAGTCTGAATTTACGAAGTAATATTTTGCTTCAACACTTCGACCATTAGAGGAGAAGTTTCCGCCTGAGTGACAATGGAATCCAAGATTATAATATATATTCCTTGATAAGGTCAAAATAGTCTGAATTTACGAAGTATAAGAGAGAATAAACACTCACAAAAATACAAAAGCAAGGGACACAAGAAATCAAAAAAAGGAAAAACTAAATCATTTTATTTGTTACGAAACAAAACTACATGAAACAAACCATTATTCACTTAAAAATGCTTTTAGAAAAGGCATAAGCAAAGTAAGTTAAAGAAGCTTACTTGACTAAAACTTGAAATAAGTACCCAACTTTAAACTAAGAAGGATAAGACATCAGAAAGACTTAATCCCTAGAAATTAGACTCCACACGACAAGTTCTAAAAGAACGAATTCTTAAGAAATGAACACTACTACGAACCTACCTATAAGAGGCAAAACATAACCAAAGCAGTACAATGTTAAAAACTTGACAATAAGCGACCTTAACTTCGTTGCTTGTCCAAACAGGAAGAATAAGATTATCACCTTTAACACGCGTAGCCTGGACAACAGCTATGACACCCCTACTCACGTCATCGATGCCCACGAGTAGGTGCACATTTTAACTTACTCTATAACAAGCAAGGTACAACAGTCAGGCCTATGATTTTCTTCCTGCCTAAGAGAGTCCCCCTTCACATATTTAAAGGTCCCTCGCCTTGAAATGCAAATGCTATGAAAAGCTCTGCTGCCCAAAGCTTCAGTATCTAAAATTTGGCGCCGTCTGGCTGTTTTGTAAATCGCAGCAGACCGTATAGTGCCACGTCAACAGCTTTCGCGATTCGTGCTAATCCGCAAAGCATCCACGCCAACAGTTTTTAGGTCCTTTGCTTTCTCGGCTAGTTTCTCCATAAGTTGGAAGTCTTTAGTGGCTCTAACCAGCTAGGGGTGCCACGTCACCAAACTTGTGACATATCCCCCTCTTGAAAGAAGAGTAATCATCCGCGATTAAACCTCCAAAACTCAATCCGATTCTTTAGCCGACACTACCTTTATGCATACATGCCAATAATAGACAGCAAATTCTCTAGCATGCAATACAACAATACAATTCCACAATCAGATTTTCATACAGTCATCTCATCCGCGTCGGAGCTCTTGATATTACAGCATAGCAATGTTAGCCGTCACACCCAGTTTAAAGGGGTGTCTCGATGCACTAAGATCACATATCCACGCAATCTCATCCTCCACCAGATTTATAAGCTTCACAAAATGCTTTATAGATAACACAGAGTTTATGTGAGCAAACACGTAACATAGAATATCCAGATTCAACCAAACGCTTCATAAACCCAAGTTAACGTCGTTCAGAGGGTTCTCATGTACAACCAAAACGCTCCTCAAACCAAAGTCTAGGTCATTCAGAAGCCATGTAAAACCAAACGCTCCCCAGACCAAAGTCTGCATCGTTCAGAGGGTTCCCATGTACAACCAAACGTTCCCATGTACAACAAAACGCTCCCTAGATCGCAATGTGCATCAAGTGTGCGTCACTCCGAGGTTTCTAGTTGTACGCTCGAAGGTTTCCAGTTACAACTAGACGCTTTCCACATTGTAGCCTACATCGTTTAGAGGACCAAATACAACTAGACACTACCCAAACCGTAGCCTGCATCGTACAAAGGTTCTCAAAACCAGAATTTAAAACAGAATCAAATATACTCAATCAACACCAAGGCAAGTTTAAAACTAAAAAATTTGTTTCAAACAATTTGCAAACAATATTCTCAAAAATTATATAAATACACAAAGCAAAACTAAAATCATTCAGGGTTGGTTTGGATTAGTCAAACTTGAAGGACGATTAGCTTGTCATTTTGTCTCAAAGTAAATGTTCTATTCCAGATCCGAATAGTAGCATTGTTCTTCTCGTGCCAAGGCATGCCCAAAAGAGCGTCACAATGTACTAACGTCATGATGTGGAAGTCTACCTTACCGTGGTCCCCTTGAATGGTGACAAGAAGGGCTCCAAAGAGTGTTACAACTTTACTGGTACCCCGTATGGCTAGCTCGGTCTCCATGGCTCCAACAAACTGATCATACTCAAAAGTCCCTCTGCTTGAGAAACTCCAAATGAATGAAATTATCGGTGGCTTCGGGATCGACGAAGATAAGTGCCTTGTGGCCACTAATATTTAAATAGACTCTACACAATTCTTTGGAAGCATACAAAACCAAGATGCCGTAAACACCTCGGACAAGTTGTGTGTGTGTGTGTGTGAGAGAGAGAGAGAGAGAGAGAGAGAGAGAGACAACACCAAAACGCTGATATTGTGAAGAACGCGCTTATTATGTGTGTTTATTCATACTTAAACTTAGATGAAAACTGAACTCTGAACAGAACTTGAGAACAAGAGACTCAGAGACTGAATGTGTTTGATTGATTGAAATGTGTTGCAATGGCGTTCTTATATAGAATCTGAAGAGACACGATGAAGAGACGTGACCATAGGTCAAAAGACATGACCCTAGGCCAATAGTCGTATCCCTATGCTGTAGTCGTGTCCCACTGCTGTAGAGTTGTGACCATTCGGCGTAGAGGTGCAGCCATTCCCCGAAGAGGCATGGCTATTCGCCGAATAGGTGCGACTCTTGGGCGAAGAGGCACATCCTTTCGAGAATTGGGGTCTCTGATCTGGTACATCCTCGTATCTGCAAGAGAACCAAGCAAGATATGTAATACAATCATGAAGAACATGTCACAATCGTGACATTCCCTCCCATTTAAAATAAAACCCTGTGTATTAACTTATAAACATTCGTTTATCAAAGAACTCTTGTAGAAGCTGAGGGTATTGTTGCATCTCTTCATCCGTTTGCCATGTAAAATCTGCTTCATCAAGATCCATCCACTTGACTAGGAATTCTGTAGTAATCTTCCGTCTTGTCTCTTTCTAACGAACATCAAGAATAAGTTCTGGAACTAGAATCAAGTGTTCTTCCTCTATTTCTGGAACATAGGATGAGTCATCTGGAATAACTGAATCTCCTGGAATATATTTCTTAAGCCAAGAAATATGAAATGTTGGATGAATCTTTCCCCATGCTGGTGGAAGTTCAAGTCTGAACTGACTGTAGAATACTTCTTCAAAATCTTGAATGACCATAATATTTGGCCGTAACTTTGGAAAAACAGACTTCGTTGTCTTATATCGATGCGAAGCAACATATAGTAACACCAAGTCACCTTCTTGAAACTCTGTATGCGACGATGTTTATTTGCTTGCTTTTGATAAGTCTATCGAGCATGTGCCAACTTGTCCTTGATCTGGATAAGAATATCTTGCATTTCATTTACCAATTGGTCTGCCAAAGCAACCTTATGTTGTATCACAAAATTTGTAGGTATCAACGGAGTATGTCCGAAGGCTGCTTCGAAGGGAGTATGTCCGAAGGCTGCTTTGAAGGGAGTCGTGCCAATTGCTGAGTGAAAGGAGTTATTATAAGCAATCTCCACCGATGGCAAATAATCTTCCCAAGAATTAAGTCGAGTCTGTATATAATGTCGTAACATTTCCTTCAATATTTGATTCACTCGTTCAGTTTGCCCATCAGTCTATGGGTAATAAGCTGAACTGAATACAAGATTCGTTCCCAATGATTTGAATAAGGAGGTCCAAAAATGTCCTGTAAACTTTGGATCTCGATCTGAAATGACTGATTTTGGTAATCCGTGGATTCGAAATATATGTTGCAATAATGAAGCAATATCTGGTGTTGAAGCAATAAATCTGCAAGGTATGCAATGTGCCATTTTGGAAAATCGATCCACTATCACCAATATCTGATTATTGCCTTTGGAAGATTTGAGCAACGTTGTGATGAAGTCCATGATGATGCTTTCCCAGCATTCATTTGGAATTGGTAAAGGCTGTAACAATCCTTGTGATAATTGTCGTGACGCCTTTATAGTTTGGCAAGAGTGACAAGCTTTGACAAAGTTCACCACATCTTGCTTCATTTGAGGCCAATAATAAACAGCTGTCAATAGTTTGTACGTTTTATTGATGCCGGGATGAGAGCATGAGGTACTTCATGATGTTCTTGAATAATCATTTTTCGCAAACGCGAATTATGTGGTACACAAATTCTCTCCTCATAATACAACAGATTATCCTGCATTGTATAAGCTGCAACGCGGGTTCATTTCTGCCTATGTAGGAGTGTTTGTTCGAAGCGCTCGAAAAATTTCAACAAAATCTCAATCAGTCAAGTATTCATTCTTAAAACAATCCGGAATATCAAATGTAATTGTAGAAATTGCCATATTCGTAGCTTGAGGCATTCTACTAAGTGCATCTGCTACCGAATTCTGAAGTCATGGCACATATTCAATGACCATGTGGAAATTTGCTAAAAATTCCACCCAACGTCCTTGTCGAGGGTTCATAACTGGTTGTGTAAAAATATACTGCAATGATTGATGATCCGTCTTGACAACACAGTCAGCTCCCAAAAGGTAATGTTTCCATGTACGATATGCATGGACAATGCCTATAAACTCTTTGTCTTAGACTGGATAACGGATTTGTATAGCAGTAAACTTCTTGCTATCAAATGCAATAACCCCGTCATTCTGCATTAAGACACCACCAGAAGCACGATCTGAAGCATCTGTCATCACAAGAAATGGTTTTGTAGGATCCGCAATGGCCATGATTGGAGTAGTTGTTAAGGCATGTTTGAGATCATTAAAAGACTTTTCTGCTTATGAAGACAAGGTAAGTTTGTCAAACTTCGTCAACTCTGATAGAGGAGCAGCAATATCCAAAAATTTATAAACCTTGGTATGATAGAAATTTGCTAATCACGAACATATTGTTGTTGGAAGAGGCCACTCCATAATGACTTTGATTTTCTGAGGGCCAATTGCTATTCCATCGGCTGATATAACATGACCAACTTACCAAGATACTTGATCCGATCCTTGAAAAACTCACTCTTTTTCTTGTTAACATAAAGCACATTAGTCCGTAATACCAATGACACCAAACGAAGATGCTCTTTGTGTTCAACGATATCTTTGCTGAAAACCAGAATGTTATCCAAGTAGATGATGACAAATTTATCCAGATATGGACCAAAAATTTCATTCATTAAGGTCATAAATGATGCAGGAGCATTGGTTAATCCGAAAGGTATTACCAGAAATTCATAATGTCCATACCTTGTTTTGAATGTCGTTTTATACTCATCACCTGCTTTGATTCTGATTTGATGATAACAAGACTTCAAGTTGATCCTCGAAAATACTTCAGCATCCAAAAGTTGGTCAAACAGTTCATCAATCCGTGGAAGAGGAAATTTGTTTTTTATTGTTAATTTGTTTAACACGCGGTAGTCAATACACAAGCGCATCGAACCATCTTTTTTCTTAACCAACAAGACTGGAGCACCAAAAGGACTTTTACTTGACAAATGTGACCTTTATCTAGCAATTCTGCTAGTTGTCTCTAAATTTCATGAGATTCAGAATATGAGACTCGATAGGAGCTCGTGTAGGCGGCGCACTACCAGGAATTAGATCAATCGGATGATACACTGGTCTACGAGGAGGTAAGGTGCTCGGCAAGCCATAAGGAAAAAGATCCAAGTATGGTTTATAGAATGGTTGCTCAAGGTAAGCTGCTGGCTTTGGTGCAAGTTTGGATTGAATTGTATCAATTGCAACATCGTCAATGCTACGTATCATTAAAAGTGTTGTAGAATTATCGGGTTTTCGTACCATCCGTTTAAGTTGCAATGCAGAAACGATAGTCACCGGTTGTACACGAAATAAACCATTCAGAGTAAGAAGTTGACGACCTTTGCAAAGAGTTATAGTATATCCTCGAAAACTGATCAGAGCGTCATATTGGTATAACCAGCATTGGCAAAGAATCATATCATAAGTGGATAATGGCATTACTTCGAAAGTGAGACTGTCCTGATATTCTTGAACGTCAACGGGCAACTGCTGAACAATCCTTTTGAAACATTTTGAAAATTTGGTCTACTATTATGCGCTCTCAGACTCCAAACACTAGATCGGGACAAGGCACTAGAAGTTGATTGGGACTGTGAAACATTAGAACCATTAAGTAATCTGTTGCCTGAATAAGAGACGTCACGCTGGTTTCGAAAAGGGGTACGAGATCCGCGACCAAATGGGCGATCACCGGCTCGACCAAGCGGAAAGTGGTCTCTGCGAAAGTCACCTAACTGTTCCACATATGAAATGGCGTCCTCAACTGTAGGGGGGTTTCCCTTGTGTACATCATCGCGAAGGGTGGGCTCAAGTCCATCAACGAAAAAATGCAATTTATCGTCGAGAGTAATGGTCATTATCTCCAAGTTCAGTCGTTGAAACTGAGATATGTAAGCAGCCACAAAGCCTGTTTGCTTTAAGTGGTGCAACGCAAAACGCGCATGAAAATCAGCACTTGCTGGCACAAAGGCTTTGCACATTGCGCGCTTGAATTTTGCCCACGTCGGCGTTTGTTTTCCTAAGGCAACCCGCTTTTGCCACCATAGAAAGGTAGTATCTCTCAGGAGGCTAGCAACCAAAGCTACTTTTTTTTGTTCCGTTATGTCCAGGTTATTAAAGTAATTGTCCATCTTGAAAATCCATTGATCAATCACCCGCTTATTGCGACGACCATCATAAGCTTCCGGGGGTTTTATGTCTATTTTTTTTATTAGATTCTGTGATTAATCGAAATAAATATTTAAGTTCAAGATTGTTAACCTCATCAGGTGGATCCGGCATGGCTTGATCTTCGCCGCGTACGGAAGATGTAGAATTGTCATCCTGCTGAGGTGTCGGCTGTGTCAGGGC
This sequence comes from Adiantum capillus-veneris, assembly GCF_014529385.1. NCBI lineage: Eukaryota > Viridiplantae > Streptophyta > Polypodiopsida > Polypodiales > Pteridaceae > Adiantum > Adiantum capillus-veneris. The sequence goes on from NC_140945.1 coordinate 72,575,643, forward strand.
TTTAACTTCATTTGACAAGGACTGGAGCATGGATTCGAATTGCGCCTATCGTGAAGCTTGGGCCTCAAAACTGTTGTTGAATAGCGGCCAAGAGTGCACCTCTGTCCACCTGTCCCTGATGTGTCCCTGAGTCCAACATGACGAGCTCAAAGAGGCGTGGGCAAAGTAGGCGGTGTGTGTAGTGGCTCCGCAAACTCAACCAATGCCGTATCGTTCTCCATAAAATCCTCGATCTTGTCGAGCTCTGGAGTCAGTGGAGTGTAATCTCGCACGACTTCCTCAGCGTGAAAAGGAATCAATGTGTGGGAAGTCTGGATCTCGGAGAGGTTATCCACGTAACAAACCGGAATGTGATGTGCAAAGAATGGCCTGCTCGCACCGAATGGTATCCGCCACACTGACCACCTCTCGAACCCGAAACGACATTGCGAGATGTGCACCACGTACTCTCTTGATGAGGGTTAGGAGGTTCGGAAGAGTACGTGGGAGACGGAATCCCCACGGGTACTTCCGGGATAACCTGCTTTGGAACGGGTGCAGGAATAGGTACAAGTACAGGGATCTCCGCAATTTCCAGCTCTGGAGAATCTGGAATTAGTATGATGTCGGGTTCCGGTAAGTCGGAGATGATTATAATCTCGCGGGGAGGAGGATTTTTGGGAAGAATTTCTTCTGGCACGTCGCCTACGTACGACAGGTACGAAATAGGCACGTCATACGCGAAATCATCCATGAGGAGGTAAAGTCCGTGACGCGTGATGTACGGCCAGAAGAGCTGCTCGCAAGAAGGCGAGCGTTGGAGAGTTTTGCTAGCGCTGGAGAGTTTTGTTGTTAGGCTGGTTCGTTGCGTGGAGTTATTTGCAGCCATGCTTTGTGATATGGTTATGTTTTTCAATAAAACACCTCTTGTGGCCGGTCACCCCAAATTTGGGGCGGCTGGGCACTTTAATAATTTATAAAGCTCATGAAAGGTCAGCCAGCCAGCGTAAAAATAACCTCAGCGTAAAAACTCAGCAGCGCTCAAAATTCAGCCAGCGTGGAAAAAAAAAATTCAGCCAGAGTAAGGTAATATCGAACGCTGTTGTCGCTTGGTGATGCTGCTCTACTGCTGGGGAAAAGGTGCGGCGAAAAGGCACAACACTCCATGTACCAGCTGTATACACCAGCCTTCGGGTACACGCCGTGTACAACTCTCCGGGTACGCCACACACGTACTCTGGGTACGCCACACATTGCTATCTGCCCTCTTTATTTTTATTTTTTTCTCTGATGTTCATAGCATTAAATAGAACAGTTCAGAGTCACCGCATACACGTAGGCAATTGGGCACCATCTTTCCTCTGCAGCCATACAACTCACGAGGTGAGGATTGCAGGAAGGGTAGGCAACGACGAAGTTAGGTAGACGCCAAGTCCAGAGGCCCGGGAAAAAATTTGCTATGATACCACTGTGAAGAACACGCTTATTATGTGTGTTTATTCATGCTTAAAATTAGATGAAAACTGAACTCTGAACAGTACTTGAGAACAAGAGACTCAGAGACTGAATGTGTTTGATTGATTGAAATGTGTTACAATGGCGTTCTTATATAGAATCTGAAGAGACACGATGAAGAGACGTGACCGTAGGTCAAAAGACATGACCCTAGGCCAATAGTCGTGTCCCTCTGCTGTAGAGTTGTGACCATTTGGCGTAGAGGTGCAGCCATTCGCTGAAGAGGCATGGCTATTCGCCGAATAGGTGCGACTCTTGGGCGAAGAGGCACATCCTTTCGAGAACAAGGGTCTCTGATCTGGTACGTCTTCGTATCTGCAAGAGAACTAAGCAAGAAAGCTAATACAATCGTGGCAGATATGGTGTAGTGGGGGCGATCAGCCCCCCATGACTACCATGAGCAGAAGACCCAATACACAATAACCAGATGATGGAAGTGGGTACCCCCCCCCGGCCCCATAAATAGGTGCCGAAGGGGAGGTAGGACAAATGCCTAGAAAATATCCCACGACCTAGCATAAATGAATATAGGAAATATATATGTGGGCGCCAGGACAAAAGTGGGTGATCGGCGGCCCGCGGGCGGCCAGACAGTACAGCCTATATACATATGCAAGCATGGGTGGCCAGCCCAGAGGCGCACTAGCCGTACATGTATACCCTAGACCTATGAAGCAACAGAGTGGTGTAAGTCACTGAAACCGGCCCGTGGGGCGGGGTAGGCTTTGGCTTTCACCCGAAAATCTTTACTTTAGAAACACACACAGAGCACTTCGCGAAGAGAACCTGTGACGGGAATTAACACTTGAATACACACACGGCTCGGAAGCTAGAATGCCCCGAGCAGACGCCGACAACCTGTAGGCTCCAAAGTTGGCACCCCTTTCGGTATTTCTTTATTGTTTGAGAGGGTAAATTTACAAAGTAGAGTCCTGGGAATCCTTTGTCTATATCCAACTAGATACCACTTGATTTGGCCAAATTTCGGCAATATAACAGCCCCAAAACTTGCACGAAACCAATTCCCCTGCCAAAACTCACTTCCACTGGCATAAACCCTCTGATTCCTGCCCAAAAAACAATAAACTCAGCACGCTGTATTTACTGGTTTTTGCTCTGTTTTCAGCCCCAAACAGTCCCCTAACTGTCCTCTGCCAATGGGGCACTATTCCCAATGGTTCTGGCGTCCGTAGGGCTGAAAAATGATCAATTTACAACGCATACACAGCGCTGAAAACGCACCTGTACGGTAAGGTTATGACCCTCACTGGTGCCTGCTTTGGAGTAGCAGTTAGCTACCCCTGTTCCTGCTCAAGGAGGCTCTTGCCTCAGCACAAAAGCATGAAACCACACAACTGTACATAAGTCAAATGAAGAGCCCTCTTGTGGGGCATCACATAACTGCACGTAGGGGGGGGGGGGGAGAGCGGGGGGTAGTGTGCAGGTCATCACGCCTAGCACCACACTGTACATAGAATGGAAAGGAAGCACTCCATAGCTCTTAACCTGTGAGACAGGTTCTCAACGAAGCATCCCCCCAGCATTAATCGAGCGCCCCCTCTTCTGCCCTTAACCTGTAATGCATCTGTGAACAAATAGATGCAAAAAGGGGAAGATTTCCATGGCTGCCAAAACCTGCGTATCGTTGAAAACACAACAAAACAACCCTGTAAACGCGCATTTGATGCCTTCCAATGCTGAAAATGAGCTCCTTGGTCCTAGGTAAAGTCATGGGAAGCTCAAAAATGGAGAGAAATGGCTGAAAATCACGGTTATCAGCCTCCAAAACTGCTCCAAAAAGTCAGTTACGAGTTCTGTTCTCCCCAACTTGGTAGATTGGCCAAAAAGTGCCACTTGGCACTCATACATGCAATTTCCCCGCATTGGGCTTCCTGCTTAAAAATCTCTCAACTGGTGCATCAATTGACTTTGTAGCAGAGTAATAAAATGTTCCCCTTGTCATACCGAAGGTAACGACACGAACACATTTCACGGCCCAAAATAGCAGTTCCTTAAATTTTAGGAGATGCTTCCGTTGGGCTCCCATTGGTCTTCTAACCATCTATCCTCATTGGGAAAAGTGCAATGTGGCCCAATTGTCGGATACTTTCTGTTGGTGATCCCACCTTGACTTTATGCCTTTATTGAGCTCACTTCCTAGTATCCACCAACTTGCTAAGTGCGACAGGAGTACCTACATGATCTTGACCTGAGCCTAGACATCCTTTTACTTAACGAGTTCCAGTGCCGACCAACTTCCCGTCTGCGGGTGAAACTACCATTCACATTAGCCATACAATGTCCGACCATTTGCAACTTCAAAAAGAGGGTCTCAAAAATTAAACAAAAATCATTGGAAAGAAACCAACAACTAAGGTTAGCAGTTGCCACGTCCTCGTGACAATCACACCCACTCTCAGCATCGGATGCTGAACAAACCGCATGAAGCCGAAGATATGAGGCAAATGATGAAGATGTCTCCTGCGATGTCCATTGAAGGACAATACTCCGGCGAACTCCGCAAGTGTTGCAACAGTCTGGGGTGTCGAGACCGTTGAGAAATATCCGTGGTAAAGTGCCGTCACAAGCAGTGTAGTAAACTATTGTACTCTGCCAATACAAGGTGAAGATGTGTGAAGGTCCTGAATTGAGTGTGAAAACAATTCCTTGTCGTAAAAGAAGTGTCAATAGACGTGCAAGTGTCCTGCCCAATAGGATTTGTGGTGTCTGTAGCCAAACCGTCTGGAGAAAATGGGGAATCCCAAGAATCGTCATGAGAATGACCGATAGGTGGCTAGGTGGCTAAGCTGTGAAAAACTCTAGGAAGTCCAGATGTCGCAATCTGCACCGTCAATGGTTTCCGAATCAAGGAAAGCCAGACTAAACAGTTTGCACTGTAGAAGCTACCCTAAGCTACACCAGTCACCGATAGATAGCACGGACCACCACCGACTGGTGTCCTGTCAGTAGGTAGGGTAATCCAACATGAGGGGAAAGCCAGACTCAACAGTCTGCGCTGTAAAGGGCCTCTAAGAACAGGTGTGGTCAGACCAAGCTGTCTCCACTGTAATCATCCTGTATGAAGAAGGGAAGCCAGCCTTAGCAGCCTGCGTTGTGAAAATCCTCTGAGAAGAGGAAAGGCCAGACCAACCTGTCTGCGCCGCCTTGCCTATATCTCTTGCCTCCAATCCTCCGCTGTCAACCAAAATAAAATCCACGCAAACAACGCCACCAAACTGCAACTCGGTGTGGCTCTCAATGTGAATGAGCTGGGAGTGGCCTACTGCCCAGGTCAGGGGATAAGTCTGTTGTAAGGTTATCGAGATCGAGTGTAAGCAACTCTGAAGGTAGAAATCCAAATGATCAAGAGTGTAGAAGAGTAACTGCACTACCATCCAAGCCAAGCTCCAGGTGACTCCGAATGTAATCACGTAATAATGCCTAATCTCCCGCATCTCGAGGGAAACTCTCCAAGAGAGTCTAAAGCACTGAAGTCCCACTCCAGACTGTATATCCAAGCAATGAACCTGTCTAAGAAGAGATCCAAGATCCTCTCCCAAAGTCCATGTAGATGCTCCTATGTAAGCAAGTGGTCTGACGTGTCGAGGTCAAGTGGTAAGTGTCTGTCCACCCAAGATGGTGGTGTCTTCTCTTGGAATGTCAGAATCCCATATGCCATGAGCATGGCCATATCTCGTGTGAACTCCTCAAATGAGTGCATAGGTGTGTCCATAGCAAACCACAAGTCACCACCCCTTCTGGAGTGCGCAACCGCCGAATGATGGCTGGAATGAATGGATCTCCCAAGGACGTACGCACGTAGATGATCAAGTCGATGTCTAAGATACCGTGTACTGCAGGAGTCACTGAGAGACCGCATGGACCACCACCGGATGGTGTCCTCGCAGGAGGTAGCTTCATTCTCTGTGAAAAACACAAACCATGTGTCTGCTGTCCACCCAAAAAATGCAACTTCGAGGTGATAAAAACGCTGCTGTCCAGCGATTTCCAGCGTGCTCGTATGCTCCCAACAGGATCCAAATCGATGAAGAGGGTCTAGGGAGGGTGGGGAATCAATGGCACAACCCCAGGTGGGCTGAAAAAAGAGAAAACAGCAGGGGTTAATGGCTGAAATCTAAAGCAAATGTAGAGGAATCTGAGCCGGTCCAGGCAGAGGATGCCTAATCGGGTAGATAGGGTAAGATCCGGTAAGATCTGGGGTTGGAAAACTAAGCGCTGCCCCTCCATGCTGAAAACGCTGATGCTCCCAAAAAACGCAGATGGGCTGCAAAAACGCAAGTAGAGGGAGGGTGTTCCAGCAACAAAACAGCTTGAGAAGGCTAGCGCTTGCAGCCAGAAGCAAAGACGCAAGTAGAGGAAGAGGTGTTCCGGAGACGAAACAACTTGAGAAGGCTAGCGCTTGCAGCCAGAAGCAAAAAAGCAAGCAGTTGATGCTGAAAACGTAGGTGGAGGTGGAGGGGGTCCTCCGCGATGAAAGCGCTCCAATTGTCATCACGTGCCTGGCTCATGCAAAAACGCTGGTTGATTCTTCTTTACATAAAACATGTGATCGTCGAAGTCCGAACTGTCAGAGGATGACTCCTCCGTAGAACTATCAGAAACTGGTCGGAATCTGATCTTCTTTGCCTTTTTCTTGTTCTTTCCAAAACTTTATTTCTTGCTTCGCTTCTTGCCCTTTCTGTCCTCCTCGCTCGAGTCGGAAGAGGAAGAGCTAGAAGAACTGTCGGAAGAAGAGGAAGAAGAATTGGGTAGTCCTTTGAAATGCACACACTTCTTTTGTTTTCGTGCAGTTGCAAAAGAAGATTGATGGCCCAAGTAATCGGTAGTCAGTCCCCTTGCTGCGCTTCTTCAATTGCTTCGTCAATGGCTTCTTCATGTCTAGAAGCTGATTGATTTGGGTCTCCACGTTCTTCTTCGGTGAACATCCTCGTAGTAAGAGATTTCTTGATTGCCGGTTTGATTGGTGTCTCAATGGATTTCCGCCAATGTGTATGCACTTCATCTATCGGGTGCTAGGTCAAAAATTTCGCATACTAGGAATCCTTGGCAAACTGAAGCATCTGCTTTGTGCACTCGTCAACCTGTTGTTGACGTTACATCTCCATGAGTTCATAATACGAGGGCCGAGGTGGCCCGTACTCGGTCTCCGCTAATCCGCTTGAATTTCCCGTACTGCCTCCCGCTTCAGATGTGGCAGATGGAGTCGTATGATTCTTTTCGGAATCCATAGGTGCCGCGAGAAGAAGGATCGGATTTTCCGATAGAAGAGAAATCAGTCGTGCTCTCATACCACTGTAACAAAATTGGGCACCCTAAGTCTAGGTTCTGTCACGACACGAGAGATTCACCTAAAATACTTCACTGCATCAAATAGCCGTTGAGGAAAGAGGTTTTGACTGAGCGCCACTGTCCACTTTATACGGGTCACCGCGGCATCAACACCACCTTCAAAGGTGTGGAGCGTTACTTCTTTTGGCCGAGACTCAAGAAAGATGTGGACGAATATGTTCACAGTTGTTTAGTATGCCAAAAGATCAAGTTTGACACGCATCAAGCACAGGGATTACTACAGCCTTTACCCATTCCCACACATCCCTGGGAAAGTATTGCAATGGATTTCATCTTTGATCTCGCGAAGACACAAAGTGGGCATGATGGCCTTTGTACGGTCATCAACAGATTCAATAAGCAGGCTAACTGCTCTACAGTAAAGAAGACAGTTAAGCCCGATTCTTTGGCAAAACTGTTCGAATATATGGCATGTCTGAGTCCATTGTTTCGGACAAAGATCCCCGATCTACTAGTTGTTTTGGACAGCAATCTGGAAGAACATTGGCACGTGGTTGTAGTTCTCGTCCTCGTTCCACCCGCAGACAGATGGGCAATTTGGAAATAGCCAATTCAATGGTTTTGAATTTGTTGAAGTCTTCTTCTTTGGATCAAAAGATTAAATGGGAAAAGTATTTGCCCTTGGTGGAGTTTGCCTACAACGACACACGGCAAAGACACCATTTGAAGTGTTCAAGGGTGCTAAGAAGCTTCTTCAATTTCTAAGCACTTAAGACAAGATTCTTTTAAAGATGATTTTTGAAACAAAGTCTAGAAGGCATGGAAGGCCATCTAGTTGTTTAAAGGAGGAGAGGTCGTCCTCTTTTGATGACGACCAGATCAACAAGAAAACCAAGGAGTTCAAGGAAGGGAGTCAGGCCAGGACACCCATTGAGCCCTTGCGTTGAACAACAGTTTGACGTCGCCTTCTCTGGAGCGTGGTTCTCAAAACATTCCAGGGAACGAAAGGCGGCATCTTACATGAAAAGACGATGAATATGCAAGAGATGTCATCATGCCTTAGCATCACTTGAAAATGACTGAGAAAGATACATTGGATGACTATGCCTAGAGGTTTTGGGATACTTGTCGAAGATTCTTTTGAAAGACCAGATTGAGCGGTTTTGCTATGATTTGCTAAAGAGATTCAAGACTATGCTTTAAACCAGAAGTCTGACTCCATGGGACATGACTAAGCAACGATTTGGAATGCATGCCAGCTCATTGACTTATGCACACGGGCAAGATAGTATCAAAAAGACAAGAGTCTTCCAATGAAGATAATGAATCAAGGGAACCAGATGATAGCTCATCAAAGGATTCTGGTGAATCAAAGGGTTCCAACGAACTAAGGAAACCAGATGCAAGTTCATCATAGGATTCCAGAGAAAGAGGAATCAGATGATAGTGCGTCTTAAGAGTCTGAGAGTGAAACCCTAACCGCTCTCTTGTACTTTGATGATTGATTAATACAAAAAGAAATACCGAAAGGGGCGCCAGTCTTTGGGGCCAATATCTCTAGGCACGGAACTCCGCCGGGCCAGTGCAAATCTATTGTGATCTGTGAATTGTTTTGAAGTGGTTATTTGGTGTTGTCGCGGTTGATTCTTGACTTGGAGTGTCCAAGTCTGTTATAGCTTCTGGTCCCAAAAGCAATGCCAAAAGCTGCCAGCGTAATTTACGAGAATCCGTATAGCCTGTCGCGTCATCAGCCAACGCAAAACGCGAAAATCTGTCGTACATCTGCCACGTCATTAGCTTTGCATGAGTGTGTGTGAGTCTTGCTTTATTTTAATCCCTTTATGTCATTGGGGCCCCATCGGACAGCGTCCCCATAAGTTGGTAGGACTTCTTCTTCTGTTACTTGTTCTTCTTAGGGTTTAGGCACCTCGGCTGGCATCTGTAAGTTGGCTCCATTCTTTAGGCTTTGACACACAGCAGTTTGTGATAGGGTGCTCTTACGTTTTGAGAAGGCACGCCTAAGGAAACGAAAAGGAAAGGAGTAGCTTTTTCCAAAGCTTAGCATGAGATACTGTAACAGACTCGGACACTCCAAGTCGAGAATCTACCGCAACAGCACAAATAACCACTTCAAAACAGTTCACAGTTCACAATTGATTCGACGCTGGCCCGACGGAGTTCCGTGCCTAGAGATATTGGCCCCAAAGTCTGGCGCCCCTTTCGGTTTTTCCTTTTATATTAATCTGTGTTCAAAGTACAAGAGTGCGGGCAGGCGCTCACACTCACTCTGCGTCCAGAAGCTCTGAGTTGTGAGAGGCCTGCTCACATATGTAAAGATTACAAGGGTTGCTAAAAGCAAAGCCCCAAAAGCTGGTAAATCAAAAGCTCTAATAAAATAAAGCAGGTTCTCTCTCTCTAGCCATACTTGGCCACAAAAAAAAAGCAGAGAGTTTCCTCTTTCTCTTTTCAATTTGCATAAAGTCCATAAAGCAAAAGCTGGCCCCAAAAAGAAAATATGCCGCACAATCTCAACCTCCGCAATTTCCGCCGCGATTTGTTGGCTACCACGTCAGCAATTGTACGAAATTGCCACGTCATCAGATTTTCCACGTTTCACGGGACTGCCCTGCTACATCGGTTCTGCTATCCCATTTTGGGAGTGTGTCTGTTAGGTGCAGCGGAATGAATGTTGTATTTTCTCAAGATTAGTGATCTTTATTGCTCAAGGTTTCTTTTAGTTCTTAGGGAAAGAGAGCTTTCCGTCTTGTGGAGAGTGCTATGATCACGAACAAAGTGAATGGATTGTGCGTGCAAGTGAACGAGACTGAGAGAAGGAGAGAGAAGAGATACGACACCCGAGAGGTTTGTAAAACCCTCCTCCGAAGGCCCCACTCTCGTCGGCGAGAGTGGTCTACTTTGATTGCACAAAGGTGTACAATGCGAATGCAATGGACTGATGCAATGGGACTATGCCGATGACGACGACGGTGGTGACGACGACGACTTGGGCTGAAATCTGAGATCTTCTAGATGCTGAATTTCTTGGACTGTTTCAAGGCTGAAAATGGACTGTTTTGGCTGCGTTTTTCGAGGCTAATCTTGGGGGATCATCTGCAACCAACTTGGGGGGTTCTGCTACGGTGTCATAGGCTGGAATCTGTGTATCTGCTGTTGACGAAGGCTGAAAACAAAAACGCTGTCCTGCTGCAAAAACGCTAGCAAATCTGCTGAGGTTCTACTGTCCTTCCCTAGCGTTAGTGACTGCTGATGAAAACGCTGAGTAGGCTGAGGTTCTGCTGGTTGGGAAACGCTGCAGATCTGGTGCTATGTGGCTGGAATTTACTAACGCTAGGCTGTCCTCTTTCTTGCCAAAAACGTTGGTGCTGTAGAGGCACAAAAACGCTAAGGCTGAGGTGGTTTGGTCGCGGGAAAACACCGAGGATGGGGCTGATCGGCAAGGGGATTATCGCCAAAAGAGGGAAGCTTCAAGGCGATGGTTCTGCTGGGAATCCCCGCGAAGAAGGAGGTCCAAAAACGTTGGGGGGTGGGGGGTACTGCTGAGAAGTTGCCTGTTGAGCGGGAAGCTCCTGGTGCCTCTTCTGCCAGAAAGTGTGAACTTTGGTTTGCTTATATATTAACTTAGCAAAATTGCCCTACCTACTTTTATTGGAAAGTCACTTAAAAATAATAAGTGAAAATACCAATAAATAGGAAAATAGGCTAAATGCACTGGAAAATTCCCCTAACTGATGCTAATGGATTCTGATGGGAATTCCGATGATCATGCTGTGTGCAACCGGAGGATATGCATCTATGCTAAGTGACTGGGCATGCACGGTCTACGAATAGACTCACAAAAGTGCCAGATCATTGCTATTCTAAATTGATCGGACTGACTAAACCCTGCTGTGGTGTAGCTTGTCCGCGGACACATAGGGTTGGGATGTGTCACGTGACATCCCCTCCTTTTCAAAGTGAGGTACTGATACCGAACTGTATGGCGTCGAGGGAGATCACCAACAGCATCCGGAATCCTGGAAGGGACTTTTCGCCGGCCCACTCTGATGTGTAGGTCGTGCGATACTTGAACTTCATAAAGGTCTGCAACGCTTCCTTCTTTGGGCGGCGCCGAAAGCGACTCAAAGTCTTCTGAATCTCCTTTCTTGCTTCAACTTCGTCTAGAGTCCTGCTCCTTTCGTCTTCAAGAATCTCCATGGCGGAAAATTCCTGAAACCATCTCCAACACAAAACCATGAACATACCTATTCCATGTAAAGTGAAGGAAAAAAATCTTGTCTTTTCTAACGACTGTGTCTGCAATGTAGATGAACATAGAGACGGAGTGACAACCCGTTCATCAAACATATGCAAACAATGCGATCGAATCTTTTCTGTTTGATCGAAATCAATCAACTGTGGCAAATCACAATGGAAATACCTATGCTTGGTGCTCATACTATCATGTGCTCTTTTGGAAACTGTGTCATGCCAAGAAAGAGACATGGAATGTGACTTCCTGACATACAAACTTTTCAACTTTTCATGAACAATCCGCATACATTCGTGCTCATCCATGAGAGAAACGTGCTCAACATACAATATGTCATGCCTAGGAAAAGGGATCACATAAAGATGCTGACTAAAATACATGAAACGATCACGAATGAAACACTCGAACAATGCGTGCGTATCAATCATGAGAACACATAATACTTCCTGTGATGGTTCTTTGGACCAAGGCTCAAGAGCCAAGATCGGTTCGTCCTGAATGATCGAATCGTCCTGTGGGGGTTCTTTGGACCTCGACTCGAAAGCCAAGATCGGTTCTTCGTGAAGGGGTTCTTCTTGAGTGGGTTCTTTCTGAGAGGGTTCTGTTGACCTAGGCTCGAGAGCCAAGATCGATCCTTCGTGATCTATCGAATCTTCTTGTGGGGGATCTGTGGACCTCGACTCGAAAGCCAAGATCGAATCTTGGTGATTGATCGAATCTACAACGAGGTTAGCTTCGCTAGAAAAAGCATCAACTAACACATCATCCTTGTGAACAATCACATCTTCTTCATGCAACTCATCATGCTTGTCAGAAATCACATCTTGATCATGCAAATCATCATGCTTGTCAGAAATCACATCTTGATCATGCAAATCATCATGCTTGTCATTGTCATCCAAATCATTATGCAAATCATTGGCATCCAAATCATCATGCTTATCATTGTGCTTCAAATCATCATGCAAGTCATTGTCAATCAAATCATCATCATGCTTCACACAATCATGCAAATCCTGTGGGTCATGCTTTGGAGAAGAAGAGACTCAGAGAGTCTCCTTTTCCCGATTCTATTGCATCTGTGCCTGAGCTTGAGAAAAGAGTCGCAATAACTCTTGCATTTGTGCTTTGTTCTCGCAATAAAATTCTGCTTGTCTTGCTGTGTTCTCTCGATCAAATTCTGCTTGTCTTGCTTTGTTTGCTGCTTGTCTTTCTGCTTCGCCTTCTGCGTGTCTGCGTTCCATTTCTTTGAATTCACGATCCAATTTGGCTTGTCGTTCTTTGGCTTCCAAGCATGCTTGCTCGTACTCACGCGCTATGGCTGCCATTCTTGCGGCATTTCTTGCTTTGCAATGTAAAGTCTGTTCCATAAACAACAGCTTCAACTCCTCCTTTGGAGTTAATGCAATCGGTGTCGTAGATGGAGAAGGGTCGGAAAAACCTCCTGGTGGGGAAAATTCTTCTTCGCCTCTCTCATGCTCATCATTTCCAAGCGAAGTATCCATTCCGCTTCGAGTGATGATCATTCTGAAGTCGTGGGTTCTTGTGGGTTCTTGGGGGTCTTGGGTTCTTAAGTTCACGAGGAACTTGGGTTCTTGGGGGTCTTGGGTTCTGAAGTTCACAAGGAACTTGGGTTCTTGAGGGTCTTGGTTTCTTGAAGTTCACGAGGAACTTGGGTTTTTCAGGTCCTTGATTCGTGAGAATCCAGGGTTCTTGAGGTTTTCTTTCGCTTGCAAATCGCGTTGGAGAAGGATCTTCTCTTCACCCGAGTTCTACCCTTTTCTGCGGGCGCACCCCTTGGCGGCCTTGCGCTCACACCAAGGTTGCTTTTTCCCACCTCACGTCGATTGCCGGCCGCTAAGTGCACGGTCCGCTCTCAATGAGTGAAAAGAAACACAAGGGGAGGCTGGACAAGCCCTTCTTTCTTGGGATTTCTGTCACTCTTCAACAAAACACGATTAGGAATCGCCACGCCCAAGTAAACTTGGGTTCGTGCGATCACAACAAGCAAAAAAATTCTTGTGGTTCTTGTGGTTCTTTCCTTGAGTAATGCAGAACACTTCCAAAGCTCTGATACCAATGTTAGGTGCAGCGGAATGAATGTTGTATTTTCTCAAGATTAGTGAGAAGAGATACGACACCCGAGAGGTTTGTAAAACCCTCCTCCGAAGGCCCCACTCTCGTCGGCGAGAGTGGTCTACTTTGATTGCACAAAGGTGTACAATGCGAATGCAATGGACTGATGCAATGGGACTATGCCGATGACGACGACGGTGGTGACGACGACGACTTGGGCTGAAATCTGAGATCTTCTAGATGCTGAATTTCTTGGACTGTTTCAAGGCTGAAAATGGACTGTTTTGGCTGCGTTTTTCGAGGCTAATCTTGGGGGATCATCTGCAACCAACTTGGGGGGTTCTGCTACGGTGTCATAGGCTGGAATCTGTGTATCTGCTGTTGACGAAGGCTGAAAACAAAAACGCTGTCCTGCTGCAAAAACGCTAGCAAATCTGCTGAGGTTCTGCTGTCCTTCCCTAGCGTTAGTGACTGCTGATGAAAACGCTGAATAGGCTGAGGTTCTGCTGGTTAGGAAACGCTGCAAATCTGGTGCTATGTGGCTGGAATTTACTAACGCTAGGCTGTCCTCTTTCTTGCCAAAAACGCTGGTGCTGTAGAGGCACAAAAACGCTAAGGCTGAGGTGGTTTGGTCGCGGGAAAACACCGAGGATGGGGCTGATCGGCAAGGGGATTATCGCCAAAAGAGGGAAGCTTCAAGGCGATGGTTCTGCTGGGAATCCCCGCGAAGGAGGAGGTCCAAAAACGTTGGGGGGTCGGGGGTACTGCTGAGAAGTTGCCTGTTGAGCGGGAAGCTCCTGCTGCCTCTTCTGCCAGAAAGTGTGAACTTTGGTTTGCTTATATATTAACTTAGCAAAATTGCCCTACCTACTTTTGTTGGAAAGTCACATAAAAATAATAAGTGAAAATACCAATAAATAGGAAAATAAGCTAAATGCACTGAAAAATTCCCCTAACTGATGCTAATGGATTCTGATGGGAATTCCGATGATCATGCTGAGTGAAACCGGAGGATATGCATCTATGCTAAGTGAGTGGGCATGCACGGTCTACGAATAGACTCACAAAAGTGCCAGATCACTGCTATTCTAAATTCATCGGACTCACTGAACCCTGCTGTGGTGTAGCTTGTCCACGGACACATAGGGTTGGGATGTGCCACGTGACAGTGTCTGAGTGTGTTAGGGTTTGCCACGTCACCATTTTGTGACATACCCCCCTCTTGAAAGCATTGTAATCGCCTTCGATTACGCCTGCAAAACAGACAGAAGCTATAAACTGCCTTAGCAGACACTGATTGTTAGTACCGACGCACTAGGAACACACATCTAGCACATGTACCAATCGACGGTCACATCACACGACATCACAGGACATCACATGACAAATCACATTCAACATTCATGCGGATCTTAGACCATGATTTATCGGCAATGCAGTTAGCAATCGCATCTAGATCCACTCAGGACCTCATAGATGCCCGATTGACTAACCCCTATTGCAACCATGTCTATTTGAGATCATTCATACCAAAATACTGCAGTCATTTCGTCTATTGGTTCCTGCACTTAAAAACAAGTCAAGAACAAATCAGTTTCATATTCCGGAATTTCATTTCATAAAGCCATACAACAGAATACCGTCAGCTCTTAGTATCCTTGAAGCTCAAAGAGACATCAGTGACTCTAGTATTCTAAAAATCAAGGCATCTGTTGACAAAGGAGCAGTGTAACTCCCCTCTTGTGCAACCCACTGCACCAAATCTCCAGCCAAGCTAAATTGGGGGTTCCATTTGGAGTAGACTATGCTAAACCAAAAGCTTCAAGGTAAAGTTTCACAATCTGAGGAGTATCTGCTAGGTCCTCCTCCTCCATCCACTTCGCATCCAATGCAGGATAGTTCTTGAATTTAACCAAGAACCGCCTTCTTACTTTACCCTTGTTCTTTCTATCCTTACGTGCCAAGATCTGTTCACGAACAAGGATCTTCTCGTTTTCTTCCACTTCGGGCTACTCATCAGGCTCCCCATCTTCGGGCACATCACTTTTGAGAGGTTTCAAAAGACTCACATGAAATGCATTGTGAATCCTCCAAGTATCAGGTAGTTTCAGTCGAGAGGAGACATCATTTGATCTTTTTGGAGTTCTGGAAAGGTCCGTAGTATCTCATACTAAGCTTTGGAAAAAACCTCTCCTTTCCCTTCTTCTTTCTCAGGCCTGCCTTCTCAAAACGTAAGAGCATCCAATCATCCTCCTTCAATTTCAAATTGCGACGATGGAGATCTGCTTTCTTTTTCTGTCTTTCCTGAGATTTTTGCAAAGCCTAGCGGACCTTGGCAAAAGCCGTGTCTAAGTCGCGCGTGTACTCATCCGCTTCAAAAATCTTATCTTTCGTGCTTAGGAAGGGTGGAACCTTCGCAACACCTTCAATAATCTCAAATGGCGCCTTCCCGTCGAAGAGTGTATCGTGTTGTTGTAGGCAATTTCCACTAAAGGTAGATACTTTTCACATTGAGTCTTCTGATCCAAGATATAAGACTTCAATAAGTCTAAAACCACTGAATTGGCAATCTCAGATTGCCCGTCAGTCTGCGTGTAGAAAGATGACGAGAACTGCAATCGCGTGCCAATGTTCTCCCAAATTGCCTTCCAAAACAGACTCGTTATCGAGCGTCCCTATCGGAGACAATCGTCTCGGGCATGCCATGTAATCTCAAAATCTGGGCCACAAACAGTCTCGCTAAGTGATCGGTCTTGACTGTTTTCATCACTGGAATGAAATGAGCCTGCTTGCTAAACCTGTCAATAACAGTCCAGATACCATCGTGACCAATCTGTGTTCTCTGGAGATCAAAAATAAAATCCATTGTAATACTTTCCCAGGGGCAAGTGGGTATGGGCAAAGGTTGTAACAATCCCTGTGCTTTATGCCTGTCAAACTTGACCTTCTGGCATACCAAGCACCTACGTACAAACTCGTCCACATCCTTCTCGAGTCACAGCCAAAAGAAATCTCTCTCTACCCCTTTCATAGTGGTAGCAATGTCGCGGTGACCCGTAAAAGGAGGACAGTGGCATTCGGTCATAACCTTTTCCCTCAACGGCTGTGTAACGCACACCATGGTTTTTTCCTCATTAAGTAGCCATCCCGAATGGAATATCCCGCTACTATCTCCCCATCCCGTATCCATGTGAAAACGTCTGCAAAATCCGTATCTGTGGCATATTGGTCGACCATATCCTCGAAGCTCCTATGGTGAATCGCGGAAATAGCCAAAACCAACGGCTTCTGAGATAAAGCATCTGCCACCAAATTCTTTTGTCCTTGAATATGGACAATCTGGAAGTGAAACTGTGACAAGATGTTCGCCCACCGTATCTGCATTTCCGACAGCTGCTTCTGTGACAAGTAGCGTAAACTTTGATGGTTTGTAAAGACAGTAAAATCCGCTCCGAGTAGGTAGTGCCGCCAATGAGTAAGAGCATGGATAACCGCCAAAAGCTCTCTCTCATAAATTTTGTTGTCAATTCTGGCCTTGAGAACAATCGGCTCTCCTAAGCAATGACATGGCCTTCTTCCATTAAGACCGCACCCAGACTACGACCACAAGCATCACAATATACTTCAAATGACTTCTGCAAATCCGGCAAAGTCAAAACTGGTCCCGTAGTCAATTTCTCTTTCAATGTCTGAAAGGCAGTGACCTCTGTGGGTCCCCATGAGAAAGGGACTCCTTTCTATGTCAAGATATGCAAAGGGGAAGCAACCTCTGCAAATTTTCTAATGAACCGCCTATAGTACAAACACAATCCCAAGAAGCTTCTAGCTTCATGGACATTCTTCAAATCGGGCCAATCACGGATAGTCTCTATCTTAGCCGGATCCATCTGCACTCATGCTACTACTGACACAATGTGTCCCCAAAAGTGTATCTCTGGTAGGAAAAATTCGCTTTCTTCACATTAATCACTAACTTCTGATCTCGTAATGCCTGAAAGACCTGAAGCAGATGATCTCTATGTTCTGCCTCATTCTGGGAGAAAACAATGATATCGTCAAAGAAAGTGCCAACAAATAGCCTGTACTCTCAAAAAATCCTGTCCATCATCCGGTTAAATGTCGCCGGAGCATTGGTTAGGCCAAAAAGCATCACCAAAAACTTAAATAACCCAAAACTCGTCCGAAAAGTTGTCTTGTAGACATCTCCCGACACGATTCGGATCTAATGATATCCACTTTTCAAGTCGATCCTGCTAAAGCACGAGGATCCCTGAAGTCGGTCAAGTATATCATCAATTCTAGGAATCGGAAATCTGTTCTTGATGGTGATTTTGTTGAGAGCTCTATAATCGATGCACATTCTCCAAGATCCGTCTTTCTTCAAAACCAACAACACTAGAGAGCAATACGGTGAAGTACTAGGCTGGACAAGACCCTTTTCCAAGAGGTCTTTCACTTGGTTCATAATCTCTTCACAGTAAGGTGGCCGGTTCGGTGGTGTGCTTCCAGGTATCAGATCAATGGTATGATCTTCAGGACGAGCGAGTGGTAACTCACCTGGCAGGCCTTCTGAGAAGCAATTGGCATGAGCGTGGAGAAAATCTTGCCGTTCTTTATCAAGTTCAGACATATTTGTCCTATCCTCATCACTCAACTCTTTCAAAAAGATCGAATAAACAAACAGACTGGATTTCATTAATTTAGAAATGGCCGAAGCCGATACAATAGGGACAGACTCGCCCTTAAGTTTTATATCAAGTACAATGGTTCTGCCCTTCTCTGTGGTCAATGTCGCTTTCCTCGCCCGATAGTCGACCACGGCGTTGTTCTTGTGGTACCAGGGAATTCCCAAGAGGACATCGCAACCTTCCAAAGGCATTATATAAGAGTCCTCATGCCCCAAATGCCCCTGACAATGCAACCGAAGTTTGCCAATGACAGGTGTAACGGCTACGTCTGTCACGTGACACGTCCCAACCCTATGTGTCTGTGGACAAGCTACACCATAACAGGGTTTCCGTCAAGTCCAGTCAAGTTAGATTAGGAGTGATCTGGCACTTTTGTGAGTCTATTCGTAGACCGTGCATGCCCAGTCACTCAGTGTAGATGCATATCCTCTGGTTGCATAAGCATAAGCATAAGCATTTCCATCAGATTCCATCAGAGTCAGTTTGAAGATTTTTCAGATGACTTTATCCCATTTTTCCCTATTTTTGACATTTTTCACTTATTTATTAAGTGACTTTTGTTGGGTACTCAGTAGGGCAAATTGGGTAAGTTAATTTATAAGCAAACCCAAGTTAGCACAAATTGGCAGATCAGCAAAGACACAGCAGGCTTCCCCAAGCAACAGGTGTCCCACCCTCTCTCAGCAAGAACCCTCTCCATCCCCTTGGCGAGGCCAACCCCTCAAGGCTAGCGTTTTCATCATAGAGCACTTCTCCCTCTCTGGCGTGTCCAAGATCTGCCATCGCCATCCCCCTGGCTGCCCTAGCGTTTCCTCACATGCAAGAGATCGCCAGCAAGTAGAAAAGGCCAGCGTTTGTCACCTTGGTCAGATCAGCGTTTTTGCAAAGTACTAACGCCAGAGGAAACTCAGCCAATGCAGCGTTTCCATCAAGCCATTTGCAGCAGGTTATCATAGCCGGGTAAGGTTTTCTTAAGCACTTGTTTTCAGCCAGAACCCCTCTGCTGTCCAGCGTTTTTCAGCAAGGAATCTCGCCCCAAAAACGCAGCCAAAAAGCAGAGGACAGCAGCGTTTTTCATCACCCTTCCGACCCCGACCAAAACAGTCATTTTCAGCCACTAACACAGCGAGAAAACAGCCATTTTCAGCCACCAAGAAGATCCCAGATTTCAGCCTAAGTCGCCGCCGTCGTCGTCGTCATCGTCATCGTCATAGTCCCATTGCATCAGTCCATTGCATTTGCATTGTACGCATTTGTGCAATCAAGTAGACCACTCTCGCCGACGAGAGTGGGGCCTTCGGAGGAGGGTTTTACAACCTTTCGGTGTCGTATCTCTTCTCTCTCCTTCTCTCAGTCTCCTTCACTTGCACGCACAATCCACTCACTTTGTTCGTGACCACAACACTCTACAGACGGAAAGCTCTCTCTTTCCCTAAGAACTAAAAGGAACCTTGAGCAGTAAAGATCACTAATCTTGAGAAAATACAACATTTATTCCGTTGCACCTTACATTGGTATCAGAGCTTTGGAAGTGTTCTGCATTACTCAAGGAAAGAACCAAAGAATTTTTTTTGCTTGTTGCGGTCGCACAAACCCAAATTTACTTGGGCGTGGAGATTCCTAATCGTGTTTTGTTGAAGAGTGACAGGAATCTCAAGAAAGAAGGGCTTGTCCAACCTCCCCTTGTGTCTCTTTTCACTCATTGAGAGCGGACCGTGCACTTAGCGGCCGGCCAATCGATGTGAGGTGGGAAAAAGCAACCTTGGTGTGAGCGCAAGGCCGCCAAGGGGTGCGCCCGCAGAAAAGGGTAGAACTCGGGTGAAGAGAAGATCCTTCTCCAACGCGATTTGCAAGCGAAAGAAACCCTCAAGAACCTCAAGACCCAAGTTCCTCGTGAACTTAAGAACCAAAGATCCTAGTGCATGATCGTCACCCGAAGCGGCATGGATACTTCGCATTCAGGTGATGAGCATGAGAGAGGCGACGAAGGATTCTCCCCACAAGGAGATTTTTCGAACCCTCCCCCTTTGCCATCTACGCCACGAGTTGTCCTCACTCCTATCGAGATGATGGTCAAGTCGATGTTGGACATGGTGGCACAACAACAAGAAACGAATCGAGTTGCCTTGGCACAACTCGCAAGCAAAGCAGATGAACAAGCAGCAAAGGACCGTGCACAAGAAGCCAAGGACCGCGAGCGCGATGAAAGAAACGACAAACTTGTTGCACAACAAGAAGAGAATCGACTTGCTCAGGAACGTGAGCGCATTGCTCTTGCCGCAAGACAAGAAGAACAGCGACTTGCTCAGGAACGTGAGCGCATTGCTCTTGCCGCAAGACAAGAAGAACAACGACTTGCTCTCGAACGCGAGAGCGTTGAACGAAAAGAACGCAAAGCAGAAAGGGATGCCGAGCGAGAAGCTCAACGGGAGATTCGTCATCAAGAATTTATTTCCCAAGTCCTAGCCTCGAAGACTGAATCACCCAAAGATCGTGGGAGTTCGTCAAGTGGCGCAAGCCACGATGCAGATTCACACAATCCAGTCAAAGAGAAGTTGACTTTCAGTAAGTATGACGGTAAGATGGATGCTACTGCTATTCATTCTTGGTTGCATCAATTTAATGCTTATTTTGCGAGAACCAAGAAAACAGGCAATAGCAAAGTTTTGACGGCAGCTATATACCTTGCCGATGATGCCATAAATTGGTATCAGGCTTGGCAAGAGGCACAGCTAGCCGTGCACCTAGAGGCAGCCGACGATCTCACGCCCCTCTTTTAGTTGGGTTGATTTCCAAGACAAGCTCAAGGGGCGGTTTATGCCACCTCAGTACCTTGCACGACTAACGGACGATTGGCGAGCTCTCAAGCAAAACGGTACGCCGGTTATGTCTTTCTCTAATCGGGTTTTGCAGCTCGGCACTCAATTACGCAAATCGGATAAGAAGCACAAGGAGGCATTTCTTTACGGATTGGACGAGTATATCAAGTATGGTGTCGAGGTACTCGATCCACCCGATCTCAACAAAGCGGTAGCCATTGCTCTTGCCCACGAGATGAAACACAACAAAGGAAAGCCTAAGGAAAACAAGACTTCTCAAGGAACCCCGTAGAATTCTCAGAACACACAGAATGGTAAGAACGGTAAGAATGGTAAGAATGGTGATTCTTCTAGCCCTTCTTCCTCTAATTCCTCGGAAAAGAACTCTAACAATAAAGCACCTGCAAAACCTAAGCTAACCCCTGATGAAAAAGCTTCTCAAGGAATTATAGGAGGATACATCACGAGTGAAGAACAAGTGATTTATGCTAAAGAAGGTAGATGTTTTCAATGTCACATTAAGGGTCACATTAAGAAAAACTGTCCTAAGACAATCCCACCTAAAGAACCAAAGGCACCCACAACTACCACAAACTCTGTCACAACACAACCTGCATCTTCTCATGACTCTGACACACATTGATGAATCTCTCATGAAGTGTTATGGTCATGTAAAAGGACAGCGTTTTATCATATTGTTTGATCCAGGCAATATGCATGATGTGATTAGTCCCCCTCTTGTTGAGAGAGCCCGCCTAGAGGTTAGTCAGAAATCTCCTATCGAGGTTTCAAGCTTCGCTCCTGCTATGGACTCTCTCATCACGAAGGAGTGCCTTGATGTGATGTTTACCATTCAGCAAGCTTCTTTTAGTAGGAAATTTCTTGTGTCTCCTCTCTCAGGATGTGATATGATTTTAGGCATGAAGTGGTTTTGTGAACTGAATCCTCTCGTTGATTGGGAGGCTCTCACTCTCACTTTGCATGCCAAAACAAGTTCCCCCCTCATCATTCGTGCCGAGGAGGGCTTGCATTCTTTGCCTCTCATCTCGCATGTGCAGGTAAAGCGTGAATTACGACGAGGAGCACAAGCGGCATTCATATATGCTGCCCCAGTTTCCCAGAGCATTCAGGCTCCAAGTAAGTATTCGGAGTTGTTTACGAAATTTAAAGATCTCTTTTTGCAGGATGATCTTCCACCTCGTCGTCCACCGCAGCAACCGGAGGACCATCGCATCGAGCTTATGGAGGGAGCGCAGCCTATCAGTAAGGCTCCCTACCATTTGAACAAGTCACAGAAGGAAGAGTTAGAGCGACAACTCACGGAGTTGGTGGCTAGAGGATTCATACGTCCTAGTGTAAGTCCTTTTGCTGCCCTTATTTTGTTCGTTCACAAGAAGGATGGTTCGTCTCGTTTGTGTGTTGATTACAGGGCATTAAACAAGATGACCGTCAAGAACAAGTTTCCAATGCCTTGCATTGAGTATATCCTCGATAGGCTCAATGGGGCAAAGGTTTTCAGCAAGGTCGATCTCAAAAGTGGATACCATCAAGTACGGGTATTCAAAGGCGACATTTTCAAGACCGCCTTTCGCACCGAGCGAGGGCAATGGGAGTATATTGTTATGCCTTTTGGATTGACAGGAGCCGTGGGTACGTTCAATCGTCTCATGGTAGGTCGTTTCGGCGACATGGTAGGTGTATGTGTGTTCATCTTTCTAGATGATATTCTCATTTTTTCTGCATCGTGGGAACAACATGAACGAGATGTTGAAAGGGTACTAACTCGTTTGGATGAGTGTCAGTTGTACATTGAAGCTAAGAAGTCTGAATTTTTTCTTACTGAAGTCACTTATTTGGGTTATATCATTTCTGCAGATGGCGTCAAGCTAGACCCCGCGAAGGTGGAACAGGTTCGTAATTGGGATTCGCTCAAAACTGCATATGATGTGCGTTCTTTTCTTGGTTTATGTCAAGCATATAGTTCGCACATAGAGAATTTTGCACGCATTGCTGCACCTATGACTGATGTTTTGAAAGGGGTAAAGACTCTCCCGCCGTCAGCGCGTAGACTTGCCCGAGGCAGCCATTGAGGCTTTCGCAGCTCTCAAGGTTGCGGTGACAGAAGCACCGTGTCTTATCCTTGCTTCTTGGGATGACCCCTTTGAGGTATGGACTTTTTTACTTTTTACTTTTTTGGGCTAGAGCCGGCAAGCCAGCAAGGAATTGCCTTTGCTTCGCGTGCACGCAAACGAGTCAAAGACAAGTTATCCTGCGGACTTGCCGACAAGGGGAAAAGCGCCTCCATGCCGTATCGTGGTATGTCAACGGGGAATGGAAGCAGGTTTCCCCCTCGGGGGAGTAAAAAGTCTTTTCATGCCATGTTAGTCAGTCCATGTTCCCTTGTTAGTCACGCTACCCGAGGATAACGTCGGAAAATCACCAAACGAATTCAGTGATGCATTTAAGGACCAAGGCTGAGAGAGAGGGACATACCCTTGTAACTCACAGACCGTGCTGAATCCTGCCCAGGTACTCCAGGATTTTCGCCTGGTAGAAAAAGGCCCCCGTCTAGCGGATGTCCGGTAGGACTGCCATACCCAAAGTGGGCGTCGGCTCAAAGGAGGCATCCCGATCCGGCCAACCATGGTCACCAAGGCCCGCTCGGAAAGCCCCAGGACCATGTTAGGCGAGACCGCACCGTACGCAATAACTACAAGCCCTACAAGCTTCAAACACCCTCATGGGCCAGAGCATTGTAGTATCGCGGTACGGCCCCGCAGAGGAATGCTGCAACGTTATCCGCATAGGCACTCCTCAGCTGCGGTCCACGACGACCATTATGGGCCCCACGAGGGACAACCCAACCTGGCAATCGCTTTCCGCTAATCTCCCCTCCCAGGAGTAACACTTCGGTATCTTCACCGCTAGGATTGTTTAACAGCCGTCTAGCATGTTCCAAACAGGGTCGTATTGAGCTTCTGAGATTGTCCAGTTCAGGGCACTGTACCAACAGGTGCGTAAGTGACCTTGAACCTTCTTCCATTCCGCACAACGGGCAAGTCCTCGACTGTGCCCGTTCAATCTTATCCTTAAGCATTAAGCCATCCACTCTTGCTAGTAACAAGACTTTCTCCTCCATCCCACCGGGGTTCTTCCCAATGCTCTGCCTAAAGAGGTATCCACGCGTGTCCTCATACTTCCTCTCGATATAAGGATCAAGGGAGACACATTGATGTGAGTGTTCCCAAAGCTTCCAGCTCTCCTGTCTTGCGGTTTCAACAGAAGCGCCGTTCATATACCTCTCCCCCCAAAACTTTGTCCTTTTACACCAAGTCCACTTCTTGAATTGGTTCCAGTCTGGTATATTGTTAACCAAATCTGCAATCCAAGTCTTTAGACCTGCGTATTTGGTAAAAGCTCGTACCCTCTGTCCTGCACAGTAAGCTGGTACGGGGGGGAGCCCTAACTCCCGGTGAAGTTGTTGCTGCCACAGAACTCGACTTCGCGGCCTTACCGACTACCCACCTCATTCCAGTTGCTATAAGCGTCTCTAATGGGTTCAACTTTCTCATGTCATGTGAACCCATAATCTCCGCTCCATAAGTCGCCACTGGGAAGACGCACGCCTTGAGAAAGGCCAACCTTGACCACATCGGAATTTTCTTAGAGCACAGAAGATGTTTATGGGCATACAGAGACTTACGTGCATTTTCAATCCTATCTTTAAGGATAGTATCGATCGAAACTTCATTGTCTATTAATATGCCCAAGTACCTATACTCCGAAGCTACCTGAATCTCCTCAGGTCCGATGTGAGGCTTGAAGGCAATAAGTTCCTCAAGGTCCCCGTTGAACACGATCGCCTGGCATTTCTTTATGCCGAACTTCATCCCCCACTTCTCCGCCCAACTATGCAATCTATCTAAACTAGCTTGCAACTCCTCCTTAGACTCCGCAAATAAAACTAAATCATCTGCAAAAAGCAGGCCCTGGATCTTCAGGAGTAGGCCTGGAATAGCCACCCCAAGGTCAGTCGCACTCTCATCCAGGATGTCATTAATGAATATATTAAAGAGAGTAGGCGACGCGGGACACCCTTGACGCACGCCACGGGCGATTTGGACCTCCTCACTCAACTTCGCTCCCACCCGCACTCTGACCTTGGAAGATTGGTACGAGGCTCGAAACAAATTCAAGCAACGACCTCCAATCCCTATGGCTTCCATCTTTAAAAAGAGCGCCTCGTGTGGCACTGTATCGTACGCCTTTTCAAAGTCAATATATGCCGCAAACGTCGGTTTCTTAACAACCTTCCGTCTGAGCACAATCTCCTTCAAGGCAATCACTTGTGCCACACACTCCTCCTGAGACCGAAATCCGGCTTGACCACGCAAGAAGAAGTTTCTTTCCTCAAGTTTCACTGCGATCCTATTGATCACGAGTGAGGTCAAGAGCTTCAGAGAGATTGGAATAAGAGATATCCCTCTGTAGTTGTCCGAATTAGAAAGATCACCCTTCTTCGGGATATACACCACTACCGAGGTAGATGATGCCTTCGGCAACTTCCCTGAATCAAACCAAGTACATAGCAGTTTGAAGACTGCTCTTCCCATGTCTGTATTTGGTTTAAATCGATCCGATCTAGTTCCCTTATCTTGCATAAGGATCTTGAAAAATTCAGGGGGAATGCCATCTATCCCAGCTGCTTTATGTCGCTTGATCTTGCGACATACCTCCCGAACTTCAGTCCACCTAATAGAGTCATTGATGCCCTCTATTCTAGGCCAAAGTCGCACAGCATGGTTATGCCAGTGTTCTGGGTCCTTGCTGTGCCCGGAGGGATCGGCGAAGACGCGAGAAGCATGATCCTTCCAAATGTCTCGGATCTTCTCTTCGTCCGCCTGCAGCTCGCCGTTCTGGTCTCTTAGGGGTTGAGCGGGCCCTCCTTTTCTGCTCCCCCCTAGAACGGCTTTCATATGCTTCCACCAAGCATACCACTCCTTGCGTCTTGCCAATTCAACGCTCTTGAGCATGAATCGTTTGAGAGCCTCTCTCTCGCTTCTCTTCGTTTCAGCTCGCGCCTCTTTTCGGCACTCAACAAACTTCCTCCACGCCCTATCTTCACTAGAGGAATCACTCTCTGCATGCCGCAGAGACTTCCAAGCTTCCCGTCTTCGGTTGATGAATCTCCGGGCTCTCGGGTCTAGCCTAAAGCCTCTATTTGGCCTCTTGGGAGGCCTTACGGAGAACGCACCAACATCTCGAGAGACTCTTTCAGCTGCCTCCTCAAAGCTCTTCGACTGGCGGTTCACCGCCGCCTGCGTGATTTCCCCTTCCTCCGTTGCTTCTGGTAGGGAATCCCAGAAGTTGTGGTGCAAAAAGAGTTGAGCCGCTGGTTCAATTCTAGTCGCATCAATGGAGGGGGGGGGGGGGGGGGGGGGGGGGGGGGGGCTCCGCACACACCGCATCACAAACCAACTTCACCTTAACAGGCCAATGGTCCGACAAATCCACCGCTCTCTAGACACTGGCATGGCCGAGGAACTGAAGGGCCAGATC
This sequence comes from Adiantum capillus-veneris, assembly GCF_014529385.1. Classification (NCBI taxonomy): domain Eukaryota; kingdom Viridiplantae; phylum Streptophyta; class Polypodiopsida; order Polypodiales; family Pteridaceae; genus Adiantum; species Adiantum capillus-veneris. Next base: position 72,601,859 of record NC_140945.1, read on the forward strand.
ATTGGCCAAAAAGAAGTCAATGTCTGATCGCCCTTTACCACGGGAAGAGTGATACGAGAGTCCAGAGCCTCTCGTTTGGACAATCTTAAAATCAAGGTCTTCACTCCCCAGCCATCTCTTCATCGGGCCTCTCGTTTTGAGGTATGGACGGATGCGAGCAATGTCGCCATAGGCGCTGTGCTCCAGCAGCATGGTCGCCCAGTAGCTTTCCTTAGCCGGAAGCTCAATAGTGGAGAAAAGAATTATTCAGTTTATGATAAAGAACTTTTATCTGTCATTCACTCTCTTAAGCATTGGAAGCATTTTTTGTATGGTAGAGAGTTTACAGTGCGCACACATCATCAAGCCCTCAAGTGGCTACAGTCTATGCCTAGTGCACATTGGAGTGATCGCCAAGCGCGGTGGTCACAATTTTTTGAGCAATTTGGCGGTTTGATTGAGTATGCCTGGAAAAGCTAACCCTGTTTTGCAGATGCGTTGCGTCGCAAAGGACAGATTTTGGCTCTTGCGCCAAGAACCACTTTTTCTGTACAAGGTGAGTCTTTTGACAGCATGAAGAACCAGTATGCAGATTCGGAGTTTGGTAAGTATTGGTTGCAGGCTCTTGCTTCCCAAGGGCCCAGCAACTATCTCATTCGTGATGGATTGTTATTTTTTCGTCAGCGTCTATGTGTGTTGCCCTCTCTAAGGCCAGTCATATTGCATGATGCACGACTCTCTCACGGGTGGGCACAGGGGTATGAAGACCACATTGGAAAAGGTTGAACGATTTTTCTATTGGCCTAAAATGCGAAAAGATGTGTTTAGTTATGTCACACATTGCACTATATGTCAAAAAGTAAAAGCTCCTCGGGGTAAGCAGCAAGGCCTCTTGCTTCCGCTGCCTATTCCCGAGGGACCTTTTCAGGATATCTCTATGGATTTTGTGACTAACTTACCACCAAGTCAGCATTCACAGAACACTCAATGTTTAACTATTGTTGATCGTTTCAGCAAATTCTGCACGTTGATTCCTTGTAAGGCCACAGTTACTGCACAAGATGTTGCACGATTGTTCATAAAGCATTGGTACCCCCTCTGTGGTTTGCCAAAGTCCATTGTTTCAGATAGGGATGTTAAGTTTACGTCCAACTTTTGGCGTACACTCTTTGAAAATTTTGGCACAAAGTTGAATTTTTCATCCGCTTTTCATCCACAGTCAGATGGTCAAATGGAAATTTATAATCAGTTAGCTTTTGATGTGTTGAAGTCTTATGTTCATGATCAGCAGTCTCAATGGGAGCTCTATCTTCCATTGGTACAAGCTATTCTCAATGATTCCTTCTCTTCTGCTATTGGTCGAACTCCGTATGAGACAGCTTTTGGCCGCCGATTCCAGTCATTGTTGACTCGATCGGTCAGTCAAATGCCTGATGCCAATGCTGAGAGTCAGTCATTGGATGAGATTTCTGAGAGTGTGAAGCTTCGTCTAAGCAAGGCTCAGGAATCTTATTCTCGACAAACTAACAAGCATCGTCAGGAGGTCTCGATCAAGGAAGGAGATTGGGTGTATCTACGGATTATGAAACAGCGTCTTAAGCAAGTTCGAAAGAAATGTCCTAAGTTATCTTTTCGTATGTATGGTCCATTTCCAGTCATCAAAAAGATTAATGAGGTTTCAATGAAATTAAAGTTGCCTAACTCATGGTCAATGCACAACGTTTTCCATGTTTCTTGGTTGAAAGTGTTTCAGGGAACACCTCCAAAGGACGTTTCGGAAGAAGAAGAACAGGAGATCATCGATGAAGCAGAAGTCATGGAGCCGGAGCAAGTCTTGTTGCATCAGTTTCGCCATGGTTCAAAGAAACAAGTACGACAGTATTTTTTGAGGTTCAAAGATCGAGGAACCCATGAAGCGGTGTGGGTAGACGAAGAGTTCTTCAAGGATTATCTAGAGTTGTTGGCAGACTACAAGGAAGCCATGCAGCTCGGTACCAATACCTCACTTTAAAAAGGAGAGGATGTGACACATCCCAACCCTATGTGTCTGTGGACAAGCTACACCATAACAAGGTTTCTGACCACAACACTCTACAGACAGAAAGCTCTCTCTTTCTCTAAGAACTAAAAGGAACGTTGAGCAGTAAAGGTAATTTCCATGCTCAACAACTACAACAATGTAGTAAAGATGAGCTGCTCGCTGCTGCTGTAATCCCCTCCCTACGCCTTCGCCCTCCCCCCTCCCTCCCCCCCCCCCCCCCCCCCCCCAGCGCTGCCCGCCTGCCCCCCCGCTAGCCCTCGCTACCCCCCTCACTGCTCTGCTCGCCCACGCGCTGCCCTAACCCTGCTGTAGCAGCTCGCGCTACTGCTGCTGCTGCAGCCCCGCCCGCCTTTTCCGCCCCTGCCGCCAGCTGCCCTCCCCTTGGTGCAGTCGCTCCCGCCATTGCCGCCCCCGCCTTTTGCTGCCAACGCTCCCGCATTACCCCCCCCCCGGGCCCGCCTGCTTTTTATTTCCTCCCAGTTGCATCCTGCAAATCGGTACCTACAACATTGAGTCCATTTTGGGGCAGTGCTTTGCGTGCCAAGTTGCAGATTCCGTCCGCCGTCCTCTTCTTACGCCATAGCAGTAGACACAGATGGATGCTCCAGCTTCGCCACAGAGGGACTCGCCTGAAGCCCCCTCGCCCGACCCCGCTAATCCCACCATTCGACTTGCTCTTTCGCCGACAGAGCAAGCGAGCCTTGCCACAGAGGTAGAGCGTTTGCAGGCGACTTCGGTCATCTACAAGGTTCTCGGCACCCGACCTAGCAGAGGAGAGCTGCGAGACCTTCTCCAAGCCCACCTTCTCGCAGAGGTGGGCAAGATCTTGGATGTCCAGATTCTCGGACGAGGGTACTACCAAATCAAGTTCGAGACCTCCGAGATGGCCTCCAAGTTCATAGCTATGAGTCCACTGGCCATCCGAGCATCGCGCGCCCACTTTCGACAGTGGCGACATGGTTTTGACCCGACTTCGGAAGTGCTAGTAGAGGAGGCAGACATACCCATCTCAATCTACTTTCCGGGTTTACGGAGGGAGTACCTACCACTTCTCTCCAAGATTGGCTCCGCCATCGGGACTGTCTTGGAGACACCTCGTACGGCAGCATCAGTAGCTGCCAAGGCGGCTGGCATCCCCTCAGTTAGAGTTTTGGTCAGAGATACCCACACGCTCCCGAAGGTCATCCTTCTGCCTCGGGTGAGTGGGGGTTGGTTTAGACAAAGTGTGGAGTACTCGGGTCTCCCGAACCAATGCTTCATTTGCAGACAGATGGGCCACCTAGCGAAGGCCTGTCCACGGAGGAGGCCACGACCTGCAACTCAGCCTCAGTCTCAGCCTGCCAAGGCTGGGCCGCAGCCTCAGCCAGCGGCACAGCACACAGATTCAGAGCCACCCTCCAAGACTGGGGCTCCAGCGGAGGAGGGGTGGCAGCAGGCCCGTGGCCGTCGACGCCAGGGGCCACAGCGACAGCCTGGCACTCAGAGTGGCCCTCAGGTGCCTACTCAGCAGCAGTGGGTTCCCACTGGGAACCGCTTTGGTCCTCTTGAGCAGGAGGAGCCCCTTACGCCAGCCTCCACCTCCGCTTCACCCTCGCCAGCCGCCCCACCTTCAGAGTTCTCCTCCTCCTCCTCATCCTCCCCCCCGCCCTCTGCTCCCGTCCACTCCCCACCTCGCCCCTCTACCTCTGTCGCCCCACCCCACTTTTCTTCCCCTCCGCCCCCGCCCCCAGCTCCTCCTCCCCCCCTTCCTGCTCCAGTACCACAGTCGACTCAGGAGACTAGTCCCTCGCCGGCGGCTAGGAGATCTCTTGGCAGTGCCTTTGCCACGAGTCGCCTAGCGAGAGAGGGTCAGCCCTTCTTGCGGCCCCCTCTGCAGATTCAAACATCTTCCCTTGCAGCTATCCCTCGTGGTCAGACGAGCATTGACCTCCGACGCCGCTGGGATTTCTTCGATTACGGGTTCACTCGCTTTCTCGGCGATTCCGCAGTAGACCACGAGGCAGCCTGCTTCAGGGTCCATGCTTTGTTCCTCGCCGCTAGGGGGACAGAGGCCTTGGACTCAGCACTTGGTTTCTCCTTCCCCCTCTGTGGTAGGACCGAGACAGAGTAGTTCCTCGACTCAGTGGTGGGATGGTTGCATACACAGGTTCTCGAGTTCTCTCACCACATGGGAGAACTTGGAGTTACAGATTTGCTGCAGACTTTGTGGCCACTGGCCAAGTTTGCGGTGACACCCCCAGACTCAGCAGGATGTAGGCACATTGTGGTGTACTTTTTTGTTGATACGCAGTGTTTGCCTTGCTATGTATACATTCATGAGGACTCCTGGACAGAGGAGGTTGCTTTACGCACGGCTCGCTCTGCTTGGGCTTGGGCTAGGCACTCACTGCAGTCTCGCCTATCTAGAGGACGCTCGGATGCAGATTACTCCCCATCCAAGCCAGCCTCGAAGATAGCCCGTCTTGCTGCTGCGGCAGCATCAGTTCTCTCTCGCTCCCCATGAGGATCGGCTCGTGGAACGTGCAGGGATTAGGTGGGCCCCAGTTTCAACGACAGCGGGGCCGATTGCGTCAGGAGCTTCAACGTTGCCTTGTGGGAGGAGAGATTGATCTCCTTATGCTTCAGGAGCACCATCTGTCTGAGAGCCGCATTCGACGATGTGGTCAGATTTTGCGTGGACGATATGATACCTTTTGGTCAGTTGCTTTTGGACCTGGAGGCATCCAAGGTGGGGTATGTATGACTATTGCGGACTCATTGCAGCAGGGCATTGTGGGCAGAGGGATTATTGTGCCAGGCAGGGCTCAGTGGATTACTATGCAGGTTCAGGGTGGCCTTGTGGGCTTCCTGAACATCTATGCGCCCAATGTGGTGAGTGCTCGTGCAAAGTTTTGGTCACAGATTGTTGAGTCTTTGCCACAGGCTGACCATTAGTGTGTAGGAGGGGACTTCAACATGTTGGAGGACCCTTCTGACAGGATCGGAGGCAGCCATGCTACTGTGCATGGAGTCGAGTTAGCAGCTTGGGAGAGGTTGTGTATGACTTTGAGGGTCTCGGATACATGGCAGCATTCTGGCTTTGTGAGGCCTCCAAAGAGTCTTGCCTTCTCTAGATCGGACCGCAGAATGGGAGGAGTGAATCTATCGCGAATAGATCGCTTCTACACTAGTGACTACTTCAGTGACTTGGAGGGATCAGTGGGCATCCTGGCAGGGACATCCTTCTCGGACCATGCACCAGTGATCCTCACAGTGGCAGACAGGCAGAGGAGTGGGAGCACGATGCTTCGCATCCCAAAGCGGGTCTTGTTGGACTCAGCACTCAAAGAGAGGGTAGAGACTCTCTGGACACAGGGCATGGATAGCCAGGCTCTACCTGCAGACAGAGTGGCCTTAGGCCTAGCTCAGCTTAGCCACTTTTTTCTCCAGGAGTCTCTGGCTCGACTGGCTGCAGCGAGAGAGGAGGAGCAGCGTCTCAGACGAGGCATTGCTTCACTACAAAGGATGCAGGAGCAGCATCCAGACAGTCCATGGTTGGAGGAGCAGTTACAGCAGACTCGACAGGACCTTGCTTGCACAGAGGAGAGGCGTCATGAGTTTGCCTTTCACCGACAGGCATCTCAGTGGACTCAGGTGGGTGACAGAGTGACAGGTGCTTTCTTTGAGACAGTGAGACCTCGGCACTCGCATGCCAAGGTCAATCAGTTGAGGAGTCCCGATGGGTCAGTTGTTTGTGAGCCCGAGGATATGCGTGCAGTTGCTACTGACTTTTACCGTGAGTTACTGTCGGATGAGCCCCAGTCAGAGCGGCAGGATGCATGCAGGGAGCAGGTTTGGGCACAAATGCCTTGTCTTGTGACTGAGGAGATGCGCCAGAGGCTAGAGATGCCTCTTCAGCTTGAGGAGCTGCACACGGCTCTTAGGGCCCTCCCTCATGGTAGCTGTCCAGGTGAGGATGGGCTGACTCCCAGCTTCTTCTTGGAGTACTGGGACCTGCTTGGCCCAGATCTTTGTAGTGCCTTTCAGTACATTTTGCACACAGGAGTGATACCGGATAGCATGAGTGAGCGCCTGATTTACCTCATTCCAAAGGAGGGTGGCTCCTTGGATAAGATTCGACAGTGGCGCCCCATCACCATCCTCAACTCAGCCTACAAAATTCTTGCCAAGACTCTAAGTTTGATGATTCGGCCACTTTTGGAGAGCCTTATACATGGGACTCAGATAGGTTTTGTCAAGGAACGCAGTATCCTTGACAACATCTTCACTTTCTGGGAGGCTTCTGCCCTAGCACGGCTCCTTGGGAGGACCTTGTGATTCTTCTTCTCGATTTTGAGAAGGCATACGACAGAGTTGACTGGGACTTTCTAGAGGGCACTCTACGCAGGATGGGCTTCTCAGATGCTTGGATCAGAGGGGTGTAAGCTTTGTACAGACAGGCTCACAGTCAGGTGCTTTTGGCAGGAGGTAGAGGTGAGCGCTTCATGCTCACACGATCGGTCAGACAGGATTGTCCTCTTGCCCCCTTTCTCTTTCTGTTCTATGCGGAGGCGATGAGCAGATTTTTGGTGTCACAGCAGGTTGGTCTGAGGGGCTTAGCACTCCCTATACGGGGGGATGAGCTTCTGGACGTTGAGTTTGCCGACGACTCAGCCTTGTACTTAGACGGCCAGGAGGCCAATCTACACAGATGTGAGCAGGCTTTGGAGACCTTCTGTTGTGCATCGGGCGCACTGATCAACTAGAGAAAGACAGTGGCTTTCTCGGTTGGCAATGCTCCTGTGCCAGATTGGATGCCAGGAGAGGGTTTCAGGTGGATTCCCCCAGGGACTGCAGTTCGGTACTTGGGTTGTCAGGTTGGTTTTGACTTGTCCCCCGAGCAGCAGATTGCTCCTCTTCTCCTGTCCATCAAGAGAAAGCTGTTACATTGGAGCTCAGCACGACTTTCGCTGGCTGGTAGAGCAGTAGTTGCCAACCAGGTGTTGTTGGCGACTATGTGGTACATCACTTTTTGCTAGATCTTCTTGAGTTCTTGTATCAGTCAGGTTGAGAGGCTGATCAAGAACTTCCTTTGGTCAGGTCGTGACACTAAGATTGCCCGAGCCAAGGTGGCTTGGTCGGTCATCACACTTCCTTGTTCTCAGGGAGGGCTTGGGATCATTGATCCAGCACAGCAGAGCAGAGCCCTTCTTGGGAAGTTCGTCATCAGAGGACTTCTTCCAGGCGAGGAGCCCTGGAAGGAGTTCTTGCTGCAGAGGCTTTGTGCCAGGGTGCCTCAGTCAGGAGGCCCTTGGCAACCTTCGACCAGATGGATCTTTACAGAGTTGCGCCGAGTTGGTTTGAGCAGGAGACTAGAGGACCGCTTCGCTGTGAGTTTGCTTCGATCTTGGGAGCTCTTACGGCATGGCCTAGAGCAGAGACAGCCGACGTGCACGGAGGAGCGCCTACGGCAGCACTAAGAGAGGCCACTTGGTTAGCACTCAGAGAGGCCACTTGGTTGGGAGTCAGCCTCATGTTTCTTGGGGTCCCATGGCAGCAGGTCCAGCGCGCTCTCTAGGTGACTGGCTAGAGTTCACAGGTTTGTCAGAGGAGGCAGGGTTTACAGCTACAGGGTATGAGAGGGATGCAGAGTATGTGTCAGGACATCTCAGAGTCAGTTCCAGCTGAGTGGCTCACGCCTCTCAAGCCAGTAGCACCCCGATGGATGGGAGCCTTCACACGACTGGAGGTTCTCATTTCAGTCAGGGCCTGCTCAGAGACTGTCCCAGCCCTGTTCTTCGAGCTTCAGGGTGGGGGACGATTACAGCGAGTTGCAGTAGAGGCCCCGCAGGTAGCAGAGTGCTGTTTCCAGAGGATCCGAGTTGTGGGCATCTGTGGGAGGACTTGCATCATAGACCCTAACCCAGCAGCTCTTGAGACTGGACACTGGAGGCTATGGGCTTGGGAGTGTTGTCCACTGGCACGAGTACAATGGGATCCTGGTGAGTAGCTATGGAGGGACCCCCTCTCTTCTGCAGACCGCCCAAGAGTCCCCTTCTTTCAGTACACTGTTCGGCTTGGACGTCATATACTTGCAGCACAGAGAGAGGCCCGCCCCGCTGCAGCACGTCACTGGCAAGAGGAGGGCCTCACAGTCGAGTTCTTGGCAGACTTTTGGCAGAGGCTGTGGGACTCCAGACAACCGAGGCGCGTCACTTTGTTTCATTGGTTGGTTGCACACAGAGCCACGGCAGTAGGGAGTTGGCTTGTGCATTGTGGTCTCTCGGCCGCATGTGCAGCCTGTGACCAGTTGGTGGAGAGTCAGCGTCATTGTCTTTGGGACTGTCCCTCGGCCCAGCAGGTGTGGCTCCGAGTTCTTCGACTGATGCCTGCTCTCTCCACGGCTCGACAGTACACTTGGGGGGCAGCGGCTTGGTCCACACTCACCGGCCCGGCACGTCAGTTTGAGCTATCTTCCACCAGCAGGATGATAGTGATGCAGGGGAGGCGACCTACATTCCAGCCTACTACAAAGCTTACTCCACAGGAGTGGTGCAATGAGAGAGAGGAGTGCTAGGAGCTCATCAGTGGCCTGACACTTTGGTTCATCTGGCGGGCCCGCTGTTTCCGCATCTTTGAGGCTCGCTCTGGGCCAATAGCATAGACTGTTCGTGACTTTTGGCTAGAGCTGATCCATACTCTCAGAGGAAAGCTTGAGGGACTACAGGGTAGCTCCGACCGCATGCGGGAGCGCCGCGAGGCTTTCCTTCGACTCTGGCGCCCTGGGCCTTTCTACACCATAGTCCAGGGGGTGCTCAGATGGCACTACTCTCCACCTGTGTGGCTCTTCCCTCCTCCCATCTCTTGATTTAGCCTCTTTGTATATATGTTGTTTTTTCATTGGGAGAGTCTCCCCATCATACTTGTTGTAGCCCCTATTGCAGAGGTGGATGTAGCCCTATGGGCAGTTTTCATTAACTAATAGAAGGATCTCTTTCTCGGAAAAAAAAAAAAAAAACCTTGAGCAGTAAAGATCACTAATCTTGAGAAAATACAACATTTATTCTGCTGCACCTTACAACGTCCCTATAGGGTGCCGCTAGAACTGCCTCCGCAAATGGTCCCATCCGATTGGGAGTGATCTCGAGCTACGTCACCAATTCCGGTGAAATGAAGTTGGCCTTGGCTCCTCCATCAAAGAAGATCAGGGCTTCTTGGTCTTTCACTTTGCCCCAAGCTTGGCAGAAGTTCTGTACTCTCGTCTATCGTGCTGGGATCGGTACCCAAGCAATCTGGAACCAGTCTTATTTTCATCTTGCCTTTTCTTCCACGTTCCTCAACTGCTCTCGAACTCTCAGGCCGTTCGTCGTCCTTGTCGGTCTGTTCTTTCTATGCCTTTTTAGGGCACTTCGCGGAGATATGTCCAGTTTCCCCGCATCCCAAGCACTTCCCTTCCCTGATGTAGCAAGCTCTCTCCAGTGGAGTGAGTTTGGGTCGTGCATCTTTCTTTACTGGGTTGCTCTTCCTCTTTCTACTTTCATTTGTCAAATTCTGTTCAGCTCTTTGTGTCATGATCTCATCGGTGGGGTAGGTCAAACTGCCAGAGTGAATGGCAAAACCCCGTTTCGCATGACTCATGAACTCATCAATGAAACCTGACTTTTGTTCCAAGCAGTGATCTTGGATCTCTGTAGGTAGACCCAAGGTAAACCGCTCAATCTGTTCCTTGAACGAGATCTTCTTAAATGAAGAGGCGGGTAGAAAAGAGCTCCAGAATCTCTAGCAATAAGCGTCCACTGTATCCTTCTTGGTCATCCGAAGATGGTTCCAAGCAGTTCGTATATCACGTTCATACTCTCGAGTTAGCCAAGAAGAAATAAAAAGCCTCTTGAATTTCAACCATTTAATTGGCGCAGTCTTGTTTAATAAAAGAGTGGACCACCAAGTTCGAACATTCCCCTTAAAATAAGAGATAGCTCTCCCAATCTTGGAGTGCTCTGAGTAACGCCCTCCTGCGAAAGCGATGTCAAACTGTTGTACAAAAGACAGCCTTCGAAGCATCTCTATATCGAGAAAATGTGTCAAATTTAATTGACTGTCCACCTTCCTTAAACTCTCGGACTTTCTTGCTTTTGTCTTCCAGAAAGTCATACTGGTTGGCTTTATAAAAATTCTTCTTCTTTGCATAAAAGTTGTTGTCATCAGAGTCCGAACTATCTGAAGACGAGTCCTCTGTAGAACTGTCACTCACGAGACGAGATTTAGACTTCTTTGCCTTTCTCTTGCCCTTTCCGAAGCGTTGCTTTTTGCTTCGCTTTTACCTTTTCTGTCTTCTTCGCTCGAGTCAGATGAGCTAGAAGAACTATCAGAAGAAGAAGAAGAACTGGGTACTCCTTCAAATCGAACACGCTTCTTCTGTTTCTTTGCCTTTTCAAATGTCGATTGACGACCCAAATAACCCAGGAAGTCAGTGCCTTTCTTTTGCTTTTTGTCGAGCTTTTTAGCTTTGTTTTGCCCGTCAAAAAGCTGGGCAATTCGTGCATCAACCACCTCTTCTAATTCCTTCTTTGTATACTTCTTGGGAGTAGGAGTTTCTTGAGAGCGGGTTTTTGGGGTGGTTTGTGGTCTTCTGCCATTGCATGTGCGCCTCCTCGAAAGAAGTCTCGCTCATATATTTTGCAAATTTTGAATCCTTCACAAAATTGAGCATCATCTTTGTTGCGTCGCCGATCAATTGTTGACGCTCCATCTCTCGACGCTCCGCCTAAGTAGGCCGAGGCGGGCCATACTCCTTGCCTGAATCTTCGTTGTGATCCCTTCCAGCATCTCCGGATGCAGAGACGGTCGACCGATCTTTGCCTGAAGCCATAGGTGCAGCGGCAAAAAATTAAGGGATCCGATTTTCCATGGAAGAGAAATCGGCCGTGCTCTGATACCACTGTAACAGACGTGGACACTCCAAGTCGAGAATCTACCACGACAGCACAAATAACCACTTCAAAACAGTTCACAGTTCACAATTGATTCGACACTAGCCCGACGGAGTTCCATGCCTAGAGATATTGGCCCCAAAGTCTGGCGCCCCTTTCGGTATTTCTTTTTATATTAATTTGAGTTCAAAGTACAAGAGTGCGGGCAAGCGCTCACACTCAGACTCTGCGTCCAGATGCTCTGAACTGTGAGAGGCCTGCTCACATATTTAAAGATTACAAGGGTTGCTAAAAGCAGAGCCCCAAAAGCTGGTAATCAAAAGCTCTAATAAAATAAAGCAAGTTCTCCCTCTCTAGCCATACTTGACCACAAAAATAAAGCAAAGAGTTTCCTCTCTCTCTCTTTCCAATTTGCGTGGAGCCCATAAAGCAAAAGCTGGCCCAAAAAGCAAATCTACCGCAGAATCTCAGCCTCCGCAATTTCCGCCGCTATTGCGGACTACCACGTCAACAGTTGTACGAATTGCCACGTCAGCAAATTTTCCGTGTTTCACGGGGCTGCCCTGATGCACCGGTTCTGCTGTCCCATTTTGGGAGTGTATTTGTGTGTGTTAGGGTTTGCCACGTTGCCACAAGGCGGGCACCATGTGCCAATAGAAAAGAACAGACTGAACAGACTTTTAGCACTTCAATAACAATTGAACTGAAAGAGAGAGACGACAGGCGACACGGAGTGGCGGAATTCCACCCCAGAGAGTATTGGCCCCAAACCTTGGCGCCCCTTTCGGTATTTCTTTATATTGCATCATCAAAGTTCAAGCCGGTACTCCAGACTCTGCACCTTCTCCAGGAAGCATGCCAGAGAATGAGCCGTAGCCTCATATTTAAAGGCCCTTGGCCTAAAAAGCAGTTCCAGTAAAAAGCTTTTAAAACTCAAAAGCTTCTGGTCCAAAAGCAAAGCCAAAAGCTGCCTGCGTAAATCACGGAAATCCGCACAGCCTTCCACGTCATCAACCAACGCAAAACGCGGAAATCAACCCTTAGGGTTAGGGTTAGGGTTTTTACAGTTTTAGGGTTTTTGGCAACAGAATTAGGGTTTGCAGGTTTTAGGGTTAGGGTTTCCAAAATTAGGGTTTCAACAGTTAGAGTTTTTGGTAAAAATTAGGGTTAGGGTTTCTGCTCTCGGGCAACCACGTCATCACTTTGTGACACTTCTTTTGTTACTTGTTCTTTTAGGGTTTAGGCCCCTCGGCCAGTAGCTCCGTTCTTCAGTAGGTCGACACGTCAGCAGTTTGTTACATCTCCCCTTGTTGTAGATAACTAACATAAGAAGCCATGCAATAGAGTGAAGATCCACCAGAGTAATAAAAAATGTCGAGTTTGATACTTTGAACTTGAATCTATTCCAATTAGAAGAATCAATAATATACAAAAACATTAAAAACATAAGCATCACTAAAGATACAACAAAGAGTTAGAAGAGTGAGAAGCTTAGTATGACTTTGATCAAGTGAACCTAGCCAAAGCACTTAATTTATTCGAAGTAGCCCTAATTTTTGGGGTTTTGGAACTTTAAACCTTTGTCAAAACCCCTAGTTTGTTGAAAATACTCCTTCGTCCACGCATAACATCATACAGAGAGTTTTTTCTTGTTAACTATATTGTGATGCAGGCTCCAAATCGTCCTCGATTACAGCATATCTGCAAAACAACTCAAGTTGGCTCAAAAATTTCCGAGGGACATTCCGAGGGACAATCAGTTTGCTCTTTTTGTTAAGGAGTTAGCTTCTCCTTTCTGCTCTTTTGATTAAGGAGTTAGCTTCTCCTTTCGGCTGTTTTGATCAAGGAGTTAGCTTCTCCTTTCGTCCAGATCGGAACTCTTGATATTCCGGCATAGTAAAATTAGCCATCACACCCAGACCTTACTGATCTTCCACGGGTGTCTTGATGCATTAAAATTACATACCCAAGCAATCTCATCCAATTAGGAATATTCAGTAGTTGGCACATCACAATGCAACACAAATGCTCACATATGCATGTTACAAGACATAGAAACATAAAGCCGCCGATGAACACTCCCCCCGCAAATAACCATCCAGGTCCGGGCCATGAGCTGTTCAACGACTCCCTCATCACTCCTCCCGCAAATAACCTAAAAAGGTCCGGGTCATGAGATATAGAGGCCTTTTACAACCAAACGCCCCCCATACCACAACATGCGTCGTTTGGAGGTGCTGAGAGTAACCACTGCTCAGACTTCTTAATACTCCTCCCGCATAACCATCCAGGTCCGGGCCATGAGTAACAACAACAATACTCCCCCCGTAAATAACCACAAGGGTCCGGGCCATGAGTAAAAAAAACAACACTTTTCAATCATTCAATACTCCCCCCGCAAATAACCACAAGGGTCCAACAAGGGTCCAGGCCATGAGTATGAACAAGAATTCTCAAACATCATTTCTCACTTCTCCACTCGGGAGTAAAATCACCAATCATTGGAACCAGTATCAAACCATAGTCAAACAATTCAAATCGGCACCAAAACAAGTTCAAAACAGATACCATCCATTTCAAACAAATTCCAAACAAGATCAAACAAAACTCAAACTTAAAAAGCAATCTCGACATCAGTCGAGCTCAAAAACTCGATTGACTTTCCATCTTGAAACCTGCACCAAAAATTCGGGTTAGGTTCCTTCCATGAGGTCGTAGCCGTGCACAGCATGGTCCATCAGCTCTTGGACAAACAGTGTTTCTTTGGTTGCGATGGTAGTCCCAAGAGATAGCAATCACACCGAACCTCCAAGGTTATCAACTCGAGAAGACACATCTACTGAGAGATGTCGAGAAATTTCAAGTTATACTCTGCTAGGGTTTCCATGGCAAGCATTCAGGATACCCCCCTCTGCCAAAAGTTGCACTCCGAAGGAAGATGTCAGAAACCATATAACTTCGGACAAAATTTTTTCTTGAAAGCTTGCCTAGTACTTTGAGTATGCTGCTTGGTAGCTATCAACATTTGCATGGCACTACCTCTGAGAAAAACAGTGACTCGAAATAAATCTTGGATCCTTCTTTTGCAAGTGATAATGGCTTATGCCCTGTAAGACATGAGCGGTGAAGACGGGAGCGCGCCCGATGTGCGATGAAGTAAGGGTGGGAGTGGCTATTAAGTCTCAAATAAAATTCCAATAGCTCTGTCTGCTCTTTTGTAGGACCGGTATGCTTTTAGAAAAGCACACGCCTGATGCTCTGATACCACTGCCACAAGGCTGGCACCACGTACCAATAGAAAAGAACAGACTGAACAAACTTTTAGCACCTCAATAACAACTGAACTGAAAGAGAGAGACGACACGCGACACGGAGTGGCGGAATTCCACCCCAGAGAGTATTGGCCCCAAACCTTGGCCTCCCTTTCGGTAATTCTTTATATTGCATCATCAAAGTTCAAGCCGGTACTCCAGACTCTGCACCTTCTCCGCGAAGCATGCCAGAGAATGAGCCCTAGCCTCATATTTAAAGGCCCTTGGCCTAAAAAGCAGTTACAGTAAAAAGCTTTTAAAACTCAAAAGCTTCTCGTCCAAAAGCAAAGCCAAAAGCAGCCAGCGTAAATCACGGAAATCCGCACAACCTGCCACGTCATCAACCAACGCAAAACGCGGAAATCTGCCCTTAGGGTTAGGGTTAGGGTTAGGGTTAGGGTTAGGGTTTTTGCAATTTTAGGGGTTTTGGCATCAGAATTAGGGTTTGCAGGTTTTAGGGTTAGGGTTTCCAGAATTAGGGTTTCAGCAGTTAGGGTTTCTCGCAGAAATTAGGGTTAGGGTTTCTGCTCTCGGGCAACCACGTCATCACTTTGTGACACTTCTTTTGTTACTTGTTCTTCTTGGGGTTTAGGCCCCTCGGCCAATAGCTCCGTTCTTCAGTAGGTCGACACGTCAGCAGTTTGTTACACACGTCACCATTTTGTGACAGATACTATGGCCCTTTCCAAATAAAAGAAAAGATAAATGATGTCTCTTTTAGACTGAAAATGCCCGTGTAACAAACTTGGACACCCCAAGTCAAGATTCTACCGCGACACAACAGAGATTCACTTCAAAAAGTACTCAACCACTTCAAATCATAGTTCAAAAGAGAGTCGACACGGCCCGGAGTAGTTCCGTGCCAAGAGGTATTGGCCCCAAAGACTGGCGCCCCTTTCAGAATTTCTTTTTATATTAATCTTTGAGCAAAGTAGAACTCCCGCAAGGTCCTCCACTGTCAAAGTCTGCGTCCAGATGCTCTGAAGAGTGAGGCCCTTAGGGCTCTTTCATTCTTACAAGGGATGCCCAAAAGCAGAACCCCAAAAGCATTCCTTTTTTTAAAATAAAGCAACTGAGCCAAAAGCTTTAAAAGCTGCCAAATTCAGCCAACGCAAATTCAGCCTGCTTTTCCATACGCACTACCTCGTCAGCAGCTCAGGGCAAAAAGCACCGCAAATCAGAGAAGTCCGTACGGTGTGCCATGTCAGCATGCTCAACGTGAATTCCGAAAATCTACCACGTCAGCTTGCTGCGTTTTTCCGGCCTGTAGCCTGCTGAGTGTGTCCGGGCATGCCACATCACCGGTTTGTGACAGCCCGATACTTGGAAGATTCACAATGCTTTTCATGTGAGTCTATTGAAGCCTTTTAAAGGCGATGTGCTCGATGATGGGGAGCCAGATGAGCCACTCGAAGTGGAGGAAAGAGAGGAGATTCTCGTTCCAGAACAGATATTGGCACACATGGATAGAAAGATTAAAGGTAAAGTGATTAAGCGGTTCTTGGTTAAATTCAAGAACTATCCTGCATTTGGATGCGAAGTGGATGGAGGAGGAGGACCTAGCAGATACTCCTCAGATTTTGGAACTTTACCTTGAAGCATTCGCTTTAGCATAGTCTACTCCGATAGAACCCCAATTTCAGCATGGGTGAATCTAGTGCGGCGGGCTTGCACAAGAGAGGAGTCACTCCGCTCCTTTGTCAACGAACTACCCCGATTTTGATATAGAGTCACTGATGTCCCTTTGGGTTTCAGGGATGTTGCTGGGCTGACAGTATTCTGTTGTATGACTTTATGAGCTGGAATTTCCCAAAAATGAAATTGGAATCCTCTTGGCATGGAACTACGCCGGGCTGTGTCGACTTTATTGTGAATAAGTTTGCAATGAATCTCTGCTGTGTTGCGGTAGAATCTTGACTTGGGGTGTACAAGTTTGTTACAGTTCCCCCAGATCAGCGGGTTGAATCTCGTGCAGGCGGGACTGCACAAGAGGACTTACTCCGCTCCTTTGTCACAGATTACCTAGATGGAATAAAGCCCTTGATCTCCTTTTGGAATTCAGGGATACTGATGTGCTGACAGTATTCTGTTGGATGACTTTATAAAAGAAGTACTTCGAAATGGGAATTCCCGAAAATGATTACTCGCACACGACAGTGCTTAAGTCAAAAATATCTATAGAGATGATCGCAATATGGGATTAGTTAATCCGACATCAGTGAGGTCCGAGATGGATCTAGATGCGATTACTAAATACGTTGCTAGCAGTCACGGTCTGAAATTTGGAATGAATTTCTATGTGATGTGATCTAAATCTGATGTCATGTGATGTGACTGTTGTCTTTGTACAAGTGCTCGATTCGTGTCGTCTAGTGCGTCCGTGTAAGGTGCAGCAGAAGTGAATGTTGAACTTTGCTCAAGATGAGTGCTCTGAATTGTGCTCAAGGGTTCCTTTTACTTACGGAAGGGAGAGCCTTTCGTTCCTTTAGTGAGAGAGTGCAAATGATCACAAACAAAGTGGATAAACACAGTGAATGAAGGCGTTGAGACTGAGAGATAGAGAGAGAAGAATACGACACCAGAAAGTTGTCAAACCCTCCTCCAAGGGCCCCACTCTCTATGGCGAGAGAGGTCTAGACTCTACGCTATTGATTGCACAATCCTCGTACAATGGTCTAAACGCAATGGACTTGCCGACGATGTCGACAACGACGAGACGGGCTGAAATCTAAAAACGCTAGGGACTAATGTAAGGTGCAGCGAAAGTGAATGTTAAACTTTGCTCAAGATGAGTGCTCCGAACTGTGCTCGAGGGTTCCTTTTACTTACGGAAGGGGGAGCCTTCCGTTCCTTTAATGAGAGAGTGCAAATGGTCACAAACAAAGTGGATAAACACTATGAATGAAGGTGTTGAGACTGAGAGATAGAGAGAGAAGAATACGACACCCAAATGTTGTCAAACCCTCCTCCAAGGGCCCCACTCTCTATGGTGAGAGAGGTCTATGCTATTGATTGCACAAATCTCGTACAATTGTCTAAATGCAATGGACGTGCGGACGATGTCGACAACGATGATGACGACGACGAGATGGGCTGAAATCTGAAAATGCTAGGGGCTGAAAATCTTCTATCTATTGAATTCTGACTCTATGTCGGTGACGACGGGGATGACGACGATGCGCTGAAAACACAGATGATGAAATCTGCGAATAGCGGGTTGAATCTGCAAACGCTGGCTGATCTGACCGTGCGGCGAGGATCTGCTCCGGGGGGAGGTGAGATCTGCGAGGTTTGGGGGCTGCGGTACGGAGTCTAAGTGCTGAAAATGCAAAACGTTGATACTCTATGTTGATCTGTAGCCGAGAATCAGCAAAACGCTAGCTTGGGCTGCAATATGCAAAAACCCTAGGCATGGTCTACTGTTGCAATAACGCCATGGCTGATTTGCTGTGTGCAAAACGCAAGGGCTGATCTGCATCTGCTGAAAACGCTAGGCTCAATCTGATGCCAATCGTTGGTCTTGCTCTACTGTTGGCTGGAAACGCTAGGCCTCCTGCCGGTCTTGCTGAGAAGGTGCCTGTGAGTTGTGAACTCCTGCTACCTCTTCTGCCAGGAAGTGCTATCGCTAGTTTTCTTATATATATCCTTAGCCAATTTGCCCTACCCAGTTTCCCAACAAAGTCACTTATTAATAATAAGTGAAAAATCATGTTGTGTGCAACCAGAGGAAATGCAACTACTCTAAGTGCCTGGACATGCACGGCCTGCGCACACGCTCACAAAGGTGCCAGAACACTTCCTAAGCTGACCTGAACCCTAGTCATGAAGTAGCTTGTGCACATGCACATAGGGTTAGATGTGCACGTGACAGCTGAAATCTGCAAATCTTGTATCTGTTGAATTCTAACTCTATGTCGGTGGCGACGGCAATGATGATGACGCAACGACGATGCGCTGAAAACGCAGATGCTGGAATCTGCGAATAGCGGGCTGAATCTGCAAACTCTAGCTGACCTGACCGTGTGGCGAGGATCTGCTGCGAGCAGGTGAGATCTGTGAGGTTTGGGGATTGCGGTGCGGAGTCTGACTATTGAAAACTGAAAACGCTGATGCACTAGATAGTTCTGTCGCTAGGAATCTGCAAAACACTGATGGTAATCTTCAATTGCCGAAATGTTGGGTTGATCTGCTGGAAACTGCTAACGCCGGGCTGATCTGCAATCTGCAAAACGCTGGGGCTGATCTTGATGAAAAACGCTAGCTAAGTTGCTGCAAAAAAAGCTAGGGCCATCTGCTGCAAAAACACTAGGTGGTCTGGTTGGCTAAAAAACACTAGGTTGTCCTGCCAGGGTCTTGCTAAGAAGGTGCACTATCAGACACTTTGTCTTTGCTGTCTCTTCTGCCAGAAAGTGCTAGCGCTAGTTTTCTTATATATTTCCTTAGCCAAATTGCCCTACCCAGTTTCCCAACAAAGTCACTTAATAATAATAAGTGAAAAATGGCTAAAATAGGGAAAATGGGTTCTATGCACTATAAAATGCCCCTAATGGGTACGGACTGTAATATGATGATCATGCTGTGAGCAACCAGAGAAAATGCAACTACTCTAAGTGTCTGGACATGCACGGTCTGCGAACAGACTCACAAAGGTGCCAGAACACTTCCTAAGCTGACTGAACCCTAGTCATGAAGTAGCTTGTCCACATGCACATAGGGTTAGATGTGCACGTGACAGTCGGTACTTAGAGTCGATGTCTACTAAACTAGTTTATGCCTTATGTATGATTGTGCAGGTGTAATCGAGCACGATTGCGATTCTTTCAAGAGGGGGGTATGTCACAAACTGATGACGTAGCATGACCACCAACGAACAAACATTGACGTGGTAGACAGTAGGGACATCCGAAAATTGCACTGACGTGCCGACGTGGCAATATGGACCCCCGTAAAACGCACTACTGACGTGGCAGAATTGTACGAAATGGCTAATGCTTTTGAGCCAACTTTTGGGGATTATTGCTTTTGAAACCCTCTGCTTTTGAGTTTACTGTTGTTGGGGCTCTACTTTTGGCATCCCTTATATACCTAGTTGAATCCAGGATAAGCCCAGATTCACCCTGGAAGGAAACTGCAAGGTAATAGACCCATGGTAGTCACCCACTAGACAATATAACCATCACCTCCATCATGCATAGTATTGACTAAATACAACGACATCCCCACTAACATCGTCAGTGCCCAATAGTGGGTGTAGAAGTAGGTACTAACATATGCTCCCTAATACACGTGAGCATACATCAACACAAAGTTCAGCGTACTGAGTTTCTGTCATCCCCTGTGAGAATAAAAGAGCCCTAAGGGCCTCACTCTTCAGAGCATCTCAACGTAGAGTCTGAGAGCAAAGGACCCCTTCGGGAGTCATACTTTGCTCAAGCATTAATATAAAAGAAATACCGAAAGGGGTGTCGGTCTTTGGAGCCAATCTCTCTGGGCACGGAACTACGCCGGGCTGTGTCGACTCGAATTTTAAAGTTGTGAAGTATTTTAAGTGATTCTCTCGTGTGTTGCGCCAGATTTCTAACTTGGGGTGCCCAAGCCTGTGTGACAGAGAAAGCTTTGGCCTCTTTTCCTTGCAAAAGCCTCTACTTGAAGGATTACCGCATCGAAATCCCAAAAAGCTGAAAGGGTTGCCACACCTTGAGATTGGGCTGAAACTCATCAAAGTTGAGAGCTAAGGCTCTCGAAATTTAAATTAGAGTGCCAACAAGATAAAGTTCAGAACGGAGTGTGGGTATGCACTGTGCAGCCCCATGTTCCAGTTCAGATGCTTGTATTCTTCTTTTCCCCATCAATAACGATACTCTCTAAGGGGGGAACAGCCCATCTTCTGTCCCAATCTCATGTCATTTCTCTCTATCTCCGTTTCTCCTATCTCCAGTCTGACTTCTTAGAGACACTTATTATATTGCTTATTAAAATTGTGATACGCTTCCATTTCATGACAATGTTATCACTGAGTAATGACAAAATCTCCAGCAGGTTGGTCCTAGCTGAATCGAGGAGAGGCGAACCTTTATACATCAACGAAAAAACTAAAAGGAAAGCTAAATGCTGCATCACTAGCGGACAACATCTCACTACACAGAGCATGGGTTAAGGATCTTCTAAGTATGGGATGCTTGGTGCTACATTTCTCATGCGCCTCTTTCTACCTACAATTTTTTGACCTTAATCAATCTAGCCTTGAAGGAAAGTTGCCATATCAGCTCTGACCCTGAGATTTAACGACGATCGGTATTCAAGTTGCAACATGCAGAACCGTAAAAGATGAGCCTCATCAGAGAATTTGTATCATAGGTGTAGAACACTCCCTCCATCCAATCATAAGAATGCATACTTAACAAGCTCCATCACATAACAAATGCAAATGAAAAATGGAAATGGAAGGCTAACAGGATCTTCCCTTCCATCTTCTCTTTTCTTCCACAAATGATACTGCCCAAAAGAATTCTGGCATGCAGCTAATTATAGCAAACACACTGTATGCTAAAATAGACCAATTACTTAAAAATTGTTGATAAAAATCAAAGTGGCATGAAAAAAACCCATGATCCTCAACCACAGCACCTGGAGTATTTCAATTTAGTATACATTATTTACAAGTACCTGTATGAAACATCCAACACTAGACCCCTGTACTGAGTAAGTTCCTTGTCATACTCATCGACAGCGTCCGATTCTTCATCAGCCCACTCCGTTGTCGTCACACTGACAGCAGAAACCAGTCCAACAGAATCTCTATGTCTGCGTCTGCAGTTTTGAAAAGAGTGCAAGCAAGGGCTGTTTGCAGCGTTGAAGCTAAAATCCAAAGCAACCCCTCCGTCGAGGGGGGAGCGGCAAACAACCACAATGGATGATCCTCTTTCCCTGTAAACATGGCAAGCTGCTAAAGAAGACGAGAGAGCTGCACGTATGCTTCCTTGCCGGTGTAGATTCTCTCCAACAAACGAATCACCGCCTCCAAGCAGCCATGCAGGCCTCATGATGAAGGCTCTCTCTCTCTCTCTCTCTCTCTCTCTCTCTCTCTCTCTCTCTCTCTCTCTCTCTCTCTCTCTCTCTCTCTGTGTGTGTGTGTGTGTGTGTGTGTGTGTGTGTGTGTGTGTGTGTTATGTCGACAAATTGAAAGGAAGGAACTTGTGAGGGAAGAAATGCGTGCAAGAAGATGAGTCAGATGAGTGCCAGAATCGCACTCAAACGACTCGCCTCGCACAGCCTCGTCTATAAATGCCACGGGCAGGGAGTCGAGGGATCTACCGTCTACGCACAGGCGAGTCAGTGTGTGAGTCAAAGAAAGAAAAACAGAGAGAGAGAGAGAGAGAGAGAGAAGAGTACAATTCCGAAAGTATCCTTCCTATGGCTCAAGGAAGCCCTCACGTCTCGTTTCTGTATCATGACTCAACACAGTCTCGTTCGATTACAGCCAATGAGCTTCCTCCACGGCACCCCAAGCAATCAGACAGGATGAGAAGTACCTGTTCACACGTTTGTCCATTTTCTCCTTATAGGAGAGGGTTTTAGAACTTGGTCACCACCTAGTCTATACTAATTTATTATCTATACTACTCTATTAGGTCTCCCCAAACTTAGAAAAACTAGTAAAACGGCGCCGCCTTCGGCAGCGACATGGCCCCTCTTACCCTCAAGCTCCTCACTCTTGACAAATTTCACAAAAGATCGAGAAAATTGTTCTCTCTCTCTCTCTCTCTCTCTCTCTCTCTCTCTCTCCCTCCCCTCCCTTTTGTTTGTGGCGGGGCTGGTTCTCTTACCACCAGTACAACGGTAAGACCTACGACGGTGCTTAGGCATGCCAACAATATCTACATAAGCCCTACATTGAGAGAGAGAGAGAGAGAGAGAGAGAGAGAGAGAGAGAGAGATTGCATTATCGTCCGCAGAGGTCATATATGGCTCATGGGACCGGAGACAAAAAAAAACATTACACGCAGCCTTTTAAGTGAAGGCATTGGATACATATCAGTTAAGGACTGCGGGTCCGTCAAGTAGGGTAGAAGATAAGAAAAGAAAGGAAACAATACCTAAACCTAAGTAGGGTTGGGTAAGGGGAGACCCCCTTTGGGAGTTCGGAACTCTTGAATGATGGCATTCCCCCCTCAGTAGACTGCCCATTTTCCTTGCTTTCCGAGAGAGAGAGAGAGAGAGAGAGAGAGAGAGAGAGAGAGAGAGACTTGTTTGTTTCAAGTAACCTACTATCATGAATATCAGCATGTATCATACTGCCTTGGAACAAATCCTTCTTCTTAGCATAGTTTTAAGTGAGCTCACAAAAGAAGGATCTCTTCTCTTCCTCTCCATGTTTGCTTGTGTAGAGACAGATATTGCTGCTCTCTCTCTCTCTCTCTCTCTCTCTCTCTCTCTCTCTCTCTCTCTTCCCCTGGACGTTGCGAGCAAGAACGTGGATAGCTCTCTTTCCCTCTCAATGCTGCAAGCATCATTCGTCGAAAAGTGGAACGCTAAAAAGGGACTTCGTAGCTTCAAGCTGGCTATCAAAATTATATTTTGATCCCTCTCAATGTCTCCCTGTCCGCTTAGAGAACACTCCAAGAAGGTGCCGAAGAAAGGAGTTATTGACAGGCTGATGGGGGGCCATAATCCCTCCCCCCAGTAGAGAGAGAGAGAGAGAGAGAGAGAGAGAGAGAGAGAGAGGCCGTTCTACCCTCTTTCAAGTTTGCTTGTGTAGTGGATATTGTTGCTTTCGTAGTGCTACTCTATATCCATGCAACCATTGGTGCTTAGAGAGAGCACATAGGATCACCACCTAGCACCTGCAAACCTACTCTAGAATACACAGTTGTCGGCACCTCTAGAGCTAGCTCGTGGTTCGAGATAGAGCCCATGTTGGGCGTCACTAAATTGAAACAACCCTCAAAAGGGCGATGAGCACCACCACATGGGCATTGGGCTGAGACACATTTTTCCCGAACACTCGTGCCGCCAACGCTGTTCAACAACTTCAAGTAGCTTACCATAGCTAACAGGCAGAGAGAGAGAGAGAGAGAGAGAGAGAGTAATTATCGTCAATAGGCGTAGGTTTCCTCTCTCTCTCTCTCTCTCTCTCTCTCTAGGAGTTGACTCCTTTGCGTCTCTCTCTCTCTCTCTCTCTCTCTCTCTCTCTCTCCAATGAAGATGTTAATATACCATTTCATTCATATCTCTCTCTCTCTCTCTCCTCTCTCCTCTCTCTCCTCTCTCTCTCTCTCTCTCTCTCTCTCTCAGCAGTCTCGTTTCTTCCCTAGATTTGTGAGTGGATTTGTCACCGCTCGGCGCTTAGTGAGAACAAAATAGGTGAAGATGACAGCCAGCTTGGTTCTTGAGCATGCAAGCATGCGTACTTGCATTCAAAGTGTGCGCCAGCTACTGTTCGAGAAAAATCATTTTTCCAAACATACAAAATTCCTTTCCTTGTTTGTGAAATTAAAAACGACACGATATTAAGATGAGACACATTTTTCCCGAACACTGGCACCGCCAGCGCTGTTCAGCAACTTCAGGTAGCTCACCATAGCTGAGAGAGAGAGAGAGAGAGAGAGAGAGAGAGAGAGAAGAGAGAGAGAGAGAGAGAGAGAGAGAGAGAGAGAGAGAGAGAGAGAGAGATTCAACTCCTCTTCAATGGAGTCTTGATGTGACGGTCAATTGGATGTCCTTCAAAGTGCCAGCACTGCAATTAAAGCCACTGCTTGCATGCTGCAACATTGAGAGTCCTCGAGAGTCAGAGTCTCCTCTCTCTCTCTCTCTCTCTCTCTCTCTCTCTCTCTCTCTAATTATTCTCAGCAGACTTAGCGCTCAGCTTGGTTAAAGGTGGTTCTTCAGCACGTGGGCAGTATGCATCCACTCTGTCCATCTGTCGCTTTCTTCTCGCGCACTGTATTGCATGTCCCTGTGCGGTGCCTGATTGCAGAGGGCACTGGTCAGAGTAAGCTGCTTTGACGTGTGGCAGGAGGGGGGCTGGAATCCCTCCCCCATTATCCATAGTATAGATAATATAGATTGAAAAGGGATAAGAAGGATGGGGGAAGGAACTTAGAAGGGGGTTGAAGATGAGGAGGCAACAAGGGATTGTTTCATGTTTTGTTGCCTGCCCGTGTGTGGCCGCCCGACCCAACCATCACCCACGTCAGGAGGCCCATCCCGCGCTCGCTCTATAGAGATCAGCTATGTGCGAGCCGCGGTCCATCTGGCACGACGACCCTCTTTCTCTGGCTTGTTATAGTAGGTGTTCAAGTAGTCGATTCATGCAAGCAATCATTTCAAAAAGAATTGTGTCAAATTAGGGTAAAACCGATTTGTTGCTTAATCTTTTACCTATGTCATATTTTCCCCCCACCTCAGTTCTGCACCCTTTGGACCCGGCCAACAAAAGCAGTGCCTCCCATTGGCTGCCTCATGTTGATCCTCTGATTTTCGTTTATTCCCTTCAATTCTAGCCACTCGCGTCTTCTCTTCAAGAGCCCCCCCCTTTCCACTTTTAGCACCTCAGTTCGATCCCAGCTTTCCTATTCTATTGCAAGTTTATAGTAATGCTAAAAAAAGAGTAGCCCTCGAAGCTCAGCGCTTGCAAGCGTGGCAGTGGGCACTACATAATTCAAACGGATAGCTCCACAAACACCCCCACGCATGACCTTCCTCTGCTGTATTCATTATATTTCTGGATTTCCTGCATTATTTTGTAAATTCAATTTTTGCTCACCTCCTCCTTCTCCCCCTCTTTCGCCTTCGTCTTCTTTTTCATGATGCAGCAGCAGGAGCTGCTTCCCCTCCGCCATATATAGCCACGCTCCCTCCATTTCAAGGCACCTCCCTTCAAGTTGTCCCCGTCTTTACCGGCGCTCTCCTCCCCCTGAATGGTGCTATTGACAGGACATCTCTGTCGCACGTCAGGACCCCCTAAGCTTGTTGCACGCAAGCAACCTGCAAGACATCTTTGCAGGCAGTATTTGAACATAAGAAGCTCTGTCTTTATCTTTGGAGTGTCCGAGGGAGAGAAGCAACAGCTATGGTGGACTCGATTAGGGCCCCATTTATCCAAAGACTCTCTCCCTCCTGACAATCACCTCATGTCTAGCTTCGTTGCCGACGATTCCATGTTGACAAAGGAAAGGAAGGCTTGCAACATCAATATTTGGCACAGGCAACCCCCATTCCGATTCAAGGTGAGTGCCAAGATTACAAACAATATATCTTAAGAGAAGCACCTCACACATGGTGATGCAGACATTGCTATGGAGTAGTCGTCAGAGCATAGACATGCTGATCTCTCATCTTCAGATGAAGAACACCATTCTCAGTTTTCAGTCCTTATTTCTGAGTGTTACTCGAGCATTCTGAAAACCGTTTTGTAGCTCGCGTGAAGCTTATAAGCAGCCCTCCTCCTCTTGGCCTGCACTACCTGCAGTACGCTACCCTCTTCTGGTTTTTGTGCACGATAGCAAGGGATCCCTCCCCACCTCAATTTTCAACGCTCTGATTTGATTGCCTCTCTCTCTCTCTCTCTCTCTCTCTAGACTTCACTGAAACGGTTAACTCCGGTGGCGCCTCTGTCTCTCTCCGTCTCTTTCACTATCATTGTTCATGCAGGCCACACTAGGGTAAAGGAGCAGTTGTAACACATGTGCCTTTTAAAAGTCATGCACGTCCCAATTTAGAGACAAAAATTTGGAATATGCTAGGAATCTTGCTTATGTGTCAACTTGTGATTTGCTAAAAACTGTACCATTACTAGGCCTTGGGTGTTTCTAAAACCTAAAAGACCTCAAAATTTAAACTTTCTCAAATTGACTACCCAAATTAAATTAAAAAAATATCAACCTTGGTATTACCTAATCCGCCTTTGCATGAGGAATCTCATGCAAATTTCAAAATTCAAATCTGACCAAATTTGCAAAATCCCACCCAAAATTACACTTTTTTTCTTGAGTGTCTCTAAACTGGCTCCTTTACCCTACCTGAAGCTGGTTTTCGTGCGCGATAGCAAGGGATCCCCCCCCCACCCCCCCACCCCAATTTACGCTCTGATTTGATTGCCTCTCTCTCTCTCTCTCTCTCTCTCTCTCTCTCTCTTCACTAAAACGGTTAACTCCGGTGGCGCCTCTGTCTCTCTCCGTCTTTTTCACTATCACTGTTCATGCAGGCCACACTACCTGAAGCTGCCCGGAGCAAGCAGGTGCTGCCATGTGGAAAGGTGTGTGTGGGGGGCGGGGGGGGGGGAATCCCTCCCCCTTTTATATAGTATAGATATAGATAAAAAACCTTTCAAAACATCTTAAGTGTATAAGTGAAGGGGTGAGATTAGGAAATGAAAAGACCCGTGCAAGTGGAAAGTCAAAAGACTTTTTTGTGTCAATTTAAAAGAGATGGTCGAGTGCACAATGATACATTGTCCAAATTACGTGAATAACCCTTAATTTGCCTTTGAGATTCCTTGAGAATCTGTAAATTCGAATGCAAAAGTGCTCCTCCTATCACCATCATCCAACCCCTTCCTCGTGTTGCTATCGTTGGGTCTGCGGAAGCACCGAACTGTTAATTGGAGTCGAAGAGCTACCTTGTGGCCTGCTCTACATCATAACTCGCTCCAATACACCATGTGGCCGTGTTGCCTGCTATGCACCATCTTACACAGAACTTGCTCCTAGATATCCCACCGCAGTCCTTCTCCCTTGCCCTCGAAGGAACCAACCCAACCAAAAAAAGGCGAGCTTTTGCCCCTGGATGCACAGGAGCAAGCCATCTCCAGGTCTATCTTTCCAAAAATGGAGAAGGCTTGAGAGGGAGGGAGCCGGTAGTATCATCGCCAACTAGATTCTCCAATGCTTCCGCTTGTAGAGAAACGAGACAAAGATAGAAAATGCAGGTCGCGAGGGACAACAAAATCAAAATCTCTCTCTCTCTCTCTCTCTCTCTCTCTCTCTCTCTCTCTCTCTCTCTCTCTCGTTGCTACAGGGCCTCCCGTGCATAGAGAGAGAGAGAGGGGGGGGGGGGGGGGACATCCCCCTATGTGTGTGCTCATGTTGACGCCAGGCATGTTCCCGCCCCCCTCCCCCCAGCCTTTGTGTTCGCAGAGAAAAATCTCTCTCGGTCTCTCCCTCGACACAGCATCCCTCTCTTTCTCCTTGAATTGTTTCACCTTTTTCTTCCCATTCAAATCAAGGCATCTTTGCAAATACCTCCTAATAAGCCCAAAACCAAAATTTGGCACACCCACTTGTGTTTTTCTTTTGCTTATTTTTCCCTTTAGCGTTTTCTTACTATCCTTGCACTACATAACTAGTGAATAAATTTTTTTGAAGCCATTAGGAATACCATTATGGAGATCATTTCTGGCATGCCATGTGGCATAAGAAGAGAACGCAGAGGCTATGAGCGGGTGAGAGGAGAATCTGCAATTAGAGGGGAGGTGTAATGGAATTGGCCTATTAACTTGAAAGTAGCAAAAATTAAAGAGAGTACTTTTGTGAAATTACTTTGTGAGCATAGCGGATGAACATAATTGATGGTAGCAACATAAACATAGCATTTAGTTAGCTTGGCATGAACAATACTTTTGCAGGAGAGATAATTTAGAGAACATGACAATAGTCGAAAACTGGATTTATGTGGAGCCGGTCCCCCCTCCAATAGGCATT
The DNA here is from genome assembly GCF_014529385.1 of Adiantum capillus-veneris. NCBI lineage: Eukaryota > Viridiplantae > Streptophyta > Polypodiopsida > Polypodiales > Pteridaceae > Adiantum > Adiantum capillus-veneris. The sequence goes on from NC_140945.1 coordinate 72,629,799, forward strand.
TGTATTATGATTTCTCCCATCAAGAGACTTGTTACAATACAATCTTTGTGTTCCTTGTGACCTAGGTGATCCAGTGAAGATGGAAAGCTTCATGCACCATGAGCATAACATAAACTTTGTGGAAAGCATTAACAATCCCAAGCCTCAGTTCCAAGACCTTCGAGCACCTTCGAAGGTGGAGAGAGCTAGCACGGAATGAGGGTAGGGAAGAGGAAAAAGAAACCTTTCATAGGAGAAAGAGCTAGTTCCTCACTTATCATAACTCTTTTTGCTAGCATACATAATAGCATAGTAATGAAGATGGAGAAGATGGCAAGCTTAAGCATTGAAGCATGGCTCTTGGTTGGATTTGCATTCCATATCCAAGAGTGTTGGCGTAGGCTCTCAACCTCTCTACTTGCTTGGAGAAGGAGAGGGAGCTCTTGCACTTTGCACTTCACACAATGAGAGAGTGTTTTTGTGTGTGTGTGTGTGTGTGTGTGTGTGTGTGTGTGTTGGGGGGGGGGGGGGGGGGGGGGGGGGGGGGGGGGGGGGGGGGGGGGGGGGGGGAGAGTATACCTCCTAAGCAAGCCCCTAGCTTCCTTGGTTGAGCCCCCTTGTAGCTCATGCATGAAGCTCATTGGACCCCTCCAGGCCTAGCCAATCACAAGCAGGAGGTAAATCAAGTAACAAGGGTAGCCTTGGGACAAGTGTCCCCCTTTCCCCTTTGAGAGAGAGGACTTGATAAATGTAAAAACAATTAATTAAATCTTCTGATTTATCATTGGACCCTTTGGGTGGCCAACCAATAGGCTTTAGACACACCATGAGGGCAACATGGGGAGGAACTTGACAAGTGTCCCTTTTGCTTTCTTTGTACCAAGCATGCCTTGTGTGAGTGTGTGTGTGTTCTCTCTCATCCCCCCGGGCTCGCCCCCTCCTTGTAGGGATTAGCTTTGACTTTTGTGCTACCTCAAGCCCCTCAACCTTAGGCCTAGTTCTCACCACAAGCTTGGCCCTTAAGCCCCTCAAGCTTGGGCTGGGTTCTCACCTCAAGTACAACCCTAGCATCTCAAGTATGACAAGCACCTCAAGCATCTCAAGCACCTTAGTCATCAAGCACGACAAGCACCTTAAGCTTGGGTTGGGTTCCCACCTCAAGCTCAGTCCTAGCTTACCTAAGGTCAAAGGACTTTTAACAGTAGCTATTGGAGGTCTTCAATGAAGCTAACCCTAAGGTATTTATGCTCCATTGGTTAGCCTTGCTCTTTGATAGACCATCTCTCATTTGGGCCCCTTTACCATTGGCCCCGTGTTGAGATAGATCTATAAGCACATGTCTATATCTTAACCCTTGTTCTCGTTTATTCTCCCACATTAAATGATCAATTTAATATGAGAAAATCATTTGGATTGGTTAGATATTAGATTTTATGACATTACGTCTCTCTTGAAATCATAGTCGTCCTCGACTATGAGGCAGAAGAGATAAAGCCTTAGTCATTAGTCTATCTTACTTAGCAGGTAGAGGATCCCTTTTTACCCTACAACATCTTTCCAAGATGGATGACTAATCCATTTGGTGCTTGAGAGACATAGTTGCCGCAAGCATGTCTGCTCTTTAGTCCATTTCATTCTCCCAAAGTAGAGTGACAAATTCTACTTGGTGTTTGAGAAACGTCATCACAAACATGATTCTAAGCATGCATACTATTTAAATTTGTGCACAAGTAAAAAGAAAACTAGTCTTATAAGACAAAAACATGGGTCATTTATAAGAAATTTGTACATTTGCTTACTCTAACGTAGCATTGTAAGCATTGACAAGGTTCATACTATCCTTAAGCTATATTCATTGCATTTAATCTTCAAAAGGATAATTTTTGAACTTAATAAGATACCGTCGGATAATCTTACCATGTCATAGTACCTTGTCTTCATGCCGAAGAATAACTTCGGGTTGTAGCACCTCTTCTTGGTCTTTAACTTCGGGAGGGTCTTCAATAATTGGTTCACTTGGTGGCTCTCCTTTGTAGGGTTTGAGTAGGCTCACATGAAAAGCATTGTGTATGAGCCAATGGTTGGGCAACTTGAGTTGGTAGGCCGTCTCATTGATAGGCTTCAAAATTTGGAAAGGACCATAGTATCTTTTTGCTAACTTAGCATAATACTTTTGATGGCCCGTAGGATTTTTGCCCGCGGTTTGCCTCAATCGAGCCTTAGGAAACTTAAGCAAGACCCAATCATTTTCTTTGAAAGTTAAGGCCCTTCTATGCTTGTCAGCAACATCTTTTTGCCTTTGTTGAGAGATGAATATAGCCTCCTTAATCTTTTGAAAAGATTCGTGTAGGTCACGGCTAGGCGAAGATCTTCCCATGTACTTTGAGTAGCAAGGGACTTTTAGGTCTTCCCTCAATGATCTCAAAAGGTGCTTTTCCCGTAGAAGTATGTACAATATTATTGTAGGCATACTCTACAAGAGGTAATTACTTTTCCCATTGTGAGCGTTGATCTACTTCGGTAACATAAGTCTTGAGTAGATCGAGTATCGTAAGATTGGCTATCTCACTTCGGCCATCCGTTTGTGGGTGATGGGCCGAAGAGAAATCCAATCTTGTTCCTAGATTTTCAAAGAGACCTTTCCAGAAATTACTAGTCATTCTAGGATCTCTATCTGAGACGATGGATGTTGGTAATCCATAGTGTTTTAAAATCTGTGATGTGAAGAGAGTTGCCATTTGGTGTGCCTTAATAGTTTTTTTGACAGGAATAAAGTGTGCTTGCTTGCTAAACCTGTCGACTATTGTCCATATTCTCGTATTTCCATGGATAGACTTGGGTAATCCAAAGATGAAATCCATGGATATACTCTCCCATGGTGAATTTGGGATCGACAATGGCTAGAGTAATCTAGATTGCTTCCCTCTATCATACTTAGTCTTTTGGCATACTACACATTTTGAAACATACTCTTGTATGTCCACTTCACGATAGGCCAATAGAAGTACATTTCTACTCCACGGAGAGTAGGTTGAATGCCTCTATGCTCCGCATAGCGAGGATCATGGGATTCATACATAACTTTCTCACAAAGGGAATGGGTAACACATAGCCGATTGCCGTGGAGAAGATAACCATCTTGCAAGGTGAATGGTTCCTCTTTCTTTCCCAAAGCAAGGGCTGACAATATGTCCCTAAAGTCAGGGTCAATAGCATACTCATCTATCATAGGGATAGATCATTGTGACTTGCTATAGACAGTGCATTAACTTTTGGTCATCGTGAAAGTGCATCGGTCACTTGATTGTGTTTACCAGCAATGTGAGCAATATAGAAATTAAATTGCGAAAGAAAATTTGCCCACCTCATTTGTTTGTCGGAAAGCTTGGTTTGTGTCATGAATACTTGAGACTTTGGTGGTCGGTTCGTAGAATAAATGGATTCCCCAATAAGTAGTGCTTCCATGTGTCTAGGCATGTAGAACAGCTAAAATCTCTTTCTCATAAATGTCCTCGTTCATCGGTATTGAGCCTTTGGCTCTCATATGCTATGGCATGCCCTTCTTGAAGCAAAACTGCTCCAAGGCAATCACCACAAGCATCACATTGGACCTCAAATGGCTTTGAGAGATCCGAAAGCATGAGAATTGGTTAGGAGGTAAGCTTTTCTTTGAGCTTATCAAAAGCATGATGCTCCTTAGCAGTCCATACATACTTAACGTTCTTCTTAGTTAAGTCATGTAGTGGTCTTGCTATTTGAGAAATTTTTGCTATGAAGCATCTATAGTATGCGCACATACCAATAAAGCTTCTTATCTCATGTAGATTCCTTTGATTAGGCCATGCTTTTATTACCTCTAACATCGATGGATCCATATGAATATCATATTGAGAGATAATATGACGTAGGTATTGAATCTATTGAAGGAAAAATTCGCTTTTCTTTTGGTTGAGAAAAAGCTTGTTCTCCCTCGATGCTTGAAAAATCACTTGCAGATGTTGCTTAGGTTCCTCTAAAGACTTGGAGTAGATGATGATATCATCAAAGAACACTCCAATGAATTTGCAATGAATTTGCGGTAAGTTCTAAAAAATTTCTCCATTAAACAATTGAAGGGTAGCTGGTGCATTAGTCAAGCCAAAAGGCATGACTAGATATTCATAAAGACCAAACATTGTGAGAAACCCGGTCTTTAGGATATCTTCATCCACTATCCTTATTTGATGATAGCCACTTTTAAGGTCAATCCTACCAAAGTAGGTAGAGCCTTGTAGCTTATCAAACAGATCTTCTACTTGAGGTACGAGAAATTTGTTTTTGATAGTGATATGGTTTAGTGCTTTATAGTCTATACACATACGATATGTACCATCTTTCTTTTGCACTAAAAAGACTGGATAACAAAAAGGAGAGGAACTAGGCCTCACCATCCCTTTGTGTGATGGAATTTGCCTATGAGCTTTGAGAGTAGTGGAATTAGTAAATTAGGTGAAGCACTTTTGAGAGATTCTTTGTGAGCATAGCGGTTGAACTTAATTGATGGTAGCAACATAAACATGGTACTTAGTTAATGTTAGGTTTAATGGCCATGTGGCCGATCGCCCATCACTAACTGTCGCGAACCCTAAGTGTACAGCTATACACTTGTGTGAGCCAATAACACTAAGTACAATGTGTATTGTGTCTTAGTGCATAAGATAAGAGAAGAAAGAAAGGGGGCATATAGTACGTTGGCTCTCCCCCTTCAACCTGTGTGTAGCTATGGTGGTGTGTGTGTGAGTGTGTGCATGCGCATTCTTCTTCTGTTGTGCTCCCAGCTCCTCCCCATCATCTGGTATCAGAGCGGTTTCATTCCCGAAATCGTTTCCGCGTGCGCGCACTTTCAAGAGTGCAAACAGGATTCCGATTTCACCATTGGCAAGTTCACCTTCCCGAGAGCGTTTCCATCAGGTGTCCTAGGTGTCTTGGGGTTTTACCCCCCTTTCGGAGCCATCCGAGCCATCAGAAACCCCATTCGAGCTACGGTTCAGAAGCTGAAATTTTCAGCCCTCTTATGGTAGTTTGTGCTGCAGTGCTTCCATAGCCAGTTATTACAGGTACATTTGTTGCAGTCTCTTCCATCTACGAGAGCCCACGGCTCATTCGGGAGTGTGTAGCCTCTTTCAGAGTGGCCTCATACACACACATAGAGTGGGAGCTTGACAGCATTGTCTTCTTCGACTACATGTATAGGTACAGGCTACATGTTTCAGTGCTTGAGATATTATGGTTCCAGTGGGAGCAGTTGTTTATGCGTACATACATATGTTGACACTTTTGACAGTGTTTGAGCTCTTTTGAGAGCGGATTGACTCCCCGCAGGGATGTTTAGTTGCAGGCACATGCTTTTGACGCCTGCTTGAGCGTCTTGACAGACTTGTATGTTTTTGTGGATACTGCCATTGTACGCTTTTGTGGAGCCATCTTTTGGCTAGTATGGCAGTCCCGGCCATTTATGAGACTTGGTCCGGAAGATAGCCATTTCTGAGACTTGGCTATACGTTTTTTGCTGCATAACCTACGTTGTTGAGGGTCGATAGCGTGAGGTTTTCATTGAGCTGGGGTATTCTCAAATGTGGAGATACCTTCGATGATACAGGTAGCTGGAGCATCCCTTACGAGGCCTCGCCATAGGACATGTATAGAGTGGTATAAGTGCTTTTGACGCCGAGTTGGCGATCTATGGTCTGTTTGACTGTTTATGCGCCTCGGTTGGTCTCTATACAGTGTCCTTCTGAGAGGCGTTTCTCTCTTCTATGCTTTGTGAGTGACATACTTGGTCATTTTGTCTCGTATTTTGGTTGACATAGTCCCAAATACAAAGAAGACACTGCCAAAATTTTCCCAGAATCTTTTGGTAGTTTTGTCACCATGTCTACTAGCAAAGATCGTGACATTTCTGACATAAAGAAGTTTGATGGCACTAATTTTCAGCTTTGGAAGAATCAGATGCAAGATGTGCTTGTCCAAAAGAAACAGAAATTGCCTATTATTTATGCGACACGGACTGAAGAGATGAATTTGACTCAGTTTCAGTGGGAGGAGCTTAATGAGCTATGCAGATCTACTATTAGATTGCACCTTGCTGAGTCAGTGTACTTTTCAGTACTAGAATGTGAATCTGCCTATGCTTTATGGCAAAAGTTATGCAACACTTATGAAAAAGATACGGCAAGTAATAAGGTTTTCATGATGCGAAAACTGGTTAACCTTCGCATGAAGGAGTCAGCCAGTGTTGCCAGTCATATTAATGACTTTGATTCTCTATTTGCTCAGATTCGTGCACAATGGATCAATATTGATGACGAGATGAAAGCAATCTTCTTACTTTGTTCGTTGCCACCCTCATGGGATATATTTTGCACAGCTGTCAGTAACTCTGCTCCTAATGGTACGCTAGTGTACATTGATGTCACTAGTTCCCTTTTGTCAGAGGAAATGCGCCGCAAGGCTATGGATAGCTCGCATCATGGCGAAGCTCATTATGTGCAAAAGGATGGAAAACAACGTAAAGGTCGTTCTTGGAATCGTGAATCCAAGAAAGAGGGCAATAGAGATGCTTCAAAGGGTAGATCAAAGTCTTCTAGTCGTCTCAATGTTCAATGCCATTATTGTGATAAATTTGGTCACATAAAGAAGGATTGTTATGCTTGAAAGCGTGACAAAGGTAAAGGCAAAGGCAAAGACAATGATGATAAAGAGGAGAAACCAAAGAGTTCGGTTAAGATTGAAGAACTGAACATAGTGCAAGATGATTGTGATGCAGAAGACATCAATATGTTGACTGAAAATAATGATGTATTTTATGATGCACAAGAAACTCTATCTTTGCAGAGTTCTATGCCAGCAGAGCTACTTGTTAGTGGTGGTGTCCCATACATGGATTCTTGATTCGGGCGCTTCGTTGCATGTCACACCTCATAGGCATTGGTTTACTACATATGAGGAAACCATTGGCACTGTTACGCTAGGTGACAGCTACTCTTGTGACATTGTGGGCATAGGTGATATTGCTATGGTTATGGCAAATGGGGTGAGGTTTACCATACATAATGTGCGTCATGTTCCAGCTTTGACACGAAATTTGATTTCGGTTGGACGTCTTGATGACTTGGGTTACAAAGTCACTTTTCATCAGCAGTCTTGGCGTATTGCAAAAGGTCATCTTATTTTAGCCCATGGTTCTAAAGTTGGTACACTTTATCCTCTTTATGTATCTGACAAGAACAATGTTCTTTTTGTAACCGAGCTGCCAACTGTTGCTTTGTGGCATAGCTGGTTAGGTCATATGTCAAAGAAGGGAATGGAAACTCTTTCTCGTTTGGGCTACTTACCGTCTTTATCATTTTCTGATTTTCCCTTTTGCGAACACTGTCAATATGGTAAGCAAACATGATCACATCGTACACAGTCTTTTGACAAAGAAAGAAAGCCCTTAGAGCTTGTGCATAGTGATTTATGTGGGCCTATGCCTTCTAAATCCTATGGTGGTGCGTCTTATTATGTTACATTCATTGACGATGCAACACGACATGTTTGGGTTTATGCCATGAAGTCTAAAGATGAAACTTTTTCTTGTTTCAAAAAGTTATTATCTAGTGTGGAAGCTCAGTCTGAACATAAGTTGAAAGCTTTACGCTCAGACAATGGTGGAGAATATGTCTCCAAAGAGTTTGCAGACTTCTGTTCCAGTAGGGGAATTAAGCGCAAGTTTACAGCTCCTTATACCCCTGCACGAAATGGTGTTGCTGAACGAATGAATAGGACCATCCAAGAGAGGATTATGTCTATGCTATCACAGGCTAATTTACCGCAAGCGTTTTGGGCTGAAGCATTATACACTGCTGTGTATTTGATCAATAGATCACCACATGCTTCATTACAGTTTCGCGCACCTTTGGAGTTACGGTCAGGACATAAGTTGTCTTATGTAAAACTCTGTACATTTGGCTGCGAAGCTTATGCACATGTACCCAAGGAGTTGCATGCTAAGCTTGACCCTAAGTCCAGGAAATGCATCTTTATTGGCTATGGTGTAGATGGTCAATTTGGCTATTGTTTATGGGATCCGGAAAGTCGATCAGTAATCCGTAGCAGTGATGTTGTCTTCAATGAGACCAAGATGCATAGGCAGCCAGCAAAAGAGGTTGAATTCCGGAAAGTGACATTTTCCGATGTATCACCTCCTGTACAGATAGCTCCAGAGCCAATTACTACACAGGCTAGTACAAGCTCTGATCAGCCGAGGAGATCTCAAAGAGTCTCACATCCACCAGAACGGTTTGTTCCAGGCGTGGACTTTGTGTTGCTGACAGATAGTGGTGAGCCTTCTTGTTACAAAGAGGCTATGCTAGCCAATGATAAGGTTCAGTGGGAACATGCTATGAAGAGGGAGCTATCCAGTATTGCAAAGAACAAAACATGGGAACTTGTTCCATTGCCAAAAGGTAGGAAAGCTTTGCCTTGTAAATGGGTTTACAAGAAAAAGATTGCATCCAATGTTGAGAATTACAAAGCTCGTTTAGTTGCCAAAGGTTTCAAGCAAGAATATGGTGTAGATTTCCAGGAAATCTTTTCTCTAGTGGTCAAGATGACGACACTAAGAATGTTGCTTGCTTTGGTTGCCACTGAAAATATGGAACTTGATCAAATGGATGTCATTACAGCTTTCTTACATGGTGATCTTGAGGAAGAGATTTATATGCAGCAACCTGAAGGGTTTGTGCTCAAGGGCAAGGAACATTTGTTCTGTAAGCTTCTGAAAAGTCTCTATGGTTTGAAGCAATCGTCCAGAAAATGGTATCAAAAGTTTGATGCATTTATGCGTTCCCTAGGCTATAAGCGCAGTAATGAGGATCCATGTCTTTACATAAAAAGACAACCAAATGGACAACTTATTATGCTTATCCTTTATGTAGATGACATGCTTATTGCTGGTCATTCTAAGAAGGACATTGCTGACTTGAAAACCAAGCTGAAAAGTCAATTCAACATAAAAGATTTGGGTGAAGCCAATCACATTTTGGGTATGCGCATTACTCGTGATTGTAAGAAGAGGTTGTTGTACCTTTCTCAAAAAGAGTATGTGCACAAGGTTCTTGATCGTTTCAACATGCAGAAGGGGAAGGCCTTGAGTACTCCATTGCCTGCATATTTGAAACTTAGCAAGAACGATTGTCCCAAATCTGCTGAGGAAAAAGCTGCGATGGCTAAAATTCCTTATGCTTCAGCTTGTGGTAGTCTCATGTATGCCATGGTGGCTACAAGACCTGACATTGTACATGCAGTGGGAGTTGTCAGCAGATTTATGTCTAACCCTGGTAAAAAGCATTCGGATGCTGTCAAGTCGATTCTCAGATACTTGAGTGGCACTACAGATAGACAGTTATGCTATGGTCGTGGAGAGTCATCCATTCAGGGATTTGTAGACAGTGACTATGCAAGCTGTGTTGACAGTCGTAAATCAACAACAGGTTGGATTTACGCATTTGCTGGTTCTGCTATTTCTTGGAGATTTGTTCTTTAAGATTGTACATCCATTTCTACCACAGAGGCAGAGTATGTTGCATTGAGTGAAACATGCAAAGAAGCTATTTGGCTTGCTTGCCTAGTGAAAGATCTTGGATTGGAGCAGTGTACACCAATTCTTCATTGTGACAGTCAAAGTGCTATTGCCTTGGCTAACAATCCAGTGTTTCATTCTAGAACGAAACACATTGATGTGCGCTATCACTTCAGTCGTGAATGCCTGGCAAACAAGAGCCTTGATTTAGTGAAGATTCCTACATCAGAGAACACAGCGGATGCACTCACTAAGAGTCTCTCCAGCCATCAGTTTCAACATTGTCGTAAGTTGATGGGCATTGGGTGAAGAGTGGTGCTCTTCCATTTTTATAGTCTCCCACATTGGCCATCAAGTGGGAGAATGTTAGGTTTAATGGCCATGTGGCCGACCGCCCATCACTAACTGCCGCTAACCCTAAGTGTACAGCTATACACTTGTGTGAGCCACTAACACTAAGTACAATGTGTATTGTGCCTTAGTGCATAAGATAAGAGAAGAAAGAAAGGGGGCATACAGTACGTTGGCTCTCCCCCTTCAACCTGTGTGTAGCTATGGTGGTGTGTGTGTGAGTGTGTGCGTGCGTATTCTTCTTCCGTTGTGCTCCCAACTCCTCCCCATCAGTTAACTTGGCATGAACAATACTTTTGCAAGAGAGAGAGTTTAGAGAACATGACAATAGTTGAGGACCGGATTCATATGGACCTGGTCCCCCCTCCAATAGGCATTTGTATTATAGTTTCTCCCATCAAGAGAGACTTGGTACAATACAATCTTTGTGTTCCTTGTAACCTAGGTGATGCAATGAAGATGGAAAGATTCATGCATCACAAGCATAACAGAAACTTGAAGAAAGATTTAACTATCCCAAGCCTCAGTCCCAAGGCCTCAAACACCTTCGAAGGTGGAGAGAGCTAGCGGGGAATGAGGATAGGGAAGAGGAAGAAGAAACATTCCATAGGAGAAAGAAATAGTTCCTCACTTATCATTACTCTTTTTGCTAGCATACATAATAGCATAGTAATGAATATGGAGAAGATGGCAAGCTTAAGCATTGAAGCATGACTCTTGGTTGGATTTGCATTCCATAGCCAAGAGTGTTGGTGTAGGCTTTCACTCTCACAAGCTTGGAGAAGGAGGTGGTGTTCCTCAACTTTCACCAAGTGAGAATGGCTTTCCCAATGAGTGTGTGTGGAGAGTATATCCCCCTAGCACCCCCCCTCCTTGCTTTGGGTGAGTGGTGAGCTTTCTACATGTTGCAAGCTCATTGGACCCCTCTCCCCCTAGCCAATCACATGCAGCATGCAATCAAGTACATGGGTAGTCTTTTGATAAGTGTCCTCCTTACCCCTTAGAGAGAGAGAGAGCTTGAAATATCTAGATATTTGTTAGATGGAAGTAGAAGCTCATTGGACCCCTCTTTAGCTGAACCAATAGCATTCAAGCACACCATGTGGTTAAGCTTAGTGAGAGTCTGACATGTGTCCCATGTGCTCTTTTAAAATTCCCTTAACTTTGAGATTTTTATGCATAGGAAGTTTCTCAAGCAACTTCCTCATTAAGTGTGTAGGTTCTCTTTTTGACTCAAGCATCTTACCCCCCATGCATAGGAAGCTTCTCAAGCAACTTCCTCATTAAATGTGACAAGTACCTCAAGTACCTTAGTCATCAAGCATGACAAGCATCTTAGGTAGAGTTCCCACCTCAAGCACAACCCTAGCTTGCTTAAGTTTAGGTTGGGTTCCCACCTCAAGCACAACCCTAGCTTGCTTTTTAGGTCAGGTTCCCACCTCAAGCACAACCCTAGCTTGCTTAAGTTTAGGGTGGGTTCCCACCTGAAGTTCAGCCCTAGCTTGCTTAAGGTCAAAGGGCCTTTAACACTAACCATTGGAGGTCTTTAATGAAGCTAACCCTAAGGTTTTTAAAGATTCATTAGTTAACCTTGCTCTTTGACAGACCATCTCTCATTTGGGCCCTTTACCATTGGCTCCGTGTTGAGATAGATCCGTAAGCATATGTCTTTATTTTAACCCTTGTTCCCATTTATTATCCCATATTAAATGATCAATTTAATATGAGAAAATCATTTGGGTTGGTTAGATATTAGATATTTAATGACATTACCTCTCTCTTGAAATCATAGTCGTCCTCGACTATGAGGTAAGAGAGATAAAGTCATAGTCATTAGTCAATTATTCTTAGCGGGTAGAGGATCCCTTTTTACCCTATGAGATCATTCCAAGATGGATGACTAATCCATTTGGTGCTTGGGAGACATAGCTGCCGCAAGCATGTCTGCTCTTAAGTCCATTTCATCCTCCCAAGTAGAGTGACAAATTCTACATGGTGTTTGAGAGACGTCATCATCCCAAACATGATTCTTAGTATGCATACTACTTAAAATTTGTGCACAATAAAGAGAGAATTAGTCTTATAAGACAAAAATATTGATCATTCAAATGAAACATGTAAATTTAGTTACTCTAATGTAGCATTGTAAGCGTTGACAAGGTTCATACTATCCTTAAGCTGGATTCCTTGCATCCATCTAGCATCTTCAAAAGGATAATTTTTTAACTTAATAGGATACCGTCGGATAATCTTACCATGTCGTAGTACCTTGTCTTCATGCCGAAGGATAGCTTCGGGTTGTAGTACCTCTTCTTGATCTTCGATTTCGAGAGGGTCTTCAATAATTGGTTTATTTGGAGTCTCTCCTTTGTAGGGATTGAGTAGGCTCACATGAAAAGCATTGTGTATGAGCCAATGGTTAGGTAACTTGAGTTGATAAGCCACCTCATTGATTACAAATTTGAAAAGGGCCATAGTATCTTTTTGCTAGTTTAGCATAATACTTTTGATGGCCCGTAGGATTTTTGTCCGTCGTTTGCCTCAATTGAGCCTTAGGAAACTTAAGTAAGACCCAATCATTTCTTTGAACGTTAAGGCCCTTCTGTGCTTGTCAGCAGCTTGGATATAGCCTCCTTAATCTTTTGAAAAGATGTTTGCAGGTCACGACTATACTCATCGGCAACGAAGATCTTCCTATGTACTTTAAGTAGCAAGGTACTTTTAGGTCTTCCCTCTATGATTTCAAAAGGTGCTTTTCCCGTAGAAGTATGGATAGTATTATTATATGCATACTCTATAAGAGGTAAGTACTTTTCCCATTGCCCGGGGAGGTCACCCAAAAAAAATGTAACCTATTACGTGAGTTCAACAGAAGGGTATTTAAAGTTCTTGAAACTTACAGAAATATATATACAAAAGCACATTATTTTCTCAAAATTGAAAAAAACTTACAGATTTTAAAAGAAAAGGATACATTATATTCTTAAAAAAATTCACAGATAAGGGGTTTTACAAACATGTCTTGAACGCACGTGATATGGTAGTTTTACACATAGTGAACCCCCCAAGTCCCATTGTGAGAGTTGATCTACTTCTGTAACATAAGTCTTTAGTAGATCAAGAATCTTAAGATTGGCTATCTCACTTTGGCCATCAGTTTATGGGTGATAGGTCGAAGAGAAATTCAATCTTGTACCTAAATTTTTGAAGAGACCTTTCCAGAAATTACTGGTCATTCTAGGATCTCTATCTGACACAATGGATGTTGGCAATCCATGGTGTTTGAAAATCTGTGATATGAAGAGAGTTGCCATTTGGTGTGCCTTAATAGTGTTCTTGATAGGGATAAAGTGTGCTTGCTTGCTAAACCTGTCGACTATTGTCCATATTCCCGTATTCCCATGGATAGATTTTGGTAATCCAAAGATAAAATCCATGGATATACTCTCCCATGGTGAATTAGGAATTGGCAATGGCTGGAGTAATCCAGGTTGCTTCCCTCTATCATACTTGGTCTTTTGGCATACTACACATTTTGAAACATACTCTTGTATGTCCACTTTCATGGTAGGCCAATAAAAAGTACGTCTCTACTCCTCGAAGAGTAGGTTGAATGCCTCTATCCCCCGCATAGGGAGGAGCATGGGATTCATACATGACTTTCTCATGAAGGGAGTGGGTAACACATAGCCTATTTCCATGGAGAAGATAACTATCTTGCAAGGTGAATGGTTCCTCTTTCTTCCCCAAAGCAAGGGATGAAATTATGTCTTTAAAATCAGGGCCAGTAGCATACTCATCTATCATAGAAGATAGATCATTGTGAGTTGCTATTGACACAACATTAACTTTTGGTCGTCATGAAAGTGCATTAGCCACTTGATTGTGCTTACCAGCAATGTGAGCAACGTGGAAATTAAATTGTGAAAGAGAATTTGCCCACCTCATTTGTTTGTCGGAAAGCTTTGTTTGCGTCATGAAGTACTTGAGACTTTGATGGTCTGTTTGTAAAATGAATGGAGTCCCCAATAGATAGTGCTTCCATGTGTCTAGGACATGTAGAACAACTAAAAACTCTTTCTCATAAATGCCTCAGACCCGTTTATCCGTGTTGAGCCTTCGGCTCTCATATGCTATGGCATGCCCTTCTTGAAGCAAGACTGCTCCAAGGCAATCACCACAAGCATCACATTCGACCTCAAATGGCTTTGAGAGATCCGGAAGCATAAGGAATGGTTGGGAGATAAGCTTCTCTTTGAGCTTGTCAAAAGCACTTTTCTCCTTAGCAGTCCATGAATACTTAACATTTTTCTTTGTTAAGTCATGTAATGGTCCTTCTATTTGAGAGAATTTTGCTATGAATCGTCTATAGTATGCACACATACCAATAAAGCTTCTTAGCTCATGTAGATTCCTTGGATTAGGCCATGCTTTTATTACCTCCAATTTTGATGGATCCATACGGATACCATCTCGAGAGATAACATGACCTAAGTATTGAATCTCTTGAAGGATTCGCTTTTGTTTTGATTGAGAAAAAGCTTATTCTCCCTTAATGTTAACCCTCACGGCTCACGGACACCATATCACCTACGACGGACGTTGTATTATTTACTTGGTAGAGTCAGGTATCGGGCTTGTCGGTCCAATAGGGAAAGGGTAAGAGTGATCGTCGATGAGAGGCGCACTCTAACTGGAACATTCAAGGGATTAGTTGGCTAAGCATGGGCGCCCAAGTGTGAATGGGGTGAGCTCATATAAAAGTCAACTAAACCTAAAATTCACTCATTCTCTCATTTGTGCAATTGAAGAGTGCTCTTGCTCCATCTCCATCATCTTCTTCTTCATCTCTTTGTGTGTGTGTGTGTGTGTGTGTGTGTGTGTGTATGCATGAGAGAGAGAGAGAGAGAGAGAGAGAGAGAGAGAGAGAGAGAGAGAGAGAGAGTGAGAGTGTGTGTGATCGAGCATTGCGGCGGCACGACCGCGGCGAGGCGGTCGAGTGCGGCGTAGAGGCATCTCCCTCTTCTTCGCGGCGAGGAATCCTCCACAAAGTAAGCATAGAGCGGTGAGTGACACACCATTGTCATCTTTGAGCTTACTAGTTTAGGCTTGTTGTGTGCTTGGAGCCATTTGTGGCTCGCACGCGGTGTATCGGCAAGTTCCTTGCATTGACACGTGCGACATACGTGCACATTTTTGGCGCCGTTGCCGGGGAATGCCATACACTAAGCCTGAATGGCACTCTGTGCTTCTTTTGTGGTGCAATTTCAATTGTAGGAAAGGTAAGGAAGGAGGGTGTGTGTGTTGAGAAGAAGGATTTGGTGTTATACTGTGTATTTTTTTTGTTAATGGAGTTTGCAAAGGTACTGTGTTTATTCTCTGTGTATTAAGGTTGTTAGTTTTCTTTGCTAAGGGAGTTTTCAAAGGTACTGTGTTTATTCTCTGTGTATTAAGGTTGTTAGTTTTCTGTGTAATGTAATGTACAGTAAGTAGGAAGTAGATCTGTGAGAGCTAATAGAGTGTGTTAGTGTGTAACAGTAGGTGTATTAGTTAGAAGTAGGTAGATAGAGTGTGTGTGTGTGCTCTCTTCGCAGGCCGTGGCGACCTTATCCTTAAAAATTTAAAAAAAATTAAAAATAAAAAAATATTTTTTTTAAAAAAATAAATATTTTTTTTAAAAATAAATATTTTTTAATAAAAAATAAATATTTATTTAAAAAAGTAAATAAAATTAAAGGTAGGACCGGGATCGGGAATATCTCCCAAACCCAAGCCCAGACCCAAGCCCAAGCTCACGCTCAGGCCTAGGCCTCAGCCGCCTTTTAAAATTACGAATTTTAGCTTCACACGTAGCTAAAAATCGATTTTTTGAGGACCAACGGAACTTCAGATGCCCGAAAATTGTGCTGTACAGCACACATCGACCCTCTAAGTGATACGCTCGTTTCGAGCTATCACACACTTTATTAAAAAAATCAAACATTAAAAATGTAAAAAACACGAGTGAAAACGGACGCTTAAAAAAGTAAGTGGTTAACCTTCGAGGTTATTCGCCGACGCTTGTAGGGTGTCAAAGACACATGCATCTACGCTTTGGTCGTGTGCTAGAGACGAAGCAACTAGAGAGAATTTCGACTTATGCGAGTTCTCAATATCCACCTACTTTAGGTTCCGGGCCCTCGGCGGGGACCCAAGGTAGTACAAACCAAGACCCAAACATAGCGGCTAGTGACTCTTCCTCTGACTACGACATCATGGAGGGTTTCCCAATGCCTAATCCTGATAGCTCAAGCCAAGACATGCATGCCATGGGCCCGCGGTTTGGGCCGAGCGTGCTTAGCCGCCTGAAGGAAACCTTTAGTAGAGCCACTCGCTCCGAACATGGAGCTAATGATGTAAATGAGGGGGGTGGGGAAGTAAATTCTCCATTTGTCACCAACGTAGACCCTATACCGTTAGAGAATGTGCACATGAATACTTCATTCACTGCACCTCCTGACTCTTCAGAGTTATTTTCCTCCGAGGTCATATTACCCGATGGTAGAAGCCTTGCCGAAGTGCAAGAGGTTGAGCGATATATCCTTGCAGCGAGGGAAAGGAAGTCGAGAGCTTACGTAAGGCGGAGCAACGAAGAGAGTTAAAAGCGAAAGCCCCTATGTCAATATCCTTGCTAAGAGAGCAATCGAGTGCTCCTGACTTAGCAACTGCTAAGGGCCAACCCCTAGAAAGCAACATTGCGTCTAGCTCAAAGGACACCCCTAACACCTCAATCCTAGATGGAGTGTTCCTAAATGAGAACTGGGAGTACGAACTACAAACGGAAACTCTGACCGACCTATACACAGGTCACACCTATCACGTGGGTTGGTTAGATGTCCTACAATCCACGATGGGTGCTACTAGTGTGGAGGATCAACAACAAAGAGTTTGTGAGGTCATCCATAGGGTCATTGAGTTAGAGAGACAGAACAAGGGGATCAACATGCCTTCAACGGGTCTCATGAGATTCTTGGATACAGGAAAGGCTAAACAACCGGCCTTATCGCAAATGGAGACTCCCTTGGTAAGTCCGATGGACCCTCCATATGTTGTTTCTCCATAGGTCTCAGTGCGATCTGAGCCCACATGTGATAGCTTCACCTTTCCAAGTCTAGCTCATCTTTCTCTTGATGACACCACGGCTACCATGCCTACCCCAATGATGGGAATGCCGAGAAACACGCCATGGACCTCATTTGTTAGTAAAGCACCGCTACATGGTAGCTCAATGCCTGCAACAGTACCGACAAGTGTGTACCAACCGTATACACCCATGGGTCCTCGTACTCATGTAGTCCCTACCCCTCCCATTGTCTCAACTACCTATTCTCCACAACCACAACACCCAAGCTCTTATTTCCATGGGACTATACTGGCTAGCATTAGCATGTCACATCCGACGTTTGCTATGCCTAGGGCCACACATATGAACTTTGGACCACCACATGGCACAACATCGTACCCAACGTGGAACCCAAGGGATTCCTATGCGCCAAGCCCGATGCCAATACCTACTCCACATGTAGTCTCTGGAGCACCTCCACCCACGGTGCCTGCTCACTTAGGTGACTTGGCAACATTTGCTCAAGCTATTGGTCGATCTATTGCGGAGAATATGCGTAACGCGCCTGATAGAGAGCCTAGAAGTAAGGCAATACAAATAGCCAAGCTCACACAAAAATTTAGTGGAGACGGGGATGTGAGAAAGCATATCGAAGTGTTTGAACAAATATGCGATTCTCTAGGAGAACCACAATGACCTACATAAGAGCAATGCTTTAAGCCTAACCTTAAGTGGAAAGGTTGGGGATTGGTATAGAACCCTAAGGGTGGAAGAAAAAACGATTTACCCTACTCTTAGGAGACTGTTCTTAAAAGAATACATACGAGAGGGAGTACTTTGGGGTGTAGCCTCTCAGCTCCAAAAAGCCCAACGGGAGGAAGGAGAATCGGTGAGAGACTTTATTAGTCGCTTGCAGCATTTGAATTCTCGATGTAATCCAAATGAGCGCTGCAACAATAACCAATTGCTTGATAGATTCATTAGGGGATTACGACATGAGGATATCTACAATGGCTTAGTCATTAGAGGTATCACCACTTGGGAAGCAGTCACCACCAATGCAATCCAATTGGAGGATAATTTAATGATTCAAGGAGAAAGAGTGTCTGTTGAGTTTAAATCTATTAGCTCACAAGAATCGGGGCATCAGCCAATGACCCTAAAACCTATTGCTAAGGAGCCAAAGATATCTGAGATGACTTTAGCAGATCTCACCAAGGCTATTCAAGAGAGTCTTAGAGACAATCGTGCTCCTCAAAAAAATCATATGTATCCAAGAAGGGATCAAAAATGGTGCTCAGTATGCTATGGATCGCATAGTACCAGTGAATGCCCTACTTTTAGAGTAAAATTCAATGGGAACTGCAATGCTTGTGGGAGGTATGGTCATCAAGCTAAGGATTGCATAGTATTTAAGCGTGCGATGGCCAATAGACCAACCTTAGCATGGACAGACACACCTCGAGTGCCTGCATTGATTCCGGCCCCACCTCTTGAACAAACAACACAACACATGGTCCCTAGGGCCCAAAATGTTGTTCAATCAACACCCTTACCACCTCCAGTGCTAGGACCGCAACCACCACATCCGAGAATCACTTCTGTGAATCAAGTGGGTTGTGAGTCATCTATTGCTTGTTTGGAAGGCTGTGAGGAAGATATAGATCCTAATATTGCCTATGGGATGGATGTGCTTGAAGAAAGTCCACAATACTACATGGAGGACTATTGGGGACAAGTCAAACCTATATATCAAGTAGCTGCTCTTGCGGCAAGAGGCCAAAATATCAATTACACTACTAAGAGACCACCTCTTCAATGCTATGAGCATGGAGGTCCATATCGTGTAGCCGAGTGTCCTATTAGGCTACAAAAGAACGCCACAGTAATGCAAACTAATCAAGCGAGCACGTCTACAATGCCGATACTCATGTGTAATCGATGTGGCATAGATCATTTGATTGCCCAATGTCCAAATAATCCAAATGCACCGAAGATCACGCCATTAAACTTGATTGAAGTTACCGAAGAGCCATCACAAAGTACACCTGTGGTACCAGTAAACGTACTCACATGATCGATGCTCCAAAAACAAAATTATATTCTTGAGGAAAGAGACACGGCATCAATTGCCCAATCTCAGAAAAAGAAGAAAACACAAAGAAAGAGATCGCAAAGAGCAGCAAAGTCAGACCCCAGTTCAAAGACCAACATAGGGAATGGTGACGACCCCGTATATATGAACGATGCTGAAGAAGATTCTGATTCAGGTGAAACCATGGAGACCAAAATGACCACTAAGATAGAAACCAACAAGGAAGATCTTCATGAGCCACAATGGCCAGGATCCAAGAAGAAGATAGGAACTTATCCAAACCCTACAGAGGAGATTGAGTGAGTCAAACAATTAAGGAGTTTGGTAGAAGATACCCAAAGGGATCTAGAACCAACACCTAGGAAGATCTAGATTACAGACACTGTGTTCCCTACGCAACAACAACCTCACCAAGACCATAGACCATACCTAGTGTCATCCAAGAAGAAAGTGACTTAAAGTCATGGGAAAGTGGGCGTACTCACTTCTTGATGGAAAGAATGTTTACAGAGGGATTACTTGATCCTATCGAAGAAATGGAGATCCCATCTTCCCCACATCAAGGGACTCAAGGCCAAAAGGTGCCGTTAAACATTGCCAAATTGATGGATTTCATGTCTTCAGAAGTTAGAACCACCATCATGTCCAAACTATATAAAGACCCTGAGCTAGTCTCAACTCTTCGAGCCTTCCTCAATGGAGAACTAAAGTTTGGGCTACCACAATTTGCACAGATGGATGGAGCTGGGGAGATGCCAATAGAGGAGGAACACTCAGATCCACAACCCAACCTAGATGAGAACCTTGCTATAGAAATACTTGTTAACAAGTTGGGACAATACTTTGAGGGTGATGAATCCAATACGACCATACCAATCACTACTAAGGGATTAATTTTGAAGGGAATCCTTGATGGTGGTGCTGGGGTTAGCATTGTGACTAAAAATTGCTGGGAAACTATGAGAAGACCTCACCTTGTGACCACAACCATAGTAGTGAAGATGGCCAATGGGTCTATTGTTAAACCTATTGGGATGCTAGAAGATCGCAAGATCAAGATCTTTGGACATAAAATAAGGATTACCTTTATTGTTATGGATTTCTCCAAACACACTATGGCATCGGAGATGATCTTAGGACGTCCTTTCATGAGGGAAGCAAAAATGGTGCATGACTGGTCTAAGAACCATGTCTACCTGCAGTTCCAAGATTCTGTCATTCGAGTGGATCTTGTGACGGGTCGAGCACATCCTCTAGAAAACAGGTTTATAATTGATCATAGATCTGACACCACAGTTCACTCGGCCCCATTGTAGTATTGTTACACGTGTAAAGCGGACACTGATGTTGGGGAAGATTCTCCTTATATGGATGTACTACCTGGGATGACTGAGTCGAACAATGTGGATTGGGTCCACCTAGCAGCAACCATAGACACTTGGGGAAATAGGGGGAACCTGGGTAACACCTGAGGGGGATGAAATACCACCACTTGTACCCTTAAATATGCTAGAAGAAATGCATAGCTTTTGATGATCTACAAGATGAAAGTTTGACTGGCATTGGAACCAATAGAGCCTCACAAGACTATAGCCCACACGATTTGGGGTCACAATCATCATTTGAAATTGACTCTGAGGACAAAGAATCTGAGTTGAATCTTAGTGCAAATGTGGGGACAAACCATTCAGGGCCCAGTGGTAACCTAGATGACAATCTATCCAAGGGAGCAGAAGACACAAGTAGTGATTCATCTAGTGACTCTTCACTAGAGATCGGCCGTAATCGAGAATTAAAGAAGAAGAGTAAGAGATATAAGAGGCGACGATATCGAGCAAATGTGCGTGCTAGAATAAGTCAAAAGAAATCTACCGCAGAATGGCTTAATTATATAGGGGCATGTGATGCTCATCGGAAGTTGGTAGATAACTGGGGTGAATACCTTCAAAGCGTTATGTGGTGTAGTCCACAACCCATTGACATCGCACAACTAGAGGCTATAGAGAAGCCAAAGTTGAGCCGTACTATAAGGAGACGACAAAATCGAGAGTTAGCTCAACAACAAAAGGAATCGAACGTGAAATCACATTCCACAGAACAACATGACTCCACAGACTTACACCCTGCACACCTGAACATTTCAAATCCTATACCACAGCGGAACGTAAGGTTGTGTATACAAAGGCTCAAAGAAAACCTATCGATGGGAGCAATGGAGTCTATGACGGTCCAACAATAGTTAAGGAAATAGAGTTAGCAAACCTAGGAGAAGAGTCTAAACTTGTTTTCATTGCCCAAGATCTGTCCGAGAGTGACGAGTGTGTACTTAAAGAACTTCTCAATGAATTCAGGGATATATTTGCTTGGACATATCATGATATGAAAGGTGTTCCACCTTCCGTGGTGCAACACACAATCCCCATGAATAGCATGGCTAAACCAGTTCAGCAACGACCCTACCCAATGAATCCTAAATATGCAAAAATCGTTCAAGAAGAGATTGAAAATCTTGTGGAATGCGGATTCATATACCCTATTGAGCACTCATAATGGGTGTCTCCAATAGTGATTGTGCCAAAAAATAATGGGAAACTCAGAGTGTGCGTGGATCTCAAGAAGGTCAATGCCGCCACTAGGAGGGACCATTACCCCTTGCCATATTCAGAACATGTGCTTGAGAGAGTTGCAGGGAAGGAAGCATATAGCTTTTTAGATGGGTACTCTGGCTACAATCAAATCACAATTGCGCTTGAGGACCAAGCTAAAACAGCCTTTATAACCGAATTTGGAGTGTTCGCATTTCGTGTTATGGCTTTTGGCTTAACCAATGCCCCGGCTACCTTTCAAAAATTAATAAACACTACTTTTAGAGAATATTTGAGGGAGTTTTGTGAAGCTTTTTTAGATGACCTTTGTGTTTATTCCTCTTGGAAAGAACATCTATCATGCTTACGAAAAGTGTTTGAAAAGTGTAGATTGTATCGCATCTCCTTAAACCCTTTCAAATGCCAATTTTGGGTTAAACATGGAGTCATTTTAGGGCATATAGTGTCCAAAAATGGGATTTCCACAGATGAGAGCAAAATTAAAGCCATTGCTGAATTGCCACCACCTATAAACTATAAAGGAGTTCAAAGGTTCATGGGTCATGTTGGTTATTATCGACCGTTTATTTTAAACTTTGTCGAGATAACTCGTCCTTTGTACAAGCTTCTTATTGAGTTCCAATGGACTGCGGAGTGTGACCATGCTTATGAGTCATTGAAAAAGACCTTGACTAGTACTCCTATTCTACGAGTGCCTGATTGGAATGTAATTTTTCATGTGCATATTGATGCATCGAACTTTGCTATTGGGTGTGTTCTAGCTCAACCAAAAGAACATAAACTGGACTACCCCATTAGCTTTGCAAGTCGTCAGTTGAATGATGTTGAGAGAAACTACACCACTACAAGCGAGAAGGTTTAGGTATGATTTATGCAGTGAAGAAATTTCGCTACTACCTTCTGGCCAACAAGTTTGTGTTCTATGTTGATCATCAAGCCTTGTTGTATCTAGTAAATAAACCTTGTTCCACGAGAAGATTACACGATGGTTGTTAATTCTCCTTGAGTTTGATTTTACCGTTGTGGTGAGACCTGGTAAAAGACATGTCATGGCGGATCATTTGTCTCGCATACCCAATGGTGAAGCCCCTACTGGAGTCGATGATGAGTTGCCTAATAATTCTCTATTCTTAGTCGAAACCATACCTGAATGGAGTGAGAAGATTGTGAACTTTCTAGTTAATGGTTTTTCCCCCAAAGAGCTTTGTAAAGACATAGCTCGAAAACTGTTAAAAGAATGTGAGCCTTACTCTCTCATTGCAGGAACTCTCTACAGGCTAGGGAAGGATGATATTCTTAGACGTTGTGCCTGTGAGGATGAGTATTTATACATACTGCAAGAAGCCCACATGGGTATAGCCGGCGGACATTTCTCAGGGGAACTAACAGCTAGAAAGGTGTTGCAATCAGGCTATTGGTGGCCTACCTTATTCAAGGATGCATCACTTTTCGCAAAAGGATGTGATGATTGCCAACGTTACAAGATCACACAACGAAAGGCTACGATGTCCTTACATCGTGTTAAAGTGACTCAACCATTTGAAAAATGGGGTTTGGACTTTGTAGGCCCAATTAGTCCGGCAGCTCGTAGCACTCAATCTCGATATATTGTCGTTGCCACTGACTATGTGACAAAGTGGGCGGAAGCCAGGGCGACACTCAAGGTTGATGCGAGGTCAACTGCAAAGTTTATCTTTGAGAACATTATTACAAGATTTAGTTGTCCCTTTGAGATTGTGAGTGACAATGGTACTCATTTTATAAATGGAGTAATAAAAGAACTCACTACCAACTTTATGATAGCTCACCATAAGTCCACACCTTATTATCCACAAGCAAAGGGCCAAGCTGAAAGCACCAACAAGACCTTAATCTCTATCTTAACCAAAACGGTGGAAGCTCATCGCACAGATTGGGATTTAAATCTTACCTCAACTCTATGGGCTTATCGTACTGCGTACAAAGTTGCCATTAATTTCACACCATTCAAGATGGTGTATGGCCAAGAAGCGGTTATACCATGGGAGTTTGTCGTTCCTAGTCTTCGAGTAGCTTCTCAAGAAGGCTGGGATGGTAACCCCTTAGTTGAGCGATTATATATCTTTGAAAGGCCAGATGAAGAGAGGCAATTAGCTGTGCAAAATGCACTTGTGGAGAAAGATAGGAGGAAGAAATGGTTTGACCGTCATCTAAAGAACAAAGATATTAATGTTGGTGATAAAGTCCTTATGTATGGAGTGCGTAACGAAAAGAAAAAGTTGAAATACGCGGGGAAAAGGACCATATAGAGTATGTGAGATCACCCCACAAGGAACCATTCGTGTAGATACTCTTGATGGAGTTGAAACCATTGGATTCCACAATGGGAGTAAATTTAAAAGATACTATGATCCTTTAAGCCAAGAGGAGCTACGTGCCATCCATACGAAAAAGGCAGCCAAGGCACAAACAGAATTGAAGAAGATACAAGCTCAAGCTGAGGCTAAGGAGCGACAACAACGCATAAGACGAAAACGAGAGGCTAACCTTGGAGTCACATATGCATTCCACGTTGAAACCGATGAGGATTGGTCGGACTCTGACACACCTCTACGATACCCTATTGAGCTAAACAACACCTATGGAAAAGTGCTATATAACGCCTTATTGGACACGGGTGCTAAATATAATCTGCTATCATATGGGGTGTGGTGTCAGTTAGGAAAGCCACCTCTATCTGAGAGTATTATCCAAGTCAAGGGTGTCAACAAGAAAAAAACAACGGTTTTTGGAATCTGGCACACTTTTGTCAGTTATGACTTGGGGTTGTAGCTCAATACTTTTTGGTCATGCCTGTTGGAACTATGGAGGGTAATATAAATATAGGGCGCACGTGGATGATAGCCACCAAATGCACTATTGATTGGGGGACAGGGGGTGTCACAACACAGAAACCAACTCTTAGCCTTGCCACTCAAGCCATAGTCCCTGAGATATTGCCTCTTAACAAAATAAAACCCAAAACATTGCATGTCCAAGAGGTTGAACCATATATCCCCATAGCCCAACTCCCTAGAGCTTCAACTAATGTAGTTGAAATAAAGCTTGGGACATACAAAACCCATCCCAATATAACAAAGAAAACATACAAGTGGGTCCCTAAAGCGTCTTTAGCGACCATAGCTAGTGCTAAAAGACAGGAGCCTGGTAAGAGACGTCCCATTCGCCCCAAGAAATGTAAAGAAACGTTGCGCTGGGTTTCTAAAAAACTATTGGAAGCCCAAGGCTACCATGAAGGATATGATCTAATCTAGGTGCCAAAACATAAATTGTGCTCTTACTTGTCACCGGGCCCATGTGAGCTCATTTCTGTGGCTCCAAAACAAATTGAAGATCGCGGAAAGGAAAAAATCACGGAATGCTATACACCTGCTCCAGAGCTAGTTTGGGTACCAAAGAAATAACGATTTGTTATACCTAGCTCAGGGACATCGAAATCAAATGAAGCTTCTTACTCTTCGTGTAGTTCCTATACAGAAATAGAAGCTTCAACACAACCTCCACCTACCATTGTACATATCCATACAAGAAAGAAAGAGTTTGCACCTCCCGTTGTAAGTTCACCACCTACAACAATATTGCAAATAAAATCATGGGAAAGTACCTTACCACCCTTACAACTAGATGAAATGCATAGGGCGGTCGAAAACTATTGGTTAAAGCCTTCACCCATAACAACTTGGAACAATTGGTTTCAAAAGGTGACGACATCATTCCAAAAGGTATGATTTCTAAGGAAGGGGGGAGTGTTTGCTGACATCCATCATTCACTTGCTTCCACCTCAACCTTCCTCCCTTACTTCTCAATCTCCAATCTCAGGGAATGTATATATAAATCCCCATACTCACAAAAACAAGATAAAAAAGTAAAAGAGAAAGAGCCATAACACAAAATCATAAAAACACATTATGCACAAGAACACGACCCTTGTAATATTTGTACTCTAACCATCATCTATTTGCGTGTACAGATATGGCTAGTACGCTAGAGTCATCCACTCCTGCCTTGGGTGAGAGGTACCCTCGTTACCTTTCACACATGTTTCACATGGTCTTTCCGGTGCTTGCATGTGACTGGGATTTGGTAGGTACGCTAGCATGTGAGAGGAATTTTGAGGAGTTAGAATGGCTAATACGTCTCTTGACTATGACTGATCCATACTTAGTAGAGAGTGTCTCTCCCATTGCACAAGCCTATCCTTTTGACCAAGATGACTATAGGCGTCTAGTGACCTTCTTAGTAAACATGGGTACCTATGATGAAGAAGAAGATTTACATGACTACACGGATGGCACATATGGTCTCATGGATGATGACTTTGTTTATCTTGACGACGATGATAGGGGTTTAGCCTTAGGGTTTCCCCCCAATCTCTACAATATCCTATTCCCTTGACTCTCTAGGGGGAGTGCAAATAATTAGGTTAGGGTTCCTTATGTTTTTTTGTTGTGTTCAATAAGTGTTGGTACCTTTTCCTACTGATGTGCCTCCTAGAGGTATTCTTTGTGTTTCTTAGTGTGTACAAGAACGTGTTGCTGTTGTTAGGATTTGGACCTTCATGGAATCTTTCTCTCGTTCACTCTTCAAATCAAGCGCGACCATCAACACAAACAGGTGTTTCTTGTCCATTAGCATTTCCCCTTATCTTTTTTTGCATCTATGTTTGTCTGCTTTGATTGTGATTGGTAGCATAATATTTATTGCCTTTGTTTAGCACCAAACATTAAATTCAATGTAATTTTTTGTCATAATCACTTGTTTAGGTTTAGAAATCAAGCAGTCCGACTAAGCTAGTTTGACCAAGCTAGGTGTTAGAGATCTTCTCTTTATACCATGGGGAATGCCTTCCTAATTATCAATGGTTACTTAGGTTCTTAATCCGATTTAGGCAGCATTGTGTGAAATGTACTAGGGCTTTCTAGTGGGCTTAGTCCCTATTGACCTTTAGCTTAAGTATTATAAAGGGAGTTTACTAGTGTGATGAGCCTCGGGAGGGTGACGGTGTTATATGACCCCCCAAAGTGACAAAATTAAAATGTTGAAAACGAAAAAAATAAAAATAAAAAATCAAATTGTGGTGTTTCCAATCACATTGTTTGCCTACAATTGCATATGCTTTTTAATTCTATATGAGAATGCAATTACTGTGCCAATGTTGTTTGATTTTGCAGTGACTGAAGAAGGCTAAGGACATTCATCTCAAATGCTCTTCCACCTCGACGAACGAGCTTCAACTCAATAGCTTCCGAGAACGGAATCTACATCAGGAAGGGGGGCATGTTAACCCTCACGGCTCACGGACACCATATCACCTACGACGGATGTTGTATTATTTACTTGGTAGAGTCAGGTACCGGGCATGTCGGTCCAATAGGGAAAGGGTAAGAGTGATCGCCGATGAGAGGCGCACTCTAACTGGAACATTCAAGGGATTAGTTGGCTAAGCATGGGCGCCCAGGTGTGAATGGGGTGAGCTCATATAAAAGTCAACTAAACCTAAAATTCACTCATTCTCTCATTTGTGCAATTGAAGAGTGCTCTTGCTCCATCTCCATCTTCTTCTTCTTCATCTCCTTGGGTGTGTGTGTATGCGAGAGAGAGAGAGAGAGAGAGAGAGAGAGAGAGAGAGAGAGAGAGTGAGTGAGTGAGTGAGTGAGTGAGTGTGTGATCGAGCATTGCAGCGGCACGACGATGGCGAGGCGGTCGAGCGCGGCGTAGCGGCATCTCCCTCTTCTTCGCGGCGAGGAATCCTTCACGAAGCAAGCGGCTTGTTGTGTGCTTGGAGCCATTTGTGGCTTGCACGCGCTGTATCGACAAGTTCCTTGCATTGACACGTGCAACATACACGCACACTTAATGCTTGAAAAATCACTTGGAGATGTTGCTTGTGTTCCTCCAAGGAATTGGAGTAGATGATGATATCATCAAAGAACACTCTAGTGAATTTGCGTAGGGTCTAAAAAAATTCTCCATTAATTGATTGAATGTAACTGGTGCATTAGTCAAGCCAAAAGGCATGATTAGATATTCATAAAGGCCAAACATTGTACGAAATGTGGTCTTTAGGATATCTTCATTCACAATCCTTATTTGACGGTAGCCACTTTTAAGGTCAATCCTACTGAAGTAGGTAGGCCTTGTAGCTTATCAAACAGATATTCTACCTTAGGTACGGGAATCTATTTTTGATAGTGATATGGTTTAGTGCGCAATAGTCCACACACATGCGGTATGTACCATCTTTCTTTTGCACTAAAAGGACTGGAGAGCAAAAGAAAGAGAAGCTAGGCCTCACCATTCCTTTGTCTACCAATTCTTTTGCCTCATGATCTCCTCTTGTTGAGCTTGTGAAACTCGATAGGGAGGTTTGTTAGGTGGTGAGCTTCTTGATAGGAGCTCAATTCGATGGTCATCACCCTCGTTTTGGAGGTAAGTCCATAGGGATATCATCAATGAACACATCTTTGAATCCTTTTACAAAGTTAGACAAGTCTAACTCTTCTTGATTCATACCACTCACCTTTGATGAAACATTAGGACCTTTTAGGGATTCTTTCACAAAAATCATGTACGCAAAAATTGAGCTTTTCATTGATTTATCAAGGACGAGAGGATTTACAAGTGTTATAGTGTAACTTTTAATGGCCTAAAATCTTATGTGTAGCGGAAATTAGCATGAACATAGTGAGCATTTCATTAGAGTTGATTCCTAATGAGAATTACAAGAGTGCTTGGGTGGAGAGAGCAACAAAAAGCATAACACCTAGTTAGATAGCATCGACAATACTTTCAAAAGAGAGAGCAATTAAGCTATTGACAACAGTTGAGGACCGGATTTGCATGGAGCCGGTCCCCCCTCCAAAAGGCTTTGTATTATGGTTTCTCCCATCAAGAGAGACATTGTACAATACAATTCTTTGTGTTCCTTCAAGACGAGCTAGTGCAATGAAGATGGAAGCTTCATACACCAAGCAAAACACTTAATCAAACACAACTTGAATTATCCCCGTTCTCAGACCCAAGACCTCACACACCTTCGAAGATGGTGAGAGCTAGCAGGGTATGAGAGTAGATTGAGAGGAAAAAGAAGTATCTTACGAGAAAGAAGTACATCTCCTCACATAATCACTCATATTAGCATAGCTTAGCTTAGTAATTAGCTTGGTAGAGAAGATGAGCATGCATTGAAGCTTGGCTCTTGGTTGGATTTGCATCCACATGCCAAGAGAGTGTTGATGTAGGCTTCTATCTCACAAGCTTGGAGTAGGTGATGAGCTCTCCATTAAAGCTTGGGAGGAGATAGAGTATTTTCCCTTCACACATGGTCAAGTGTGAGAGTGTGTGTGTCAATGCCAAGCAAAAATCAGCCCCCTCTCTCTCTTGGGCGAGCCCTAGCTGCTAAGTTAGTCTGGCTTTTGCCTCATTGGACCTCCCCAGGTCAAGCCAATAGGGATTAAGCAGCATAAGTGATAGCCTTCTGACATGTGTCCCCCTTTCCCCTTTTGTGAGAGCTTTAGATAATTAAATAATTAAACTAAACTCTCATTGGACCCCTTTGCCTCCTGGCCAATAGGAATCAGGCAAGCCATGGGGCTCCAGAATGCTCATTGGACCCCTTGGGAGACTGCCCAATAGTCTTCTAGGACACTTAATTCTTATTGGTTTCTTTTATTAAATGTTTTTAAATTAATTAAACTAGATTTACTCTAGCCTAATTCTCATTGGTCCACTTCAAGGGTCTTCCAATAGGAATTGGGCATACCTTGTGGGCATCTGGCCTAGGGAGCTGACATGTGTCCCTCATTCCCTTTGTGTAAAGGGAGCCTGTGTGTGTGTGTGTGACTTTCTCTCTCATCCCCTAGCTTTGGCGCTCGCCCCCTCCCATGTAGGGATGTAGAAAGACTTTTTGGGCACACACTAAGCATCCAATTTTCCCTAAGGTTGACCTTTGGACACAACCTTTGAATTTTGGAACCTTAGCATTTTGGAAGTCTTAATGGGCTGAACCTTAGGGTCTTTTTAGCCCGTTGTTTCACATGGCTCTTTTGCAGATGGCCCCCCCTTTGGATCCCTATTTTCCCTCCTTTGGATCCCTACTGTGGCCGGTCTGCTAACTTAACCAATATTCTAGCTTTTTCTCCCTTGGCACTTCCCCACATTAAATGATCAGTTTAATATGAGAAAATCATTTAGGAGAATTAGATATTGATTATTATGACATTACCTCTCTCTTGAAATCATAGTCGTCCTCGACTATGGTGTAGAGAAGATAAAGCATATGCATGAGTCCTTTTCTTAGCGGGTAGAGGATCCCTATGTTACCCTACGACATCATTCCATAATGGATGACTAGTCCATTTGGCGCTTGAGAGCCTGAGGCTGCCGCAAGCATGTCTGCACATTAGTCCTATCAGTCTTCCATAGTAGAGTGACAAGCTCTACTTGGTGTTCGGGAGACGTCGTCTCCGCAAACTTGATCTAAGCATGCATACTACTTCATTTTTGTGCACAAATAAAGAAAAAGAGAGTCTTATAAGACAAAAATTTTTGTTCATTTTTAACATTTTGTACATTTGCTTACTCTTGGGAAGCATTGTAAGCATTGACAAGGTTTAGGTTATCCTTTAATTGTATGCCTTGCATCCATCTAGCATCTTCAAAAGGATAATTCTTAAACTTAATAAGATATCGTCGGATAGTCTTACCGCCTCTTAATACCTTGTCTTCATGTCGGAGAATGGACTCGGGCTGCAGCACCTCCTCGTGGTCCTCGATCTCCGGTGGGTCTTCAATAGTTGGTTCTTGAGGTGGCTCTCCTTTGTAAGGCTTTAAGAGGCTCACATGAAAAGCATTGTGTATGAGCCAATGATTGGGCAACTTAAGTTGATAGGCCATCTCATTGATTGGCCTAAGAATCTGGAAGGGACCATAGTACCTTTTTGCTAGTTTAGCATAGTACTTTTGGTGGCCCGTAGGATTCTTGCCCGTCGTGTGCCTTAATCGAGCCTTGGGAAACTTTAACAAGACCCAATCGTTTTCTTTAAAGGCTTGGGCTCTTCTGTGCTTGTCAGCAGCAGCCTTTTGCCTTTGCTGTGAGATAGAGATAGCATCCTTAATCTTTTGGAAAGATTCTTGTAGGTCTCGGCTATACTCATCTGCAGCGAAGATCTTCCCATGTACCTTAAGTACCAAGGGACCTTTTGATCTTCCCTCAATTACCTCGAAAGGTGCTTTTCCTGTAGAAGTATGTACAGTGTTATTGTAAGCATACTCTACTAAGGGTAAGTACTTCTCCCATTGGGATCTTTGATCTACTTCCGTTACATAGGCTTTTAGTAGATCGAGAATAGTTAGGTTAGCTATTTCACTTTGGCCATCAGTTTGTGGATGATAGGCCGAAGAGAAGTTTAGCCTTGTTCCTAAATTCTCAAACAGACCCTTCCAGAAATTACTGGTCATTCTAGGATCTCTATCCGACACTATGGACATTGGCAAGCCATGGTACTTGAAAATTTGCGAAATGAAGAGGGTTGCCATTTGATGGGCTTTGATAGTCTTTTTGACAGGTATAAAATGAGCTTGTTTACTGAACCTGTCTACTATCGTCCATATTCCCGTATTCCCATGGATAGACTTAGGCAATCCAAAGATAAAATCCATGGATATGCTCTCCCATGGTGAATTAGGGATTGGCAAGGGTTGAAGCAATCCAAGTTGCTTCCCTCTATCAAATTTTGTCTTTTGACATACCACACATTTGGAAACATACTCATGTATGTTCACTTTCATGGTAGGCCAATAGAAATATGTTTCAATTCCCTTTAGGGTAGACTGAATCCCTCTATGCCCCGCATATGGGGGAGCATGAGATTCATACATTACTTTCTCACGTAGTGAGTTAGTAACGCATAGTCTATTGCCATAGAGAAGATAACCATCTTGTAAAGTAAATGGTTCTTCTTTCTTCCCTAAGGCAAGGGCTGAAATCACATCTCTAAAATCGGGATCAATAGCATACTCATCTATCATTAAAGATAGATCATTGTGAGTTGCTATGGAAACCGCATTCACTCTCGGTCGTCTTGAGAGTGCATCGGCTACTTGATTATGCTTGCCAGCAATGTGAGCAATATGAAAATGAAATTGCGAAAGGAAATTTGCCCACCTCATTTGTTTGTCGGAGAGCTTGGTCTGCGTCATGAAGTACTTAAGACTTTGGTGATCCGTTCGCAGAATGAAAGGAGTCCCCAATAAATAGTGCTTCCATGAGTCTAAGGCATGTAGAACTGCAAGGAGTTCTTTTTCGTATATGCCTAGAGCTTGCTCAACAGGGTCGAGCCTTCGACTCTCATAGCCTATGGCGTGCCCTTCTTGGAGCAAAACAGCCCCAAGGCAATCACCACAAGCATCACATTGGACCTCAAATGGTTTTGAGAGATCCGGTAGTGTAAGCACAAGTTGAGAGATAAGCTTTTCTTTAAGCTTTTCGAAAGCATTGTTCTCCTTAGCAGACCACGTATACCTAACATTTTTCTTTGTTAGGTCATGTAATGGTCCCGCAATTTGTGAGAACTTTTCTATGAAGCGTCTATAGTATGCACACATACCTATAAAGCTTCTTAGTTCATGAAGATTCCTTGGTTTAGGCCATCCTTTTATTACCTCTAACTTGGATGGATCCATTTGGATTCCATCTTGAGAGATAATGTGACCTAAATATTGAATCTCTTGCAAGAAAAATTCTTTTTTCTTTCGATTAACATAAAGTTTATTCTCTCTTAAAACTTGAAATATTACCTGGAGGTGTTGCTTATGTTCCTCTAATGAATTAGAGTAGATGATAATATCATCAAAGAACACTCCAGTGAAGGTTCGATGAGGTCTGAACAGCTTCTCCATCAAGCGGTTAAATGTGGCTGGTGCATTAGTAAAGCCAAAAGGCATGACAATGTATTCGTAAAGACCAAATGTAGTACGAAATGCGGTCTTTACAATGTCTTGATCAACTATCCTTATTTGATGATAGCCACTTTTTAGGTCAATCCTACTGAAGTAGGTCGATCCTTGTAGCTTATCAAATAGGTCTTCTACCCGTGGAACGGGAAACCTATTCTTGATAGTGATCCAATTTAGTGCTCTATAGTCGACACACATACGATATGTGCCGTCTTTCTTTTGCACTAATAGCACAGGTGAGCAAAATGGAGATGAGCTTGGCCTAACCATGCCCTTCTCAATTAACTCATGCACTTGCCGCATAATCTCCTCTTGTTGAGCTTGAGAAACTCTATAAGGAGGTTTGTTAGGCGGTGAACTTCCTGGAAGAAGTTCAATTGCATGGTCGTCATTACCTCGTTTAGGAGGTAGCTCAGAAGGGATGTCGTCAATAAAGACATCTTGAAACCCCTTGAGAAAATTGGATAACTCTAATTCCTTTTGGTTGCTTTTATTTTCTTTTGCTAAAGCATTAGGTTCATTTTGAGAATCTTTAACAAAAATCATGTACACGGAAATAGAGCTCTTTATTGACTTGTTGAAAGCTGGTGTATGTACAATGGGGATGGTGTTACCCATCTCCCTAGCATCTATATACATGTCCTTTTCCCTGAACTTAAAGGAGATTCTCCTTTCAGGAAATTTAACATGGGCAGCCAGATGGTCAAACCATGGTGCCCCTAGGATTACATCCTCATGCTTGAGAGGAGAGATAAAGAAATCCTCTTTGTCCACATAGCCTTGGACATGAAGCCTTAATTTCCCGATTAAGGGAGTGACTGAAGCTTCTTGCCCCTTGAAGGCACTGTCTGCGGGTAGGATATCTCCCATCTCGTAGGATTGTATGCCTAGCTTGGTGGCTAACTCCATAGATATGAAATTGTGAGTAGAACCAGGGTCAAAGAGAATAAAAGCATCATGTTCTCTTACCTTTCCCCAAGCATGGCATAGAGGAGATCCTTTGTGGTGAGTTTGGTGAATCTCCTCCTCTTGGATTTCAACCAAAGAAGCTCTAGGAGGATCTTGGCGGTTGTTCTTTTGGGGACAAGCGCGGTACGCATGCCCTTGTTCGCCGCACTTGAAACACCGGTTATCTTTACGATAACGCTCAAGCTCTTCAGGAGAGAGTTTATTCTTTCCTTTGTAAACTCCCTTCTCTTTAGCTTTGTTGGAATTGCCCTTAGGAGACTTTTGGACATTGTCCTTTCCCTTAGGCTCATTGGAACCTTTGTTTTCCGGGGGCTTATTATTTCTTTTACCCCCCGTTTGGAAATTGATTCGCGAGGCCACCATAGTATGGTGTATTACCGCCGATATGGTACGTGGCCTTTGGGAGTTGACATACTCCGCCATTTCTTCGGTTAAGCCCGCACAAAATTGTTGCTTTTGCTCTCCAAAATCCAACTTTTTGAAGACAGTGGCTTTGAGTTGTAGGTCCCAAAACTTGTCTACATATTTGTGGATGGATTCATTGGGAGAGAGCTTTAAGCTTCGCCATTCGGTGAGTACTTTGTCTTTGGCATCGGTGGCCAAAAACTGCTTCATAATGGAAGCTCTTAAAGCCTTCCATGTTCGTGGAGCTTCACCGTTGGCTCGTAGGCTAGACCACCATTGTCTGGCGGACTTTTGAAAGTGCATAGCTACATGGCGTAGCTTAGAGGACTCCGTGAAGCCCTCATCTCCAAACGCCGCATCGAATTGCTGGATAAAGGCCAAAACTTTGTCTGTAGCACCGAAGGTGCCATCATAGGTAAGGAAAGAGATGCTCTTCCCTCCCTCTTTGAATTTCTTCAGCTTGGACGACCTCTTCCATGCGGCATAGGATTTCCTATGGCCTCTTCTTTTTGATGGTTCAAAAGTTGCACCATCACTTTCTTCAGAAGATGAAGAATTTGAAGAAGGTGGAGAAGAGGGTGACCTCTTTCTCGCCTTTTTCTTGTCTTGATCTTTGTCGTCTTCACCATAGCTTTCATAAGAGGAAGAGGATAAAGAAGATGGAGAAGAGGGTGTCCTCTTTCTTGCCTTTTTCTTCTCTTGCTTTTTATCATCCCTCTTTGAATTATGGCGTGGAGAAGAGTGTGATGGTCTTCTCCGCTTTGGTGGTGATGGAGAGCGTTTAGCCCGCCGTCTTCGTGGAGCCATCTCCGCCGAGGTGGCGGGAGATGCCCCGTTAACTGAACAAAGGCAGGCGCACTGCAAGGCTGAAAAATCCCTATTCTACTTACTCACAGGCAATTAATAATACCAACCATTTGTAGCTAGCTTGAGGACCTCCCTTCTTGAGCAAGAAAAGAGAAACCTTGAGCTCTGATACCAATGTAACTTTTAATGGCCTAAAATCTTATGTGTAGCGGAAATTAGCATGAACATAGTGAGCATTTCATTAGAGTTGATTCCTAATGAGAATTACAAGAGTGCTTGGGTGGAGAGAGCAACAAAAAGCATAACACCTAGTTAGATAGCATCGACAATACTTTCAAAAGAGAGAGCAATTAAGCTATTGACAACAGTTGAGGACCGGATTTGCATGGAGCCGGTCCCCCCTCCAAAAGGCTTTGTATTATGGTTTCTCCCATCAAGAGAGACATTGTACAATACAATTCTTTGTGTTCCTTCAAGACGAGCTAGTGCAATGAAGATGGAAGCTTCATACACCAAGCAAAACACTTAATCAAACACAACTTGAATTATCCCCGTTCTCAGACCCAAGACCTCACACACCTTCGAAGATGGTGAGAGCTAGCAGGGTATGAGAGTAGATTGAGAGGAAAAAGAAGTATCTTACGAGAAAGAAGTACATCTCCTCACATAATCACTCATATTAGCATAGCTTAGCTTAGTAATTAGCTTGGTAGAGAAGATGAGCATGCATTGAAGCTTGGCTCTTGGTTGGATTTGCATCCACATGCCAAGAGAGTGTTGATGTAGGCTTCTATCTCACAAGCTTGGAGTAGGTGATGAGCTCTCCATTAAAGCTTGGGAGGAGATAGAGTATTTTCCCTTCACACATGGTCAAGTGTGAGAGTGTGTGTGTCAATGCCAAGCAAAAATCAGCCCCCTCTCTCTCTTGGGCGAGCCCTAGCTGCTAAGTTAGTCTGGCTTTTGCCTCATTGGACCTCCCCAGGTCAAGCCAATAGGGATTAAGCAGCATAAGTGATAGCCTTCTGACATGTGTCCCCCTTTCCCCTTTTGTGAGAGCTTTAGATAATTAAATAATTAAACTAAACTCTCATTGGACCCCTTTGCCTCCTGGCCAATAGGAATCAGGCAAGCCATGGGGCTCCTGAATGCTCATTGGACCCCTTGGGAGACTGCCAAATAGTCTTCTAGGACACTTAATTCTTATTGGTTTCTTTTATTAAATGTTTTTAAATTAATTAAACTAGATTTACTCTAGCCTAATTCTCATTGGTCCACTTCAAGGGTCTTCCAATAGGAATTGGGCATACCTTGTGGGCATCTGGCCTAGGGAGCTGACATGTGTCCCTCATTCCCTTTGTGTAAAGGGAGCCTGTGTGTGTGTGTGTGACTTTCTCTCTCATCCCCTAGCTTTGGGGCTCGCCCCCTCCCATGTAGGGATGTAGAAAGACTTTTTGGGCACACACTAAGCATCCAATTTTCCCTAAGGTTGACCTTTGGACACAACCTTTGAATTTTGGAACCTTAGCATTTTGGAAGTCTTAATGGGCTGAACCTTAGGGTCTTTTTAGCCCGTTGTTTCACATGGCTCTTTTGCAGATGGCCCCCCCTTTGGATCCCTATTTTCCCTCCTTTGGATCCCTACTGTGGCCGGTCTGCTAACTTAACCAATATTCTAGCTTTTTCTCCCTTGGCACTTCCCCACATTAAATGATCAGTTTAATATGAGAAAATCATTTAGGAGAATTAGATATTGATTATTATGACATATAGTATGACCAGTCTCACTAGCATCTATATACATATTATTTCCCCTGTAGGTGAAGTAGATTCTCCTTTCAGGGAACTTCATGTTGGCAGCCATGCGGTTGAACCATGATATCCCTAGGATACATCCTCATGTTGGAGAGGAGAGATGAATAAGTCTTCTTTGTCGACATAGATTTGGACATGAAGCCTCAAATTCCCAATCAAGGGAGTAACAGAGGCTTGCTGTCCCTTAAAAGCGGCATCGACAGTTACAGCATCTCCCATCTCAAAAGCTCGAATGCCCAACTTGGTGGCCAACTCCATTGATATGAAGTTGAGAGTAGAACCAGGGTCAAACAAGATGAAAGCATCATGCTCCCTTACCTTTCCCCAAGCATAGGAGAGAGGTGATCCTTTGCAATGAGTATCCTCTTTTGGAGCTTCGATAGTGGAAGCTCTAGAAGTCTCATTGCGAGTATTTCTTTTGGGGCAAGAACGATAGCCATGTCCTTGCTCCCCACACTTAAAGCATTTATGATCCTTGCGAAAAGTTTCAAGCTCTTCAGGAGAGAGTTTATTTTTACCTTTGTAAACTCCTTTCTCCTTGGACCGATTGTTGTTGTTGTTGTTGGAATGGCTGTGGGAAAAATTTTGGGCATTAATTTTTTCCTTTGCATCACTTTTGTCTTTATTTTCCATGGGTTTGACATTCCGTCTAACCCCTTGTTGGATATTGTATGGTGGATTACTTCGCTAATAGAGTCAGGCCGTTGAGAGTTGACATACTCAGCCATCTCTTCAGGTAATCCCGCACAGAATTGTTGTTTTTGCTCAGCAAAGTCTATCTTTTGAAAGACAGTAGTCTTGAGATGTAAATCCCAAAACTTGTCCACATATTTGTGGATAGACTCATGAAAGAGAAGCCTTAAAATCCGCCATTCGGTGAGCACTTTGTACTTTGCATCACTTGCAAGGAATTGCTTCATGATGGAAACTCGTAGAGTTTTCCATGTCTGTGGGGCTTCTCCATTGCCTCGAGGGCTAGCCCACCATTGACGAGCCGATTTTTGGAAGTGCATAGCTATATGGCGTAGCTTGGAGGACTCCGTGAAGCCCTCATCTCCAAAGGCCGCATCGAATTGTTGGATGAAGGTCAATACTTTGTCGATAGCACCAAAGGTGCCATCATAGGTGAGAAAAGAGATACTCTTTCATCCCTCTTTGAACTTCTTGAGCTTTTGTGACCTTCGCCATGCAGGGTAAGATTTGCGATGTCCTCCCCTCTTATATTCTCTAGGAGAATAGCCATAACTTTCATCGGTAGAGGAGGAAGGTGAAGAAGAAGGAGAAGAAGGTGACCTCTTTCTTGCCCTTTTCTTCCTTGGTTTCGTCTCTTCCCTTTTGGAGTGACGAGGAGAAGGACTATGGGTTAACCGTTTCCTCTTGAGAGGAGTTGGTGATCATTTAGTCCTCCTTATTTTTGGAGCCACATCTTCGGAGGAATTTAGGGATTCATTGCTTTCTTGATCTTTGGATTCCTCCTCTTGTATGGGAGAGAGTCTTCTTTTGGGGTTCTCTTCAAGAGGCCTCGTAAGCTCTCTCTCCTCTTGGAGAGGAAAGAAAATCCCATAAGCACGAAGTTGTTGAGTAACTTTGGCTTGCAAAGAGGGGTTGCCCATAGCTTGTTGCAACTTAGTGACAAGATAATTAACAAACATGGGGGCATTATCATTGGCACCTTCATGTGCAAAATCAAAGTTATCAATGTTCATTCTCCTCTCTTGGTTATTGTCAGTCATGCTAATTAAACTTACGTGTTTACTTAGTGTAGGCTTTGGCAATTCAAAACCTTAGTTGCTACTTCTCTTAGCCTTTGAAAATAGGCACTTAAGTATCTACACCCACGGCTCGAATTGGTTAATTATAGAGAGTAGTGGAGTGAGTCTAACATAGCGAAGTTATCGAGGGATAGCTCCATTCGGACTTCTTATGGCTCAATAATGGTAAAGCTGTAGGCAAGTCTAAAAAGACTCCATTATTAAGACCAAAGCTCCCGAGGTGTGCACCATATCCCACATAGTGGGCTCAACAAAACCGATAATAGATTAACAAAAACAACCATTAATAGGCTACTTAAGGACCTCTCTTCTTAAGCAAGAAAAGAGAAACCAAATGCTCTGATACCAATGTAATGGAATTTGCCTATGAGCTTTGAGAGTAGCGGAATTAGTAAATTAGGTGAAGCACTTTTGAGAGATTCTTTGTGAGCATAGCGGTTGAACTTAATTGATGGTAGCAACATAAACATGGTACTTAGTTAACTTGGCATGAACAATACTTTTGCAAGAGAGAGAGTTTAGAGAACATGACAAAAGTTGAGGACCGGATTCATATGGAGTCGGTCCCCCCTCCAATAGGCATTTGTATTATAGTTTCTCCCATCAAGAGAGACTTGGTACAATACAATCTTTGTGTTCCTTGTAACTTAAGTGATGCAATGAAGATGGAAAGCTTCATGCATCACAAGCATAACATAAACTTGAAGAAAGCATTAACTATCCCAAGCCTCAGTCCCAAGGCCTCAAACACCTTCGAAGGTGGAGAGAGCTAGCAAGGAATGAGGATAGGGAAGAGGAAGAAGAAGCATTCCATAGGACAAAGAAATAGTTCCTCACTTATCATTACTCTTCTTGCTAGAATACATAATAGCATAGTAATGAAGATGGAGAAGATGGAAAGCTTAAGCATTGAAGCATGACTCTTGGTTGGATTTGCATTCCATAGCCAAGAGTGTTGGTGTAGGCTTTCACTCTCACAAGCTTGGAGAAGGGGGTGGTGTTCATCAACTTTCACCAAGTGAGAATGGCTTTCCCAATGAGTGCGTGTGTGGAGTATATCCCCCTAGCACCCTGTTACCATATACATGTGGTAGTGATGTGTGTGAACACACTAGGACCGCCGGGGCATTTTTTCCCTCTTTAGGAGGTTTTTTCCCCCGTGCATTGTATATACGCCCATCACTCTAGGGCTATCTATCTTTCCATTGCACACTAAGTAACACACTCTCTATTGTGTGCCTTGAGCTTCCTTCGTCTTCTCCAAGCTGTGTGTGTTTCTCTGCAACCCTAATTCCAACAATTGGTATTAGAGCAGGTCACGTCCTCCCGGGCTTAGTCGCCAGCTGCTCCAGCACACGCCTGCTCACTTTCTCCGATTTCAGTGAGCTTTGGCGAGCGTTCGCAGGTCGACAAATATTTTGGGAGAGGTCGAAGAGCTTGGTTTGCTCAGAATTTTGATTTGGGCTCATTTCGGCCTCCGTTTCCACTACAAGCTGCACAGGCTATTTCGTCATTTTGTGCAGATTTTTTGTCAGTGCCGTTTTCTGCATAACAGGTGCCTTATAGTCTTCTACGGTTTGTGCTATATAGCACAAGTTGTTCCCGCTCCATTTCTCCTATTTTCGAGAAGTTTTCACATCAGGTGCAGCATTTACCATGGCTGACAACAACAACACAGATGTGTTCAAGATGTTTGCTGCTGAGGACAGGTTGGATGGGGACAACTACCCTATGTGGGCTTATATGATGCAACATGTTCTTGTGTCAAAAGGTGTCTGGAACATTGTGCAGGGCATTGATGTACGTCCTGGTTCTGAAGATGTAGGCGATGTTGAGGATGTTGCAGGTCTTGCTGCAAGGATTGCAACTGTTAGAGTTGTTTTGCCTATGGCAGAACAAGCTCGTTGGGATGTTAAGGATGCGCAGGCTCATGCATTGATTGCGTTGTCTGTGAAGCGCACCATTATTCCTCACATCCGTTCAGCAAAATCTGCAAAACAGGCTTGGGATATTCTAGCAGGTCTTTATGCAAGCCGCAATGAGGCTAAAATTGCTTTGCTGCGTAAAGAGCTAGAGTCAAAGATTATGCATGAGGAAGATGATATGGACACTTTCCTTGCTAGTGTCAAGGATATCAATGAGAAACTCATTTCTGCAGGTGAAGTCATTTCGGACAGTTCCCTTGTGCAGACTGTTCTTGATGCCTTACCAGATTCCTACCAGACTTTTGCTAGTACTTGGAGACTGATGACCCAAGGAAATCCTGAAGTTGTCAAGTTTGATGCATTATGCACATTGCTGTTGCAAGAGTCACTTTCTAGAAAAAACAGGACTAGGCAGCGTGCAGTTGAACAGGCTTTTATTGCTTCTCAAAGAAAGGGTGGTAACAGTAATGCAGCCACTTCTTATGGTTCTGCTGCGAGTGGCAAAAATTCTGTTCCTAATGCTTCTGGTGGCAGCACTTCGTCTGGCAATTCTGGTGATAAGGGCAAAAAGAAGATGCGTTTCCATTATTGTAAAGCCAATGATCACTTGATCAAGTCGTGTCCTAAGTTGAAGGCCAAAGAGGCTAAGAAGAAAGAGGGTGGTTCCACTGCAAATGCTGGTTCCACTACAAATGCAGCCATTGTTGAGTCTTCTGTGAAAGGAGATTGTGATGCTGATGTTGATGCAGAATGGGCTTTTAGCGCAGAGTGCACTTACAATCCTGCTGTCCATGATGCATGCTTGTAAGTTGCTGCAGATTCACATGTGTGGTATTTCGACAGTGGTGCTACAAAGCACATTACCTCACATCGTGAATTGTTTACCTCTCTCGAGTCTGTCCCTCATGGGAATTCAGTCACTTGTGCCAACAACGCCTCTTATCCAGTTCAGGGAGTTGGAAAGATTGTGCTCACTGCTGCTAATGGCAGTTCCTTCACACTTGTTGATGCACTTTATGTACCTCGGATCAAGAAGAATCTCTTGTCTATATCCGCACTTGCTAGACTTGGACTTGTAGTCAAATTTGTGGATGACAGATGTACAGTTCATGATCTCAGTTTTGGTGATGAAATTGTTGCATCTGGGCTTTTGTGCCGTGGGCTGTATAAGCTCACTTTGTATGACAAGTGTGGACAAAATTTTGCAAATGCTGTTGCAGATTCAAGGGCTATTTCAGATGCAAAACTTTGGCATGCACGTTTTGGTCATCTGAATTTTGCCAGTTTGCTGCGTTTGCAGAAATCTGATATGGTTGCTTCTTTGCCGCCTCTTGAAGCACCTATCAAACATGTTTGTGAAGGCTGTATTCTGGGTAAAATGCAGCGTTCTAAGTTTCCAAAGGATGGTTCAGTTAGGGCCACATGCAGGTTGCAGCTTGTGCATAGTGATGTTTGTGGGCCCATGCAAACTCCGTCCTTGGGCAATTACCTGTACTTCGTGACTTTCATTGATGATTACTCCAGGCATGCATGGGTATTTCCGCTTAAAGCGAAGTCCGAAGTTTTTATGTGCTTCAAACAATTTTTGGCTATGGCTGAAAATGTCTCAAAATGTACTATGGGCACCCTGCGTACCGATCGAGGGGGGGAGTATATGTCTCATGAATTTAATGCATTTCTGGCTAGTCGTGGGATAAAACACCAATGTACAGTGCCTTATACACCTCAGCAAAATGGTGTTGCTGAGAGGAAAAACAGGTCACTAACGGAAATGGCACGATGTATGGTCAAAAGTCAAGCTTTGCGGCATTCTTTTTGGCTTGAGGCCATCATGTGTGCCACTTATGTACTTAACAGGTGTCCTACGAAAGCTTTGCAGTCTATTACTCCATATGAAGCATGGCATGATAGAAAACCTTCTATTGAGCACATGCGTGTTTTTGGCTGTTTGGCATATGCTTTGGTGCCACAAGTGCAGCGCAGAAAATTGGATGATAAGGCTGTGAAATGTATTTTTGTTGGTTATAATGCTGAAAGCAAAGGTTACAAGTTGTATCATCCGCAAACAAAACGTATTCTGGTTTCACGGGATGTAGTGTTTGTGGAAGACTCTGTTCAGCCCTTGCTGTCATGTACTAGAGACAGTAATGTAAGCTCACAGGACATTTATGACACTTTGTTGCCTCTTTTCAGTGGTGGAAATACGAATGTAAGTTCCAATGAGGCAAATGTACAGCCTATGGGGGTTTCTGAAAATGTTTTAGAACAGCCTATTACTGATGCAGATGTACATGATGTACTTGATGAGGAAAGGGCTGAAAATGAGCAGGCTAGAGGTATGCCAAAATGGCTGGTGCACACTTTGCGTGACAGTAAATTGGATGCACCTTTATCTAGTCGTACTCGTTCAGACTCTCGCCATGCATCTTATGCATCAGATTGTTATGCTTTGGCTGTGTCTAGTTTACATGATGTTGAGGAGCCTCTGTCTTTTGATGAAGCACAGAATTCAGAAAATTGGATTGCTGCCATGAAATCAGAATATGATGCACTTATAGAGAATGACACATGGACTTTATGTGATTTGCCTCCTTGCAAAAACGCCATTGGTACGAAGTGGGTTTACAAGTTGAAACGCAAGCCGGATGGTGAGATCGATCGCCATAAGGCTCGACTTGTTGCAAAGGGTTATGCACAACAAAAAGGCATAGATTATGAAGAGACTTTTGCTCCCACTTGTCGTATGACTACTGTGCGTTTTCTATGTGCATTGGCAGCTCATTTTGGTTGGGATGTACATCAATCAGACATTGTTACTGCTTTCTTGAATGGTGACATATTTGAGGAAGTTTATGTAACGCAGCCTCGCGGTTTTGTCATAAAAGGACAAGAGGACAAAGTGTGCAAATGTAAGAAGGCTTTGTATGGGTTGAAGCAATCTCCTCGTGCTTGGTATGAGAAAGCTGACACTCATTTGGTTAAACGAGGCTTTCGTAACAGTCCAACAGAAAGCACATTGTATGTAAAGCGTGAGGATGATGTATTTCTCATTGTGGTTCTTTATGTTGATGATTTGCTGATCACTGGACCAAATGAGAGACATATTGCTGAATTTAAGGCTGATTTGAATGCTACTTTCAAGATGAAAGATTTGGGGCTATTGCATCATTACTTGGGTATACAGTTTAAGCAGTGTGATGGTGGTATTGCCTTGTGTCAGAAAAGTTACATAGAGACATTGCTATGTAAGTTTGGACTTGAGGATTGCAAACCTATTGCCACTCCCATGGAAACAGGTTTGAAGTTGAGTCTACATGATGCTGGCGATCCTGCTGATGTCACTCTTTACCAAACTGCTGTTGGCTGCCTCATTTATGTATGCAACACGAGGCCAGATATTCAGTTTGCAGTCTCGCAGGTTAGCAGATTTATGCATAGCCCAGGGTCTAAGCATTGGCAGGCTGTCAAGAGGATTTTCCGCTACCTTAGTGGCACTTTACATCTTGGCTTGTTTTATCCCAAAGGGGGGATCATTGCCGCCAGACTTACATGCTTTTTCGGACTCAGATTGGGCTGGTTGTTTTGACACGCGAGTGTCCACAAGTGGTTTTTGTTTCATGCTTGGCAGTTCATGTATATCATGGTTGAGCAAGAAGCAACCTACTGTGGCCACTTTGAGTTGTGAGGCTGAGTACAGGGCAGTCTTCACAGCTACGGTTGAGTGTGTATGGCTCAGACGCCTTATGGCTGACTTGGGTGTTGGACAGGACACTGGCAACACTATCTACACTGACAGTCAGAGCGCATTGGCATTTGCGAGGAACCCAGTTTTTCATGCTCGCACAAAGCACATTGAGGTGCATTACCACTATGTCAGGGAGAGGCTCTCAGTAGGAGAGATCAGCTTGGCTTATGTGCCAACACAGGACAACCTTGCAGATCTTTTCACAAAGGCATTGTCTCGTGAGAAGCTTGAAGATTTCCGC
Organism: Adiantum capillus-veneris; assembly: GCF_014529385.1. Classification (NCBI taxonomy): domain Eukaryota; kingdom Viridiplantae; phylum Streptophyta; class Polypodiopsida; order Polypodiales; family Pteridaceae; genus Adiantum; species Adiantum capillus-veneris. The sequence goes on from NC_140945.1 coordinate 72,674,205, forward strand.
AAAGCTTTGGGCTTACTCCCCTTTGTGGACTGATCCTCTCCTCAGGGCATGGCACTTCCCTTTACTCATGTGCCAGCTCTCGTTCACCGCATCACTCCAGGGGGGATTTGTTACCATATACATGTGGTAGTGATGTGTGTGAACACACTAGGACCGCCGGGGCATTTTTTCCCTCTTTAGGAGGTTTTTTCCCCCGTGCATTGTATATACGCCCATCACTCTAGGGCTATCTATCTTTCCATTGCACACTAAGTAACACACTCTCTATTGTGTGCCTTGAGCTTCCTTCGTCTTCTCCAAGCTGTGTGTGTTTCTCTGCAACCCTAATTCCAACACACCCCCCCTCCTTGCTTTGGGCGAGTGATGAGCTTTCTGCATGTTGCAAGCTCATTGGACCCCTCTGCCCCTAGCCAATCACATGCAGCATGCAGTCAAGTACATGCGTAGTCTTTTGACAAGTGTCCTCCTTACCCCTTAGAGAGAGAGAGAGCTTGAAAATATCTAGATATTTTCTAGATGGAAGTAGAAGCTCATCCGACCCCTCTTTAGCCCAACCAATAGCATTCAAGCACACCATGTGGTAAAGCTTAGTGAGAGTCTGACATGTGTCCCAGGTGCTCTTTTAGAATTCTCCTAACTTTGAGATTTTTATGCATAGGAAGTTTCTCAAGGAACTTCCTCATTAAGTGTGTAGGTTCTCACTTTGACTCAAGCATCTTACCCGCCATGCATAGGAAGCTTCTCAAGCAACTTCCTCATTCAATGTGACAAGTACCTCAAGTACCTTAGTCATCAAGCATGACAAGCACCTTAGGTGGAGTTCCCACCTCAAGCACAGCCCTAGCTTGCTTAAGTTAGGTCAGGTTCCCACTTGAAGCATAGCCCTAGCTTGCTTAAGTTTAGGTCAGGTTCTCACCTCAAGCACAACCCAGGCTTGCTTAAGGTTCCCACCTCAAGCACAACCCTACCTTGCTTAAGTTTAGGTCGGGTTCCCACCTGAAGTTCAGCCCTAGCTTGCTTAAGGTCAAAGGACTTTTAACACTAACCATTGGAGGTCTTTAATGAAGCTAACCCTAAGGTCTTTTAAGCTTCATTAGTTAACCTTGCTCTTTGACATACCATCTCTCATTTGGGCCCCTTTACCATTGGCCCCATGTTGAGATAGATCCGTAAGCACATGTCTATATTCTAACCCTTGTTCCCGTTTATTATCCCATATTAAATAATCAATTTAATATGAGAAAATCATTTTGGGTTGGTTAGATAATAGATATTTAATGACACTTTGTCTACCAATTCCTGTACATGCCTCATGATCTCCTCTTGTTGAGCTTGTGAGACTCGATAAGGAGGCTTGTTAGGCGGTGAGCTTCCTGGAAGGAGCTCAATGCAATGGTCATCATCCCCTGGTTTTGGAGGTAAATCCATAGGGATATCATCGATGAACACATGTTGGAATCCTTTTAGAAAATTAGACAAGTCTAACTCTTCTTGATTCCTACCATTTACATTTGATGAAACATTAGAATCTTTTAGAGACTCTTTGACAAAAATCATGTACGCAGAAACGGAGCTCTTCATTGATTTATCAAAAGCAAGAGGATTTACAAGTGGAATAGTGCGACCATGCTTACTAGCATCTATATACATGTTGTTTTCCTTGTAGGTGAAGTAGATTCTCCTTTCAAGGAACTTCATACTGGCAGCCATGCAATCAAACCATGGCACCCCTAGGATAGCATCCTCATCTTGGAGAGGAAAGATGAAGAAGTCTTCTTTGTCGACATAGCTTTGGACATGAAGCCTCAACTTCCCAATCAAGGAAGTAACGGAGGCTTGATGTCCCTTGAAAGATGCGTCAACCGTTACAATATCTGAAGGAGTACGAGCGGAAGTGCAACGCGAGAGAGAGTGCGAGAAGAAGAGCACGACGATATGGTGACCTCGCTCTACTGTAATGTGTAGAGCATAGTGAGTTCTTATTAGGTTTTTACAAAAGAATATGTGTACATACCTGGCGGCCCGCCCACTTACCTGGGCGACCACATTGGGCTTTATACCCCAACAACCTCCCACTTAAAGTCCAATGTGGTACTTTAAGTGTGAGAGAAGCTACTATACAAGCTAATATACAAGAGATGTAGAGAAGTGATGTACTACCCTACACCTAACTGCTTGCGAAAATATGCAAAGCTCTTTGAGGGAAGTCCTTTTGTAAGTAGATCAGGAGGATTTTCTATGGTGTGAACTTTGACAAGCTGAAGTTGCTTATCCTCGAGCATTTCCCTGATGAAATGATACTTCACATCCACATGCTTTGTCTTTGAGTGATAAACTGGATTGCGAGCCAATTGTATAGCACTTTGACTATCACAATATAACACATGCATCTCTTCTTTGATGCTGCAACATATTCAGCCTCTGTAGTAGACTGAGTAACACAATCTTGTAATCTAGAACGCCATGATACTGCTCCACCAGCCAATGTAAAGACATACCCTAATATAGACCTTTGGTTGTCTAAGTCACCTGCATAATCTGAGTCTGTAAAACCCTTTACACTTAGCTCTTGACTCCCATAGCATATACGCATACTCTTTGTAGCTTTCAGGTATCTCAATATTCCTTTCACTGCCATGTATTGACTTACTACTCCCACTGCAAATGCAATGTCTGGGCGAGTAGCAATCATTGCATACATCAAACTACCCACTGCAGACGCATATGGAATCTTATCCATTTCAGCCTGTTCTTCCTCAGACATAGGACAATTTTGTTTGCTAAGTTTCACATATGGTGGCAATGGAACACTCAATGCCTTTCCCTTCTCCATATTGAAACGTTGCAAAACCTTGTATATACTCTATTTGAGATAACCAAATCAACTTCTTTGATTTGTCTCTCTCAATGGACATACCAAGTATATGACTTGCCTCACCCATGTCTTTCATGTCAAACGATTTTGCCATCTTTGACTTCAAAGCTGAAATTTCTTCCAAGTGCTTGCCAGCAATCAACATGTCATCCACATACAAAATAAGGATCAGCCAACTGCCATCCTTCTGTGTATATAGACAGTGATCGAACTCACTACGTTTGTAGCCTTGAGAAAGCATAAACTTGTGGAACTTATGGTACCATGCCCTTGGTGATTGTTTTAAGCCATAAAGACTCTTTAACAACTGGCATACCAAATCTTCCTTGCATTTCTCAACAAACCCTTCTGGCTGCTGCATGTAAATTTCCACATCTAAATCACCATGCAAGAACGCTGTCGTGACATCCATTTGGTGCAACACCAAATCTAATATGGCAACCAATGCAAGAAAGCATCTCAATGTAGTCATCTTGACCACCGGAGAGAAGACTTCATCAAAGTCAATGCCTTGTTCTTGCTTAAAGCGCTTGGCAACAAGCCTTGCTTTGTACTTTGGCTGACTATCATGAGCGGTGATCTTATACCTGTAAACCCATTTACAAGGTAGAGCCTTTTTGCCCTGTGGTAATTTAACTAGCTTCCATGTCTGGTTTTTATGTAGAGATGTCATCTCTGACTGCATGGCCAATTGCCAATTCCCGGAGTCCTTCATTTGCACTCCTTCCTTGTAACATGAAGGCTCATTGCAATCAGTCAACATGACATAGTTCATAGATGGAACAAACTGATCAGAAGGTCGTGAGATCCGTCCCAATTTACGCAAAATAGGTGGCTGAGGCTCAGCCACAACCTGTGGTTCCACTCTATCTTGTCCTTGCTCCTCTTGAGCCCTGACATTTTGTCTTGCACGTGCAGGTCCATCTTCTTTGAAGACAACTCTTCTAATCTCCTCAACCCTCTCTGGTTTAGAATGATATTTGGATTCATTAAAGTGAACATCATTGCTGTACCCCATCTCACCAGAATTACCATAGCCTCGAAAGATGCACTTTCTACTCTTTGGCTCAAGTTTGTTCCTAAATTCCTTTGGAACATGAGTATATGCCTCACAGCCAAAGACTCTGAGATGCTTGTATGAGGGCATTTTGCCTGACCATACCATCTCTGCCACCCCCACTGAATCCTTCTGCAAAACCTTGCTAGGAGATCTATTTATAAGATGAACACCTGTTGATACAGCTTCAGCCCAAAACCCATTTGGCAGTTGTGCATTAGACAACATAATTCTGACCTTCTCTTGTATGGTCCTATTCATCCTCTCAGCAACACCATTTTGGGGAGGATTGTAAGGAGCAGTAAGTTCACGTTTTATACCTTTTGACCCACAAAAGTCCTGAAAGGCCTTTGAAACATACTCTCCACCATTGTCAGTGTGTAAGCATTTAAGCTTCTTGCCACTCTGATTCTCCACAAGTGTCACAAACGTTTTGAAAACACTAAACGCTTCATCCTTGTGCTTGAGAAATTAAACCCATACTTTCCTCGAGTAATCATCTATAAATGTCATAAAGTAAGAAGATCCCCCTAGAGATAGGTTAGGCATAGGTCCACACAAATCACTATGAGCAAGTGCCAACTGTGTATCTCTTCTACTGCTTCTATGCTTCTATGCTTATGTGGCTGCTGTGTTTGCTTACCATACAGACAATGTTCACACAATTCAAAATATTAAATGACAAGCCAGGCAAATAACCAGAACGAGACAAGATTTCCATTCCCTTCTTTGACATATGTCCTAACCGGCTATGCCACAAAGAAACGTTCGGCTACTCGGTTACATTGATTACATTTTTAGAGACATTTGATACATAAATCATGTAAAGTCCTCCAGACTTTACTCCATGTGCTACTGTCATAGAACCCTCGGATATCTTCCACATGTTCTATCCAAAAGTGGTGACGTAGCCAACATCATCAAGTAAACCTGTGCTGATCAAGCTCTTTGTAATTGCGGGAACATGTCTCACATTTTTCAGCGTGAAAGAAGAGCCATTCTGAAACTTCAATTGAACATCTCCAACACCTAAGATCTCACATGTCTGCCCATTGCCTAGCCGAACATGATCTTTAGTGGTCACATAAGAGGTAAACCACTCCTTGTTTGGAGACACATGAAGTGATGCCCCTGAGTCTATAATCCAATCACTCAGTGCATTTCCATCAGATGTTGTAAGAAGAGCTGAGTCCATTGTATTCTTCAAGAAGTAGATGTCTCCGGACACTAGACTGTCATCCTCTGCAACAGTGTTTGTCACATTTATTTCTTGAATCTTCACTGAGGACTTGTTCTTCTCACCATGGTCTTCAGCTTTCTCTTTGCCTTTTTCTGCTTTCCATTCTCTGCAGTCTCTTTTCATGTGACCCTTCTTGCCACAATGGTAGCATTCTATGTCACCCTTGCCTTTAGCACTGCGGGACTTGCTACGAGACCGATTCCTCTTTCCACCTTTGTACTTTTCTTTGGTCCTTCCCCTGACAACTAAGGATGTTCCTTTGCCTTTGTCCATTGTCTTTCTGTTGGTTTCTTCAGTAAGCAGACCGCCTTCTACACCTGCTATGGTCAAACCATCTGGAGGTGCAGAATTACTCAAAGCTGTGCGAAAAGTGTCCCAACTTTCTAGCAATGTGATCAACAGAAACATAGCTCTAACAGGTTCATCAAACTTGACACCTTGAGCTGACAACAGACTATAGATGGTGTTGAATTCATTCAGATGATCGGACATAGGTGTCCCTTCTTTCATCTTCAAGTCAACAAGCTTCTTAAGCCAGTATACCTGTGAAGCTGCACTCTGCTTCTCATAAAGATCAATCAGCTTTGTCCATGCTTCATAAGCCGACATCTCGTTTGCTACATTGAAGTAAACACTTTCTGCCAAAGTCAGCATAATGGTAGAAAGTGCCAATTCATCCATTTCGCTCCATTCATCTTCGTCCATATCTTCTAGTTTTATCCCCCTTGAGCTTTATAGGTTTTATCTGCTTCTTTTGTACCAACACGTGCCAAATTTGCTTCTTCCACAATGGGAAATTGGTTCCATCCAGCTTCTTGATATTGTAAAGAGCAGTGTCCTATGATCCAGCCATAGCTACACTTCACAATAGTTTACTTTCTCGGGAAAAATTCGGCAGAGTTTCCCCTGTAAACTGACCTCTAAAACCAGTATCAACCTGTCAAATGAACCAAGAAAGCTTTAGATTTTGCAAAAATTTTGGCAGAGTCTCCTTTGTAAAATGGCTCTGGTGTAATAAAAAAACAGACCAAAAACAGCTCAAAAAACCATTGTCTCTGTAACACTACAAGCTGTGGGTAAACCTGTCCTGCACCTGTACTGTCTCTCACTGTCCTGTCACTGTCCTGTAAGCATAGACTGCGACAATGCCTCAACGGCAGTAAAGCAAAGATGCAATCCCAACTGTCTAACTCACAGTCAATACATCCTAGCTGCCTATCTAAGGGTGCTAGAGGGATCGCTCCAAGACCTGAATCACCGAAAGGATCTCAACATTCGAGAATCCCCCAGCTCAATAAAACCTCACTCGACCCTCAATAAAGGCTGCAGTAAATCTGACAGTACATAGACTTCCCACAAAGTCATACATCAACAAATTTCCCACTGTATGCTGTAACCGCTGTGGTGGTTGTTGGTTGCGTGACTCACAACCAACAAACCCTCAACAGACATACATCATCTTTGACAATACATCCCATGTGGAAGTACCTGCAATGTCAGGATGAAATCTGGAATATCAAGCAGCAAACACAAGCTACCTGATGAACTAGTGGATGTCGCCTACAGTCTGTGTGTAGGTGCGCATGTGTCGTATGTGACACGCCTCCAAGAACTGTGAGCCGTCCTTCGTTGTGTAGACAGCCACAAATCAACACTCTGGAAGTGCAAATATCCTTAGCACTTGTAGTCGTAGGCCAAAACCCCAAATTTGCAGAGTCGGATCTGCACCCGCTAAGACCACGTAGTCGAAAATGGCATGTGCAGAGCTTTGTCGAAGCCGAACGGTGGCCGAGATGACCTCAGAATGAAATTCTGAGAACACCGAGCCCTTCAGGCTCGCCCACAGGATTTGGGGCCGTGTCTTCGCCTGTCGAATATCACTCCAATCTGAGCAGGTGACTCTGGCTACCTGCAAATGCTGCCCCGAGCCTGGATCTGAGCTCTGATACCAGTTGAAGGAGTACGAGTGGAAGTGCGACACGAGAGAGAGTGCGAGAAGAAGAGCACGACGATATGGTGAACTCGCTCTATTGTAACGTGTAGAGCATAGTGAGTTCTTATTAGGTTTTTACAAAAGAATATGTTTACATACATGGCGGCCCGCCCACTTACCTGGGCGACCACATTGGGCTTTATACCCCAACAATATCTCCCATCTCAAAAGCTTGAATGCCCAACTGGTGGACAATTTTGTTGATATGAAGTTGTGAGTAGAGCCAGGGTCAAACAAGATGAAGGCATCATGCTCTCTTACCTTTACCCAAGCATAGGAAAATGATGATCCTTTGCAATGAGTATCCTCTTTTGGAGCTTCGATGGTGGAAGCCCTAGGAGTCTCATTGTGAGCATTCTTCTTTGGGCAAGAGCGATAGCCATGTCCTTGCTCCCCACACTTGAAACACTTATGGTCCTTGCGAAAAGCTTCAAGCTCTTCAAGAGAGAGTTTGTTTTTGCCTTTTTAAACTCCCTTCTTCTTGGACCGATTGTTGTTGTTGTGGTTTTGTTGGAAGTGCCTTGGGAAGAATTTTGGCCATTGGTTTTCCCCTTTGCATCATTTTTGTCTTTGTTTTCCATGGGCTTGACATTCCGTCTAGCCCCTTGTTGGAAATTGATGCATGAAGCAACCGTGGTGTGATGGATTACTTCGGTGATAGAACCAGGTCGTTGACAGTTGACATACTCGGCCATCTCTTCAGGTAAGTCCGCACAAAACTGTTGCTTTTGCTCGGCAAAGTCTATCTTTTGGAAGAAAGTAGCCTGTTGAGATGTAAATCCCAAAACTTTTCTACATACTTGTGGATAGACTCATGAGAGAGAAGAAAGTTGCACCATGCGGTGAGCACTTTGTCCTTTGCATCGCTTGCAAGTAATTGCTTCATGATGGAAATTCATAGAGTTTTCCATGTCTTTGGGGCTTCGCCGTTGCCACAAAGGCTAGCCCACCATTAACGAGTTGATTTTTGGAAGTGCATAGCTACATGACGTAGCTTGGAGGACTCCGTGAAGCCCTCATCTCCAAAGGCCACATCAACTTGCTGGATGAAGGCCAGCACTTTGTCGGTAGCACCAAAGGTGCCATCATAGGTGAGAAGAGAGATACTCTTTCCTCCCTCCTTGAACTTCTTTAGCTTTTGTGACCTTTGCCATGCAAGGTATGATTTACAATGCCCTCCCCTCTTGTATTCTCTAGGAGAATATCCATAGCTTTCATCGGAGGAGGAGGAAGGTGAAGAAGAAGGAGAAGAGGGTGACCTCTTTCTTGCCCTTTTCTTCCTTTGTTTCCTCTCTTCCCTTTTGGAATGACGAGGAGAAGAATGTGTGTTCATCTTTTCCTCTTGGAAGGAGTTGGCGATCGTCTAGACCACCGTCTTCGTGGAGCCACATCTTCAGAGGAACTTAAAGCTTCATTGATTTCTTGATCTTTGGATTCATCCTGTCGTATGGGAGAGAGTCTTCTTTTGGGGTCTCTTCAAGAGGCCTCCTAAGCTCTTTCTCCTCTTGGAGAGGAAGGAAAATTCCATAAGCACGAAGTTGTTGAGTAACTTTGGCTTGCAAAGCAGGGTTGCCCATAGCTTGCTGCAACCTAGTTACAAGATAATTCACAAACATGGAGGCATCATCATTAGCACTTTCATGTGCAAAATCAAAGCTATCAATGTTCATTCTACTCTCTTGGTTATTGTCAGCCATGTTAACAAAATTTATGTACGTACTTAGTGTATGCTTTGGCAATTCAAAACCTTACTTGCCACTCCTCTTAGCCTTTGAAATTGGCTCTTAAGTATCTACACCCACGGCTCGAAGTGGTTAATTATAGAGAGTAGTGGAGTAAGTCTAACATAGCAGAGTTGCCGAGGGCTAGCTCTTTTCGGACTTCTTATGGCTCAATAATGGTGAAGCCGTAGGGAAGTCTAAAAAGACTCCATTATTAAATCCAAGGCTCCCAATGTGTGCACCATATCTCACATAGTGGGCTCAACAAAACCAATAATAGATCCCAGTTCCACTTACCCTAATATAATTAACAAAATCAACCATTTATAGGCTACTTAAGGACCTCTCTTCTTAAGCAAGAAAAGAGAAACCAAATGCTCTGATACCAATGTAATGGAATTGGCCTATTAACTTGAGAGTAGCAAAAATTAAAGAGAGTACTTTTGTGAAATTACTTTGTGAGCATAGAGGATGAACATAATTGATGGTAGCAACATAAACACAGCATTTATTTAACTTGGCATGACCAATACTTTTGCAGCAGAGAGAATTTAGAGAACATGACAACAGTTGAGGACCGGATTTATGTGGAGCCGGTCCCCCCTCCAATAGGCATTTGTATTATGATTTATCCCATCAAGAGAGACTTGTTACAATACAATCTTTGTGTTCCTTGTGACCTAGGTGATGCAATGAATATGAAAAGCTTCATGCACCACGAGCATAACATAAGCTTTGTGGAAAGCATTAACAATCCCAAGCCTCAGTCCCAAGACCTCAAACACCTTCGAAGGTGGAGAGAGCTAGCAGGGAATGAGGGTAGGGAAGAGGAAGAAGAAACATTCCATAGGAGAAAGAGCTAGTTCCTCACTTATCATAACTCTTTTTGCTAGCGTACATAATAGCATAGTAATGAAGATGGAGAAGATGGCAAGCTTAAACATTCCATAGGAGAAAGAGCTAGTTCCTCACTTATCATAACTCTTTTTGCTAGCATACATAATAGCATAGTAATGAAGATGGAGAAGATGGCAAGCTTAAACATTGAAGCATGGCTCTTGGTTTGATTTGCATTCCATATCCAAGAGTGTTGGTGTAGACTCCCAACTTCTCTACTTGCTTGGAGAAGGAGAGGGAGCTCTTGCACTTTGCACTTCACACAATGAGAGAGAGTGTGTGTGTGTGTGGGGGGGAGAGTATACCCCTTAAGCAAGCCCCTAGCTTCCTTGGTTGACCGCCCCTTGTAGCTCATGCTTGAAGCTCATTGGACCCCTCTAGGCCTAGCCAATCACAAGCAGGAGGTAAATCAAGTAACAAGGGTAGCCTTGGGACAAGTGTCCCCCTTCCCCCTTTGAGAGAGAGGACTTGATAAATGTAAAAACAATTAACTAAATCTTCTAATTTATGATTGGACCCCTTGGGTGGCCAACCGATAGGCTTCAGACACACCATGAGGGCAACATGGGGAGGAACTTGACAAGTGTCCCTTTTGCTTTCTTTGTACCAAGTATGCCTTGTGTGAGTGTGTGTGTGTGTTCTCTCTCATTTCCCCTCTTGTAGGATTAGCTTTGACTTTTTTTCCACCTCAAGCCCCTCAACCTTGGGCTTAGTTCTCACCACAAGCTTGGCCCTTAAGCCCCTCAAGCTTGGGCTGGGTTCTCACCTCAAGTAAAGCCCTAGCATCTCAAGCATATCAATCATCAAGCACCTCAAGCACCTTAGTCATCAAGCACGACAAGCACCTTAAGCTTGGGCTGGGTTCCCACCTCAAGCTCAGTCCTAGATTACCTAAGGTCAAAGGACTTTTAACAATAACTATTGGAGGTCTTCAATGAAGCTAACCCTTAGGTCTTTATGCTCCATTGGTTAGCCTTGCTCTTTGACAGACCATCTCTCATTTGGGCCCCTTTACCATTGACCCCGTGTTGAGATAGATCTATAAGCACATGTCTATATCTTAACCCTTGTTCCCGTTTATTCTCCCACATTAAATGATCAGTTTAATATGAAAAAATCATTTGGGTTGGTTAGATATTAGATTTTATGACAGGAGGTGAAAAGCCATGAGGGGCAACACCGAAGAAGGCATTTTCAGCTAGCCACACCACAGGGCGTAGGAAGAGAATCGAGAGGCCTGGGACAGGCAGGAGGATGCCCTACAATTAGAGGTGAGTAAGGGGAGGTGAATAGCCACCACGGCTAGTGCAAGAGGGAAGCAAATAGGTAGTCGTGAGAGAGAAAGAGTGAGGAGGGGTTGTCGCCAATTGAGGGGAGTGAGGAACAACCCACAACTAGCTACTTCGGCAAGAGGAGAATGGCCAGTCTGAAATATGTGTGTTTGTGTGTTTGTGTGTGTGTGTGTGTGTGTGTGTGTGAGAGAGAGAGAGAGAGAGAGAGAGAGAGAGAGAGAGAGAGAGAGAGAGAGAGAGAGAGAGAGAGAGAGAGAGAGAGAGAGAGAGAGAGAGAGAGAGTACAACCTCGAGTCAGTTGCTTATATATTGGTGTTACTACAATATGTGTGTATGGCTTGGCACGGTGTGCTGCTATAACAGGTGAGACATTGCCCCCTCACTCTCTTGATCTACCTCTACACATTGAGCTCCCACAAGCGCACCAACAGAGGAAACGGTGTGCCATGTTGGTCTTAAAGTGATGGTCAAGGTAGCTGCTATAGTAGCTACAACATGTGGAACACTAGGGTGTGTACGACGTGGAAAGATTTGTCATGCATCTTGGACTTCAAAATAACCTCAACCAGGTGAAGGCAATTCATGGCTCTTTTTTTGCCTCAGCTTTCTAGCAAAGCTCAGCCCAGTTGTTGACGCCATATGGTGCCCCTCCTCTTTTATCAGCGATTGCATGCGGCCCTACCTCTGCTACCATGTAGCCTTGGCAACACCACCCCCCATCCATGTACGCCTGTCTCGAGCACTCTTCACGGCCCCATCTACCAGCTCCCGTTGGCCCCTCTAAGATTATGACCCCCATTCATGCTCTATGCTTCGCACCTCCTACCAATATGCATGCCCATCTCTTCACCACCTTGGTTGCTGATCTTAAAATGCACCTTTGTTGACTACTTGTACTACCCTCACTGCACAAAAGTGTCATCATCCATGCTATTGTGAATTACATCTTAGCATTCTCTCTCTATAATTTTAGTTGAGTGCACGCCTTATGGACACATTCCATGAGTCATATTGTCAAACATGCTGTTAGAATACCGTAATGACACTATGGGCATGCTTGCATGCCCGCTGAGATGATTTGTTGGAATTAGGGTTGTAGGAAAACACACACATCTTGGAGAAGACGAAGAAGCTCAAGCACACATCAAAGAGTATATTACTTAGTGTGCAATGGAAAGATAAGATAGCCCTAGAGTGATGGGCGTATATTTAATGCACGGGGGAAAAAACCTCCTAGTGAAGGAAAAAATGCCCCGGTGATCCTAAGTGTGTTCAAACACATCACTACCACATTTATATGGTAAAAAATCCCCCCTAGGAGTGATGGAGTGAACGAGAGCTGGCACATAGAGTATAGGGAAGTGCCATGCTTTGAGGACATGATTAGTCCACAAAGGGGAGTAAGCCCAAAGCTTTGCGGAAAGCTTCGAACTTCTCAGGAGACAATGCCTTTTTAAAAAGATCTGCAAGGTTGTCCTTTGTTGGCACATAAGCCAAGTTGATCTCTCCTGTTGAGAGCCTCTCCCTAACATAGTGGTAATGCACCTCAATGTGCTTTGTGTGAGCATGAAAAATTGGGTTTTCTCGCAACTGCCAATGCACTATGATTGTCAGTGTAGATAGTGTTGGCAATGTCGTGTCCAACACCGAAATCCGTCACCATAAGGCGTCTAAGCCATACACACTCAACCGTAGCTATGAAGACTGTCTTGTACTCAACCTCACAACTAGAAGTGGCCACAGTAGGTTGCTTCTTGCTCAACCATGATATGCATGAGAGCTGCCAAGCATGAAACAAAACCACTTGTGGAACTCGTGTGTCAAAACAACCAGCCCAATCTGAGTCTGAAAGAGCATGCAAATTTGGCGGCAATAATCTCCCCTTGGGATAAAACACGCCAAGATGTAAAGTGCCACTCAAGTAGCAAAAATCCTCTTGATAGCCTGCCAATGCCTAGACCCTGGGCTATGCATAAATCTGCTCACCCGTGAGACTGCAAATTGAATATCCGGCTTCGTGTTGCATACATAAATAAGGTAGCCAACAACAATTTGGTAAAGAGTGACATCGACAAGGTTACCAACATCTTGAAGACTCAATTTCAAACCTGTTTGCATGGGAGTGGCAATAGGTTTGCAATCCTAAAGTCCAAACTTACATAGCAATGTCTTTATGTAACTTGTCTGACACAAGGTAATACCACCATCGCACTGCTTAAACTGTATACCTAAGACATGAATGCAATAGCCCCAAATCTTTCATCTTGAAAGTAGCATTCAAATCAGCCTTCAATTCAACAATATGTCTCTCATTTGGTCTAGTGATCAACAAATCATCCACATAGAGAACCACAATGAGAAAGTACATCACCCTCATGCTTTACATACAATGTTCTTTCTGTTGGACTATTAGGAAAGCCTCGTTTGACCAAATGAGTGTTAGCCTTCTCATACCAAGCACGAGGAGATTGCTTCAACCCATACAAAATTTTCGTACATTTGCACACTTTATCTCTTATCCTTTCTTTACAAAACCACGAGGCTGCGTTACATAAACTTCCTCAAATATGTCACCATTCAAGAAAGCGGTAACAATGTCTGAACCAAAATGAGCTACATCCCAACCAAAATGAGCTACCAATACACATAGAAAATGCACAGTAGTCATACGATAAGTGGGAGCAAAACTCTCTTGATAATATTTGCCTTTTTCTTGTGCATAATGCTTTGCAACAAGTCGAGCTTTATAGCGATCAATCTCACTATCCGGCTTGCATGTCAACTCGTAAACCCACTTTGTACCAATGGCCTTTTTTCTAGGAGGCAAATCACATAAAGTCCATGTGTCATTCTCTATAAGTGCATTATATTCTGATTGCATGGCAGCCATCCGATTTTTGAATTGTGTGCTTCATCAAAAGATAGAGGTTCCTCAACATCACATAAATTAGACATAGCCAAAGCATAACAATCTGATGCAGGGCATAAGATGCATGATGAGAACCTAAACGAGTACAACTAGACAAAGGTCCATCCAATTTACTATCTGCACCAGTCATTTAGGCATACCCCTAGCCTGCTCATTTTCAACCCTTTCCTCATCAAGTACATCATGTACATCTGCATTAGTAATTGGCTGATCTGTAACATTTTCAGAAACCCCCATAGGTTGTACATTTTTCTCATTCAAATTTACATTCGAATTTCCACCACTAAAAGAGGCAACAAAGTGTCATAAATTTCATGTGAGCTTACATTATTGTCTCTAGTACATGACAACAAGGGCTAAATAGAATCTTCTATTGGGGTGGTAAAGCCCAATGTGTTGCACCTAAGTGTTGGGCGATCGGAGACTAACCGGGAACTAACATTGACCATTTATTCTACATAAAACAATAAGGACTCATAACCCTAACACTATTGTGTTTGGAGTCCACCCAAACCTGTGTCTCCTCTCTTCTTTTCTCTTCTCCATTGTTGCATACACTCTCTCTCTCTCTCTCTCTCTCTCTCTGGCACGTGCACTTCAAATGGTATCAGAGCTCAGGGATTGGGAGTAGCATTGGAGCTCAGTGGGGAAGCAGGCGGAGAAGTAGCAAAAACTGCAACACATTTTTTTAGATCTATTTTGGCTTATCAAAACGTCTTTATTCAAGCCAATTCCTGCAATTCTCGATCGATTTCTTGTCCTCTTCAACATTGCAAAAGAAAGTCTTCTCAAAATCTTCACCAATTTTGAGATACGTTACTCAAACTGCCTGTAGGTCGTGAAGTACAAGCTGCAAATTTTTACAGATTTGTTTTGACCTGTAAAAATAGCTTATTTCATGTCCATTCCCTCCGTTCCCAACTGTTTTTGCATGCTCTACAACTTTGCACGAGGAAGTTTTTGCAAATTTTGCACGATTTTGGGAGATATTCAGTTCAGACAGCAGGTTGGTCTACCTTCGTCGGTTCTTCTGCGTACACGTTTTCGTTGCAGACTCTTTCTACAATCTCTATCACATGCATATTTGATGTAAGATCTTGAGGGTCTGTTAAATCAGACAAACCGTCGCATCGGTTACAGAAAAGGGTTTCTGTGGTTGATGTAAGATCTTATGCGGTTTATGTATTGTGATGGAAATATGCAAAGCCTATTGTTGAGGGTCATGGTAAGGTTTTATTGAGCTGGGGGATTCTCAAATGCGGAGATCCTTTCGGTGATACAGGTTTTGGAGATCCTTTCGATTCTCAAATGTGGAGATCCTTTCGGTGATACAGGTTTTGGAGTGAGCCCCCGACATCCCCATAGTTTTGGCGAGATGTATGTTTATGCGGTTAGTGCAATATTGGTGTGCATCTACTGACCCGCCATTGTTGGCATTGCTGTCATCTTTATGTGTATGTGTTTGGCAGTGTTTTGTTCGTCAGAGACACTCTTCTAGAGTTGGAGACACCAACATTGACAGTTCTTTGAGATTCTATCTTGCCAGTTGAGCCTCTTTGATCAGCGTTTCAGTCATTGTACACATGTGTTTTGGGTTCATATGTCAGTTTTGCAGAAGAGACTCTGTCAAATTTTTTTTAGCAATGGCTATCCATCTTATTATTAGATCTCCTAACAAGGCTTTAGATGAGAAGGTACTTGAAGAGCTTTGGTTTGGGAAGCCACCTTCTTACAAGCATCTTAGAGTCTTTGGCTATGAATCGTATTGCCATGTTCCAAAGGATTTTTGAAGCAAGTTGGCTCCTAAGTCAAAGAAATGCATTTTTCTTGGCTATGGCAATCCTGAAGCTAAAAAGATAGTTCGCAACAATGACGTATACTTCAGTGAAGAAAAGATGCATAAGAAGCCTGTGCATATAGTGGAGGTCAGGAGAGTTATCTTTCAAAAAGATGGAATTTTCCACAATAGGGATGAAGTACCTAATGTCAGACAACAAGTACAAAATCCTCATGTAGTACAAGATGTTGCTGAGGGACAATTGGCTCAAGTAGTTATTAGAAGGTCTACAAGATTAATCACTCATTGGACTACATTATGTTGACAGATTGCGGAGAGCCTTCCTGCTATAAGGAAGCCATGTCACTGGATGACAAGGCAAAGTGGGAGAAAGCTATGCAATCAGAAATGGACTCGTTGCATAAGAATCAAACTTGGAAGTTGGTTCGGTTGCCTAAAGGTAAAAAGGCATTACCATGCAAATGGGTGTATAAGCAAAAAATTACACCTCATGATAATAAACCCAAGTATAAGGCATGACTTGTTGCTAAAGGATTTTAAGCAGCAACAACAGGGTATTGACTTTGATGAGATCTTTTCTCCGGTTGTCAAGATGACTAATCTGCGGTGTGTTGTACTTGCATTGATTGCTACAGAAGACATGGAACTTGACCAGATGGATGTCAAGACGACGTTCTTGCATGCTGATTTTCAAGAAGAACTTTATATGCAGCATGAAGGGCAATGAAGACTTGGTGTGTCAGTTAGAAAAGACTCTTTATGGTCTAAAACAGTCATCAAGGGAGTGGTATCGTAAATTCTACTCATTAATGCTCTCTCAAGGCTACAAACGTAGCGATATGGACCATTGCCTCTACACTAATTGAGCTAAAGATGGTAGTTTGCTGATTTTGGTCCTTTATGTGGATGATATGTTAAATGCCGAGAAATGTAGGGATGAGATTTCAGCCTTGAAGTCAGAGCTACATGCAAACTTTGAAATGAAAGACATGGGTGAAGCAAGCCATATCCTTGGCATGCGCATTAGGTGAGACAGATGCAAGAAATTGGTCTATTTGTCTCAATCTGAGTACATTGCTAAAGTGCTCAAGCGTTTCAATATAGAGAGGGGGAAAGCATTTACTCCATTGCCTCCATATGTGAAGTATATATAGTGAATTCATTAAATAGGGAGCCAAAAACGCATTAAATTCATGAGACATATACTTCCCTCCTCGATCGAAATGGAGGGTACCCATAGTACATTTTGAGACATTTTCAACCATAGCTAAAAATTGCTTGAAGCACAAAAACACTTCAGATTTCACTTTAAGCGGATACACCCATGCATGCCTTGAGTAATCATCAATGAAAGTCTTGAAGTAAAGGTAATTTCCCAAGGACGGAGTTTGCATGGGCCCACAAACATCACTACTCACAAACTGCAATCCTCATGTGGCCCTAATTGAACCATCCTTTGGAAACTTCGAACGCTGCATCTTACCCAAAATACAACCTTCACAAACATGTTTTTTGATAGGTGCCTCAAGAGGTGGCAAAGAAGCAACCATATCAGTTTTTTGCAAACGTAGCAAACTGGCAAAATTCAGATGCTTAAAACGTGCATGCCAAAGTTTTGCATCTGAAATAGCCTTAGAATCCACAATTGTATTTTCAAAATTATGCCCACACTTGTTGTACAAAGTGAGCTTATACAACCTATGGCATAAAATGCCACATGCAACAATTTCATCACCAAAACTGAGATCATGTATTGTACATCTGTCATCCACAAATTTGACTACAAGACAAAGTCTAGCAAGTGCAGATACAGAAAAAATATTCTTCTTGATCCCAGGTACATACAATGCATCAACAAGTGTGAAAGAACTGCAATCTGTAGCAATAAACACAATGTTTCCAACTCCCTGAACGCGATAAGAGACATTGTTGGCACAAGTGACTAAATTCCCATGAGGGTCAGACTCAAGAGAGGTAAACAAATCACGATGTGAGGTAATTTGCTTTGTAGCATCACTATCAAAATACCACACATGCAAATTTGCAGCAACCGACATGCATGCATCATCGTTTTTCCCTTTTCACCAAAATTCCTAGATGAATTGCTTCTAGCAGAAGCATTAGGAATAGGTGATTTACCACTCGTAGAAGAACCATGAGAAGTGGCTACATTGCTATTATCACCTTTTCTTTGAGCAACAATAAAGGCATGTTTAACTGCACGCTGCCTAGTCTTGTTTTTTTGGAAAGTGACTCTTCCAACAGCAATGTGCATGATGCATCCAACTTGATAACTTTTGAATTTCCTTGGGTCATAAGTCTCCAAGTACTAGCAACTGTCTGGTACAAATTTGGCAAAGCATCAAGAATAGTCTGCACAAGGAAACTGTGCAGAAATGACCCCTTGCACAAATTAGTTGTTTATTTCTATCCTTGAACCAACAAGGAACGTGTCCATGTCATCTTCCTCATGCATAATCTTCAACTCTAGCTCTTTACGAAGCAATGCAATTTTAGCCTCATTGCGACTTGCATAAAAACCACCTAGAATATTCAAGCTTGTTTCACATATTTTGTTGAATGAATGTGAGGAGTAATATTGTGCTTCACAGAAAATGTGATCAATGCATGAGCCTGTGAATCTTTTACATCCCAATGAGCTTGCTCAGCCGTAGCCAAAACAGCTCTGGCAGCAGCAATCCTGCCACCCAAACCTGCAACATCCTCAACATCGCCTACATCCTTAGAACCAGGACGTACATCAATGCCCTTCACAATGTTCCAAGTGCCCTTTGACACTAGAACATGTGCATCATATAAGCCGGCATAGGGTAGTTGTCCCCATCTAATCGAGCCTTGGGAAATTTGAGTAAGACCCAATCATTTTCTTTAAAGGCTTGGGCTCTTCTGTGCTTATAAGCCAGCCTTTTGCCTTTGCTGTGAGATAGAGATAGCATCCTTAATCTCTTGGAAAGATTCTTGTAGGTCTCATCTATACTCAATGTGATTTCAGCCCTTGCAAAAGGGAAGAAAGAGGAACATTTACTTTACAAGATGGTTATCTTCCATATGGCAATAGACTATGCGTTACTAACTCACTCCGTAAGAGAAAGTAATGTATGAATCTCATGCTCCTCCTTATGCAGGTCATAGAGGGATTAAGTCTACCCTAAAATGGATTGAAACATATTTCTATTGGCCTACCATGAAAGCAAACATACAGGAGTATGTTTCTAAACATGTGGTATGCCAAAAGACAAACTTTGATAGAGGGAAGCAACCTGGATTGCTTCAACCTTTGCCAATCCCTAATTCACCATGGGAGAGCATATCCATGGATTTTATCTTTGGATTGCCTAAGTCTATCCATGGGAATACGCGAAAATGGACGATACTAGACAGGTTCAGTAAACAAGCTCTGATACTAATGTAACATTTAATCACCTAGTCACTTGTGTGTAGTGGAAAATAGCATGAACATAGTGAGCATTTCATTAGAATTCACTTTGCAGGGATGGATTGACCATGGCTTGTTGAAGCCTAGAAACAAGATAGTTCACAAGCATCTGGGCATCATTAGTAGCCTGCTCATTAGCAAAATCAAAGTTATCAACATTAATTTCACTCTCTTTACTATTGTCAGCCATGCTAACAACTTTTAGGTGTAAACCTTTTAGATGTACTATGGCACTTCAAGCCAGTTACTACTCCTCTTTACCCCTTTAGAAAATGCGCTAAAGCTACTGTACTTGTGGCTCAAATACCATTAATTGCAAGGAATAGAAGAGAGGGTCGTTCAACACCAAAACAACACCGGATCCTGTCAAGCTTCTAATAGCTCAATAGTGGTTAAGTCGTAGGCAAGCCCATAGGACTCCACTATTAAGACCATAGCTCTCAACGGTGATGCGCCGTTATCTGCACAAAGGCAGGTGCACTGCAAGGCTAAAAAATCCCTATTCTACTTACTCAAATGCAATTAATAGTACCAACCATTTATAGCTAGCTTGAGGACCTCCCTTCTTGAGCAAGAAAAGAGAAACCTTGTGCTCTGAAACCAATGTAACATTTAATGGCCTAGTAACTTGTGTGTAGGGAAAAATAGCATGAACATAGTGAGCATTTCATTAGAATAGATTCCTAATGAGAATAACAAGAGTGCTTGGGTGGAGAGAGCAACAAAAAGTATAATACCTAGTTAGATAGCATGAACAATACTTCAAAAGAGAGAGAAACTAAGCTATTGACAACAGTTGAGGACTGGATTTACATGGAGCCGGTCCCCCCTCCAAAAGGCTTTGTATTATGGTTTCTCCCATCAAGAGAGACATTTTACAGTACGATTCTTTGTGTTCTTTCAATACTAGCTAGTGCAATGAAGATGGGAACTTTAAGTACTAAGCAAAACACTTATTAAACACAACATCAATTCCCTCACGGTCTCAGACCCAAGACCTCACACACCTTCGAAGATGGTGAGAGCTAGCGGGGTATGAGAGGAAGAAGGAGTAGTCTTACGAGAAAGATGTACATCTTCTCACATAATCACTCATATTGGCATAGCTTAGCTTAGTATTTAGCATGGTAGAGGAGATGAGCATGCATTGAAGCTTGGCTCTTGGTTGGATTTCCATCACAAAGCCAAGAGTTGTTGGTGTAGGCTTCCCTTCTCACAAGCTTGGAGTGGGGGATAAGCTTTCCATTAAAGCTTGAGTAGGAGAGATAGAGTCTTCTTACTCCACACATGGACTAGTGTGAGTGTGTATGCAATAATGCCTTTCAAAAATCAGTCCCCCTCTCCCTCTTGGTCGACCCCTCTTTCTATTTGCTCATGCTCACACCCTATTGGCCCATGCTAGGCTTAGCCAATGAACTTTAAGTAGCATAAGTGATAGCCTTCTGACTGTATCCCCCTTTCCCCGTTTGTGAGAGCTTTAGGTAATTAATTAATGCAACTAAAATTTCATTGGACCCCTTTGTCTCCCGGCCAATAGGAATCAGGCAAGCCATTGGGCTGCTGAATGCCCATTGGACCCCTTGGGAGACTGTCCAATAGTCTTCTAGAGAGCTTAATACTTATTGGTTCGTTTATTAAGTGTTTTTAAATCAATTAAACTAGATTTACTCTAGCCTAATTCTCATTGGTCCACCTCCATGGCCATCCAATAGGATTTGAGTACAGCTTGTGGGCATCTCGGCTAGGGAGCTGACATGTGTCCCTCTTTCCCTTTGTGTAAAGGAGCTTGTGTGTGTGTGTGTTTCTCTTTCATCTCCTACTTCTAGGGCTCGTCCCCTCCTTTGTAGGGATGCATGAAGACTTTTTGAGCACACACAAAGCATCCAATTTTCTAGGCTTTTGATCTTTGGACACAACCTTTGAATTTTGAAACCTTAGCATTTTGGAAGTCTTAATGGGCTGAACCTTAGGGTCTTTTAAGCCCATTGTTGCACCTTGCTCTTTTGCAGATGCCCCCCCCCCCTTTGGATCCCTATTTTCCCTCCTTTGGATCCCTACTGTGGCGGGTCTGCCAACTTAATCAATATTCTAGCTTTTTCTCCCCTGGCACTTCCCCATATTAAATGATCAGTTTAACATGAGAAAATCATTTAGGAGAATTAGATATTAATTATTATGACAACACACATCACTACCACATGTGTATGGTAACATGTGTGGCTTATTGTCCACATTGGTTCGCCAACCGCTCGGGAACTACAGTCGAGCGGTCTCCCTTTGAACCTCATCCTCATAGCTCTACGAACGGAGGGCGCTCGACGTAGTCATAGCCATTTCAAGCTACGTGAAACTTGTCCCTCTTATAAATATTTTTCATCCTAAAAGAAACACAAGGAAATCTCTTGGCAATTGCACTACAACATTCCCAAGTTGCCGCTTTCTTGTCTATGTATGTCCACTTAACGAATACCTCCTGGTACACTTTATGATGGGTTTGTCTATCTTGATACCCTATAATCCTTTTTGATTCATGCAGTATCTTTGATGGCTCTATTAAGTCAACCAAAATGTCTGGAAAGACTACGTTCTCCAACCCATAAATTGATTTTGTTAGTTTACTAGCATGGAATATAGGGTGAACTCAAGAACTCTCCGATAACTCAAGTTTATATGCTATGTCCCCAATTTTCTTTAGGACTTTAAAGGGTCCGCAATATCTATAATGGAAATTGATATATAGTTAGTTATTTCAGCTGATAGGGGGAAAAAGCATGAGTGGTCTATAGGCTATATGTGAAAGGATATCACATTTATGGACATTTCATTATTTAAGTGCTCTTTATGAGCTATGGTCATTATTATGTCCGGGAGAATAGTTTGTATTCATTTTTGAGCATTCAAGAAATCTATAAATAAATACGTACAAAAGGAAATGCTCACTCTTGCATGCGGGGAGACTGCACCTGGAGTGTCTGTGTTACTCTTCTCTCCTCTCCTCTATCCTCTCTCGCCGTGTTGGTGTAGCACTTTGCTCTAGGAGGTGCACCTGCACTTGCTCTCATGCTCTGTCTCGCTCTCTACCTCTCTCAAGTCGTGTACAATGCTTGATTGTGTATATGTGCTACTTGCCAGGTAATCTAGAAAAGCTATGGGTGAGATGCAGGTTTGTGTATGTGAGCATGTCAAGCTACGTGACATAGCCCAATGCATGGGTGGTTAATAGGGGGGCTGGTTGGAAAGTGAGGGAGAGCTTTATGCAATTCCATGGGTGGGTGGGTGCTAGTTGTTGCAAACAAGGGATAAAAGAGAGAGTTAAAAGCACCATCAAAGGGTCTGTGATGGGTAGTTGTGCGATGCATGCACATGTAGGTGGGGGGGTCGCTGAAAGCGGTGAGTTGCAGGTTGGCGCACCTTTGAAAGAGGTGATTGAACTGCCAGCTTTGTAACTTATGTGGCTTGCCACAATAGAACATTGGGTTGGCAACAACTTATGGTTTGCATGAGAGAAAATTACACGACAAAAAAGAAAAAGGAATGTTCGTAAAGTTGAGGACCACCTTTTTGCATGCAATTAAAAGAGAGGTGGTTGGAGGGGTAGGGGAATATTCTGTTGCAATAAGCATGTGATCTTGTAGAGTGACACAACGACAAAAAACTAAGCAAGAGAAGAAAGTGGGGACAATGAGGTTCCCTAACACAATAGGGGGTTGCATGGATACTTGGATCCGTAGGAAGAGCAAAATTGAGGATGCCCGGCCAAAAAAAAAGGAACGACCCTCATGCAAATTGAGGTGTCATTGTGTGCTATTGTAGGATGTTGTTGGCTTGTAGCATTGCAGACGACTAGTGTTGTACCTGAATTTAGCTCAAGGATGGTCGATGACAAGGTTGACGTTGGCTCTGTTGCACTAACATTAAAAGATGATGATAATTTTGATGTCGAACGGCCCTATGATGTCGAATGACATTGTGTGCTGCATGCTACAACTCTACTAACACCATGAGTTGGCTTGCTATTGCAAAGATCTACCGGTTGCCACTTTTAGATGATATAGGGGTCTGGGATACGTGCCATTGAAACGCCGCTTGGGTTTCCTCCTATCACTACCCAATAACTACACAAGAATTCACTATGATATTCAATATTTGGAGTTTAAATAAAATAAAGAAATATAAAAAATTAGGGTGTGTTTCCACGAGGTCAAAAGGATTTTATTCTCTTCTCAACTAGTAGCTCTTGGGTTCAACCCCTTCGGATATATCATTTGAGATCTCTTGGATTTGTTGTTTCGATGATGAAATTGGTATGCTGTGTATCTCTTTGTCTTCATCTTGATTTATTGGTCATAAATTTCAAGACGTTAGACAGATCTTCATGCTAATTGAGATTTTCTTAATTATTCTTCTTCGTCTTCTTCTAACTTTGGTGCTAGTAGTTTCTTTTCTTATACATACAATAGCCTAAGTATCTTTTGTTCCCAATACACAAACTTGTATTCTCATACTAGATACGGTTAATTGATACATAATAAAATTCATCACAGGAGTTTGTTAAACAAATTGATACAAATACTCGACATGCTGCTGCAAGTAATAAGAGGCGTGATAGTCTTTATAATAAATATGAAAGAAAAACAATTCATAATAAAGAGAGCTTAGCTCTTTGTCTATTAAAAACAAAGCAAAAAAAAAAATCATGTACCATGGCAAGGAAAAAAAAACGAAAGAGATTAACTTATATAAAATAATTAACTTAGCTCTGGTGTCTTTGTATTTCAATGCCATTGTGGAGTTTGTAGCCACTGCGAAAAAGGCACCTTGGAAAAAAACTTTTTGCTTGCATGTGTGAAGATCTCCTTACTTTAGCTTAGCACCTTGAAGCCCTGCATCAATTAACGTCCTCTGTGAATACAGAGAACATAAAAGTTACTGTGGGGATTGCCAAAGATGGTTGTGAGGGTGGTGACAATTGATTGCGTGTAACGGTGAGTAGCAATGGTCTCGGATAGTAGTAGCGAGAGTGGAGCAAGGGCGTTCGACAACTCAACGGTGGTGGACCAGGCAGACAAGAGAGACCTAGAGGAGGGGCATCGACGGGAGCACCACGGGGCACTGTCAACAATAGCATGGGAGGGCGCTGACGGCAGTCGTGGGAGAGAGATGACAAGTCAGGAGAGAGAGCGATGGGAGAGCAAAGGAGCGGTGTGTGTGTGTGTGTGTGTGTGTGTGTGAGAGAGAGAGAGAGGGAGAGAGTGGGAGAGCTTCCTTCTTTGCATAGCGATGGAATTATCTGTGTGTTGCATTATCTATGTACCTTGCAGATTATCCACACACACCACCTTAATCCAATCAAAAAGCTAGAATAAGGCTCATGTGCTCCGGTTCATGGCGATGATCCAACCCAAGCTCTCATACCAATATTACAGTTGAGGTTTCAAGGGAGCTTTTGGAGGGAGCTTCTTCCAGATTTTTAATCAATTGAGCAATTTTAAAAAAAAGCTTGCTTCGCTCCAAAGTAAGTTTTGGGAGCGAGCTCTTAATCCCTTACTCTCTCTCTCTCTCTCTCTCTCTCTCTCTCTATATATATATATATATATATGTGTGTGTGTGTGTGTGTGTGTGTGTGTGTAATGGAAATGGCCTATTAACTTTGAGAGTAGTAGAAATTAAAGAAAATACTTCACGCGAATTTACAAATTTTGCTTTACGCGAATTTACCTGTTTTCCCAAATTTACAAAAAACGCATCGGACGGCTGAGATTGCACTCGATCCCGAAAATGGGTGTGGGCCATTGATCCCCTTCGGCCCATGTCAGTGTGAGATAGTGAGGAGGATCAGCCATCCTCATTTCAGCAGCAGTGAACTTTGCTGCTCATCAATAATTGTTGTCAACAACAGGTGATCGAAACAACTGGCTGTTGACCACCACTCATGTGTGAGCAATGAAAACCAGTCGAGATCAAACAAGATGAATGAACCTTCTCATGCCAACAAGGTACCCAGCTTTCCGGTATCGAGCAAAGAGTTCTCTACAGTCGTTCAGGACAAGAAAAGAGGAGGGTCTGTAGAATATCACTTTTACTGTGAGTGTTCTTTTGGGAAAGCATGATATTGAGCCTAAGTTTACGAGCATGTGCAAGGCAATTGATTGACGCAAGCACAAGGTAAAGAGGATATAGGGTCTTTAAAGCTTAGACAATAAATACGTGCCACAAACAATGGTAGAATGGGGCTCACGATGATCTCTTTAAGTAAACCTCACACATTCCCTCATAGTCACAAAGTTGGAACCAGCATTGCTATGCACACATGCATCCAAGTGCATGTACCGTTCCAATACTACAAATGAAGGCAAACGTCAAGATAAGCAATTAACATACCCGAAGGATGAAGTTAAACTGGCTCCAGACAACCTCGCAAAAGAGAGGGAAAGGTGAAAAAGAGAACTCAGGAATGTCAACTTGTTGAGAGCAGTCATCCGAAGAGAGAACAACTGCCGCAATGTGTAGCCCTCTAACCATCAGCAACGTGAGCAGTACAATGTTGCGACTCTTCGTCAGTTTCACCATCCCTCTCTCTCCCCCCCCCCCCCCCCCCCCCCCCCCCCCCCCCCCCCCCCCCCCCCCCCCCCCCCCCCCCCCCCCCTCTCTCTCTCTCTCTCTCTCTCTCTCTCTCTCTCTCATGTTCGAGTGGGCGCTAGCACCCACATATACATATGAGTGCATGTTGTCACGCTCACGCATGTGTGTAACCTTCACAAGTCTAAACGACAGTCACATGGCGCATTTTGGGGGCGGGAGAGTGGGTAGTGACTCGAGATTGCTCACCCAGCAAGCAACTTTCTGTTGGCTCATAATTAAGCCTTTACATGTGTGAAAACAAAGTGTGGTAGAGAGCTCTAGTCACACATAGTGAGCCTGGTGCATAGTAACATGGATCAAAAACTTCGTCTCTAAAATCACCCGTTTCTTGTTTCCTTTATGATGTTCCTTAATGAGTTTATGAAGGTTCCATACAAACTATAACTATAAGAAGCCAATCATAATATGTTCCATTGCAAGTGGTTTTTGTCTTAGATGGCCTTGCCAATCTCGCTCCCATTTCCATGTAACTATGGTCTGTGTGCCTCATTTTTTGACCACCTGAGTTTATACTTAATTTGGGATTCACATACTCTCGAAGGAAGAAGAGAATAGAAGAGAACATTTCGACATTTTAAGAACGATATGAAGAGACAATTGATATGTCCACAGAGAGAGAGAGAGAGAGAGAGAGAGAGAGAGAGAGAGAGAGAGAGAGAGAGAGAGAGAGAGAGGGGGGGGGGAATACTCACACACACACACAATGATATTATATTACTCTTGTTTCGTTAAGAAAAGGGGGGGGGGGGGGGGGGGGGGGGGGGGGGGGCACACATTAACCTTGCCCTTCTTTTGGGACCAGTTGGGTTTTTTCTGGCATTACACACTACTCTCTAACCCGGGTAGCTTAATAACTTGGGTTCACACTTAAAAGCCACTACTGCATTCTAACATCATGGGACATAGCCCGTGTAATAATCCTAGGATCTATTTAATGAGTCTACCTCTGGCATGGCTGAGCGTGATTACATTTTGAGTATCCCTCTTCATCACACCGTGAAGGCGGCCTCACTAAGGATTCTCCCACTCATGGGTATCGGTGCGCCGAACAGAGCTACTACGCACACACACACACACACACTCTCCATGAAGGTGGACTGGCTCACTTATGGCTCCCGACTGGCTGTCCCTCCTCCTTCCCCTATATAAACAGGTAGGGCACATCTCTGCCCCCCACTTAGCCAGGGATGTTTTGTCGTGTTTTTCTATAAAACCTACTGCTTGCTTCGATTACAGAACTATGGAGCTCACTACTCATGATTCTCAGGTTTTTCCTCACCTTGCTTACTTCTCTGTGGGTTTTTCTTGAGTTTTGATAAAGGTCTACATTAAGTAAGGCTTCGGGTATTGGTGGCTACAACAAAGGTAAGTGTAAATGGATGTCGAACAGTGGCATTATAGTTCTATATGCCTTGCCCTAGGTTTTGCCTTTGGCATCTATCACTTGATATCATCCGAGGTATAAAGGCGTTTTGTTTTGCTGTTGGTAATGGGTTTTTGTCCTAGTGTCATTTTTTGGAAAAAAAACTGTGCGCAACATGATTCAACTATGCCTATAAACTGTTATATGTTCGTATGAGTACCATTGAACTTGGGATTTTCAAACCTCTACAGGTTATTACCATTTGTAGACAGTGGCTCATCCCTGCAAAACTGATTTTTTTCAAAAAAATGGGGTTATTCTTGGCTTTTGTAGCATCAAAGGCACTGGGTACTTTGTAATACCGCGCATACTCAAATTCTGATTAAAAATCATCATTTATACCTTGCAGTAAGTTGGGTAAAACCCACCGATTTGGGTTTGCTAGTGGTTTATGAAGGGTTTTTTTTGTTCACTGATTTGGAAGGTAAGTATATGGAAGTTTGACTTGACATTTGTATGGAAAGAAACCGAGTAGTGCTTTGAAAGGGTTGTACCCTAGATGAGAATGGATCCCTCTACTGATACTGTCATCGGTACTGATACTGTCGCTGGTATTAATGGATGTCATGTTGTCTACCGCTTATGCGACTTGGTAAAACCTTCCATATGGGGGGGAGTGTTAAACTGTTGTACCATATTTTTTGTGCCCATGAACTAGTTAATGTTGCTTTTATTGGAGGGAATATGATCCGTTACATTCTATGTATGCACCTGATCGTTATGATTTGGATTGTTCGCGACAATGCTTTACAACATTTGCATTCACAGTTTGTCCTTGTTTTTGATAAAAAACACAGTTGGACGGGCTAGGCCTATACCACTTGGCTAGCTATAAGTTAGTAACTTATAAGAATAGATTGCAATAGACTCAATTTGAAACATAAAAACAACATAAGTTCTATACTTAGAAGAAAGTATTTAGACTTGTTTACTGGTAGAACCTCACTAATTTGACAGATACATAACTCAAGAAGTTTGTTTTTTTAAGGAATATACCACTCGGATTAGAAGGGAAAATCTATCACTTAGATTAGAAGAGATAATTAACTTATAAACAAAAAAGGTTCTCTTTTACTAAGATACACTGTGATTCTTAAAACAAATGATATATATAGATGATTTTATTGTGAACCTAGCTTGTAAAAGGTTAAAAAGTTTTGTAAGATGGACATGGATACCAACTGGTATGGTCCATTGATACCTGTAAAACACATCCAAGGCTAACTGAATTGTTGTCTTGTTTAGATGGATGCAGGCAAGGACTCTACCTTATCTTGGAAGGTTTTTTAACGTTGGCAAGCTATCTTACATTGGAGGAAACACTCACTTATGATCTGGAAAGTTCTTTTACTATCTGTATACTGAAAGGGGACTTCTTTCCTACAATCATTGTACTTAAATAATTCTAATATTGAATTGTTTTTGTACTCACCTACTCTTTGTTCCATTGCCAGCTATCTTTTGAATGTAAAAATTCAATTATGTCTTATTATCTAAGATTAAACAGCTACACACACATCAATATACATAAGGTTTTTCTTTCTAGAGAAACAAGGATGCTGGCTTTGGAATTTTTTGTTGAATTATAGTTCTAGGTTGGACCCGCAGTCTGTAATCCCTTGACTGGTTGACTGGTGTTAGGTGGTCCTTCGTAGACTTTATTTCTAGTCCCCTGTTCACGGCTACTATAGTCTTTGACTTTGCCGGTTTAAGGTTTGCAGGCCAAAAAATATAGTTATTGATTCTACTTTTATTTATGTTTATACTGTTTCCTTTTCAGGACCGCATACCCTATAGAAAGACAACCCGCATGAGTACTAATCACAACCTTGAGAATCATGCAAAGATTCTCGAACAAATTAAGTTTTATCTTAAGGACCATAAACCAAAGAATGCTTTGGCAGCTAGAACTAGACCTTTCCTCTCTAGGAAAGCCAAAGATTGTATCACTTACTACGGTAAGTAATACTTGACCTTACCACACTTTTTTGAAATATTGCACACTCTTGCTCTCTCACAAGGATTGGAATTAACCTCGAAGCCCCTCTCAGTGGCCACTTCTCTTGTACTCAGATGTATTAGTAACTTGGATGCGTCTCAACTAATATATGACTTGGCTCTTACCTCTGACAAGAAACTATGTGTCCTACATATGTTGTTTTTTAATGATTGGGTCAAAATATTAGCTACCCTGGATAAAGACTCCAAGCAAGGAGTGAATTTAATTACCCAATACATAGCCCAGCTTTCCTCACAATACTAGCAAGAACTTGCCCTATTGTCTTCCTCTGGTGCTGAATTGTCTAACTTTTTAAGGAAGTTGTGGTGTCTCAATCCCTCTTTTGTCTGTACACCGGCTGCTCCGACTATTCCACAAACTGGTGGTATCTTTTGTCGGGATAGTGTAGCCTTTGAAGCAGTTAAAGAATTTCAGAGTAATCTTTGTTCCCTCAATGACTCTAACCTCCTGGAGATGGTCCCAAAAGTCTCCAAAGTTTTTCATATCCTACCTGTTAGACAAATTGAAATTGAATCCCTTGGGGTTGATCATTAGCTTTGGGTCCTGCCCAACAAAGCATTTTTAGCACCAATTTTGAGTGAAACTTGGGTCACCTTGCCAACCTACCCGCCTCTACTGTGAAAGACTGCAGACTCAAGATTTTAAAAAGAGGACAATTTCTGGACAAAGGGGAGCTTATTAAAGCACCTTTCAACCTCAATCTCATTGACCACTCCAAATGCCCCTCCAATATAGGCCTCTACATCCGTACCAAAGGAAACATGGAATTTGCCAAGAGTAATCCAGAGTTTTACACTGAATCCATCTGGAATGTCTTTTGACCTTATGTAAAGTGTGCCTGCAGGTTTCTTGACCCTAAAGCCCCTTGTGAATCCAACCTCATGTGGTTCAATCATGCCATTTGGTTTATCCTCAACCATTTGGACTTACTCTTCCCAGAAAAGCCTGTAGATTTTCACCTCTCCCTCATTTGCTCCTGGTTAGGTGGCCAGGCTAAGCAAATTGTAATTGTGCAGATTGCCTTTAACATCTTCCGTGGGTTGATGCTGGATATCCTGAAGGAGTTAAAATCTGATGAACCTGGGATTCACTTAACTACTTATGCTAACTTTAAAGGTGTTAAGATCATCACTAGTTTACTTAAACCCTGTATTGAGGAGGATGATTCCCATGCTCTTAAAAGACCTAACTCTCTTACCACCCCCAACTCCTTCACTTCCTTTCCAACACCTAGCTTCTAACTGAGGGAAAGCTCGTAGCTACACAAGGGGAAGAGGCAGGATTCCCCCCATCACGAATTTTCCTGATATGTAATCCTTGGTGCTACTACAGGTTATTACAAGCCCTTGTGGAAGAAGAATGCTTGTCAAAGTCGATTCGGACAATGGATTCATCTACATACACTGTCTCTTTCCCAATCTACTCCTCGATTGGATACAACCAAAAAAACTTTTTTGTGAGTGCTTTGACTTGTTTTTTTGGCAATCAAAAACTACTCAACAATATACTCATAGGATGGAAGTATCAACATCTTGTAAAGAATTTAGTTTCCAATAATGACTTTCTTCGACATAATACTATTCCCCGTTGTACATGCTTTCAATTTACCACCTTTTGCAAAGATTTTGAGGCATATGGTAGACATGTCTGTACCTGTGGTCTTAGCATATGGTAGAGATGTATGTACCTATGGTCTTAGCATTATTCAAAACATCAAAATACGTTGAATCTTGGCCAAAGGGCTCAATCATATACCTAACTTTCCCAAAAACCCCTACCTTGCTCTATCAGCTATACTAAGCTGCCTCACTGACCTTGTCAGTACTCTCCAAATAGAAACGACAGTCCTACCGGACTTAAGGGAAGTTGTGAAGGAATGCTTCCTTCGAAAAATATCACAACTACCCAATAATTGGCTATCATATGAGGTCTTGGCTTACATCTCAGCTAGCTCTTAATTTTCAAAAGATCTCTGATAAATGGTTTGTTGTTGGACTTGACAAAATTTCTAACTATCGTACTATTATATGCAAATACCTTGCTTGGAAGACTGCCCGTGATCGAGCATCTGGAAAGGAATTCTGTAGTATTAACTCTCCACTACAAACAGTTACAGATAATATTGTAAAACACTTAGGGAATCTTGGCTACCCTATATGGAACACTAAGTTACCTGTATTATTTCCCACCTATAAAGTTCATAAGCATAAGTTCAGATGGATATCTGATGCTTCCAATAGTATTTTCACAGATATCACCAGGGATATTACGCTATGCCTTGACCTTGTACTACCCGAATTTGAGCTTATTTGTGTCGCTAAACAGAAAATCGGCCAAGACTTCGTACATAATCAATCCATTTTGGCTTACAAAAAACTCTACAGAAGTCTCACTTAATCTTCATCAGCAAATCTTCCTTCTGCAGACATTACACAATGCTACGAAAACATTCCCCTTGATGAGGATCTTGGTCTTAAGACCATTCTTTCCAAAGTGATTAAAATGGCCTTCACCAATGCCAAAAAAAGAAACTGTTTTACATCTCTCTCTCTCTCTCTCTTTCTCTCTCTCTCTCTCTCTCTCTCTCTCTCCAAAAAACACAGGTGGATTAAAAAAACTCATTCTTTACACTCCTTACACTTCAATGAAGCCAAGCTCTGCTGTTTCATTTCCTGGATGCTTTGTAATTGTACTATAGTCTCTGGTGGTCTGTGCTTCAACCAGTGCCTAGGCATTCCCATGGGATTCTCTTGTTCTCCAATTATGTGTAATATCTACCTTGCTTTTTTTGAATACAATCGGTTTCTCAAAAACTTGGAATCGTGCAAAAATAATCTTTCACAGTTCAGGCATACCTTAAGATATATGGATGACCGACTTAGTATCAACAATAGAGACTTTCTCAAAGAAATTTGTCAGATTCATCCTCACTGCCTTACTATTGAAGCCACATCTTTACAAGAGTTCATCACACCCAATGGGGCTGTTTGCAAATCGGTTCAATTCCTTAACCTTTCTATCTTCCTTCATACCCCTTCTGTCGGTGGCTATGACCTTAGGTTTGTGTGGAAAAGGGATTTCCTGAAATTACCACTTGTAGAATTTATAAAAAAGAATAGCAACAGGCCTCACAAGGCTGCTATTAGCTCATGTATCAGCCTAAAACACTTCATTTGCTATTCTTCCTTTGACTCTTTTTCTGCTTGGGAGGAAGTTAATCTACTAATAAAAAAATATTGCATTAATGGGTTCAATAGGAACCAGGTTTGCAACACTATTACACAGGCTCTCACCCAACATTTTTGGCCAGGGTTACACTTTAACCATGAGATTCTCATCTCTCTAATTAGGTAGTAGGCCCATACACAATGGGCCTACTACCAACCCATTGTGTATGGTGCCTGGGTAAGGGCGGGTACACACACACACACACACACACACACACACACCCACTGTGATATTATATTACTCTTGTTTTGTTAAAAAGAGGGGGGGTCCCCACACATTAACCTTGCCCTTATTTTGGGACCAGTTGGATTTTTTTCTGGCATTACACACTACTCTCTAACCGGGGTAGCTTAATAACTTGGGTTCACACTTAAAAGCCACTACTGCATTCTAACATCATGGGACATAGCCCGTGTAATAATCCTAGGAGCTATTTAATGAGTCTACCTCTGCATGGCTAAGCGTGATTACATTTCGAGTATCCCTCTTCATCACACTGTGAAGGCGGCCTCACCAAGGATTCTCCCACTCATGGGTATCGGCGTGCCGAATAGAGCTACTACGCACACACACACACACACACACACATTCTCCATGAAGGTGGCATGGCTCACTTATGGCTCTCGACTGGCGGTCCCTCCTCCTTCCCCTATATAAAAGGTGAGGGCGCATCTCTGCCCCTCACTTAGCCAGGGATGTTCAATCGTGTTTTTTCAAAAAAACCTACTGCTTGCTTCTATGACGGAACTATGGAGGTCACTACTCATGATTCTCAGGTTTTTCCTCACCTTGCTTACTTCTCTGTGGGTTTTTCTTGACTTTTGATAAAGGTCTACATTAAGTATACTTCAGGTATTGGTGGCTACAACAAAGGTAAGTGTAAATGGATGTCGTACAGTGGCATGATATTTGTATATGCCTTGCCCTAGGTTTTGCCTCTGGCATCCGAGGTTTAAAGGGGTTTTTTTTGGTTGTTGGTAATGGGTTTTTGTCCTACTGTCATTTTTTGGAAAAAAAATTTGTGCGCAGCATGATTCAACTATGCCTATAAACTGTTATATGGTCGTATGAGTACCATTGAACTTGCGACCATATGACCATACGACAGTTTATAGGTTATTACCGTCTGCAAACAGTGGCTCGTCCTGACAAAACTGGTTTTTTTCAAAAAATGAGGTTATTCTTGGCTTTTGTAGCATCAGAGGCACTGGGTACTTTGTAATACTGCGCATACTAAAATTCTGAGTAAAAATCATCATTTATACTTGGCAATAAGCTGGGTAAAACCCACAAATTTGGGTTTGCTAATGGTTTATGAAGGGGTTTTTTTGTTCATTGATTTGTAAGGTAAGTATATGGCAGTTTGGCTTGACATTTGTATGGAAAGAAACCGAGTGGTGTTTTGAAAGGGTTGTACCCTGGATGAGGATGGATTCCTACTACTGATATTGTCACTGGTATTAATGGATGTCATGTTGTCTACCGCTTATGCGACTTGGTAAAATCTTTTGTATGGGGGGGAGTGTTAAACTGTTGTACCATATTTTTTCGTGCCCATGAACTAGTTAATGTTGCTTTTATTGGAGGGAATATGATCCGTTACATTCTATGTATGGACATGATCGTTATGATTTGGATTGTTCGCGACAATGCTTTACAGCATTTGCATTCAAATTTTGTCCTTGTTTTTTTATAAAAAAACACAGTTGGACGGGCTAGGCCTATACCACTTGGCTAGCTATAAGTTAGTAACTTATAAGAATAGATTGCAATAGACTCCATTTGAAACATAAAAACAACATCAGTTCTATACTTAGAAGAAAGTATTTAGGCTTGTTTACTGGTAGAACCTCACTAATTTGACAGATAAATAACTCAAGAAGTTTGGTTTTTTAAGGGAATATACCACTCAGATTAGAAGGGGAAATTTGTCACTTTGTTTAGAAGAGATACTTAACTTATAAACAAAAAGGTTCTCTTTTATTAAGATACATTGTGATTCTTTAAAAAAATGATATATATAGATGATTTTATTGTGGACCTAGCTTGTAAAAGGTAAAAAAGTTTTATAAGATGGACATGGATAACAACTGGTATGGTCCACTGATACCTGTAAAACACATCCAAGGCTAACTGAATTGTTGTCTTGTTTGGATGGATGCATGGAAGGTTTTTTTGACTTTGGCAAGCTATCTTACATTGGAGGAAACACGCACTTATGATCTGGGAAGTTCTTTTACTATCTGTATACTGAAAGGGAACCTCTTTCCTACAATCATTATACTTAAATAATTCTAATACTGAATTGTTTTTGTACTCACCTACTCTTTGTTCCATTGCCAGCTATCTTTTGAATGTAAAAATTCAATTATGTCTTATTATCTAAGATTAAACAGCTACACACACACATAAAGAGAGAGATTAAGGGATTAAGAAAAAAAGCTCTCTCCAAAGCTCCCTCCATTCCCATCCCCCAATGTTAGAATATTGTGATGCCACTACGAGATACTTGCTTGCCTGAGAGGATTAGCTCTCCAACTAGCCATCAAGAGAATGAGGATCTTCCTCATTCTTAGACCTTATATATAGATATATATATATATATATATATATATATATATATATATATATATATATGTATGTATGTATGTATGTATGTATGTATGTATGTATGTGGCCTACTATCAACATTGGTCCGACCACTCGGGCACTACAGTCGGGTGGTCTCCCATTGAACCTCATTTTCATGGCTCTACAGCCCGAGGACAGTCAATTTAGTCACAACTATTATAGGCTACATGCCACATGCACTACATTGCCACTGCTGCTTTGATCTTAAACAATAGTAATCTATAATGCCACTCCATACAGACAACAACAATGATTGTTGTGAGCTTTTTGGTTGCACTTGCATGATAGTAGCTTGTGGCTTTTCTTAATCATGATAATCATCTAAGGATCTTAGGTTGTCGTAAAGCAGGTAGCGATCAGCCTTCAGCAACCATTCATGTGACAGTACACATGCATGGTGGGCCTTGAACTTTGTCTTTGAGGAATAAATTATTGCAGGGTATGTCCAACAATCTATCTATATCTATCCATCTATTTATACTACTCTATTATGGAGAAGGGAATTCAAGCAGGACACGCGAGTGAAGAGTGCATGTGTGGATGTGTGCGTGCTCGACGTTCTGTGTGAGAAAGGAGAGCACAAGGAGTTTTAAGTGCAGCTCTTAGTGAGGATTAGAATAAGACCTCACTGCTCCCCATTATACTATATAACCAAAGAATGGAGACAAGCTTACTTAGAAGCTCATGTCTTCTTGAAGAATT
Organism: Adiantum capillus-veneris; assembly: GCF_014529385.1. Classification (NCBI taxonomy): domain Eukaryota; kingdom Viridiplantae; phylum Streptophyta; class Polypodiopsida; order Polypodiales; family Pteridaceae; genus Adiantum; species Adiantum capillus-veneris. The sequence goes on from NC_140945.1 coordinate 72,710,110, forward strand.
ACAACAAGCCATCGCAGGGACTGGTCAATGGGCACATGCCATGTGGTGCCTCTTCTCCAAAGACCTACTACACCCCAAGCATCTGCATGTGCTCCAACAATTTGCGTGCAACTCCATCTATAAAAATTGGGATCATGAAAGCAAGGGTCCTCCTCCAGCTTGGTTTTTTACTCAAGAACTAGCACAACAAACCAATCTATAAATATTTATAGGGACACATGGGAAGAAGCTTCTTGGTGTTACGATACATATGTAGTAGTGATGTGTGTGTGAACACACTTAGGATCATCGGGGCATTTTTTCCCTCACTAGGTGGGTTTTCCCCCCCGTGCATTGTATATACGCCCATCATTCTAGGCTAACTTATCTTTCCATTGTGCGCTAAGAAATAATGCTCTTTGTTGTATGCCTTGAGCTTCTTCATCTTCTCCAAGATGTGTGTGTATCCCTACAACCCTATTTTCAACAATTGGTATCGGAGCAGTTTGCATCCATTCAGGCATAGTTGCCAACATTACCAACACACAATTTGGGTGAGCTTTGGTGAGTTTCAGCAGGTCAAATAATACTTCGGGGAGGCTCATAGATCTTTGTCTGCTCAAATTTTCCATTTATGCTCATTTTGGCCTCCATTTCCACTATAGGTAGTATTGTGTTGGCAATTTTGCCCTTTTGTGCAAAATTTTTGTGTAAGAACCGAGGGAACTGCGTTGAGGATTCTCTACCCTACCACCCTTTATATAGGCCCTTGGTCATCAGATTTAGAATCCCTTGTCCACACCTAGCAGTCAGCCCTTGGCATTACATTACTCCCCCTTGGAGAAGGGTTTTCGTCCTCAAAAACAGAAGTGGTGATAGCGTCATAAAGAACACTAATGTTTTTGGCAGTCGCATCCTTCATGGATCCACCTGTTCGTTTGACCGGAGCACGATATAATAGGAGGTTCAATGAAATTAAAAAAATCATCTTCATTTTCCACATTATTGTCCTTTTGCAACCATCTTGTGTACTTGGCCCATATCCAACATAGCATGTAAACTCCATTTAGAACTCACTTGAGCATGCTAAATGAGTTATCACAACAAAGATGTACCCTAAAGAGTACCTCTTTTTGCTTTCCATGAAAGTAATTGGTTGATGTAGCTCATTAGCAAAGTGTAAGTCCTTCACTTAATATCATTCTTCATCAGTGAACAACCCCACCATAACTGGTGTTCAAGGTTGAGAACCTTGTTTAAACAGGAAGAGGCTAAAGTTAGTCACAACCTGCTTTGCCTTACTATAAGCAAATTACAAGTGGAGAGATAATTTTTCTAATTGGGTTGCTTTATGCTAACGTACACACTCAACATATCCTTTAGCACAAGATCAATACTTGTAAACTGCCTACCCTCTCTGGATAACGGATAGTACTGAGGTGTGTTTCCCCACCATTTACAGACAATCCTCCAAATGAGTGGTAAACATAAATCACATTTCCTTGCATTATTCTAATTAGTCAATAATTTTAGGAACAACCATCTTCATTAATTGCACTGATCGAGCTGATCTACGAGCACCCAAACCAAGCCACGACCTCTATTGAATGATTGATAGAGCTACACTTAATCTCATTAGAGATAGTGCACATAGAGTGCAAAATGCTTTAGGAGCTATTAATGTCATGTATGTGCATGTCGCTCCAAATCAGCCTTTGTTGAATAGTAGGGCCCATAACACCTAGTGTGCATGCATTCAACAAAAACAGATCCAAACCTGCATATCCACAACCGTACTTGCCAATGCTTATGGCTAATTTTATGCTCACAACGCATTGGGAAGACATCTTCCACCTGAGAATTGTGCTAACATATTTAGACCATAATATGTGAAAATCCATCACATCTAGGTACCAAATGAACTTGTTCATTAACAAAAAATAATTTGGACACATATATAAACAACCATTCGTTAAAGGTGTTTAACGATACTTGTAGCCTTAACAAGTCTTACTAAGTATCTGATAATTTTTGGCCACTGAAATTGTTCCTGATACAATGTGCTCAAAATGCTTGAGTAAATGGATTTGACCAGCACCTAGGGAATTTTTCCCAACACATAATTCAAATAACAAGCGCTAGTGTTAGTCCTAGAGACCCATATTCTCCACATGTGGAATATGTCTCAGATAAGGATGTCCAAAAGAACAACATCCTTCAAGTACACAATGTACTTGTGTGTGGAGGTAGTTGTAAACAGTCTGCGACGTGAGTGAGAGCGACCCTCATTATCCTTACTCCACAGTGGCTAAACTGAACTCCTCAAGTTCCTAGATCATATTGTATCCCATGTAAACATGTGCCAAACCAAACCCTACATGTAGGTCCATAAGTGCATAATGCAAAAATGTATGTTGGACACTACGACCCAAAATACTTTGCTCCTACATGACCTTGTCATGTCTCTTGAACAACACTTAAAAAAATCATTCAAAACATATTCGAAAATGAAATAAAACCAAATCAAATGCGTACCTGAAGGTTGAAATAGTGTTCACTTACCCGTAGTCAAATACACGTAACCAAATCTCCTACCTGAAAAGACCTAGGAACACTAATTGAAAGATTAGTGAGAATCAAACAGCAGTGCATTAGTAACCCTGGGTGTTGCCTTTGCAATCCAAACCCTTCAGTTAGAAGATAAATTGTCAAACCCCTTGGTTAGACTTTGCACATAAACTGCTTCTACTAGCAGTTAACGGCGGCAACCATCACTGTCTACCATGTCTATATAGTGATGAATCAACTTTGGAAGTTGAACTTGTCCACTAATCCTAAAGTACAGCTCCGATGAGATCAAACTATGACCCTCAACACCTATGGAGTGATTGTATATTAGCTGGGCCATACCCCTACAATTACCACTATGAGAGACACAATCAGTGCTGCAACTAAGCATAGATCGTCTCAAAGTTGGAATCTTATGTGCAACACAATCTAGAAGGAATCAAATCTCTCCATGAACAAAAGATAAAAAATTATCAATACCCTAAACAAGGTAGTCATACTAAAGTTTCTCGGGTGTTCAATAAGAGGTTACCTACTGGGAGGCTCCCCCTTATACCTATTCATGTCATCCCATGAATTATTTTTTTTATAGCTACTTGCTATGCATAGAAAGCATCTTCTTTATTTCAACACCTTGTGCACATAAAACGTCTTCTGTATTCCAGCACTTGTGCACAAAAATTGCACATTGTTGTAGTCATATACAAAAATCACAAGCAATTATACCAACCTTAAATATTTATGACAGAGTAGTTGATGTTATAGTGGAAGCATAAGCCATGCTTTAATGGAATGAGTCTACAATAGTGGCATGCCATGCATGCATATCAAAGAATAATGTGACAAGCCCTTGGCTTCAATGATGGTCTCCACAATGTGAGTAGATGCCATATGTGCCTTGCACAATGCATACTAGTAGGGATATATCAAACCATAATTCTGAGCTTATATCCTCTTATTGCCAAATTTGTGTGCTATTATCCTTGATCCTAAGTCAATGGATAACATATGGCACAAAATAGAAGCCTTGCTTTACAATAAGTCTATCAAAGCACTTTGCTTTGCACAACAAAAAAATCTTATTCAAATGAAGCCTATTAGAGTTTAGTCTATAGCAATGGGATTTTATGGCACAATACTATCCCTGATTGTTCTTGTGAAAAGCTTGATGCTTTTTGTAAAGACTTTTGTGATTTAGGTTAGCATGTCTACACTTGAGATCTTAAAGTAAGTAATGACCATACAATCCAAAAGATCATTGCTAAAGAATTATACCACATTCCAACTTTTCCCAAAAACCCATACCTTGCGCTTTCAGCTTTACTCAATTGTTTGACTGAGCTAGTCAATATTCTTCAACTAGAGAAGACAATCCTACTGGACTTAACCAAATTGATTTAACAACGTTTTTTCAAAAGGTGACTCTTTTACCACATAAATGGTTATCTACAGATAGCACTTGGATCACATCTTACCTCAACTTTTTATTTCAAAAACTCACACATAATTGGTTTATGTCGGTCTTGAAAAAGCCGCCAATTGCCCTACTCTTATATGCAAAAACCTCACATGGAAAGCTACTCACTTACAACTAATAGGGGGTGAGTTTTCTTTACTTAACTTATCTCCTAATGAAGTTACCAATATTATTTCAAAACATTGTAGTAATCTTGGGTATCCTCTAGAGACATTCAAATTCCCTATGTTATTTCCTATATGTAAACATCACAAAAACAAGTTTCGATGGATATCTGATGCCTCGAATGGGATCTTTACTAATAGTACTAAAGACATTACTTTATGCCTTGACCTTATGTTAACCGAGTTTGAATTAGTATGTGCATCGAAGCAAAAGATATGTTTAGATTTTCTCAAAATCCACCACAATCCATTTTGGCGTGTTAAAAGCTTTACAAATGTTACTCTCAACCTCCCCACTCAGATCTTTCATCTTTTTTTACTGGCATTACTCAATGTTATGAAAACATTCCCCTTGATGGTGATATAGGTTTGAAAAGTGTTTTATTTATTTATTGGCTAAGATTGCATTTAGCCATGCTCAGCTAAGAGGAATCTCCCACATTTCTCTTGTTAATAAACCTAGATGGATTAGAAAATCTAACTCATTGCATACTTCCCACTTTGACGAGAATAAATTTTTTGACGTCATCTGATGGCTTCTAGATAATTGTTCAGTCCATTTGGACTGTCAACTCCAGTTAGAGATTATTGACTATATCAATCAAGCAACCAAGCAAGGTTAAAAGGGCTAATTGTTTAATCTTTGCAAATATGGGAATACAAATTACCGTTTATCAATAATATTTATAAAAATAAGATTGTTTATAATCTTAAGATCACAAGTATAAACATGTTTACTAATTCCGTCAAAGGTCTTCCAAGACTTATCATATTTCAAACAATAGCATTTGGGACATAACTCTTTTTGTAGGAAATTAGTGTAAACTTAAGATTGTCTATAATCTTAAGATCACAAGTACAAGCATGTTTACCAAATCAAAGGTCCTACATAACTTATTGTATTGTAAACAATAGAATTTGGGACATAACTCTTTTCGTAGGAAATCAATGGTAGAAATCAAATATTTGATAGGAAGGTGATAAGTTTATCGAATCATGACATTTTTTTCACATATCATCGTGACAAAAAAGAACATCAAAACATTCACAAAAGATAGATTTAGGAGAAGACCAATCCAAAAGTTCATTGTGGTAACAACAATGTACATAGACCAACCCCTTGTCATGCACCTTCCTGGATAATGCTTTCCTATTACAAGGACCAAAAAGAACCTGTGACCATATCAAAAGTATACATCAAGAAGGTGTCAAACCAGGGCATTGCTCCCTCTACCTCTGAACTATTGGGTGTGGACAAAGAGTTTTGTCTGTTTAGAGATGGTATGTTATCTTCTTCAGTACATGGGTTAAGCAAATTTGTGACTAGTTTAACTTTTTATAATTTGCATATGTAGTAAGGTAGGTACCATGTTCATTTGATTTTAACTCTTTGAGAATGTCCAACATTAGGCTTCTAAAGATATCTAAAGCAATTTGGGCAGTCACAGGGGCATACGCGTGTCCACTACACCATAAATTGAAAAGGGAAATATGAAAATCCATTGGTTGTAGAGCACGTTGGTGCAACCAAAGTGTGTTGACCCTAGAAGAGGACACAGACAGTGATGTGTATGCTTATAGATGCATGAAAAAGGTCTAAAGCAGATGGAAAGAGCTTGTGCGAGCAAGTGGCAGCGGAGGTGTATGCATAATGAGGTTTTCTAGGCCAAAAGTGCTCCAGATAGGGCCTGACAGGGTGGCAGATGAAGGGTGATCAAAGTGTTTTTTTTTTGTCTTGACGTGTAGAGCTTGAAGTGTTGAAGGAACAGGTTCAGACGGTTCGTCAAATGGAGCCACAATGTGCAAAATACGATGCTTTGAAGTTGGAGGTGGTTGCAGATCTGAGACAAATAGGCCAGGTGATGCCAAAGGGCCCGAGCCAGTTTGGAGCCATGGGTGTGTAGTGCTTGATTTATGGAGGGCGCCGATCTTTTCAACGCTATCCGTGATGCAGGTGACAATGTGGTAGGGGTATGTTCACCCGCCCAATTGGGCCAAAACTCTTTTGAAGGCAAGGTCGGGATGCACCGACGGCACCGTCGGTGCCCCACGTGAAGGAGGGGGTTCTCACAAGGTGTGGGGCTCAAGGCAAGCCCGTGAGGGGGCGCATCACATATAAAAAGGGATGGTCTAAAAATAGACAAGGGGAACGAGTGAAAGGGGACTCCCACACGTCAAAGGGAGGTTGACTATTTGCATGAGGGAGGAGCGGTTTTGGAGAAGGAAGAAGAAGGAGGAAGAGGAAAAGGAAGGGCTCCTCGAGCACTAGAGGGAAAGTTTTTTTTAGGGCATAGGGTTTGCGAAGGAAGCCTCCGACGGCCGTGCAAAGGAATTCTCGAGGGCTTTCTGAGCCGACGAAGACCCTTTTGTTTGCGTTCTCAAGAAGGAAACCATGCCGAGGTGGCACCAGTAATTTTCTTAACCCCTTGTTGCTTGTCGTATTGGAGACGACTAAGCCGTTGTATAACAGGGAATTTGGGAGTTGTAGTCATTTTTTTTGTCGTTAATTGAAGAAAGCCATTCCCGAGTTTGGTGTCATCTCTTTCCCCTATTCCCCCCTTCTCGTCTTTGCTCTGTCCCTACTGTGTGGTGCCGGTTTGAGAAGCGTGTGTCTCTCTAGACCTGTGGTGTGAGTGGGAGAGTAAGAGAGAGTGGTTTGTGTTGTGTGGGAGTTGACAGCAAGCTGTGCTAGTGCAAAGGTTGTGTGTACATGGTTGTGATCAAGATTTGTAGATGAATTGTTGAGTTTCGAAGGTGAACTCGAGTGGATCGGGGTGTAGTGATTATCCTGGGCTATAGAGAGGATTGAAATTTTGTGCATGGTGTGTTCCCCTTTCCTCCCATCCATCTTTTGGTGCCCCCACCGAGGACCTATCTGATGGCTCATGTTTGAAGATGAAGTTGTGGTTTGAGAGCAGATGAAGTGTGGATTTTGAGGAGCAGATACGGTGCAAGGTGGCTTGGTAGGGTTTTCCTACTTTCATTGGGGTGGAAGATGCGGAAGCGTGGCTGCAGGATTATGGCCTATTTGTGTTGGAAAACAGGTTGACAAGGGAAGAAGGTGCAATTAGGATTTTCCCGCTATTGGTTCAAAGAAGTGCAACGTGGTGGTTTGATGGGCTACCTGCAGAAGAAAAGTTGAGGTGTGAAGCTTTGGAAGCGGCTTTTTGATGCCAGTATGTGCCAGCGGTGTAGATGCATGAGGTAAAGAGAAAAATTGACGGTTTAAGACTGAATCTCGACGGAAGTTTCCAAACATTCGTATGGGAATTCAAAGCCCTTTGGCGAGAGCTGATGGAGGTAACTGGTACTCAAAGTGTTGATTTTTTGAAATCGAACAAGTTTTTCGATTTCCTGCATGAGAAAATAAGAGACAGAGTGGAGACGGATAGGCTCGTGACTTATGCTGAGGTGGTAAAATTGGCGAGAGGCCAGACCGAAAAGATATTAAAGAAGCAGCATGCCAAGTAAGGTTTGCCAAATGAGGTGATACCAAAGCAAATGGAAGTGATGAGAGTTGAGCCGAGAGTGGTGCAAAGGAGTGTAGTGCGGGAAGAACCGAGGGTTTTGTGGATGCAAAGAGATGGGGTGATTCCCATGCCAAGGTTGCCAATTAGGGCGGCTCCAGCAATAGGTGGAGACAATTCCAGATCGAGCAAGAGAAGTAGTACCAAATTGAGGCGTGGATGGTCAACATTCTTTGAAGAATGGTAAAAATCAGAGGGTACGATTTGCAGATGAAGTCGAGGCAGTAAAGTTGGAAGAGATTCCAGAGTTGGGGACATAAGATGAAGTTGAGCCAAGTGAATGCAGCTCCATGTATGCTGATACAAGCTGGGAGACAGAGTCAACCCAGTCCAAGTATGAAGAGTATGATCTTTTGCATGTGCATGGAGATATGGTGGATATGTCTAAAGAGCATGGAGGAGTGCATGCCGATGTGCCTAGTGAGGATCAAGTGGATGGGTCTATGTCCACCTATGAGGATATACAACTAGAAATGGTGTAGGATTTTGCCAAATGGGGTGATGTGGCCTTGCCTACGGATGAGGACCTGGATGATGTAGTGTGGGGAGAATTTCTCTCTACCTTGGCAAAGCATGATGCAGCAATAGAAGAGGTGGTCAAAGAACATGCAATTGAAGATGACAGGCATGTGGAACAGATCGATATTGAGGAGCCAGTGGTTGAAGAAGAAGATCTTGATGATGCTAGCAGAAAGGAGTGTACGAATTCAGAGAGTCTAGTGCCAAAGGCGTTCCATATGGCAAATGAAAGAGATTTCCCAGTTGAGTCCAAGCTGTTCAAAGAGGTATGCAATACACGGTTGAAGTGTATGCTTGTAAGTGCAGCAGTGAGGTATGTTATCTGCCAGATAAAAAGTTCCATGGAGATGAACTCTGCTTTACATGGTTTGGAGGGAGGGTCAGGACTGTTGGTTGATGCTGATGGTGTAAGTGCCAGGTACATTGGTTGGTATAGGTGGTATGTTTACAAAGCCATGTATGTTGATGAGGCAGGTAAAGGTGAGAAGAAGTGCTAAGGTGCTTAGGGCATACTCTGTGCATGGCTAGTTGCGGACATGGGTGAAGACTATTGGAGGGTGCTACAGATGGATGGAAGAAGTCAGTTCTAGGTTTTTGACCCAGGTGGAAGCTTTATGAAGCAGGAGGTGGGGCAACCCACTTGAGGTTTGGCAGTGGTTGGCAGGAATAGGGCCTTGTACATATGGTAGGCTCTTTGCAGTTTGTTCACAGTTTTGGATAGTGTTTGCCAGTTCTTGGAGTTGGTAGAAGAATAAAGATGCTTTTTGGTTGAACATGAATGTTCAACGAGGGGGTGGGGCAATGATGGTGTAGCCAAAGTGTGTCGACCCTAGAAGAGGGCACATGCAGTGATGTGTATGCTTATAGATGCATGGCAAAGGGCTAGAGCAGATGGGAAGAGCTTGTGCGGGCAAGTGGCAACGGAGGTGTATGCATAATGAGGTTTTCTAGGACAAAAGTACTCCAGATAGGGCCTGATAGGGTGGCAGATGAAGGGGGATCAAAGTGTTGTTTTTTGGTCTTGATTTGTAAAGCTTGAAGTGCTGGTCAGAAGCTTCTCCTGTCGACTGGTGAGATTTGTTCTGTAGCCAAGCCGGTATTCCCCCCTCTTGGTCAATTCTGGAGTTCAAGTCTTCTCCTAGAGTTCGTTCTACATCTCTATAGCTACAATCTGTGACACTAATTTTCGTAGTCACATCCTTGTTCCTTAGATAGATATAGTCGTAACCCAAATCTTGCACCATTTTGAGCTGACGCATGAATGGTATACCCAATATGATATCGAAATTCCTGCTCTCATCAAAATTCATAACAGCAAAAGTGTGCTCATATGCAATTCGGCAAGAGGTTACCACAATCTGCTCTAGATGCCAATGGGTCTTTCCAGATACCCATCTGCTAATTGAAGTTTCATTCTAGTCTTTTGGAGAGCAGGTTTTCCCCATTTTTCCCACATTGCTTTGGTAGCTATGGCTATTCCAACCCCACTATCCAATACTGCTATTGACTTAATCTCTTTGTACTCCACCTGGCTGCAGGGTAGTATTTCCTTCTTCTCCTACTGGTGCTGGCTCATGTTTAGTTTGTTTCAAGGGTTATGTCTTTAGTGTGCTTGGAGAAGCATTGGGTGGCGAAATTATCAGCCCTATTTTTTCCAAAATATTCCCGACCTCCTTCCAAAGTTGCGGTCTGATTTGCAGTAACTTTGACATAGTTAGTGTATAATGGATAGGGGATGACATCAGCTCATGAAAAGTTTTAGTATCCATCATCCTAGGATTGGTTTTCCATTGAGATGGTACTTTCTTCACTTTCGATCGAGTTTCATGGTTACCAATAAATGAAGGTAAAGTCTTCAATGACTGCGGTTTACTGTCTTTCGATATAGATGTACATGCATCACCATACAGGGATCTGATGTTATTTGGGTAGAGCTCATGCTCCAAGTGGATCTCTGTGATGGGAGCTGACAGAAGTGTAGCACTTCCATATTTTCTATTCCTGATCTGTTCCCATAGCTCCTGAGTCCATTGTTCTTCTACTTTCGGAATTGGCAGTGGTGTTTGAGAATACATTGCATCTATCGTATTGGCTACCACCCTCGTATCCAGTGGTGTTCCGCCTACAAAATCTAGCCGGTCTTTCTTTTCAATTCCTGTCCCTCTAACTCTTGAATCTTTTCTAGGATTAATACCTCAATTTTTGGAGCAGTAGGAGCTGATGGTTCCATAAGCGCGTGAGCGGCTTGGATAAGCTCCTTGCACATCTTTAGCCTCTCTTTCTCATAGCCCGGATGAGGGTACGTTAACCACCTATCCTCTTGGGTTTGGTTAGTAGGCTTTAGGCTTGCCTCGTAAGCTTTTAAAATTGCGTCCAAAGGTTCAAACACCTTGTCTACTAAGACAGATCCTCCCGATGGTATAATTGATGGTTTTTTTATCTCGGTTTACCCCTTAAGGTCTCTTTCCCTTTGCAGTTGTTCCTCTGTTTTCAGTAATTTGGTTCCAAATGGCTCTTTTTCTTTTTCTCTTTTGGCTTTTATCTTGTCTCATTTTGTCTTCTATAATTTCCTAGGGGTTCGGATAGACAAATTTTCTATCTCTGTTTGGCCGGCTGGAACGTTCCTTGCTACCTCACGTGCTTGAGCTCTAGTTATCGTGTTTATTGAAATGTCCGAGTCTATTTCTGATCCACTTGAGCTTGGCACAATCCCCATCTTGTTCATGGTTGCTTTCCCTTTGTTGTCAGGGTTTTTTGGAGAGTGTGAAATGAGATAATCAGTGGTACATCCATCACAGAAACCAAGAAATTTTACTCATTCTCCTTTGTTTGGACAAACTCTTGCCCAATAATCACCGCCACATTCATAGCATGGTCCTACAGGTGGTGGAGAAGCTTGTGGAGCCCCCATCGGTTGTCCTGCTTTAGGAGGATACCCCCTAGATATATAGCCCTAGTTTGCCATGAACATAAGCATATTTTCATCGACCAAGTAATGGTTTTTTATTGGCTGTGCTATGTATGAGGTCTCGGGCATCTCTTTAGGAATTATCCATGGATTGTGTCCCTCCGGAGCATATGCATTCCCATCAAATTCCCTCTCGTAGGTATTGTCTGAATATTCCCGATATGAAACTACTTGGACCATACCGTGATCAGAAGGTGGTCTATGGGTTGAGAAATCCTTACCATAGCTCTATTTTCCTGGGGTAAGGGAGATTGATGTCCCAACACAGGTTGAGGTTTTTCTTACCCTAGAATTGCATTATTTGGCCCTACTTGGTACCTTGGAGGGGGTGAAAATTGTTGCCCTCCATGAGGTCCGTATTGTCTCTCTCTAACATAGTTTCGATTATAGAAACATTTGTGGGTTTCATGGTTTGTCCATTTTTGTTCGGTAGCACACCACTTCAGTACTCGCTGTGCGTTTACTCTTGGCCTTTGTTGAAGGTTGCACCACTGGGTGGGATTATCTCCTCCACAAGTGTTGCATTTTTGGGTGGGCGGTTGTCATGTGTTTGGGTTCGTCCTGTTTCCTTGGTTTCTCTTTCTGATCACTTCCTCGATCATTTGATCAACGTCCGGCACAATTGGGTTTTGCTCACCCAATTTTGTTGTGGACTCACTAGTGGTTGAAGAGGTGCTACTCATTCCTTGATCTGTGTCTTCAATCACCTCCCCATATGCCTTGCAATTATCTACCAAATACAACGCTTCTTTCATGACTTGCTCAAAAGTTACACATGCCTTCAAGTGCAAGTCCTTTTTCAGCGTGTCATTTTGCAATCCTTCTATGAAAAGGATTAACAGTCTTTCATCATGAGGTAGTTCTCAAGTAGGGCATCTTTCTATATACGGCTTGAAACGAAGCGATGCTTCCTTCACCTTCTCTTTCTCCTTTTGCCTAAATGCATAGATCTGGGAGTCAATATTATGCTTGATCCCCATCTTTGAGAATTCCTCAGCGAACTCTTGGAGTAGTTGCTCAATACTTGGGAATTCCAAGCTTTTTAATGGCTAGAACCAAGTCAAAGCAGTCCCTTCCAATGTCAACCCAAAACCTTCATATTGAGTATGGAAATTAGTTACCTATTCCGCTCTCAACACTTGTTTGAAGATCGAAACATGGGCATACGGATCTCCTGATCCATGATACTTTTTGGGTACGCATTTTACCACCTGAGATGGTCGCATACGTCTGCTCTTTGCAACCATTCTAATAACACCTGGTCCTCCTGGTGTGGTTTCTCTAGGTTCATAGTCTCCTCTTGGTACTACCAGTGGTATCCTATCCGCTATACGTTCGTCAAGTCGATATCGTGTAATAGTTGGAGGGATTCTAGTGGTGTAAGGGACATCAGGGACATTACTGCCCCTATGTGTGTTCATGGAAGCCCTAGATCCCATTGGTCCTAAAGGCCTTGTGTTTGGGACTCGTTCATGTCCAAAAGACTTCTCCACCCTGGTTCTCACTGGGCTCACATGTACTGTCTCAGTTCTTGTGTGAGTAGTCGTGGTTTTTACATCTTCTGGATTTACATAGTATTGGTGGAGCGCCCCCAAAATATGTATATCTCTCTAATTCCTTACGATCCATTGGAGAGTATTTTTTGCCATACTTGTCTATTATGACCACCTGAATATTTCTCCCCTCTGTGTACGTGAAAACATATTGGTTTTTACGGTCAGTCGGTTCTTTGATGCGGGGTTCATCACATTTGTAATAGAATGGTTGATCTTCATTATTAAACTTATATAGCCCCATATACGTGTTGTTTGTATTAAGCCACTCTGTCTCATTGATGCGTCTGAGCACCACGTTTTGTTTCTCCATTTTAGGTGGCTCATCGGCTAGCTTGTTATCTACCTTGTCCTTGGTGCGAGTCATCCCCCATTTATCCACAATAAAAGGGTTATGAACCACTAGGTACATTATTCTCTCTTGGTTAAAATATCTATCCCCGTCATAATCGACATCTACAAGGTCTCTGAACTCGCTTGACTTATTTTCCAACTTAACACAGTAGCGGTCCATTCAATCCTTATAAATTTTGGCCTTAAGCACATTTTCAAATTGAAACTTCAAAAACAACAATTTTACATTGCAGGCTGAGAAGGACCTCCCCCCATCGAAGTTGTTCCCTTAGGTTTTGACTTGTTAGAATCCTCAGTCATGAGGCTGTATGATCTTTTCGACGAAGTGTCAGAGGAGCTTTCCTCTAAAATGGGTTCTAAAGGCAACAGTGGTCTCTGATTCACGCTTTCTTCCGTTGAGTGATTGCTTCCTTCGTAAAAGATGCTGGGATTCCTATTCTGGTACAATCTTCTTGATCGCAAATTCATGAAGAATTGGTATTGCAAAATCCAAACCGGGTTACCTCATTAGCTAGTTTGAATCCCATGTTTGATCTTGCTTGCTAGGTAGTATCCTTTAGTACCTGTAACCTGTCAAAAACTTGCTTGATAGCTCTGAGCTTACAGCCATTCTTGTTAGTTCTTGCTTTTAATCGATAAACTTTATCTAGGTTTTTCAGTAGCACACAATTTCCACACCACATCAACAATTTAGGTCCAATTTCAATTTTGAAAGATCCACTAGGGTACTGTGGATTAGCTCTTTGTGTGGTGAAATTTTGCTTCTGTTCTGACTCAGAGGTACATGGATCGCCAACCATGTCGGGAAGCTAAATGAAATTTTGTTGATACCATCAGGTTCATCATGATCAGGAGGCGTTTAGTATTAAGATTTTTAGAAATGAACCTCTGGATTGGGAGCTAGGTCAATTCTGTCACTTTGCCAGAGCTCCTGTCAGTTTTGGGCTTCTGGGATGTTTTGTTTTGCATCCAAATTCAATTTGGGACTCTCTGTGATGCCCTCTAGCTATGGTGTCAGTTTGGTATTAAAATGTGTCAGGAGAACATGGATCGTGATCCATGTTCCTTAGTGTCAGTATTCACTGAAACTTGTCCCACAGCTAGTTCTTGGCCTTCTGATGTTGGCTATATGGTTTTTGAATGTTTTGGAGTTTTTTTAATTCGACCAGAAGTCAGTTTTAGGGTTTGTTCCAGTGGTTTTCCCCTTGATCTGATTTTTGTCCCCTTTTGCCCTCTTTTTGAACTTTTTTGATAAGGGTCCCTTGGGAGAAAGTGCTTCAATTGTTATCACTTTTCTACTTGCCCATTATCAGCTCAAAATTCCAAAAAGATACATGATCTCGATCCATGTTTGGTAAGATTTTGGATTGATACTTTGTGAGTTGGTGACACAAGGTCTAGTGATGCTATTCCCCAAATCTTTTTGGATTTGATCAATTTTTTCCAAGTCAAAAGCAAGATTTTGTGTATGTTTTGCGGTTTTTTGCAAACAACTCCTTTTTGGGTATTTTGATCAGGTTTTTTCACTTTTTGTCTATGGATCCTTTTGGAAAAGTTGTTCCCCTAGTAATCAGGAGTACATTGGTCAAATCATACTATCAGATGTATACCTAGAACGTGGATCGCGATCCATGTTGGGAAGCATCTGGAAAGTTATGGTCTTCAACACCAAAATAAGGTTTTTGACATTTTTTTCCTCGATCCTTTTAGTCTCAATGATAGTGTAATGTGTTACCTATCCTACTCTTATAAACTGAAATAAATCTGCAAACATAAATTGACTTAACATTACAAAAATGACAATGAAGTGTGTGGTGGAAGAGTCCTTTTCAAGCATGGGAAATTCAAAGAATGAAACACTATCTTGTACTTCACTCACAGCTTTCTTTGTTCTTAAGGAGTAGCACTGGCTAGTCTCAGACTCCAGTCTCTACTAAGCACTAAACCTACATCTAGCTGCTTCACTGTCTAAGTGTAAGCAGAATGGGTGTAAAATGCTTGGAAGGGATTTTTTCGTACACTGAGTCACTCACCACCTAAGGATCGATTTCCCCGGCAACGGCGCCAATGTTAGCGGATCGCCGCCCGACGGACATCTCTAGCATAGCTTTTTGCACTAACATAATGTCAATATGCAAGGAAGCAACTCGGGATGGGGGACGGTGACTTAATGAGAATGTCGATTTCACCAAAGTGAACTCAGAGGGCTACTCATACTACGATAAAAGAAAATCAACCACGTCCTAGTCAGAAAATCAGTATGTGTCCAATCTCACTGCTCTAGGTCATCATGCCTTTTCAACATCCAAATGAATTCGGAATGCAACAAAACTTAAGGAGAGGTATCACAACACCTACGGGCATAATCCTACCAAGTTCTGTCACCATCTGGGAAGGTACATAAATCACGACCCATCACAAAAAATGTGCAAAAAACTGAAACAGACTTACTTGAAAAGGTCTCCCTCAAGCATAGAAACACTTATCCATGGTCAAAACATCAAAAAACAACCATTTTAACCTTCAAATCAATGCATTTAGCTCACAAGCAATGCGCCACAAACCACAACAGAATTGAGAATGGCTATACTTAAATTGTAGAGGAAGAGACTAAGAACATAACGTGCTATTCGCAATTGAATTCTGATTACCCGTCCAAGAGAAAAGAGGATTACAATTTGTAGCAGCAAAAAGCTCTCACGGTGAATGTTCAAAAACCTCCAAGCTAATGATATCTCTTTAGTCCAAACTAAGGGTTTTGACTTAAAGGTTAAGGGAGCTTTCCCACGGCCATCCGACCACTTACAAGGGTGTAGACTCAGAGAGGTTGAGAGGGTATTGTCAAATTACATTACAATTACAAATCATCATAGGCTGACTTACACGGCTTCTTTTGAAAAATTGAGTGAGTGTTTACAGGGTTTGGTGTGCATCCGCCTTTATCCACTAAACAGGAGTATACCAAAATCTCCGACTAGACGAGATAACCACACAGGTTCCTTTCTGGAACTAGAAACTGCAACATACTCTACCTCAATGGTGGAAGACAAAGTGCAATTCTAGATACATGACCTCCAAGAAATTGCAGCTCCCTCTAGCGAACAAGAAAATGTAGCCAAATGTGGATCGCCTAGTGTCCACACAACCTGCATAATCCAAATCAGTGTATCCAACTATGGATGCATCACTGCTCCCAAAGTGTAAGCACTTGCCAACTGAGCCCTTGACATATCTCAAGATGTGCTTCCATGCTTTTCAATGCTTTCTGGCTGGATTTGTCATAAACCTGTTGACCACTCCCACTCCATATGCAATGTCTGGCCGTGTGCTAACCATGGCGAACATGAGACTGGCAACTGCCAAAGAATACGGCACCTTTGCCATCTTTGCCTTTGCAGCATTCGATTCGGGACAATCATGCTTGCTAATTTTTGTGTATGTTGTCATTGGGGCACTCAATGCTTTCCCCCTTTGCATAATAAAACATTGCAAGACCTTGTGGACATACTCTTCTTGCAAAAGTTCAAGTATACCACGTTTTTAATCTCTCTTGATACACATACCAAGAAAGTGATGTGCATCACCCAAATCTTTCATAGAAAACTGATTGCCTAAGGCACCCTTGAGAAATGCAATCTCATCTTTTGACTTCCCGGCTATGAGCATATTATCCACGTACAAAATCAGAATGATGAGGGAACCATCATTTAACCTCTTTGTGTACAAGCAGTGATCCTCTTGGCTCCGTATGTAACCCTGGGACTGAATGTACTTATCAACATTGATGTACCATTGTCTTGAGCCTTGCTTTAATCCGTACAAAGCTTCCTTGAGTCTACACACTAGCTCTACCCTTGTTGGCTTCTCAGGCTTTATCTCAAAACCTTCTAGCTATTTCATGAAAACATCTTCTTCAAGATCCCCATGGAAAAACACTGTCTTTACATCCATTTGGACCAATTCCAAGTCCTCAATGACTACTAGACCAAGCATAAGATGAAAATGTAATCATCTTGACAACTGGAGAAAAGATTTCATCAAAATCCACGCCTTTCATTTGCTTGAACCCTTTAGCAACCAGTCTGGCCGTATACTTAGGCTCGGGTTAATCTGTGATTTACTTCTTCTTATACACCCATTCGCATGGCAATGCCTGTTTACCCGTAGGTAACTCTATCAATTACCAAGTTTCATTGCCTAAAATCCAATTATACTCAGATTGCATAGCCTCTTCCCACTTCACGATATCATCCATTTGAATGGCCTCTTTGTAGCAAGTGGGTTCATCGCAATCAATGACTAGTAAATAGTCCAATCTTGGCTCAAAATACTCAGGTGCACAAGATGTATGAGTAGATCTCCGAAGTACCTGAGTGCTGGATTCTACTCTCTTTGGAGCAACATGTGTGTGTGTGTGTGTGTGTGTGTACTAGACATAGGTAATCACTAGTACGTCCAACATCATGTGGAATTGGCGGTGAGAGGAGACATCCTCAAACCGTACTCTACGATACGCAATGTCTTTCACTGGATTTTAATGCATCTTAGACTCATTGAATATCACCTATGAGCAGTGATAATAACTAATATGTAATTCTCCTAAATAATTTTCTCATGTTAAACTGATCATTTAATATGGGGAAGTACCAGGGGAGAAAAAGCTAGAATATCAGTTAAGCTAGAAGATCGTCCACAGTAGGGATCCAAAGGTGGGGCCATCTGCAAAACAACAATGTGCAACAATGGGCTTCAAAGACCCTAAGGTTCAGCCCATTAAGACTTCCAAAATGGTAAGGTTCCAAAATTCAAAGGTTGTGTCCAATGGTCCAACCCTAGGTAAAATTGGATGCTTGTGGAAAGACTCAAAAGTCTTCCCACATCTCTATCTTGATGAGGGCGAGCCATTTTAGTAGGGGATGAGAGAGAAACACACACACACACACACACTCACACACTCACAGGCTCCCTTTACAACACAAAGGGAATAGGGCACACATGTCAGCTCCCTAGACTAGTTGCCCCCAAGATGCATTCAATTCCTATTGGATGGCCATAGAAGTGGACCAATGAGAATTAGGCTAGAGTACTTTAAGTTTAATTCATTTAAAAACACTTGATAAAAGAACCAATAGAAATTAACCTCTCTAGAAGAATCTTGGACAGTCTCCCAAGGGGTCCAATGAGCATTCAGCAGCCCAATGGCTTGCCTGATTCCTATTGGCCAGAAGACAAAGGGGTCCAATGAGAGTTTAATTGCATTAATTAATTACCCAAAGCTCTCACAAAAGGGGAAAGGGGGACACATGTCACAAGGCTATCACTTATCCTTCTCAATTCTCATTGGCTAAGCTTTGCAGGGTCTAATGGGGTGCCATCATGAGTAAAATTCAAGAGAGGTCGACCAAGAGAGAGAGAGAGGGGGCTGATTTTGGCAAGAAATTATCACACACACACACTCACACAATCTCATGTGTGAAGCAAGAAGACTCTCTCTCTCTCTCTCCTTCTCAAGATTTAATGGAAAGCTCATCATCTACTCCAAGCTTGAAGAAGGGAGGCCTACACCAAGAAATCTTGGCTTTGTGATGCAAATCCAACCAAGAGCCAAGCTTCAATGCATGCTCATCTCCTCTACCATGCTAATTACTAAGCTATGTGAAGCTATTATGAGTGATTATGTGAGGAGATATACTTCTTTCTCGTAAGACTACTCCTTCCTCTCAATCTACTCTCGTACCTCGCTAGCTCTCACCACCTTCAAAGGTGTGTGAGGTCTTGGGTCTAAGACCATGAGGGAATTGATGTTGTGTCTTATAAGTGTGTGCATGGTGCTTGAAGCTTCCATCTTCATTACACCAACAAGCTATTGAAGGAACACAAAGTATTGTATTGTAAAATGTCTCCTTTGATGGGGGAAACCTATAATACAAAGCCTTTTGGAGGGGGGACCGGCTCCATGAAAATGCGGTCCTTAACTGTTGTCAATAGCTTAATTTCTCTCTCTTTTGAAGTATTGTTCATGCCTATCTAACTAGGTGTTATGCTTTTTGTTGCTCTCTCCATCCAAGCACTCTTGCTATGCTCATTAGGAACCTATTCTAATGAAATTCTCACTATGTTTATGCTAATTTCTGCTACACACAAGTTACTAGGCCACTAAATGTTACATTGGTATCGGAGCACAAGGTTTCTCTTTTCTTGCTCAAGAAGGGAGGTCCTCAAGCTAGCTATAAATGGTTGGTGTTATTAATTGCAATTGAGTAAGTAGAATAGGGAATTTTCAGCCTTGCAGTGCGCTTGCTTTGTGCAGATAACAGGGCATCACTGTCGAGAGCTATGGTCTTAATAGTGGACTCCTAGGGGGCTTGCCTATGGCTTAACCACTATTGACCTATTAGAAGCTTGACAGGAGCCGGTACTGTTTTGGTGTTGAAAGACCCTCTCTTCTAATGCTTGCAATTAATGATATTCGAGCCACGCGTAAAGGAGCTTGAGTGCTTTTCTAAAGGGGTAAATAGGAGTAGCAACTAGGGCTTGAAGTGCCAAAGTACACCTAAAAGTTGTTAGAATGGCTGACAATAGCAAAGAGAGTGAAATTAATGTTGATAGCTTTGATTTTGCTAATGACCAGTCTATTAATGACGACCCTATGCTTGTTAACTACCTTGTTTCTAGGCTTCAACAAGCCATGGACAATCCATCCCTCCAAAGTGAAGTGCAATGGCAACTTCGTGCTCATGGGATTCTCCAAACTCCCCACCAAGAAGAGAGAGTACCTAGGAAGCCTCCTTGTGAGACTTCCAAATGAGGTCTCTCTCTGATTCATGAAGAAGAAGAGGATCCATGCAAAGGGCTCCAAAATTTACTTCTTGATGGCGCATCTCCTACCCAAAGGAAAACTTAAGAGCCCCCACCAAAAGAACAAGAAAGAAGTTAGTCTCCTGCCACCTCGGCAGAGATGGCTCCACGAAGATGGTGGGCAAAACGCTCTCCATCACCTCCTAACTGGAGAGGACCATCGCACACTTCTCCACACCATAATTCAAAGAGGGATGAAAAAAAAACAAGAGAAGAAAAAGGCGAGAAATAGCTCACCCTCTTCTCCATCTTCTTCATCCTCTTCCTCTTATGAAGAAAGTGATGGTGTAGACAAGGAGGAACAAGGCAAGAAAAAGGCAAGAAAGAGATCACCCTCTTCTCCATCTTGCTCAAATTATTCATCTTTTGAAGAAAGCGATGGTGCAACTTTCGAACCACCAAAAAGAAGAGGCCATAGGAAATCCTATGCCGTGTGGAAGAGATCGTCCAAGCTCAAGAAGTTCAAAGAGGGAGGAAAGAGCATTTCTTTCCTTACCTACGATGGCACCTTTGGTGCTACGGACAAAGTCTTAGCTTTCATCCAACAATCAATGTGGCGTTTGGAGATGAGGGCTTCATAGAGTCCTCTAAGCTACACCATGTAGCTATGCATTTTCAAAAGTCCACCAAGCAATAGTGGTCTAACCTACGGGCAAAGGTGAAGCCCCATGAACATGGAAAGCCTTAAGAGCTTCCATCATGAAGCAGTTTTTGGCCACGATGCCAAAGACAAAGTACTCACCGAATGGCGAAGCTTGAAGCTCTCTCCCTACGAATCCATTCACAAATATGTAGACAAGTTTTGGGTCATACATCTCAAAGCCACTATCTTCAAAAAGATGGATTTTGAAGAGCAAAAACAACAATTTTGTGCGGGCTTAACTGAAGATATGGTGGAGTATTTCACCTCCCAAAGGCCATGCACCTTATCAGCGGTCATACACCATACCATGGTGGCTTTACGAATCAATTTCCAAACAAGGACTAAGAGAAATCTTAAGCCCACAGAGAACAAGGACCGTAACAATGAGCCTAATGGGAAGGACAATGTCCAAAAGTCTCCTAAAGGCAACGCCAACAACAACAAGGCTAAGGAGAAGGGAGTTTATAAAGGCAAAAATAACCTCTCTTCTGAAGAGCTTGAGCGTTTTCATAAGATAATTGTTGTTTCAAACGCGGCGAGCAAGGGCATGCGTACCGTGCTTGCCCCGAAAAGAACACCCGCCATGAGCCTCCTAGAGCTACCTTGTTCAAAATCCAAGAAGAGGAAGCTCACCACAAAGGATCTCCCCTATGCCATGCTTGGGGAAAGTTAAGAGAACATGATGCTTTTATTCTCTTTGACCCTGGTTCTACTCACAATTTCATATCCACAGAGTTGGCCACTAAGCTAGACATCCAAGCCTGTGATATGGGAGATGTCCTACCCGCCAATGGTGCTTTCAAGGGGCAAGAAGCCTCGGTCACTCCCTTTATTGGGAAATTAAGGCTCCATGTCCAAAGCTATGTGGACAAAGAGGACTTCTTTATCTCTAGAGCCTCTCAAGCACAAGGATGTAATCCCAGGGGCACCATGGTTTGATCGCATGGCTACCAATGTTAAATTCCCAAAGGAATCTACTTTAGGTTCAGGGAAGATATGTACATAGATGCTAAGGAGTTGGGTAGCACCATACCCATTGTACATACGCAAGCTTTCAATAAGTTAATAAAGAGCTCTATTTTCGTGTACATGATTGTAATGTCCACAATATTTTTCAATAAAAGTATTTTATTCACTTTGCAAATATTTAAGGTTCGCATTTCGTTAAGTCATAATGCGTTCAAAAGGAACGATCTGATTGAAAATCGGACTCTAGAACTACTAATTATAACCCTTATTTACTTGAAAACAATAAGTTGATAGAAAACTTAACCCTCAATTCTATTTCTAAAGAAAAGAGTTGACCCTTAAGAAGGAGGAAGTATTTTTAGGAAAGGAGGAGTAATTTTAGAAGAGAAGGAGTAGGAGGAGTACTTTTAGGAAAGAAAGAGTCTTTTTAGAAAAAAGAGAGGAGGAGTTTAGTTTATAGCCCCTCTCCCTTCACTTTGAAGAGATACAGACACACACTCTTAAAATCAGAAGCTCTCTTGCCTTGACATTTGAGTTACCTTCTCTCCCTCAACCTCTCTCCGTGAGATTAGAGACTCATTGTGCCAAGAGTCAAGATGTCCCAAATCTACGTGCCCCTGAAATCTATGGACTTGATTAGTCGGGTACTTTTCACAAGATTACTAGTTAGTTTAGACTAAGTCTCATATCATATTTATGGTTTATGGATGGCGATCGTGCCTCTTAAATGTGGGGGAAAAGGCATTGTTTATGGTTTCTAAATATGTCAATGGGATCTCATCTTTATGTTAGGAAACAACTTTCATTAGAATCTTAGATTTATCGACCTAGCTTATGGTGTATGACCCTTATAACTACGTAAACGATGGATAGAGGACTTCCTCTCTTTTGCTGCTCGTATCTCTACTTTGTGGAAACGGAGTAGGGTGTTGTCAATGAAAAAGGAGAATAAAGGAAGGCCATCTATCAAGTCACCCCAATTTTCTCGGGGTTGGGGACCTCACAATGATTTTTGTTAAAGATTCTCAAAATGAACCTAATGCTTTAGCAAAAGAAAATATAAACAATCACAAGGATTAGAGTTATCCAATTTTCTCAAGGGATTTCAAGATGTTTTTATTGACGACATCCCTTATGAACTTCCTACTAAACAAGGCAATGATGACCATCCAATTGAACTTCTTCCAGGAAGTTCACCGCCTAATAAACCTCCTTCTAGAGTTTCTCAAGCTCAATAAGAGGAGATTATGCGGCAAGTGCATGAGTTATTTGAGAAGGGCATGGTTAGGGCTAGCTCATCTCCATTTTGTTCACCTGTGTTACTAGTGCAAAAGAAAGACGGCACATATCACATGTGTGTCGACTATAGAGCACTAAATAGCCTGAAGACCATATTAGGTATTTTGGTAAAAATCTCACATTATGGGAATCTCCAAATCGACCGAATTCATGTAATTTGGGAATTTTCCACTTAAAGTGGGAAAAATTGAGGTGTGTGGCTAGTAAATAAAGTGAAAATCTCATAGGATTGTGGTGTTGATAAACACCAAAAGTCAAGAGGATGTACAACACATGGATTTGAATAATAACTATAAATTACATAAAACAAAGGAAGATACAAAAAAGATTTTGTTTACAAATTGACTAGTATAGTCACAATAGAAGCTCCACATAATTCTACTCCACATTTGATACCATATCTGAACTTTGATCCAAGTGTGGCTGATGTGCACGAGTGAGGCCTTCTTTGGCTTTTAGAGCATGTCTTTCTGGAATCTTTATTCTAGAAAATGGTCCTTCTTTGTTGGGTCTCCAGGACCAAACAATTGCATCTATAGTTTCCCACACTTGTGGGTCCTTATAGTTGACAGCCCAATAACCCTTCCAACAATTACTGTAAGCTTGAGTATCTGTCATCCCACTTTTTCTCGCGCAAGGTGCCCAATATTGAATCAAGAGTTTTCTGTAGTTTGGTGATGTAGGCTCATTATCAATGTCAGATAAAGCCATTGCAAGCCACACTGGATAGATTTCTGTGTCACTCGGAACAAGCATAAGAAAGTCACCTTGGTGCACATCAGACATAGGGTCAAACTCTTCCCTTGGCCTATCTCGTTGAGGCCCACAAAAATGATCGTTCAACTCTTCAAGGCCTAGGAATCTTTCTGCTCCTTGTTGCAAATTCATTGTAGTGCTTTGTAGATGAGAATATTCTTGAGTTTTTGGCCAAAACATTTCATACAAGACTCCCTCTGATATGATTGCTTTTCCAATCTCTTCAATTACCTTACTCCAATAATCTATCACGGGTCTATAATATCGCGGAATACTTGAACCATTCCCTAAATTTTTCCAAAATTTTATATAGTTCTTTAGCCCCAAAATGACTTCTTCGTGGGCCTTGACATACTCCGCCATTTGTACTAGAGGTGGATCTCCATGTGGTAACATTGGCTTGCCTTCTGTGTCTGTTTTCCAAAGGCGAATACTTCCACTCCAACTTGATACACCTACATGTGCCTTATATTGCATCATTGGTGTCTCATCCTGCATAAAGAACCTGAACTGAAGCGGTTTGGAATGTCCAACAAGTATGTCTTGTCCATCACAAAAATAGCCATCACAATATTGCTTGAAATCGGGGATCTTTGTGAGAAAAAATGGAGCTGGAGATGAAGATGAGCTGTTTCGTAATGTATCCATCAAATGTGGCAAAGTATAGGTTTGTGTAACTCTCAACTTCTCTGAAAACCTACTAAACATGGCGTCTATGTCCTCATGTGTATGCCCAACCATTAAAAATCCCAGCTGGATGGTTTTGAAAACACCCCTTGCAACAAGCATTGACAAATAGGCAAATAAGTATCGATTTTTGTTTTCCCCTGCACAATTATCCAATTGTAGCAACAAGTTCTCTGGCAATCTGCGAAATGTTGACCCCTATTCCTCTTCTGCAATTTCTGACGACTGCACAATGGGCTCTTTTCCATCACTCAAGTTATGGTAGTCCAAAGCATCCCTTGATTTCAAAGCATGTAGTAGTGAAATATTGCTCCTTGGAAGTCCATTTGTTACTAGATCACCAAGAGGATGCTTATCTATCCTCTCGAGGTTATGTAAACAATTAGCAATTGAGCCAATTGTAAGATTTGGATCAGCTGGCCACAAACCATTCAAGACAAAGTGTCCGTAATGACCTTCTCCATGTCCATGAGTGATCATGCCAATCAATGCCACCTGCAGATTATATCCTGAGTCCACACCCTTGGGAACAATGCGTAATCTAGGAATGGCAGTCTTCTTTTGATCCATCTTATCATGGATTATGCATACATATTTTTGTGGTTGAGTTTCTGAATACGTGCGCCATGCATAATATAGGCTTCTGCAACTCTTTTGTTGTGCCATGTGAACTTCTCTCTCCCTCAAGAGAAGAGCTCTCTCTTCAAGAGAAGGTTTAGCTTCTAACCTTGCCTTGATTGAGCTACAAATATTGCACTTAGAGAACTCACTCGTCTTTGTTAAAGTGACATGTGGGTACTCTTTGTTCCAAATTCTACCAAAAGAAGATTGGGATAGCTTCTTCTCATAGCCCATTTGGTCAAGTGTCGTGTTGATTTCACATAAAATATCCACTTGTTTGTATGTTGATGGAATCACCAATTGAGTCTCTCTTGAGCCATCTAGCAGTGTTCTACTTCTATGTGGCATCTTCTCAGAGTTGTTTTCCACAAAATCGTTTAGTAGTGCTCTTGCTAAACTAGTATGTTGAAGTCCCCTTCTCAATGTACATGTGTTCCCATGTACATATTGGTGCACACCATTTTCAAAGTTCTCCTTGTATCGATAAAATGATGTCTTTGGTATTCCATGTAGCTCATACCATGCTCTACAACAAACAATAGAGCCATTTAGCCTGAATTGGTATCGTGACTTCTCATCTTTCTGATAACATATAGAAAGAACATCATAAACATAATTAGTGCGTGATTTTTGAGACTCTCCCCAAAATTGTTGTCGTAACCTTGTCACCATATCACGATCTGCAAATTGGCAGCATTTTTGTGCACAACAATCAATGCATGATACCCTTTGAATTGATTTGTTTGAAAGGTAAAAAGTCGAAGCTGGTGCTGCTTTTGATTTTTGAGTCCTGTTCATGAAAGTGTATCGTCTCTTCCTTGACAACTGGACAACATTACTCCCATCAAGTTTTTTTCCAACATTGCCATCGTTGGATGCATCCTCATATGTAGCATGCATGCCATCAACAGGAACAAAGCGTTGTAGTGGGCTCCCATTCAACATTGTTGTCTGCTTGATGGGCCACTTTAGCAAAGTGATGCTACCCACTTCAACCACATCATGAATGCTTGCATTTTCTCTTTCAATACCCACACCCACACAATCAGGACCAAGTTCCTGAAAGTTGACATAATCAAGTGGAAATACATATAAGATGGTCCCTTCATTCATGGTTTGCATCATTGTGTCATCTTTTAAAAGGACCCTCTGATTTCTCCAAGACTCTCGAATCATTGCTTCAAATTCTGGGCTTGTCATAGGTATTGCATCTGTAACTAGAGGATCAGAATGATCATGTTCTTCATCACCATTGTAGCTTTCGTGTGGATCAATTAAGTTCCCATTTAATACAAAAGGTTGCAAAAGAAGCTTTGACCATCGAACAGCACTCCATAATGAGCCTTGGAGAGATGAAGTATCCATTGTAGGAAAAGGTAGGACCACATCCTTCAAGCATTCCTCCACTAGTATGGAGACATTTCCCAGCCCTATCTTTGTACCACCACAAGTGGAATCTGGATCTGTTCTACACACACAACCAATACCAACGATTTCATTGTCAAGTATCATATGTACTTTCTCCCCAGATTCGAAGTCCATCCTATAAGTAAAAAGATTACATTGTTAAATCCATAGTTATAGAAAAATACTCTTCAAACAAAAAATCATGCTACAACATGAAAAAGGTTTGCATAGGTTGGACAAGTGGTGAACCTTGAGACCAAATCCTCCTTGCTATATTAATGGAAGCAAGGTTGGACAAGTGGTGGACCTTGAAACCAAAGCCTCTTTGCTATATGAGAGCATAGGTTGGACAAGTGGTGGACCTAGTTGTAATACCCACTGCCACCTATCAACTACTATAGGACTATGCTTTCCAATGTCCAAGTATCCCTTGAGTCTTTCAAGGTTGAACACGTGGTGGACCTTGAAACAAAAATCCCCTTTCTATATCAGAGCATAGCTTGGACAAGTGGTGGACCTAGTTATAATGCCCAATATCCAAGGTGAAATACCTTAGGACTTTGCTACCTTGCTTGCCAATGTTTACGTAGCCCCTCATTTCTTTAATGGAAGTAAGGTTGGACAGGTGGTGGACCATGAAACCAAAGCCTCTTTGCTATATTAGAGCATAGGTTGGACCTAGTTGTAATACCCACTGCCACCTATCAACTACTATAGGACTATGCTTTCCAATGTCCAAGTATCCCTTGAGTCTTTCAAGGTTGAACACGTGGTGGACCTTGAAACGAAAATCCCCTTTCTATATTAGAAAGGTTGAACACATGGTGGACCTTGAAACGAAAATCCCCTTTCTTTATCAGAGCATAGCTTGGACAAGTGGTGGACCTAGTTATAATGCCCAATATCCAAGGTGAAACACTTTAGGACCTTGCTACCTTGCTTGCCAATGTTTACGTAGCCCCTCATTTCTTTAATGGAAGCAAGGTTGGACAAGTGGTGGACCTTGAAAGCAAAGCCTCTTTGCTATATGAGAGCAAGTGGTGGACCTAGTTGTAATACCCACTGCCACCTATCAACTACTATAGGACTATGCTTTCCAATGTCCAAGTATCCCTTGAGTCTTGCAAGGTTGAACACGTGGTGGACCTTGAAACCAAAATCCCCTTTCTATATCAGAGCATAGCTTGGACAAGTGGTGGGCCTAGTTATAATGCCCCTCCTTTCTTTAATGGAAGAAAGGTTGGAAAAGTGGTGAATCTTGAAACCCAAACCCTTTGGCTATATATAGAGGATATCTTGGACAAGTGGTGGGCTTAGTTGTAGTATCCAATGTCCAAGGTCCAAGGTGAACTATGTAAAGACCTTACTTCCAAAAACAAAGTCGTACAAGTGGTTCTCCTTGAAACCAAAACCTCCTTAGTGTATTAGAACATAGCTTGGAGAAGTGGTGGACTTAGTTGTAATGGTGAATGTCCAAAGCAAACTATTATAGGACCTTGCTTCCCAAATCAAGTTTGGACAAGTGGTGGATCTTGAAACCAAAACCCCCTTACTCTATTAGAGCATAGCTTAGATAAGTGGTGGACCTAGCTGCCATGGAAAATGTTCAATCTGAACTGCTGCAGGACCTTGCTATTAAATGTCTAAGTAGAGCTAGATTCTTTAATGGAATCAAGGTTGGGAAAGTGGTGCATCTTGAAACCAAAAGCCCTTTATTGTATTAGAGCATAGCTTGGACAAGTGAGGGACCTAGTTTTAATGTGTGATGTCCAAAGAAAAGTATTACAAGACCTTGCTTTCCAATATTTGAATTGGTCAAGTGGTTAAAACTAAGTATAAAACTTTGACCATTTTCTTCTCGAATTGCCAAAAAGCTAGTTTTAGACACCCCTAAATGGAAATGGTTTAGGGTGGCCTTAAACAATGTTTTTTCAAAGACTTGAACAAAAGGGTTGCCGAAGAGTAATGACAATTTATTGTGGCTTGAAGTGCCTGAGTATGTGAAAACAAGCCTAGGTTTTCCACGAGGCAAAAGGTGACATAATAAGAACATTGGAAACTTAGGATTGACCATGTGGCCTAAACTTTGGCAAGTGAAGTGGTGGCCAAGTTTTGTGGCACAGTGTGCACTTGGTCCTATATGTGTTGACCACTTGGCTAAATCTAGGACCATAAGGCCAAACCTTTGGCACCTTAAATATAGTATGGGACATAATCTAGAACTGCTACAGTACATTAGTAGTATAGCTAATATGTTAATATTTGTATTATATTTAAGTATATGCTAATATAATTTATGTTCAAAATTTCACTAATGAAGAATGTTCCCATTTAGCACTCCAGATGCGGGGTCTTAGGGCAATGCCACAATGGGGTGACAAGGCAGCGCTTCCACGTGAGGTTTGGGGGTAGCGCTCTTGATGGGGATGTGGAATATAGCGCTCTCGATGGCGGGGCTTGGGAGGTTGATTTTGGGATATTGTTCTGGGCGGGGTCCTGAGGCAGCGCCCCGGGCGGGGTCAAGGGGCGGCAGCCCCTTGTCGCCTCCCGGCGCGACTGCTAGTATAGAGTTACGCATGTTTTTCATATTTTCAACCATGATTTCTTTAATTTTGGTCGTGTGAATTGGTTAATTTTTTATATTGCTTTTGTTTTTTTTAATCCTATGATAAAACATGGACTTGTAGCATATGTGGCATTCTAATAAACCCTATCAAGATTAGGCACACAGAGAGCGCACGAGCAACGCACACAGAGAAAGCAGGCGAGCAGCAAACACACAGAAATCGCACACGGATCGCACACAGTTGGAGTATACGCGCGCGTAGAGGAGCAAGCTCGGCATCGTACACAACACACAGGTGGAGTGCACAGGATTGAAAGTTCGCGCACAAGATAAAGAAACAGCAGCGTACACAACGCTTTCCAGAAGGGCAGGATCGGGCAGTCTTCTCAGGAGACATTGCACACCTCACGAATAGAGAAAAAACAGGTATTTCTCTCTCTCTCACTCTCTGTCTTTCTCCATATAGAGAAGATGGTTCTCTGTAACTCTTCTTGCACACACACTCTCTCGTCAAAAGACAGAGATACATAGTTTAAAAGTATCCCCGCACACATACACATATTCCCACACATCGTCTTCCTCTCTTCCACACACATAACCACAGTGAAATCTGTTATCTTGCTGTCTCTCTCTTGAAAATACATGCACGTATTCCGACACATCGTCTTCCTCACTTCCACATACATAACCACAATGAAATCTGTTATCTTGTTGTCTCTCTCTTGAAAATACGTGCACATATTCCCATACATCGTCTTCCTCTCTTCCACATACATAAACACAGTGAAATCTGTTATCTTTCTCTCTCCTCTCTCTAAAAAACAAGTATTTATCTCTCTCTCTCTCTCTCTCTCTATCTATCTATCTCTGTATCTTGCTATCTCTCTCTTGAAAATACATGCTCATGTATGTGTGCGTCTGTGTTATCTATGTGTATGTATGTATATTTGTGTTATTTCATTGTAATACTCATACATAATGCAGATACACAATTACACTTAATTACGATATGCATACATAGTATATATACATACATAAATATCACAAATAACGAACACATTGTAATACTAGTAAAATTGAATGGAAGACTTACTTGCGTGATCTGTTAAAGTCGATTCTTGTAGCGAGTTCTGGATGTATGCTGAGTTGATTTTCCTCTAATCCATTTGTAGATATGATTGTAACTTCTGTTTCTCAAAAATAGTAGTGTTGTTTAGTGATACACCTAATGGACATAAATGGTTTAAACTAGGACATGTAGACCAAAAATACATGTATTTCTTTGGATGAATATATACACTTTTTGGTGACCCTTACCACAAGTGGTGGACCTTGAGACTAGTGGACTATAAGGACCTCCAAACAATACCTTGTACACTCAATCCTTCTTGGTATCTAGGTTGGACAAGTGGTGGACCTTGTTCAAATTCTCTAACCACTCTCTCTAACATGGTGACATAATTTAGGTGTGATAAATTCATATCTATGCAAACTAATATCAGTTTAGGCTTGTTAATTTGAATTTGTTTGAATTTATGTACAATATAATGTTTTGAGGTTTGCATATTTGAATTTAGGTGGTATAATGATATCTTTTTGTGGTAAACTTGAATTTAAAATCAATTTCGCGTGGAATATTTTAAATTTAAGTAGTAAAATTTAAATTTTTATAAAAAATTTTGAATTTTAAAATTTGGGCAGGATATTTTAAAATTTAGGCGGGATATTTAAGATTTGGGAGGAATATTTTAAATTTAGGCAGGAAGGTTTTGAATTTATAGCGAGATCTCCCTTACATAAGAGAGTATAGGTTGGACAAGTGGTGGACCTTCAAGCTAGAGCATCCATGCTACTAGACATGATAGGTAGGGAATCTAGTTGAATATTGTACGTATAATATATATGTAATAGATCTAGCTTGGACAAGTGGTGGACCTTGGAACAAAACCCCATGTAAAACATATCATGCACATTCCAAGTGGTCAAAAAAAATATCATTTAAGATATAGCCTTATAGGTTGGACAAGTGGTGGACCTTAACACCCAGATATTCTTCATATAATGACATAGAGTGAAAAACTGGTGAATCTTGAGACCAAACCATGCTACTAGCGATAATAGCTTGGACAAGTGGTGGACCTTGAAAGTAAACCCCCCATCTACGAAATATAGTGGGTTTAAGGTATTTCGATGGAGCCTATCATCTTGGAGACATCGTGCATCTTGCTTCTCTTCATGTTTCAATGGAGCCTATCTTGGACAAATGGTGGAGCATCCTTCTCTCCATGTTTCAATGGACCCTAGCTTGGACAAGTGGTGGACCTTTGCTTCTCTCTATTATTCAATAGAGTTAGCTTGGACAAGTGGTGGACCTTGGAACCAAACCGCCATGTAAAACCTATCATGGTCACTCCAAGTGGTGAGAGAGAATAACCTTTAAGATATAGCCTTATAGGTTGGACAAGTGGTGGACCTTAACACCCTAATATTCTTAATATAATGACATAGAGCGAAAAAGTGGTGAATCTTGAGACAAAACCACTCATGCTACTAGCACTAATAGCTTGGACAAGTGGTGGACCTTGAACGTAAACCCCCCATGTTTCAATAGAGTTAGCTTCGACAAATGGTGGAGCATCCTTCTCACCATGTTTCAATGGAGCCTAGCTTAGACAAGTGGTGGACCTTTTCTTCTCTCTATGATTCAATAGAGTTAGCTTGGACAAGTGGTGGATCTTGGAACCAAAGCCCCATGTAAAACCTATCATGGTCACTCCAAGTGGTAATAAAGAATAACCTTTAAGATGTAGCCTTATAGGTTGGACAAGTGGTGGACCTTAACACCCTAATATTCTTAATATATGACATAGAGTGAAAAAGTGGTGAATCTTGAGACAAAACCATCATGCTACTAGCACTAATAGCTTGGACAAGTGTTGGACCTTGAATGTAAACCCCTCATCTACGACATATCGTGGGTTTAATGTTTTTCGATGGAGCCTAGCATCTTGGAGACATGGTGCACCTTGCTTCTCCTCATGTTTCAATGGAGCCTACCTTGGACAAATGGTGAAGCATCCTTCTCTCCATGTTTCAATGGACCCTAGCTTAGACAAGGGGTGGACCTTTGCTTCTCTCTATGTTTCAATAGAGTTAGCTTGGACAAGTGGTGGACCTTGGAACCAAACCCCCATGTAAAACCTATCATGGTCAATCCAAGTAGTAAGAAAGAATAACCTTTAAGATGTAGCCTTATAGGTTGGACAAGTGGTGGACCTTAACACTCACATATTCTTAATAAAAGTGGTGAATCTTGAGACCAAACCACTCAGGCTATAACCAATAATAGCTTGGACAAGTGGTGGACCTTGAATGTAAACCCCTCATCTACGAAATATCGTGGGTTTAATGTATTTCGATGGAGCCTAGCATCTTGGAGACATGGTGCAGCTTGCTTCTCGTCATGTTTCAATGGAGCCTATCTTGGACAAATGGTGGAGTATCCTTATCTCCATGTTTCAATGGACCCTAGCTTGGACAAGTGGTGGACCTTTGCTTCTCTCTATTATTCAATAGAGTTAGCTTGGACAAGTGGTGGACCTTGGAACCAAACCTCCATGTAAAACCTATCATGGTCACTCCAAGTGGTGAGAAAGAATAACCTTTAAGATATAGCCTTATAGGTTGGACAAGTGGTGGACCTTAACACCCTAATATTCTTAATATAATGACATAGAGTGAAAAAGTGGTGAATCTTGAGACAAAACCACTCATGCTACTAGCACTAATAGCTTGGACAAGTGGTGGACCTTGAATGTAAACCCCTCATCTACGACATATCGTGGGTTTAATGTTTTTCGATGGAGCCTAGCATCTTGGAGACATGGTGCACCTTGCTTCTCCTCATGTTTCAATGGAGCCTACCTTGGACAAATGGTGGAGCATCCTTCTCTCCATGTTTCAATGGACCCTAGCTTAGACAAGGGGTGGACCTTTGCTTCTCTCTATGTTTCAATAGAGTTAGCTTGGACAAGTGGTGGACCTTGGAACCAAACCCCCATGTAAAACCTATCATGGTCAATCCAAGTAGTAAGAAAGAATAACCTTTAAGATGTAGCCTTATAGGTTGGACAAGTGGTGGACCTTAACACTCACATATTCTTAATAAAAGTGGTGAATCTTGAGACCAAACCACTCAGGCTACTAGCAATAATAGCTTGGACAAGTGGTGGACCTTGAATGTGAACCCCTCATCTACGAAATATCGTGGGTTTAATGTATTTCGATGGAGCCTAGCATCTTGGAGACATGGTGCAGCTTGCTTCTCGTCATGTTTCAATGGAGCCTATCTTGGACAAATGGTGGAGCATCCTTCTCTCCATGTTTCAATGGACCCTAGCTTGGACAAGTGGTGGAGCTTTGCTTCTCTCTATTATTCAATAGAGTTAGCTTGGACAGGTGGTGGACCTTGGAACCAAACCGCCATGTAAAACCTATCATGGTCACTCCAAGTGGTGAGAAAGAAAAACCTTTAAGATATAGCCTTATAGGTTGGACAAGTGGTGGACCTTAACACCCTAATATTCTTAATATAATGACATAGAGTGAAAAAGTGGTGAATCTTGAGACAAAACCACTCATGCTACTAGCACTAATAGCTTGGACAAGTGGTGGACCTTGAACGCAAACACCCCATGTTTCAATAGAGTTAGCTTTGACAAATGGTGGAGCATCCTTCTCTCCATGTTTCAATGGAGCCTAGCTTAGACAAGTGGTGGACCTTTGCTTCTCTCTATGATTCAATAGAGCTAGCTTGGACAAGTGGTGGATCTTGGAACCAAAGCCCCATGTAAAACCTATCATGGTCACTCCAAGTGGTAATAAAGAATAACCTTTAAGATGTAGCCTTATAGGTTGGACAAGTGGTGGACCTTAACACGCGCATATTCTTAATATAATGACATCGAGTGGAAAAATGGTGAATCTTGAGACAAAACCACTCATGCTACTAGTGATAATAGCTTGGACAAGTGGTGGACCTTGAATGTAAACGCCTCATCTACGACATATCGTGGGTTTAATGTTTTTCAATGGAGCCTAGCATCTTGGAGACAAGGTGCACCTTGCTTCTCCTCATGTTTCAATGGAGCCTACCTTGGACAAATGGTGGAGCATCCTTCTCTCCATGTTTCAATGGACCCTAGCTTAGACAAGGGGTGGACCTTTGCTTCTCTCTATCTTTCATTAGAGTTAGCTTGGACAAGTGGTGGACCTTTGAACCAAACCCCCATGTAAAACCTATCATGGTCACTCCAAGTAGTAAGAAAGAATAACCTTTAAGATGTAGCCTTATAGGTTGGACAAGTGGTGGACCTTAACACCCACATATTCTTAATAAAAGTGGTGAATCTTGAGACCAAACCACTCAGGCTATAACCAATAATAGCTTGGACAAGTGGTGGACCTTGAATGTAAACCCCTCATCTACGAAATATCGTGGGTTTAATGTATTTCGATGGAGCCTAACATCTTGGAGACATGGTGCAGCTTGCTTCTCGTCATGTTTCAATGGAGCCTACCTTGGACAAATGGTGGAGCATCCTTCTCTCCATGTTTCAATGGACCCTAGCTTGGACAAGTGGTGGACCTTTGTTTCTCTCTATGTTTCAATAGAGTTAGCTTGGACAAGTGGTGGACCTTGGAACCAAACCCCCATGTAAAACCTATCATGGTCACTCCAAGTGGTGAGAAAGAATGACCTTTAAGATATAGCCTTATAGGTTGGACAAGTGGTGGACCTTAACACCCTAATATTCTTAATATAATGACATAGAGTGAAAAACTGGTGAATCTTGAGACAAAACCACTCATGCTACTAGCACTAATAGCTTGGACAAGTGTTGGACCTTGAATGTAAACCCCTCATCTACGACATATCGTGGGTTTAATGTTTTTCGATGGAGCCTAGCATCTTGGAGACATGGTGCACCTTGCTTCTCCTCATGTTTCAATGGAGCCTACCTTGGACAAATGGTGGAGCATCCTTCTCTCCATGTTTCAATGGACCCTAGCTTAGACAAGGGGTGGACCTTTGCTTCTCTCTATGTTTCAATAGAGTTAGCTTGGACAGGTGGTGGACCTTGGAACCAAACCCCCATGTAAAACCTATCATGGTCACTCCAAGTAGTAAGAAAGAATAACCTTTAAGATGTAGCCTTATAGGTTGGACAAGTGGTGGACCTTAACACCCACATATTCTTAATAAAAGTGGTGAATCTTGAGACCAAACCACTCAGGCTACTAGCAATAATAGCTTGGACAAGTGGTGGACCTTGAATGTAAACCCCTCATCTACGAAATATCGTGGGTTTAATGTATTTCGATGGAGCCTAGCATCTTGGAGACATGGTGCAACTTGCTTCTCATCATGTTTCAATGGAACCTATCTTGGACAAATGGTGGAGCATCCTTCTCTCCATGTTTCAATGGACCCTAGCTTGGACAAGTGGTGGACCTTTGTTTCTCTGTATGTTTCAATAGAGTTAGCTTGGACAAGTGGTGGACCCTTGGAACCAAAACCCCCATGTAAAACCTATCATGTTTCTCCAAGTGGTGAGAAAGAATAAACCTACTGATATAAGCTTATAGCGTTGGACAAGTGGTGGACCTTAACACCCGAATGATTCTTAATATAATTACATAGATAAAAGTGGTGAATCTGGGAGACCAAACCACTCATGCTACTAGCAATAATAGCTTGGACAAGTGTGTGGACCTTGAATGTAAACCCCTTCATCTACGAACATATCGTGGGTTTAATGTTTTTCGATGCGGAGCCT
Source organism: Adiantum capillus-veneris (assembly GCF_014529385.1). Lineage (NCBI taxonomy): Eukaryota > Viridiplantae > Streptophyta > Polypodiopsida > Polypodiales > Pteridaceae > Adiantum > Adiantum capillus-veneris. Next base: position 72,745,864 of record NC_140945.1, read on the forward strand.
AGCATCTTGGAGACATGGTGCAGCTTGCTTCTCTCATGTTTAAAATGGAGCTACTTGGACAAATGGTGGAGCATCCTTCTCTCCATGTTTCAATGGACCCTAGCTTGGACAAGTGGTGGACCTTAGTTTTCTCTATTTTCAATAGAGTTAGCTTGGACAAGTGGTGGACCTTGAAACCAAACCCCATGTAAAACCTATCATGGTCACTCCAAGTGGTGAGAAAGAATAACTTTAAGATATAGCCTTATAGGTTGGGACAAGTGGTGGACCTTAAAACCCTAATATTCTTAATAAACGTGGTGAATCTTGAGACCAAACCACTCATGCTACTAGCACTAATAGCTGGACAAGTGTTGGCCATGAATGTTAAACCCCTCATCTACGAATATCGTGGGGTTTAATGTTTTTTCGATGGAGCCTAGCATCTTGTGTGAGACATGGTGCACCATGCTTCTCCTCATTTTTCAATGGAGCCTACCTTGGACAAATGGTGGAGCATCCTTCTCTCCATGTTTCAATGGACCCTAGCTTAGGACAAGGGGTGGACCTTTGCTTCTCTCTATGTTTCAATAGAGTTAGCTTGGACAAGTGGTGGACCTTGGAACCAAACCCCCATGTAAAACCTATCATGGTCACTCAAGTAGTAAGAAAGAATAACTTTAAGATGTAGCTTATAGGTTGGACAAGTGGTGGACTTAACACCCCAATATTCTTAATAAAAGTGGTGAATCTTGAGACCAAACCACTCAGGTACTAGCAATAATAGCTTGGACAAGTGGTGGACCTTGAATGAAACCCCTCATCTACGAAATATCGTGGGTTTAATGTATTTCGATGGAGCCTAGCATCTTGGAGACATGGTGCAGCTTGCTTCTCGTCATGTTTCAATGGAGCCTATCTTGGACAAATGGTGGAGCATCCTTCTCTCCATGTTTCAATGGACCCTAGCTTGGACAAGTGGTGGACCTTTGTTTCTCTCTATGTTTCAATAGAGTTAGCTTGGACAAGTGGTGGACCTTGGAACCAAAACCCCCATGTAAAACCTATCATGGTCAACTCAAGTGGTAATAAAGAATAACCTTTAAGATGTAGCCTTATAGGTTGGACAAGTGGTGGACCTTAACACGCGCATATTCTTAATATAATGACATTGAGTGGAAAGTGGTGAATCTTGAGACCAAACCACTCAGGCTACTACAATAATAGCTTGGACAAGTGTTGGACCTTGAATGTAAACCCCCTCATCTACGACATATCGTGGGTTTAATGTTTTTCGATGGGCCTAGCCATCTTGGAGACATGGTGCAGCTTGCTTCTCCTCATGTTTCAATGGATCCTACCTTGGACAAATGGTGGAGCATCCTTCTCTCCATGTTTTCAATGGACCCTAGCTTGGACAAGTGGTGGACCTTTGTTTCTCTATGTTTCAATAGAGTTAGCTTGGACAAGTGGTGGACCTTGGAACCAAACCCCATGTAAAACCTATCATGGTCACTCCAAGTAGTAAGAAAGAATAACCTTTAAGATGTAGCCTTATAGGTTGGACAAGTGGTGGACCTTAACACCCACAAATTTTAATAAAAGTGGTGAATCTTGAGACCAAACCACTCAGGCTACTAGCAATAATAGCTTGGACAAGTGGTGGACCTTGAATGTAAACCCTCATCTACGAAATATCGTGGGTTTAATGTATTTCGATGGAGCCTAGCATCTTGGAGACATGGTGCAGCTTGCTTCTCGTCATGTTTCAATGGAGCCTATCTTGGACAAATGGTGGAGCATCCTTCTCTCCATGTTTCAATGGACCCTAGCTGGACAAGTGGTGGACCTTTGTTTCTCTCTATGTTTCAATAGAGTTAGCTTGGACAAGTGGTGGACCTTGGAACCAAACCCCCATGTAAAACCTATCATGGTCACTCCAAGTGGTGATAAAGAATAACCTTTAAGATATAGCCTTATAGGTTGGACAAGTGGTGGACCTTAACACGCGCATATTCTTAATATAATGACATAGAGTGGAAAAGTGGTGAATCTTGAGACCAAACCACTCAGGCTACTAGCAATAATAGCTTGGACAAGTGTTGGACCTTGAATGTAAACCCTCATCTACGACATATCGTGGGTTTAATGTTTTTCGATGGAGCCTAGCATCTTGGAGACATGGTGCACCTTGCTTCTCCTCATGTTTCAATGGAGCCTACCTTGGACAAATGGTGGAGCATCCTTTCTCCATGTTTCAATGGACCCTAGCTTAGACAAGGGGTGGACCTTTGCTTCTCTCTATGTTTCAATAGAGTTAGCTTGGACAAGTGGTGGACCTTGGAACCAAACCCCATGTAAAAACCTATCATGGTCACTCCAAGTAGTAAGAAAGAATAACCTTTAAGATGTAGCCTTATAGGTTGGACAAGTGGTGGACCTTAACACCCACATATTCTTAATAAAAGTGGTGAATCTTGAGACCAAACCACTCAGGCTACTAGCAATAATAGCTTGGACAAGTGGTGGACCTTGAATGTAAACCCCTCATCTACGAAATATCGTGGGTTAATGTATTTCGATGGAGCCTAGCATCTTGGAGACATGGTGCAGCTTGCTTCTCGTCATGTTTCAATGGAGCCTATCTTGGACAAATGGTGGAGCATCCTTCTCTCCATGTTTCAATGGACCCTAGCTTGGACAAGTGGTGGACCTTTGTTTCTCTCTATGTTTCAATAGAGTTAGCTTGGACAAGTGGTGGACCTTGGAACCAAACCCCCATGTAAAACCTATCATGGTCACTCCAAGTGGTATAAAGAATAACCTTTAAGATGTAGCCTTATAGGTTGGACAAGTGGTGGACCTTAACACGCACATTCTTAATATAATGACATAGAGTGGAAAGTGGTGAATCTTGAGACCAAAACACTCAGGCTACTAGCAATAATAGCTTGGACAAGTGGTGGACCTTGAATGTAAACCCCTCATCTACGACATATCGTGGGTTTAATGTTTTTCGATGGAGCCTAGCATCTTGGAGACATGGTGCACCTTGATTCTCCTCATGTTTCAATGGAGCCTACCTTGGACAAATGGTGGAGCATCCTTCTCTCCATGTTTCAATGGACCCTAGCTTAGACAAGTGGTGGACCTTTGCTTCTCTCTATGTTTCAATAGAGTTAGCTTGGACAAGTGGTGGACCTTGGAACCAAACCCCCATGTAAAACCTATCATGGTCACTCCAAGTAGTAAGAAAGAATAACCTTTAAGATGTAGCCTTATAGGTTGGACAAGTGGTGGACCTTAACACCCACATCTTTCATAATAAAAGTGGTGAATTTGAGACCAAACCACTCACGCTAGGTAGCAATAATAGCATGAAACTGTGTTTAAGATAAGGGTGAGATGATGACCTTAAAGATATAGTCTTATAGGTTGGAAATGGTGGACCTTATCTACCCACACAATACCTTATAATAATGATAGAGAGTGGAAAGTGGTGAATCTTGGAACCAAGACCACTCACTGCTACTAGCGATAATAGGTTGGACAAATTGTTGATCATGAATGAAATCTCCCCATGTACAAAAATAACGTGGGTTTATAGAATTTCGATGGAGGCTAGCATCTTGGAGACATGGTGCAGCTTGCTTCTCGTCATGTTTCAATGGAGTCTATCTTGGACAAATGGTGGAGCATCCTTCTCTCCATGTTTCATGGACCCATAGCTTGGACAAGTGGTGGACCTTGTTTCTCTCTATGTTTCAATAGAGTTAGCTTGGACAAGTGGTGGACCTTGAACCAAACCCCCATGTAAACCTATCATGGTCACTCCAAGTGGTGAAAAAAGAATAACCTTAAGATATAGCCTATAGTTGGGACAAGTGGTGGACCTTAACACCCATATTCTTAATATAATGACATAGAGTAAAAAGTGGTGAATCTTGAGACCAAACCACTCAGGCTACTACAATAATAGCTTGGACAAGTGTTGGACCTTGAATGTAAACCCCTCATCTACGACATATCGTGGGTTTAATGTTTTTCGATGGAGCCTAGCATCTTGGAGACATGGTGCACCTTGATTCTCCTCATGTTTCAATGGAGCCTACCTTGGACAAATGGTGGAGCATCCTTCTCTCCATGTTTCAATGACCCTGCTTAGACAAGGGGTGGACCTTTGCTTCTCTCTATGTTTCAATAGAGTTAGCTTGGACAAGTGGTGGACCTTGGAACCAAACCCCCATGTAAAACCTATCATGGTCACTCCAAGTAGTAAGAAAGAATAACCTTTAAGATGTAGCCTTATAGGTTGGACAAGTGGTGGACCTTAACACCCACATATTCCTAATAAAAGTGGTGAATCTTGAGACCAAACACTCAGGCTACTAGCAATAATAGCTTGGACAAGTGGTGGACCTTGAATGTAAACCCCTCATCTACGAAATATCGTGGTTTAATGTATTTCGATGGAGCCTAGCATCTTGGAGACATGGTGCAGCTTGCTTTCCGTCATGTTTCAATGGAGCCTATCTTGGACAAATGGTGGAGCATCCTTCTCACCATGTTTCAATGGACCCTAGCTTGGACAAGTGGTGGACCTTTGTTTCTCTCTATGTTTCAATAGAGTTAGCTTGGACAAGTGGTGGACCTTGGAACCAAACCCCCATGTAAAACCTATCATGGTCACTCCAAGTGGTGAAAAGAATAACCTTTAAGATGTAGCCTTATAGGTTGGACAAGTGGTGGACCTTAACACGCCATATTCTTATATAATGACATAGAGTGAAAAACGGTGAATCTTGAGACCAAACCACTCAGGCTACTAGCAATAATAGCTTGGACAAGTGGTTGGACCTTGAATGTAAACCCCTCATCTACGACATATCGTGGGTTTAATGTTTTTCGATGGACCTAGCATCTTGGAGACATTGTGCACCTTGCTTCTCCTCATGTTTCAATGGAGCCTACTTGGACAAATGGTGGAGCATCCTTCTCTCCATGTTTCAATGGACCCTAGCTTAGACAAGGGGTGGACCTTTGCTTCTCTCTATGTTTCAATAGAGTTAGCTTGGACAAGTGGTGGACCTTGGAACCAAACCCCCATGTAAAACCTATCATGGTCACTCCAAGTAGTAAGAAAGAATAACCTTTAAGATGTAGCCTTATAGGTTGGACAATGGTGGACCTTAACACCCACTTATATTCTTAATAAAAGTGGTGAATCTTGAGACCAAACCACAGGCTACTAGCAATAATAGCTTGGACAAGTGGTGGACCTTGAATGTAAACCCCTCATCTACGACATACGTGGGTTTAAGTGTTTTTTCGATGGAGCCTAGCATCTTGGAGACATGGTGCACTTGCTTCTCGTCATGTTTAATGGAGCCTATCTTGGACAAATGGTGGAGCATCCTTCTCTCCATGTTTCAATGGACCCTAGCTTGACAAGTGGTGGACCTTTGTTTCTCTCTATGTTTCAATAAGTTAGCTTGGACAAGTGGTGGACCTTGGAACCAAACCCCCATGTAAAACCTATCATGGTCACTCCAAGTGGTAAAAAGAATAACCTTTAAGATATAGCCTTATAGGTTGGACAAGTGGTGGACCTTAACACGCCCTTAATATAATGACATAGAGTGGAAAAGTGGTGAATCTTGAGACCAAACCACTCATGCTACTAGCAATAATAGCTTGGACAAGTGTTGGACCTTGAATGTAAACCCCTCATCTACGACATATCGTGGGTTTAATGTTTTTCGATGGAGCCTAGCATCTTGGAGACATGGTGCACCTTGCTTCTCCTCATGTTTCAATGGAGCCTACCTTGGACAAATGGTGGAGCATCCTTCTCTCCATGTTTCAATGGACCCTAGCTTAGACAAGTGGACCTTTGCTTCTCTCTATGTTTCAATAGAGTTAGCTTGGACAAGTGGTGGACCTTGGAACCAAACCCCCATGTAAAACCTATCATGGTCACTCCAAGTAGTAAAAAGAATAACCTTTAAGATGTAGCCTTATAGGTTGGACAAGTGTGGACCTTAACACCCACATATTCTTAATAAAAGTGGTGAATCTTGAGACCAAACCACTCAGGCTACTAGCAATAATAGCTTGGACAAGTGGTGGACCTTGAATGTAAAACCCCTCATCTACGAAATATCGTGGGTTTAATGTATTTCGATGGAGCCTAGCATCTTGGAGACATGGTGCAGCTTGCTTCTCGTCATGTTTCAATGGAGCCTATCTTGGACAAATGGTGGAGCATCCTTCTCTCCATGTTTCAATGGACCCTAGCTTGGACAAGTGGTGGACCTTTGTTTCTCTCTATGTTTCAATAGAGTTAGCTTGGACAAGTGGTGGACCTTGGAACCAAACCCCCATGTAAAACCTATCATGGTCACTCCAAGTGGTAATAAAGAATAACCTTTAAGATGTAGCCTTATAGGTTGGACAAGTGGTGGACCTTAACACGCGCATATTCTTAATATAATGACATAGAGTGGAAAAGTGGTGAATCTTGAGACCAAACCACTCAGGCTACTAGCAATAATAGCTTGGACAAGTGGTGGACCTTGAATGTACCCCTCATCTACGACATATCGTGGGGTTTAATGTTTTTCGATGGAGCCTAGCATCTTGGAGACATGGTGCACCTTGCTTCTCTCATGTTTCAATGGAGCCTACCTTGGACAAATGGTGGAGCATCCTTCTCTCCATGTTTCAATGGACCCTAGCTTAGACAAGGGTGGACCTTTGTTTCTCTCTATGTTTCAATAGAGTTAGCTTGGACAAGTGGTGGACCTTGGAACCAAACCCCCATGTAAAACCTATCATGGTCACTCCAAGTAGTAAGAAAGAATAACCTTTAAGATGTAGCCTTATAGGTTGACAAGTGGTGGACCTTAACACCCACATATTCTTAATAAAAGTGGTGAATCTTGAGACCAAACCACTCAGGCTACTAGCAATAATAGCTTGGACAAGTGGTGGACCTTGAATGTAAACCCCTCATCTACGAAATATCGTGGGTTTAATGTATTTCGATGGAGCCTAGCATCTTGGAGACATGGTGCAGCTTGCTTCTCGTCATGTTTCAATGGAGCCTATCTTGGACAAATGGTGGAGCATCCTTCTCTCCATGTTTCAATGGACCCTAGCTTGGACAAGTGGTGGACCTTTGTTTCTCTCTATGTTTCAATAGAGTTAGCTTGACAAGTGGTGGACCTTGGAACCAAACCCCCATGTAAAACCTATCATGGTCACTCCAAGTGGTAATAAAGAATAACCTTTAAGATGTAGCCTTATAGGTTGGACAAGTGGTGGACCTTAACACGCCATATTCTTAATATAATGACATAGAGTGGAAAAGTGGTGAATCTTGAGACCAAACCACTCAGGCTACTAGCAATAATAGCTTGGACAAGTGTTGGACCTTGAATGTAAACCCCTCATCTACGAAATATCGTGGGTTTAATGTTTTTCGATGGAGCCTAGCATCTTGGAGACATGGTGCACCTTGCTTCTCCTCATGTTTCAATGGAGCCTATCTTGGACAAATGGTGGAGCATCCTTCTCTCCATGTTTCAATGGACCCTAGCTTGGACAAGGGGTGGACCTTTGTTTCTCTCTATGTTTCAATAGAGTTAGCTTGGACAAGTGGTGGACCTTGGAACCAAACCCCCATGTAAAACCTATCATGGTCACTCCAAGTGGTAATAAAGAATAACCTTTAAGATGTAGCCTTATAGGTTGGACAAGTGGTGGACCTTAACACGCCACATATTCTTAATAAAAGTGGTGAATCTTGAGACCAAACCACTCAGGCTACTACCAATAATAGCTTGGACAAGTGTTGGACCTTGAATGTAAACCCCTCATCTACGAATATCGTGGGTTTAATGTTTTTCGATGGAGCCTAGCATCTTGGAGACATGGTGCACCTTGATTCTCCTCATGTTTCAATGGAGCCTATCTTGGACAAATGGTGGAGCATCCTTCTCTCCATGTTTCAATGGACCCTAGCTTAGACAAGGGGTGGACCTTTGCTTCTCTCTATGTTTCAATAGAGTTAGCTTGGACAAGTGGTGGACCTTGGAACCAAACCCCCATGTAAAACCTATCATGGTCACTCCAAGTGGTAATAAAGAATAACCTTTAAGATGTAGCCTTATAGGTTGGACAAGTGGTGGACCTTAACCCCACATATTCTTAATAAAAGTGGTGGAATGGTGAATCTTGAGACCAAACCACTCAGGCACTAGCAATAATAGCTTGGACAAGTGTTGGACCTTGAATGTAAATCATACGACATTCAAGGGTTTAATGTGTTTTCGATGGAGCTAGCATCTTGGATATGGTGCACCTTGATCTCTCATGTTTCAATGATACCTTGGACAAATGGTGGAGCAACCTTCTCTCCATTTTCAATGGACCCTAGCTTAGACAAGGGGTGGACCTTTGCTTCTCTCTATGTTTCAATAGAGTTAGCTTGGACAAGTGGTGGACCTTGGAACCAAACCCCCATGTAAAACCTATCATGGTCACTCCAACTCCCCATGTACAAAATAACGTGGGTTTAAGGTATTTCGATGGAGGCTAGCATCTTGGAGATATGGTACAGCTTGCTTCTCTTCATGTTTCAATGGAGTCTATCTTGGACAAATGGTGGAGCATCCTTCTCTCCATGTTTCAATAGACCCTAGCTTAGACAAGTGGTTGACCTTTGCTTCTCTCTATGTTTCAATAGAGTTAGCTTGGACAAGTGGTGGACCTTGGAACCAAACCCCCATGTAAAACCTTTCATGGTCACTCCAAGTGGTCAGAAAGAATAACCATTAAGATATAGTCTTATAGGTTGGACAAGTGGTGGACCTTAATACCCAAATATTCTTAATATAATAACACAGAGTGAAAAAGTGGTGAATCTTGATACCAAACCCCTCATGCTACTAGCGTTAATAGGTTGGACAACTGGTGGACCTTGAATGTAAACCTTCCATGTTTCAATAGAGTTAGCTTCAACAAATGGTGGAGCATCCTTCTCTCCATGTTTCAATGGAGCCTAGCTTGGACAAGTGGTGGACCTTTTGCTTCTCTCTATGAGAAGAATAAAGTTAGCTTGGATAAGTGGTGGACCTTGGAACCAAACCCCTATGTAAAACATATCATGGACATTTCAAGTGGTGAGAAAGAATACCCTTTAAGATATACGCTTATAGGTTGGACAAGTGGTCGACCTTAACACCTAGATCTTCTTTATATAATGACATAGAGTGGAAAAGTGGTGAATCTTGAGACCAAACCACTCATGCTACTAGGGATAATAGCTTGGAAAAGTGACTGACCTTGACGTTAAACCCCACATGTAAACAATATCGTGGGTTTAAGGTATTTCAATGGATCCTAGAATCTTGGAGACATGGTGCAACTTGCTTCTTTTCATGTTTCAATGAAGCCTATCTTCCACCAATGGGGGATCATCCTTCTCTAAATGTCTCAGTGGAGCCTAGCTTGGACAAGTGGTGGACCTTTGCTTCTCTCTATGTTTCCATAGAGTTAGCTTGGACAAGTGGTGGACCTTGAAACCAAACCCCCATGTAAAACATATCATGGTCATTCCAAGTGGTGAGAAATAATACCCTTTAAGATCTAGCCTTATAGGTTGGACAAGTGGTCGACCTTAGAACCTAGATCTTCATAATATAACGACATAGAGTGGAAAAGTGGTAAATCTTGAGACCAACCACTCATGCTACTAGGGATAATAGCTTGGAAAAGTGACTGACCTTGATGTTAAACCCCCATGTAAACAATATCGTGGGTTTAAGGTATTTCAATGGATCCTAGAATCTTGGAGACATGGTGCAGATTGCTTCCCTTCATGTTTCAATGGAGCCTATCTTGGACAAATGGTGGAGCATCCTTCTCTCCATGTTTCAATGGAGCCTAGCTTGGACAAGTGGTGGACCTTTGCTTCTCTCTATGTTTCAATAGAGTTAGCTTGGACAAGTGGTGGGCCTTGGAACCAAACTCCCATGTAAAACCTATCTTGGTAACTCCAAGTGGTGAGAAAGAATAAAGTTTAAGATATGGCCTTATAGGTTGGACAAGTGGTGGACCTTAGCACCCATATATTCTTAATAGAATGACATAGAGTGGAAAAATGGTGAATCTTGAGACCAAACCACTCATGCTACTAGAGATAATAGGTTGGACAAGTGGTGGACCTTGAATGTAAACCCCCCATGTACAAAATATCATGGGTTTGAGGTATTTCAATGGAGCCTAGCATCTTGGAGACATGGTGTAGCTTGCTTCTCTTCATGTTTCAATGGAGCGTATCTTGGACAAATGGTGGAGCATCCTTCTCTCCATGTTTCAATGGACCCTAGCTTGGACAAGTGGTGGACCTTTGATTCTCTCTATGTTTCAATAGAGTTAGCTTGGACAAGTGGTGGACCTTGAAACAAAACCCCCATGTAAAACCTATGCTGGTCACTCCAAGTGGTGAGAAAGAATAACCCTTAAGATATAGCCTTATAGGTTGGACAAGTGGTGGACCTTAACACCCAAATATTCTTAATATAATGACATAGAGTGAAAAAGTGGTGAATCTTGAGACCAAACCACTCATGCTACTAGCGTTAATAGGTTGGACAAGTGGTGGACCTTGAATGTAAACCCCCCATGTTTCAATAGAGTTAGCTTCGACAAATGGTAGAGGATCCTTCTCTCCATGTTTCAATGGAGCCTAGCTTGGACAAGTGGTGGACCTTTGTTTCTCTCTATGTTTCAATAGAGTTAGCTTGGACAAGTGGTGGACCTTGGAGCCAAACCCCCATGTAAAACATATCATGGACATTTCAAGTGGTGAGAAAGAATACCCTTTAAGATATACCCTTATAGGTTGGACAAGTGGTCGACCTTAACACCCAGATCTTCTTAACGTAATGACATAGAGTGGAAAAGTGGTGAATCTTCAGACCAAACCACTCATGCTACTAGAGATAATAGGTTGGACAAGTGGTGGACCTTGAATGTAAACTCCCCATGTACAAAATATCATGGGTTTAAGGTATTTCAATGGATCTTAGCATCTTGGAGACATGGTGCAGCTTGCTTCTCTTCATGTTTCAATGGAGCCTATCTTGGACAAATGGTGGAGCATCCTTCTCTCCATGTTTCAATGGACCCTAGCTTAGACAAGTGGTGGACCTTTGCTTCTCTCTATGTTTCAATAGAGTTAGCTTGGACAAGTGGTGGAACTTGGAACCAAACCCCCATGTAAAACCTATCATGGTCATTCCAAGTGGTGAGAAAGAATACCCTTTAAGATATAGCCTTATAGGTTGGACAAGTGGTGGACCTTAACACCCAGATCTTCTTAATATAATGACATAGAGTAGAAAAGTGGTGAATCTTGACATCAAACCACTCATGCTACTAGTGATAATAGGTTGGACAAGTGGTGGACCTTGAATGTAAACCCCCCATGTACGAAATATCATGGGTTTAAGATATTTCAATGGAGCCTAGCATTTTGGAGACATGGTGCAGCTTGCTTCTCTTCATGTTTCAATCAAACCTGGCTTGGACAAATGGTGGAGCATCCTTCTCTCCATGTTTCAATGGAGCCTAGCTTGGACAAGTGGTGGACCTTTGATTCTCTCTATGTTTCAATAGAGTTAGCTTGGACAAGTGGTGGACCTTACTTCTCCCTTCCCTTAGTTTAAAACCCATCATGTGCATTCCAAACCACTCATGCTACTAGGGATAATAGGTTGGACAAGTGGTGGACCTTGAATTTAAACCCCACATATACAAAATATCATGGGTTTAAGGTATTTCAATGGAGCCTAGCATCTCAAAGACATGGTGCATCTTGCTTCTCTTCATGTTTCAATGGAGCCTCTTTTGGACAAATGGTGGAGCATCCTTCTCTCCATGTTTCAATGGACCCTAGATTGGACAAGTGGTGGACCTTTGCTTCTCTCTATGTTTCAATATAGTTAGCCTATATTAGACAATTAGTAGACCTCCAATCTCTCCATGTTGTCTAGAGCTAAGCTTGGACAAGTGGTGGACCTTACTTCTCCCTTCCCTTAGTTTACTAGCTTAAATGATCACTATGTATACTTGCTTAGATCTAGCTTGAACAAGTGGTGGAACTTGTATTCACACAAGCTTAATCCATTACAAAAAAGTATATGTTAAAATAACATTTGGTTTTTTTTGTTTCAGGAAAGATGGCTCCAAAAAAACAGGTTGCAAGGGTTGCTGTCTCAGTTGACTATACTTGCAATGATCTTAGGAAATGGTATTTGGACATACATGGTATAGAGGGTGCACAATTTCATAAGGTGCATCTATTTATTGCCAAAAAGGAGAATGACAGCTTGTTTGAAGATGTTGGACAAGTTGTGGAAGCATCTGTCTCTGTAGTTGATAGTCATCCAGAGGTGGAATGCATTGACATTCTAGTTCCAATGAATCTAGAATTTCAACTATCTCCAGGAGCATATGCATTGGAGCGCATGTCTAGAAACAAAGAAGAGACAATGTTTTCTCGAGGATGGAAGTTTGCAGAATCAAATCCAAATATCACAGCAGATCAACTTCAAAGCTCCATCATTGCCACACTACAACGAAAAAAGGTGAAAGCTTCACGACCACCATCCACAAAGAAGCAAGCAAAAGTGCAGAAAGTAGAAGCTAAGCGAACTAGCTCCATTTTGGATGTAGACAAGGCATCTTTGGCATCCTCATCAACAGAGGGTTCAATGTCAAAGATGAGAATTGTGGATCCAGATGTTTTAGAAGCTGAGGCCATGAAAGGACAAGAAAAAGATACAGGTGGAATGAATAAGTACATAAATTATTTTCCTTTCCAATATAGGGAATTTGATATCCCTATTCAAAATTGTTGGCTTGCTCCTGATCACTATAATGCACGTATTATGGATAAAAAACACGCTGAAAGTGTGTTATTTGGATTTTCACGGAGTACGACCAAGCCTGCAGCATGTGCATATTTGATGCCTGTTCGAAATGCAAAATCAAAGAAGGGGACTCCTTTGGCAGTAGAAGAGGTAGAGGAGCAAAAAATTAAAGATTATCATTATTGGATTCTTGATGGGCAGCATTCAATCTATGCTGCAAAAGTTTTGCTTCACAATGAACAAAACAACAAAGAGATCTTTGAAAGACTGATTAGCGTGTATAAATTTAGAAAGGCTCGCATTGTTGTGAATGCTCCTCCATTTGTTGCAACTGCTATATCTGCCATTGCAAATGAGGAGGCTCAGGCATTGTATGTCAAGCAACCTTACAGCCAAATATTGAGACATTTACGGAGTCAATGGATCTTCTCAGACGACCACCAAAGGCAGCAAGTGGAATTGCAGAGGGACATGCATCTCGTGCCGGATGGATGTAAGTTATTTTCTTTGTCTTTTTGATAGTGTTTAATTAACAAATCTTGCTCAATAGTTTAATTATTTCTCTATTTCTTTTTAGGGTTTTCTTCGATTGGCAAGAATGAGTGCAGCAGCAAGTTGGATTGCTAAACAGGCACACATGGTCACCTACTCTGATTTAGTTTATGATTGCTGGATAGAAATCATTGAAAATCTAGAAGAGGAGAATAAGAAACCCCCAACAACTGTATTTAGATATCTTTGTGGCCTTGAGGAATCAGAGGTAAAGACTATTCAAGAAGAGATTAGAGATGAGAAGATTTTACTGTCAAAGAGTGCAAAGGATGGTGATGCAACTGACATGTATGATCGAATCAAGCAGTTGAAGCAAGACAAATTGATTCAAGATGCACTTCTTGAAGGCTTCAACAATTTGAATGAGTCTTCACCATGTAAAGACTGGGAGGAGGTGGTCAAAATGTATAACATCAATGATGTTGTTTATAAAACAATTTTAATGCTATGCGAGGAATGGATCAGATCTAGTTTGACGCGTGGAACAAAGAAAATGTCTTTTCCAGATGGAGCAATAAAATACATGCAATGGGCAATTCACCTTCAAAAGGAGAAAACTGAGCCTAGAGATTTGCCATGGTCAATCTATGTGGTGAGCCTACAAATGGAAGGCAATCTCTACTTGATGCGCCACTTCAATAATAAAGTGCCTATTGGCTTATGTTTTTAGATATGACAAAAAACGTTGGAGGCAATTTGAAGTGGAGTGAGGAGACATTTAACAATGCTTTGGATGGGATCTTGGCTATTGCTGGAGGTCAACAGATCCTGGATTTGTCTTTCTTGCATTTGTGGATTTCACTAACTTCACAAAATTGCAATGTGCCTTTCACGCCATGGGAGATAATCTGAGCTACCATTGTTGTGGTGCATTGCATCACTTTCCATCAGCTCCTTGCAAAGGAGCAATTCAATTCCTAACAGTTATTGCCTTCTTGGGACAAGGCAATGCATTTGAAGACCTGAGAAGAAGATCAGAGGAACATCCCATGCCAATTGATTGTTCTCTTCTTCAAGTAGCAGATAACGATATGTCAGATTTGCAATATTTGGAGGCCAAAAAAAGAGCTTTGGTCAAGCACTACATTCGTACATATTGTTTTGAAGACCGCAAGCTTGTTGATGTTTTTGGTGATGGCTCCTTGGTTGCACAAGAAGGAATACAACAGAAAAAAGAAGTCATCTGCTTAATTGATAGTGTGGAGGAGGCAAAAAGCATGGAGACCATGCTGCTAGACTTTGTTAAGTCTCATGAAGATATAGAAAAATGGGCTGGACTTCAACAATCCACTTCGCAATCAGGCGACATTGTGCCTGTTACAGAGGAGTGCTCTCCACAAAGAGAAGAAGAACAACAACAACACCATCCTCTGTCAATGGAGGACTTTTTGGAAATGGAGACACGTATGTTTTGAGTTTCTTGTGCATGTTAGTGTTTTCTTGTTACTGATTTGATACTCTTAATGTTAGATTTTGCTTTATATAGTATTGATTGAGCTTGTATTTTTTATCTCAAGCATTCAAGGTTTGAATGTAAATAGTAAATTACTTGAGTTTTTGAATGGTGGATCTGTAGACTAAAACTAAAACATTTAATACTCACAAAGACTTAATTACTTAAGAGCTTGAACTCAATAAGTTTTGGACCTTTTATCAATACCCCCTTGATATGATACATTAGATCGTAGCATGGTTAAATGGTGATGCTTCATAAATTGAACCTAGCTTAGACAGGTGCTGGAGCCTAAATTTAAACTAACCTTGCTAGAAGGGAGCTTATGTTTGGACTTTGAGAAATAGCATAAGTAATCAATTAGAGCATAGATTAGACATGTGGTGGTGGCCGGCCTTAGAGACCAAAATCTTAATGAGCTTGGAAAGGTATTTAAGTACTGCAATATACTTAGTTTTAGTACTCATTAAATGCATAGCTTGACAAAAGGTGGACCTTACATGGATCCTAATTTCAAGAGGTGTGGTAGACCTTCAAAACAAGCTCATATAGCTTGGACATGTGGTAGACCTTGCATGAAGACTAGTTTAGACAAGTGTGGTACACCTTGTAACCAACACCCATTTGTTATATTAGCTTGGACAAGTGGTGGACCTTGCTTTTATGTTTCAATGGAGCATATTTTGGACAGGTGGTAGACCTTGTTTCTCTCCATGCTTCAATGGAGAGAAACTTTAGCTTGGACAAGTGGTGGACCTTGTTTTTATGTTTTAAAGGAGTATATTTCGGACAAGTGGTAGACAAAGTTTCTCTCCATGGTTCAATGGAACCCACCTTAGACAAGTGAAGTACCTTGAAACCAAACCCCCATAATACAACCTACTAAATAGGTTGGAAAATTGGTGGGATATGAAACCATCCATGATAGAGCATAGTATAGGTGAAAACGTAGTGGTCCTTATATCAATTACCCATGCATAGCTTGGACAAGTGGTGGACCTTGATTCTCTCTATGTTTCAATGGATCCTATCTTGGACTAGAGATATATCTTACTTAGCTCCATGCTTCAATGGATTGTAGCTTGGATAAGGAGTGGAACTTCAAACAAAACTCCACAGCATAGCATATATTAACAATTCATGGGTTTTATAGAGATTGTCCTGCCTATTTTGGAGAGTTGGTACACCTTTATTCTCCATTCTTCAATGGATCTGAGGTTGGACAAGCGGAGCTGGAGAAGTGGTCAACCTTAAAATGAAACCTCCCATGCTACAACCCATCATAGATCGTATATGTAGTGGACCTTGAAACTCTTTATGTCCCTAGCTTAGAGAAGCATTGCACTCTTGATTATCTTCATACATGAAGGCAAGGTTGGACAAGTGGTGGACCTTCAAACCAGAATCTCTATGCAATAATAGGCAAGTGGTGGAGCTTGTTTTCTCCTTGTTCCAATGGAGCCTAGCTTAGACAAACAATGGAGCTTGCTTCTCTCCATGTTTCAATGGATCCTAGCTTAGAAAAGTGGTGGAGCTTTGCTTCTCTCCATGTTCCAATGGACCATAGCTTAGACAAGTGGTAGACCTTGAAAAACACCCCTCGTATACAACATATTATGGGGTTTTCATGTTTCAATGGCTCCTAGCTTGGACAAATGGTAGAGCTTGCTTCTCTTTATGTTTCAATGGATCCAATCTTAGCCAAGGGGTGGACCTTGAAACAAGAATCCCCCCCCCCCCCCCCCATGTACAACGTATTATGGGTTTTGAAAGCACTGGGAGAAAATAATAGCTTTGATAAGTGGTGGACCTTGCTTCTCTCCATGCTTCAATGGAGCCGAGGTTGGACACATGTTGGAGAGAAGATGGTTGCCCATGAAATAAGACCATGCATGCTATAATCAATCATATGTTGTACACATGGTGGACCTTGCAATTGTTTTATATGCCTAACTTGGACAAGTGGAGGACCCTTGATTACCTCCAGATATCAACAACAAGCCAAGTTTGGACAAGTGTAGTACCACCAAACCAGAATCTATATGCTACAATAGAGTATAGGTAGGACACGCGATGAACCTTGATATCAAACCATCCATGCTACTAGAGATGATAGGTTTCACATGTCGTGGAACCTTGTATCAATGTTCTATGTGTAGTTTTTGACTAGTGATAGACCTTGAAACTAATCCCTCTAGGCTACAAGAAAAAAGAGATGGATGAGGAGGCTAGACTAATTTTGTTGCATCAATGCATCCCATGTTACCACATATACTATAGGGTTCTTGGATAAGTGTTGGATCTTGTGTCAATGCTCCATGTCTAGCTTGGACAAGTGGTGGACCTTGGTTCTCTCTATGCTTCAAATGGGCAATAGATTGGAGACACAGTGGCCTTTTTTTTCCAATGATTTTATTTTTTGGAAACCTTGGAGGCACCATGTAAGAGGCACTCTAAGTCTTCCATACAATGGACCTATTTTGATATTGTCATTATTTTATGCATAATATTTTCTTCTTTTTGCAGACACAAAGGAGTTAAGTGATATAAAAACTAGATGTATTTCACACTATGATTGGCATGAAGATCCTTTTGGGACACCAACTTTTCCTATTCCCAAAGATGTAATTTTCCATATTAACGGTGTGGATTTTGAAGTGTGACTTTCATGTATTGAAGGAGCTGGTTATGGGCTATTTGTGCATACTACCCTGGAAAGTGGTTTGACTATTCTAAACTATGGAGGGCATAAGTATAGATTTCAAGACTGGAAAAAGATATGCAAAATATTTCCAAGAGCTTATAAATATTCTCTTCTAGAGGATCCAAACATAGAAGAAGAGGAAGATCAATCATACATTATTGGTTGTGTAGAAGAAGGAAACGTGTCGGGCTATATAAATAGTTCTCACAGTACAAATGTCTGTCCCAACATACGCTAAACATTTGATCCAAATTTGCCACCTTGGCATAAATGCACCTCTTCACACATCAAGTCAGAAGAATATGGCCATGTATGCATTGAGACTATTTGTCAAGTTGAAGCAGGAGAAGAGTTGTTTGCTGACTATAACTTTACTTGACATTGTAAAGTATTGTACATGGATGGAAATCTCAAGTACATGCATCATTTTCATTTTTCATGGATGAAATCTCAAGTGAATATAACATTTGATTATTGTTTAGTTTATGCTCAACGAGAATCTAGAGTGCTCTTATGCTTTGTGTGTTGTCTAACATATTTGACTACCTTGGCCATAGAATCTTGATTCTACTCTAGATTTGTGATAAATCTTACCAAAATTTAATCAATGTCTAGGTTGGACAAGTGGTGGGGCTTCAAACATTACTGTCTTAAACAAGTGGAGTTATCTTAGATAGGACAATTCGTGGAACTTATGAAACTTATTATTGAGTTAAAGTCTAGTTTAGATAAGCAAAAGATCTTCAAACCAGCACTTGGTCTTACTATTCAATATTCAAAGTCCCTTGAGGCTAACAAATTACATACCCACTTGTAACCTAACTAATGAGTAATTATATAGATCTAAGCAAGTATATATAATGAGTCTTCAAACTAATAATCCAAGGGAAGAGAGTAGCAAGGTCCACTACTTGTCCAAGCTCAGCTCTAGACAACATAGAAAGATGCTAGTTCTACTAATTGTCTAATTATAGGCATGGAGAAATGATAGAAGGTTGACCACTTGTCCAACCTATCATCTCTATTAAGATGGGAGGTTTGGCCTTAAGATTCACCATGTAACCAACCTATACATCATTGTATTATGAAGAGTAAAAAAGCAAAGCTCCACCACTTGTCCAAGCTAGTTCTAAAATCCACATGGAGATAAGCAAGCTCCACCATTTGTCGAATCTCTCTTCCATTAAAACATGAAAAAACTCATCTATGTTGTACAGGGGGACTTTTTTCCAAGGTCCACCACTTGTCCAAGCTAGGATCCCTAGTAGCACGAGTGGTTTGGTCTCAAGATACACCACTTGTACACTCTATGTCATTATATTAAGAAGAACTATGTATTAAGGTCCACCACTTGTCCAAGCTAACTCTATTCAAACATAGAGAGAAGCAAAGGTCCACCACTTGTCCAAGCTAACTCTATTCAAACATAGAGAGAAGCAAAGGTTCACCACTTGTCAAAGCTAGGCTCCGTTGAAGTATGGAGAGAAGTAACCTCCATCATTTTTCCAAGATAGGTGCCATTCAAACATGGAAAGAATCAAGATCTACCATGTCTCCGAGATTCTAGGCTCCATTGAAACACCCTAAAACCATGATATTTTGTACATGGGGTGTTTACATTCAAGGTCTACCACTTCTCTAACGTATTATACCTAGTAGCATGAGTGATTTGGTCTTAAGATTCACCACTTATCCACTCTATGTCATTATATTAAGAATAACTGGGTGTTAAGGTCCACCACTTGTCCAACCTATAAGGGTATATCTTAAATGGTATCCTTCACCACTTGTTAAGGTCCATCACCACTTTTCCAACCTATAAGGTTATATCTTGAATGATATTTTTCCTCATCACTTGTAATGTCCATGCTATGTTTTACAAAGGGGTTTTGTTCCAAGACCCACCACTTGTCCAAGCTAACTCCATTAAAACATAGAGAGAAGCAAAGGTCCACCACTTGTCCAAGATAGGCTCCATTGAAACATGGAGAGAAGGATGATCCACCATTTCTCCAAGATAGGTTCCATTGAAACATTGAGAGAAGCAATCTCCACCATGTCTCCAAGCTAGGCTCCATTGAAATACCCTAAACCCATAATTTTGTACATGAGGGGTTTACATTCAAGGTCCACCACTTGTCCAACCTATTATCCCTAGTAGCAAGAGTGGTTTGGTCTCAAGATTCACCACTTGTACACTCTATGTCATTATATTAAGAAGAAATATGTGTTAAAGTCCACCACTTGTCCAGCCTATAAGGTTATATTTTAAATAGTATCCTTTCTCACCACTTGAAATGCCCATGATATGTTTTACATGGGGGTTTCATTCCAAGGTCCACCACTTGTCCAAGCTAACTCTATTAAAACATATAGAGAAAGAAAGGTCCACCACTTGTCCAAGCTAGGCTCATTGAAACATGGAGAGAAGGAACCTCCACTGTTTCTCCTAGATAGGCTCCATTGAAACATGGAGAGAAATAAGCTCCACCATGTCTCCAAGTTGCTAAGCTCCATTGAAATACCCAATACCCATAATTTTTTGTACATGGGGGGTTTACATTCAAGGTTCACCACTTGTCCAACCTATTATCCCTAGTAGGTTTGGTCTCATGATTCACCACTTGTCCACTCTATGTCATTATATTAAGAGGAATTAGGTGTTAAGGTCCACCACTTGTCCAACCTATAATGTTATAGCTTGAATGTTATTTTTTCTCACCACTTGTAATGCCCATGACATGATTTACATGGGGGTTTTGTTCCAAGGTACACCACTTATCCAAAATAAATCTATTGAAACATAGAGAGAAACAAAGGTCCACCACTTTTCCAAGCTAGGCTGCATTGAAACATGGACCTTAATACCAAATTATTTCTAGTAGCATGAGTGATATTTTGTACATGGGGCGTTTACATTCAAGGTCCACCACTTGTCCAACCTATTTCCCTAGTAGGTTTGGTCCCAATTTCACCACTTATCCACTCTATGTCATTATATTAAGAATAATTGGGTGTTAAGGTCCACCACTTGTCCAACCTATAAGGTTATATATTGAATGGTATTTTTTCTCACCACTTGTAATGCCCATGATATGTTTTACATGGGGTTTTTGTTCCAAGGTCCACCACTTTTCCAAGATAACTCTATTTAAACATAGAGAGAAACAAAGGTCCACCACTTGTCCAAGCTAGGCTCCATTGAAACATGGAGAGAATGATGCTGCACCATTTATCCAAGATAGGCTGCATTGAAACATGGAGAGAAGCAAGATTTACCATGTTTCCAAGCTAGGATCCATTGAAACACTCTAGGGGGTTTTATTTCAAGGCCCACCACTTGTTTAACCTATTATCCCTAGTAGCATGAGTGGTTTGGTTTCAAGATTCACCACTTGTACACTCTATGTCATTATATTGTGTTAAGGTCCACCACTTGTCCAACCTATAAGGTTATATCTTAAATGGTATCCTTTCTCGCCACTTGAAATGCCCATGATATGTTTTACATGGGAGTTTCATTCCAAGATCCACCACTTGTCCAAGCTAACCATATTCAAACATAGAGAGAAACAAAGGTCCACGACTTGTCCAAGCTAGGCTCCATTGAAACATGGAGAGAAGGAACCTCCACCATTTCTCCTAGATAGGCTCCATTAAAACATGGAGAGAAGTAAGTTCCACCATGTCTCCAAGATGCTAGGCTCCATTGAAATACGCAAAACCCATGATATTTTGTACATGGGTGATTTACATTCAAGGTCAACCATTTCTCCAACCTATTATCCCTAGTAGGTTTGGTCTCACAATTCACCACTTTTCCACTATATGTCATTATAATAAGAGGAATTGGGTGCTAAGGTCCACCACTTGTCCAGCCTATAAGGTTATACCTTGAATGGTATTTTTTCTCACCACTTGTAATGCCCATGACATGCTTTACATGGGGGTTTTGTTCCAAGGTTCACCACTTGTCCAAGCAAATTCTATTGAAACATAGAGAGAAACAAAGGTCCACCACTTTTCCAAGCTAGGCTCCATTGAAACATGGACCTTAATACCAAATTATTCCTAATAGCATGAGTAATATTTTGTACATGGGGGGTTTGCATTCAAGGTCCACCACTTGTCCAACGTACTTTTCCTAGTAGGTTTGGTCGCAAGATTCACCACTTGTCCACTCTATGTCATTATATTAATAATAATTGGGTGTTAAGGTCCACCACTTTTCCAACCTATAAGGTTATATATTGAATGGTATTTTTTCTCACCACTTGTAATGTCCATGATATGTTTTACATGGGGATTTTGTTCCAAGGTCCACCACTTGTCCAAGCTAAATCTGTTCAAACATAGAGAGAAACAAACGTGCACCACTTGTCCAAGTTAGGCTCCATTGAAACATGGAGAGAATGATGCTCCACCATTTATCCAAGATAGACTCCATTGAAACATGGAGAGAAGTAAGCTCCACCATGTTTCCAAGATGCTAGAGTCCATTGAAATACCCAAAACCCCTGATACTTTGTACATGGGGGGTTTACATTCAAGGTCCACCACTTGTCCAACCTATTATCCCTAGTAGCATGAGTGGCTTGGTCTCAGGATTCACCACTTGTCCACTCTATATCATTATATTAAGAAAAATTGGGTTTCCATATCTAAATGGATCTTTGCTTGGATAAGTGGTAGACCTTGAGACCTAAATACCCATTCTACACTAGAGCATTGGTTAAGCCTTATACACTTCAAGCATACCTTTAACAACAAGTAGTAGTTATTAGTTGACTTAAGTCTAGTTGAACTCCATGGTATTGAGACTAAGAGAGAGTGTAGCATAAAAAAGAGTCAGGATTTTAATTTGACTTTCTTTCTATTAATGAGTAGATCATAGATGGATTTTGGTATCTAATAAAACCTTAGGGTAGACAATGTAAAAATCATGTCTATTGTTGTGTTTGCATTAAGTGTTCTTGTTCTTTAATTTCAGAACCATTACAGAAAAATGGATTGGCTATATGCTGGCATAAATTGAAGAAAACTATTGAATTACCCATCCAACCTCCTCCAAGACCTTGTCCAAGGAATGAATCACCTCCTTATCACCTACCACTTGCTTTCAAGGACATCAAAAGAGTACTTATCTTGGATCTAGAGGGGTTACTTCTCAAGACAGTTGAAATGAAACATGGAGATTCTATGCCATCTTGGGCTCAACACATGCGACTTGTGGAGGACAAAGATGAAGTTTATCATGTGGTGCGACCAGACGCACAAAGTTTTTTGGATTTTTGTGCTGAATACTTTGAGCTATGGATATGGAGTTGCTATAACTTAACAAGGGTGCAACGCATCACACAAAAGTGTTTTCCTGAGCAGTATACCAAGTTCAAGGTGTTTATGAGTAACAAAAATTGCCAAAATCCAAATATCATGTTAGGATTTACAAGGGTTTATCACAAAAATCTGAGTGATATTTGGAAGATATTTGAGGATTTGGATGCAAACAATACCTTAATTTTTGATGACACTCCATATAGGGTGATGTGGAACATGCCAGGGACATATCTTATATTTCCAAAGATGTGGAGGCAAACTTCCGAGCAACTTCAAAACTTCTTGCAGAGAACCATAATTCCATGGTTGGTAGGATGGTTGTATGCAAGAGATAAGAGAGTCTATACATATAACACAATTGTAAATCAGTATAGTGATTCTGAGACAAATTATGTCCTTGGTGTGTACTTGTCAACACGAAAGCATTGAATAAATATGGCTATAAGATGCTTTTTTTATTCTAGTGTGTATCTTTCAACATTTGTATAATTTGATATAGTCTTTTTTTTTTTATATAAAAGGTGTGTCAATTTTATGAACACTTGAATGGAGTGCACCCTACTCTAAGGGGACTTCAATGTACTATTGGAGTGCATCCTATTGTAAGGGGACTCTGATGTATTGCTAGAGTGCACCCAAATTTTTGGGGACTCATTTTTTATTTGATTGGGGCCTATGTTGGGTCATATAGTAAAAGAAATTCATTTTTTGTCAATTCATATCGAGGTTGCATTTATTTGGAACTATGAAAGAATTGATGTTTGATGTCAAAATAAAACTTGTAAGTGTGGATCAGAGAATTCATGGACTTTAAATATGTGAGAG
Organism: Adiantum capillus-veneris; assembly: GCF_014529385.1. Taxonomy (NCBI): domain Eukaryota; kingdom Viridiplantae; phylum Streptophyta; class Polypodiopsida; order Polypodiales; family Pteridaceae; genus Adiantum; species Adiantum capillus-veneris. The sequence continues at coordinate 72,769,655 of NC_140945.1, forward strand.
GGATCTTTTTCTTGGGCACAAATGTTTGCTTCAAGAATTTTGTCATTACATACTTTATGTGAAAGAGTTTTAGAACCTAAAAGACTTTGAAAACAAAACTATGGAATCTAAGTGCATGTATTCTTGAATGGCTTGAAAGTTGATGTATACATGCATGTCGCCTTGATGAAGATTTAGATCTGACAAGATGGAAAGATATAATTCTTGGACGTTACCTTTGTCAATTTGGTAATAACATATTTAACTTTCTTTTAATATGGGTGGAAAATATATTATTATGTGCATTTGGAACCTAATTGCTTGACCTTCAAACCAAGATTCCTATGTTATTTTTTCATATACTTTTTTATACTGAATTAAGATTGTGGATGCAAGGTCCACCACTTGTTCAAGCTAGATCTAAGAAAGTATATATACTGAGTCTTCAAACTAGTAAACCAAGGGGAGAGAGAAGCAGGGTCCATCACTTGTCCAAGCTCATCTCTAGACAACATAGAGAGATGTTATGTCTACTAATTGTCCAATATAGTCATGGAGAAATGATAGAAGGTTGATCCACTTGTCCAACCTATCATCTCTAGTAAAATGGGAGGTTTGGCCTTAAGATTCACCATGTAACCAACATATACTTCATTGTATTATGAAGAGTAGAAAAGAAAAGCTCCACCACTTGTCTAAGGTAGTTCCAAAATCAACATGGAGAGAAGAAAGCTTCACCATTTGTCCAAGATAGGTTCCATTAAAACATGGAAAACCTCATATATGTTGTACATGGAAGCTTTTTTCCAAGGTCCACCACTTGTCCAAGCTAGGATCCATTAAAACATGGATAGAAACAAGGCTCCACAACTCGTCCAACCTTTATAGCTGCGAAGTGTACCGGTTGTCTAAACTAGGCATGGGAAAATAATAGAAGGTCCACCACTTATCCAATATATTATCTCTAATAGCATGGGAGGTTTGGTCTCAAGATTTAGGAATTGGCTGACCTGTATTTCATTGTATTATGATGAATTTGGTTTTAAAGTCAACTACTTATCCAAGCTATAAGTTTATATCTTGAATGGTATTCCTTCCCATCACTTAGAAAACCAATGATATGTTGTACATGGGAGGGTTTGTTACAAGGTCCACCACTTGTCCAAGCTAGTTTCATTGAAACATGGATGAAGACAAGCTCCACCATTTGTTAAAGCTAGACTCCATTGAAATCTAGAAAATCCATTCTATGTTGTACATGGGGTTTTTGTTTTAAGGTCCAACACTTGTCCAAGCTAAGATCCATTGAAACATGGAGTAGAGAAACACTCCACCACTTGTCCAAGCTAGGCAACATTGATAGTAGTTGGTTTATTTTGAAGATCCACCACGTGTCTAAGCTAACTCTATTGAAACATAGAGAGAAGAAAAGGTCCACCAACTGTTCAAGCTAGGCTCCATTGAAACATGGACAGAAGCAAGCTCCACCATTTCTCCAAGATAGACTCCATTGAAACATGGAGAGAATCAAAGGTCCACCATTTATCCAAGCCAAGATCTAGTTGTCCAACCTATAAGGTTATATCTTAAATGGTAATCTTTCTAATCACTTGGAATACCCATGATATGTTTTACATGGGGGTTTTGTTCCAAGATCACCACTTGTCCAAGCTAACTCTATTGAAACATAGAGAGAAGCAAAGGTCCACCACTTGTCCAAGCTAGTCTCCATTGAAACAAGGAGAGAAGCAAGCTCCATCATTTCTCCAAGATAGGCTAGCATGGATAAGTGCACCTTGAAACCAACCTTCCTATGAGGCAATAGAGCATATGCTACATATTTTATGTATGCCCCATGCCTCAAATTAAGAAGTTATAGATTAGAAGTGGACCTTGCTTAAATGTCACATGCAATAAATTAAGGAAAAATAGCCAAGTGGATTGTATTCCTCAATGGATCCTTGCTTTCACAAGTTGTGAACCTTGAGTCACTTTTACATTAACTTGGACAAGTGGTGGACCTAGAAACCAAGCTCTCCATGTTGAGATAAGTTGTAGGTAGGACAGTAGAACATAGACAACGATAATGGATGCAATATACTCCTCTCCTAATAATCCAATTGATTGAAACCATGATATTTTAGTTGTTTTCATTGTGTATTGTATGTGCATAAAGTGGAATGAGACCTTAAGAAAACTCAAATTTTTGACAAAATCTCTATATTTTATACATGATATATTGAAAGTTGTCCAACCTGGGAATTGGGATTTTCCCACTTTACCTAATATGGTCTTTAGGATCATTATCAAAAATAGGTTTCCCGTTTCACGGGTAGATGACCTATTTGATAAGCTACAACTTCAGTAGAATTGACCTAAAAAGTGGCTACCATCAAATAAGGATAGTTGATCAAGACATTGTAAAGACCACATTTCACACTACGTTTGGCCTTTATGAATACATTGTCATGCCTTTTGGCTTGACCAATGCACCAGCCACATTCAACCGCTTGATGGAGAAGCTATTCAGGCCTCACCGAACCTTTACTGTAGTGTTCTTTGATGATATTATCATTAACTCTAATTCACCGAACCTTTACTGGAGTGTTCTTTGATGATATCATCATTCAACCGCTTGATGGAGAAGCTATTCAGGCCTCACCGAACCTTTACTGGAGTGTTCTTTGATAATATCATCATTTACTCTAATTCACTAGACGAACACAAGCAAGACCTCCAGGTAATATTTCAAGGCTTACAAGAGAATAAACTTTACATTAACCAAAAGAAAAGTGAGTTTTTCTTATAAGAGATTCAATTTTTAGGTCACATTATGTCTCAAGATGGCATCCAAATGGATCCATCAAAGTTAGAGGTAGTAAAAGGATGGTCTAATCCAAGGAATCTTCATGAACTAACTAAGCTTTATAGGTATGTGTGCATACTATAGACGCTTCATAGAAAAGTTCTCACAAATTGTGCGACCATTTCATGACCTAACAGAGAAAAATGTTACGTATACATGGTCTACCAAGGAGAACAATGCTTTCAAAAAGCTTAAAGAAAAGCTTATCTCTCAACCTGTGCTTACACTGCCAGATCTCTCAAAGCCATTTAAGGTCCAATGTGACGCTTGTGGTGATTGCCTTGGAGCTCTTTTGCTCCAAGAAGGGCATGCTATAGCCTATGAAAGTCGAAGGCTCGACCCTGTTGAGCAAGCTCTAGGCATACATGAAAAGGAACTCCCCGCATTTCTACATGCCTTAGACTCGTGGAAGCACTATTTACTGGGGACTCCTTTCATTCTGTGGATGGATCACCATAGCCTTAAGTACTTCATGACGTAGGCTTAAGTACTTCATGACGTAGACCAAGCTCTCCGACAAACAAATGAGGTGGGCAAATTTTCTTTCGCAATTTTATTTTCATATTGCTCACATTGCTAGCAAGAAGAATCAAGTAGCAGATGCACTCTCAAGACGGACGAGAGTGAATGCGGTTTCCATAGCAACTCACAATGATCTATCCTCTATGATAGATGAGTATGCTTTTGATCCCGATTTTAGAGATGTGATTTCAGCCCTTGCACTAGGGAAGAAAGAGGAACCATTTACTTTACAAGATGGTTATCTTCTCTATGGCAATAGACTATGTGTTACTAACTCACTACATGAGAAAGTAATGTATGAATCTCATGCTTCTCTTTATGCGGGGCATAGAGGGATTCAGTCTACCCTAAAAGGGATTGAAACATATTTCTATTGGCCTGCCATGAAAGCAAACATACAAGAGTATGTTTTTAAATGTGTGGTATGCAAAAGACAATGTTTGATAGAGGGAAGCAACGTGGATTGCTTCAACCTTTGCCAATCCCTAAATCACCATGGGAGAGCATATCCATGGATTTTATTTTTGGATTGCCTAAGTCTATCCATGGCAATACGGGAAAATGGACGATAGTAGACAGGTTCAACAAACAAGATCATTTTATACCTGTCAAAAAGAAGACTATCAAAGTCCATCAAATGGCAACCCTCTTCATATCACAAATCTTCAAGTACCATGGCTTGCAAATGTCCATAGTGTCGAATAAAGATCCTAGAATAACCAGTAATGTTTGGAAGGGTCTCTTTGAGAATTTAGGGACAAGGCTAAACTTCTCTTTGGCCTATCACCCGCAAACGGATGGCGAAAGTGAAATAGCTAACCTAACAATTCTTGATCTACCAAAATCCTACGTAACGGAAGTAGATCAAAGGTCCCAATGGGAGAAGTACTTACCCTTAGTGGAGTATGCCTAGAATAATACTATAGATACCTCCGCGGGAAAGGCAGGAAGATCCAAAAGTCCCCTGCTACTTAAAGTACACGGGAAGATCTTCATTGCAGATGAGTATAGCCTAGACCTACAAGAATCTTTCCAAAACATTAAGGATGCTATCTCTATCTCACAGCAAAGGCAAAAGGCTGCTGCTATAAGCACAGCAAAGTCCAAGTCTTTAGAGAAAATGATTGGGTCTTGCTTAAATTTCCCAAGCCTCGATTAAGGCACACAATGGGCAAGAATCCTACGGGACACCAAAAGTACTATGCTATGTTAGCAAAAAGGTACTATGGTCCCTTCCAGATTCTTAGAATAATCAATGAGATGGCCTATCAACTCAAGTTGCCCAGTCATTGGCTCATACACAATGCTTTCCATGTGAGCCTACTAAAGCCTTACACAGGAGAGCCACCTCAAGAACCAACTATTGAAGACCCACCGGAGATCTAGGACCAAGAAGAGGTGTTGCAGCCCGAGTCCATCTCCAACATGAAGACAAGGTATTAAGAGGCGGTAAGATTATTTGACGATATCTTATTAAGTTTAAGAACTATCCTTTTGAAGATGCTAGATGGATGCAAGGCATACAATTAAAGGATAACCTAAACCTTGTCAATGCTTACACTGCTTCCCTAGAGTAAGCAAATTTACAAATGTTTAAAATGAACAAAATTTTTGTCTTATAAGTCTCTCTTTTTCTTTATCGTGCACAAATGTTAAGTAGTATGCATGCTTAGAATCAAGTTTGTGAAGACGACGTCTTCCAAACACCAAGTTGAGCTTGTCACTCTACTATGGAAGATTGATAGGACTAATGCACAGACATGCTTGCGGTAGCTTAGGCTCAAGCGCCAAATGGATTAGTCATCCATTTTGGAACGATGTCGTAGGGTAAGATAGGGATCCTCTATCCACTAGAAAAAGGACTAATAAATAGGCTTTATCTTCTCTACTCCATAGTCGAGGACGATATGATTTCAAGAGAGAGGTAATGTCATAATAACTAATATATAATTCTCCTAAATGATTTTCTCATGTTAAACTGATCATTTAATATGGGGAAGTACTAGGGGAGAAAAAGCTAGAATATTGGTTAAGCTAGAAGATCGGCCACAATAGGGATCCAAATGAGGGAAAATAGGGATCCAAAGGGGGGGGCATCTGCAAAAGAGCAATGTGCAACAATGGGCTTCAAAGACCCTAAGGTTCAGCCCATTAAGACTTCCAAAATGCTAAGGTTCCAAAATTCAAAGGTTGTGTCCAATGGTCAAACCCTAGGTAAAATTGGATGCTTGTGGGAAGACTCAAAAGTCTTCCCACATCCCTATCTTGATGGGGGCGAGCCCTTTTAGTAGGGGATGAGAGAGAAACACACACACACACACTCTCTCACAGGCTCCCTTTACAACACAAAGGGAATAGGACACACATGTCAGCTCCCTAGACCAGTTGCCCCAAGATGCATTCAATTCCTATTGGATGGCCATAGAGGTGGACCAATGAGAATTAGGCTAGAGTATTTTTAGTTTAATTCATTTAAAAACACTTGATAAAAGAACGAATATAAATTAACCTCTCTAGAAGACTCTTGGACAGTCTCCCAAGGGGTCCAATGAGCATTCAACAGCCCAATTGCGTGATTCCTATTGGCCAGAAGACAAAGGGGTCCAACGAGAGTTTAATTGCATTAATTAATTATCGAAAGTTCTCACAAAAGGGGAAATGGGAACACATGTCACAAGGCTATCACGTATGCTTCTAAATTCTCATTGGCTAAGCTTTGTAGGGTCCAATGGGGTGCCAGCATGAGTAAAATCCAAGAGGGGTCGACCAAGAGAGAGAGGGGGACTGATTTTGGCAAGCCATTATCACACACACACTCACATAATCTCATGTGTGAAGCAAGAAGACTCTCTCTCTCTCCTTCTCAAGCTTTAATGGAAAGCTCATCGTCTACTCCAAGCTTGAAGAAGGGAGGCCACAACCAACGACTCTTGGCTTTGTGATGCAAATCCAACCAAGAGCCAAGCTTCAATGCATGCTTATCTCCTCTACCATGCTAATTACTCATCTATGCTAAGCTGCTATGAGTGATTATGTGAGGAGATATACTTCTTTCTTGTAAGACTACTCCTTCTTCCTCTTAATCTACTCTCGTACCCCGCTGGCTCTCACCATCTTCAAAGGTGTGTGAGGTCTTGGGTCTGAGACCGTGAGGGAATTGATGTTGTGTTTTATAAGTGTGTGCATGCTGCTTGAAGCTTCTATCTTCATTGCACCAACAAGTTATTGAAGGAACATAAAGTATTGTATTGTAAAATGTCTCCTTTGATGGGGGAAACCTATAATACAAAGCCTTTTGGAGGGGGGACTGGCTCCATGAAAATGCGGTCCTCAATTGTTGTCAATAGCTTAGTTTCTCTCTCTTTTGAAGTATTGTTCATGCCTATCTAACTAGGTATTATGCTATTTGTTGCCCTCTCCATCTAAGAACTCTGCATTTATGGTAGTGTAACCTTAATTGTCCAGCTGACATCAAACTCTTTGTCAATTTGGGTACATTGTTAGGCACACATTGCCATAACAAACAACCAATGCAGTTAACATACAGCACATATCAAACAGGAAGCAGGAAACTGCATACTTCAAACACCATACTGCAAAGAAGACAGGTATGTAACATCATAGATAAAGAGAAGATAGTGTGCCATTCATCATCATCATTCAGTAATACAGCAGAAAGCACAGAACTAATGCAGGAGAGAGCAACCTGCATCAACAGGCGTTCACGTAACTGCTTCTCGTCCTAAGAATTTACGAGACACACAACTAACTTCCCCAAAATATAAAATACCCATGTTCACTTATCCCTAAGGTTCAAAGATAAAGGTTTTAGTTACAGTTCAAAAAGTAATAGCCTGACTGCCCTGAAAGCCCTGATAAATCAGGCACTAACACCTGGCACACCTGGTGGGCAATGTTTCTCAAACATTGTGAGAACCCACAATATCCCTTGATCAAAAATTCATCCACCAGCTGATCCTTGAATTCAGTTTGTTGTGAAACTGCTACTGTAGTTGGAGTTTCCTTGTCAAATTCTTCAACCTCTGCATCCACCTGAACTGTAACTGCCTCCTTAGTACTTCCAGTCTCCTGACAGAGTTTCTCATCCACAATCATTTGCACTGGATCATCTAAGTTGTGAATTCCTCCTGCAGCTTCTGTGTCCTCCTCTGCAACATCTTTAGCCTGTCCTGCGACTTCTGCTCCTTGAAAAACTTCCCTTATGTCATAAAGCATGAAGATATAAAACCAATGAGATATAAGAATATCAACATCATCTTCTTCATCAACAACATCACATAGAAATGTAGAACCATCTTCAGGAAAACCCACTTCACCATCATTAGGAACTTGCAAAATACTTGCATAATCATCAGTCAAAACCATCTCCTCAACATAAACAAAACCATTGACATCAGAAATTTGGTATAAATCATCAAGAACATCATCAAGAAAGTGAACTTCCTTGAAAACAGATGAACTTCCAATATCCTTGACTGAATTTGTAAAAGAACCAACATAATAAAGATCATTGATAACAACATCATCATTCAAGAAACCTTCTATAACATCAAGATTTGAAGAAAACTCCACATTCCTGATTTGAGTAAGTTGAAGCTTCAAGTCCTCAATTTGATTAATCTTGTTCAAAACAACTTGCTTAAGAGCATCATGAACTTCATAATAGTAAGAAATATGCAAGTCAACTTCAGTTTGAACCTGAGAAATCTCCGCCATCAATGATGTCTTCTCTTCTTGAAGTTGATTAATTTTGGAAAGCGCTTCATTTGCCGCAACCATACTTGAATGCCTCGCATTTTCTAGCTCGAATGAGAGATTATTGATCATCTTCACTTGAGAAAGAAAAAGACTTTGAAATTCAGCAAGTTCAGGTACATAACTTCTTTGCAAATCAAGAATCTGCGGATCAGGGACCCGAATTCTGAAACTTTGCAAATCAAGAACCTTTGGTATCAAAACTGGTAATTCAGGGATCTGAAATTGAAGATCCTTGTCTTCACAACCTGAATAATTCATATCCACTCTCGGAAATTGGCTTTCAGTATTCAAAACTCCAAAAAACTCTTCTCCATCAACACAAACACCTTCTGGACTGTCACCTGTCAAATATTCCTCATCAAGATTCATTAAAAACTGATTCAACACATCAGCTTCATCAGTAGCACACATTATGTCTTTATCTATCGTCAGCTCTTCCACTTCATTACACTGAAATTTGATGTCTCCCTGAATTTCAACCTCTTCAAGATTGATGTCAGATGTTGGTATATGGGTTTGTATGGGATATTGGTGGCTTCTCTCGCTCACTCCCACTTATATTCCCTTCTTCTCAACCAATAATTCTTCTTTTGGGCAACTGTCCTTCTCTTCCTGCAAAGAGGTGAGTCTCTTCGATGTGAGGTTTGGGGATAGCTGGCAATCCTCTTGGCTCCTTTGGCTCATGAGTTGCTCCTGGCTTCCTCCTTCTTCCTTCATCATCTTTTGGACTATATCTCCCTTGCATTGAACAAACTCTCCTTCCTGAATCAACTTCTTCTCTTCAATAATCTGAGTATCTACAACTTTGATCCCATATTCAAGAACATCAAAATCAGGTTGAAAAACTTCAGGTACTGAAAATTCAAATTCAGGTTTTGAAACTTCAGGTTTTGAAACAACAGGTGCCTGAAAAACTGTTGGTACTTCAACATTGTGCAAACCCTTGAGTCTATTTGGAGTGTGGTTTTGGGATACTAAGTGCTCCTTTTGGCTTCTTTGGCTCTCTGGATGCTCCTTTTCTTCTGCCCTTTCCAACATCACCTTCTTAACTTCTTCAGGTTGGCTTTGTGCTTGAACTTCTTTCATTGATTTCGGACTTACACCAAGTACATTTGGAGAAGTTAAACATGATTGTACGTGATTGTTCCCAACCAAGGGAAACATTGGTGTTGTAACTCCCCAATCATCATCACTTTCGTCTTCCTCTTGAAACTGATCTTCATACTTCTCTGTCAAGCCTTCAATTGCTTCTTGTAACACCTGTATCCTACGCATACTAGAGCACGACTTTCTTCTTTTTCCTTCACGACCTTCATGCCAGTCTTCTGCCTTGTCAAGAAGGTTAGAAAAATCATCCAAATCCTCTTGTGCATCACATAGTTCCTCATGATCTGATGCATCTCGAAAAGATCTGACAATTCGATACAACCTCTTGCACAGTTTATGCATACAGTATTTGACACATACATCTTCCTTTTGACATGGCTTGCACACGTAAGGACATTGCTTTGCAGAGTGCCCATCTTTTTGACAAATAGTACACTTTTTCTTCTTCTTCTTTGCCATTAATCACACATCAAACGAATAGAGAGCATTTGTACCTCTTTAAACCCTGAAACTGCTTAAACTGCATTGCAAACTGAAATACCTGAAACTGTAGTCTGTAAACTGAAAAATTGAAACTGCATTCTGCAACAAACTGCACATAATTTGCACAGAAACTGCAAAGAGACTTCAAAACTGTTTGGGCTAACAATACATTGACCAATGGTCCCAAAAGTGGGTCTGATGTGGGATGAGTTGTTTGTTGGCCTTCTTGGTTTGCAGGTAGGGTTTCCTGCAGCCTGTTATCAGGTTCATGCAGTTCAGTCCCCTCCACAACAATTTCTGCCCCTGCAGCAAGTTCTCCTACTGGTTCTTGTTGATCATCACCATCTAACTCATCTCCTTGTCTCCCCCTTGCAGATAATTCCCTTCTAAGTCTAAACCTTGTTCCATGTGAATGTTGTGGTACATAGGACCCTTGCCCTGATCTACTCATGCATTGCTGCTTCTCCCTTGTCTAGAATACTGTACTAGCATTCTTTGATTATGCACATTGTAGTTTGAAGGTAAATTACAGGCTCCAAAGGGTAACAGTTTTGTAACTACCTTTTCGAGAATGAAAATTCTGACTTCGCTGGGCAGTTGTGGGTAGAATTCTTTCAAGAATTGTGATGCATACTCCTTAGACTCTTCCCCCGGTGTTTTCCAGTTCGCAAAATCCCGCAGATGGTCACTATCAGGGAACAGGTCGCCGCTGTGATTCATTCCTTAGCACCCATATGGTTTTAGGCGAAATTCGAACCAATTGAGGATCGCCAAATGTTAGGCACACATTGCCATAACAAACAACCAATGCAGTTAACATACAGCACATATCAAACAGGAAGCAGGAAACTGCATACTTCAAACACCATACTGCAAAGAAGACAGGTATGTAACATCAGAGATAAAGAGAAGATAGTGTGCCATTCATCATCATCATTGAGTAATACAACAGAAAGCACAGAACTAATGCAGGAGAGAGCCCACTGCATCAACAGGCATTCACGTAACTGCTTCTCGTTCTGAGAATTTACGAGACACACAACTAACTCCCCAAAAATATAAAATACCCATGTTCACTTATCCCTAAGGTTCAAAGATAAAGGTTTTAGTTACAGTTCAAAAAGTAATAGCCTGACTGCCTTGAAAGCCCTGATAAATCAGGCACTAACATACATGTCTGACATTATGTAGTATAAACTTAGTGCCATTACGCATAGTAAACTTGATGATACCCACACTGCATATATCAACCTCATTTGAATTGCTTAGCTTCATTGTGGCATGCATGGCAGTGTACGTAGAAAACCACTCCTTGTGAGGAGTCACATGGAAGCTAGCACCTGAATCCACAATACAATTTTGCACATAACACTCATCATGAGCTAACAATGCATCAAGACTCAAATCCAATGTGAAAATCAACACATCATTGACACTTCATAAAAATTTTCAATGGTTGGAGACTCAACCACCTTAAGCTCTTCAATCATCACGCTGCTTTTAGGTTTTGTCAGACTTTGCTGTCTCTTTGCCCTTATCACGCTGCATTGTGGCAATCTTTCTTCAAGTATCCCTTTTTATGGCAGTAGTAACACTCTACATTTTGCATGTCTTTGCCGCAACTCTTGCTATGACCTTGTCTTTGATCCTGTGTGAATGACCGCGGCTACGACCACGCTACCTTTGAAATTTCCTTTTGTCAGGATTTCCACTAGCCACATATGCATCACCATGCCCACTTGTATCAAGAGATTGACGTCGAATCTCCTCAGTGAGCAATGCACTAGCAACACTATTGAAATCTAGCTTGTCATTGGGTGCAGAATTACTTATGTCTGTATTGAAAGTATCCTATGATGATGGTAGCGAACATAACAAGAAAATAGCCTTCATTTCATCATCAAAATTGAGACCTTTTGAAGTAAGCTGTGAAAACACGTTGTTGAACTCGTTCAAATGAGAACTAACATTACTGCCTTCTTTCATGTTCATGTGCAACAATTTCTTCATCAAGAAAACCTTGTTCGAGGCGTTGTTGCCATCCCAAGCTATACATAGAGCATCCCACAAATCTTTGGTGTTGGTCTTATCCATTATGGTAAAGTAAATGGATTCACCAAGGTACAGGCGTATGGTCGACATAGCACGTTCATTCAAGTCATCCCACTCATCATTAGTGTAGACATTTTCTCTTCTTTCATGCAAGGGTGCAATCAAGCCTTTGTTGATCAAAACATCTTACATACGCTGCCGCCAAATGACAAAGTTTGAGCCATCAAACTTTTTGATGTAGTACTCCTCTCTTTTGGAAGCACTACTTGCAGCCACAATTAAAAGAATATAGCCAAACACTTATGGCGAATTGCCTGGGACAATTTCAGTAGAGTTTCCCCTAGAATAGGAGCAAAAACTCGTTCAAATGAGAATTAACATTACTGCCTTCTTTCATGTTCATGCACAACAATTTCTTCATCAAGAAAACCTTGTTCGAGGCATTTTTGCCATCTCAAGCTTGACATAGAGCATCCCACAAATCTTTGGTGTTGGTCTTATCCATTAGATAAAGTAAATGGATTCACCAAGGTGCAGGTGTATGGTTTCCATAGCACGTTTATTCAAGTCATTCCACTCATCATTAGTGTAGATATTTTCTCTTATTTCACACAAGGGTGTGATCAAGCTTTTGTTGATCAAAACATCTTGTATACGTTGCCGCCAAATGACAAAGTTTGAGCCATCAAACTTTTTGATGTAGTACTCTTCTCTTTTGGAAGCACTACTCGTAACCATGATTAAGAGAATGTAGCCAAAAACTTATAGCGAATCACTTGGGACAATTTCAACAGAGTTTCCCCGAAAATAGGAGCGAAAACTCAAACCAAAATGTAGTATAATCACTGTGTAAGAACACCTAGAACTGCCAAGAACGCATAAGACGGACTCGCAGAAAAAATCCGACAGAGTCTCCTTCGTTTGAGGAGTCATAACTCAACTCAAAAATGCATAAAGTGCTCAAAAGAACAATCAGTGGGCATATACTGCACAAAACCACTACTATGTGACCGCCAACTTGGCGCCAAAAGCACAAAAAACCATCGAGATACATGTCTTATGGTGAGGGTACCGTAAAGGGGAACTCCAACTACTTGTATCACCAAAGGTATCTCAACATTCGAGAATACCCCAACTCAAAGAAAACCTCACGCTATCAACACTCCAAAGGCTAATACAGACACAATAGGACTAGCCACAGTCTCAGAAAGGGCTCTTCCAGTTCGAGTTTTAGAAACGACCGGAAAAAATTGCCAAACTAGCAAAAAAATGGCTCCGCATGTAGTACAATGAGAAGTGTCCCGCAACTCAATGTACATGAGTGAACCGCACTCAAACAGGCGCTAAGAACTGTTGCATGCAGTAAAAGTAATCCCTACAAGGATATCTGCTCTCAAAAGAGCTCAGTAGCACTAGGTGTGCTCACACAAAAATGCATCTATCAATGTATCTTTTCGCAAAGAAACTACTATTCAAATGACTGCAAAATGACATGTGAAAGTGTTGTGTCTAAAACCCTAGAGAATCTGTCTGTAAACGGGCTCGAAAGCCCACTGTAAGCTGTAACCTGCATGTCGGTGTCGCTATGTGCCAATTTCCAATGCCGAGCAAAAATACGCTAGTCGAATAGCCGCCAAAGGTGTTGTGGCAAAAAATCGTGTCGTACAGCAATGCGCTCAATACAAATGCCGGGTGTCACTCCTCTATGGTAGAGGCACCTCACCCGTGTGTGTGGCAAGCACGACCGTCCACCGCAAGAAACTTCTCTCTCATCCGTAGGAACCCTCAATGTCAAAAACTGAAGCGGAGTGGTAAGCCGTTGATGTCCATGTCGTCTCCACCGCCGGACAAGAGAAGCTAGCCGAATAGCCATAGACGCACCGAGGTCGAGGTCGAGGTCGTCGACGCTCAAAGCCGCTGTCGTCACTCTCTCTCTCTCAATGCCTGAGAATGGTGACTATGTCAATGTCGATCTTGCTTTCTACCGTCGGACGAAAGCCTCCAGTGCCAAGATGATGAAACACCTCCCTACGTTCTGCATCTCACTTGCCTGCTCTCCCTTTTTTGAGAAAATCCCTCTCAGCTATCTCTCAATCACTTCTTTGCTAGCAACTCGATGTGTCATGGGATCGGGGGATTGGACGAGGCTTGACAGTGAGAATAGTGGCTTGCACAAACAAAGTGTGTGTGAAAAACAAATTTTGAATTTGTTGCACTGATGAAAAACTGCTGTGACGATTGACAAGCCCTTGATGTGGTACCCCTGCTCTCCCAGTGTTGCTCGAGAGCAACCAAGCAGGCCTTCATTGGGTCGACCTCTGCTCTACCTTCTTATGCCAAAAGCCTAGCTTTGATTTGCTGCCTGCTGTTGCAAAGTGCCAATTTTGAGGCACTGTGTGTGTGTGCGCACAAAAGCAAAAACATTTGCTGCAATTCCTGCTTGCGAGCTCATCAAGTCAACTCTCTTGCTTGGTTCCTCGCTTTACTCCCACAGCGCTATCGATTTACCTGCTTTGCTCTCAAGCAAAATCCCTTAATTATCTGCATTGAAGGTCTGGCACGGTGATGCCCGACCTGCTATTGAGTGCGCGCGCGTGCGCGCGTGCGTGTGTGTGTGTGTGTGTGTGTGTGCGCAACCACACACCACACCAGGATTCCAAGCTTGCCCTTGAGATCTTCCCTACTCGGCTGTAGGCAGAAACTCCCTTGCTTGCTCCACTGTAAGCTTTCGTCCGCATACCCGATTTGAAGCTCGAAATATTACCAAGGCTCTGCTACTCGATTTCCAGCTTTCTGCTCAGTGCCAATTTCCCCTATGCTTTAGATTTCTTGTTCTCTCTGTAGAGCTTGCCAAAGCTCTCCAAATGCCGACAGGAGTCGCTATGTGCGTGGTTGGCTGGGGCTCGGGGTCGGATGCCCTGAGGTCTGATACCACTTGATGGAGCTTGTGCGGAGTGTGCAAGAGAGGGAAGGAGAAGGGTGAAGGGAAGAACAACACAGTACGCAGACCCTTTGGTGGATCTTGTGAAGGTTAGCTCTCATACTCCTTATTATCTTTAAGAACCAAATAATAAGTGGGCGATCACACGCTCGGCCATAACCGACCACGAGCCTGAAACCCAACATGTAGGTCAACTCTACAAATTCTAATGTTGGGATTTTACTTGTGATGGAGATACAAGTGATGAAATTTGACGCTTAGGCTTGATTAGAACAAAAGAATTTCCCTCCAATTTGGCATCAGAAGCCATTGAGAGATTTTCTCATAGTGCATTTCTCATTATATCATTGTTATCTATAAAGTTGAATGGAGAAGGTGACATGTGGGCTAGAAGATCATGCTACCCTCTCCTTTTTGATGCTCTTCATTACTCGTGAGCCTAATATGAGTTTAGAAGATTTATCTACATTGGGATTTGTTGGAAACTATTTTGAAATGCAAGACGAAAAATAGTTTTAAAGGTTGATGACGTAGACTTCCTAAGAACTTCACATAGACTCCTTATAGCATAAGTGATAGTCACCTTAGATACATAATGTATTAAAACAATGCTATTTTTAAGTTGTATTGCATGTTTTGAGCTTAATCTCATCAATGCATGAGCCACTCCTAGTATAATTAACCCCTATAATGACAACCCCTAAATATGTTCTTAAACTCTCCTCATTATCATTACTGACTTGTTTTGAAAGAAGCCATCTTTACATGGAGATAAACTCCCAAAAACCAACCGAAAACATCTTAGAAGATGTTGTTCAACCATTAGTTAGGAAGTTGTTGAGTGACATTTTGTGGGAAACACTCACTTACAGAAACTAGTCAACTCATTGAGTTTGAAGGCTCTTGTACTTGATTCAAAATAAGATAAACCACAGGGAAAAGAAGTGATCCCAACAAGGAGGCGTACTAAATTACAAGTGGATTTCTTTCGTGCTTGTGTCAAAAGTCAATGCAAATCCAAGTAAAAGACAATGCTACATAGATGCTACATGAGAAAGAAAATTTTCAAGGATGGTTTCATTTGAACAAGATGTGAAAAAAACTCCCAAACAAATTTTCCAAATGGAAAAAATTCAAGTTGTGGATTTGAATATGATTTTGGAACATATCCAGTGCTATTTGTAGCGGATTGATACACAATTAGCTACATGTAGAATGGAGTTTTTTTGCACGTACTCGTGCACCAACTAATTAATCTTAATAAAATTTGGCTACCAAACTTATGAAGAGATTTTGGTTGGTGAATCTTTTAAGTTTTACCTATGAACAACGGCCCAGTGTTGAGGGTGTTCCTCACAGTAACGCTCCTCACCAAGCTTTGTAAAATAGCGTTTCAAAATGCACTTTGGGAGGGCCTGGTGAAAGATATCGCAGGGAGGTTCTCAAAGGGAAGATTTGATACTCACTAGGCCTTTTAGCATAGCGTTTCAAAATGCAACTTTGGAGGGCTAGTTGAGAGATCTTGTGGGGAGGTCCTCAAAGTTATCATCACCACAGATTAAACTATAACGTTTCCAAATGCAAGTTTGGAAGGCTAGGTGAGAGAGCTTGGAGAGGTCTGTAGCAAATGTGGGGCAAATATAGTACACACACACACACACACACACACACACACACACACACACAGAGAATCTTGTGCTCAAAAAGAAATGTGTTCTTGAGCCAAAAAAAAGAAAAGAAATCGGCCCTTCAATAACTGAAACTCTTCTCCAAAGAATCCTCTTAATGAAAAACCTTCCTTTCATTAACTAGTTCTATTGTGATTGTATTAAAGTACTTGATACTCTGACAGTGGTATTAGAGAATAGGTTTCTTTTTTCTTGCCTAAGAAGAGAGGTTCCTGAGTAATCTCTGAAAGGTTGAAGTTGTTCATTACAATAGGGTTAGTGGGACTGGGATTTATTATCTCATCTAGCATTCTAGCTGCTTTGTAGGGTTTAGGATACACCATCAAGAACTATGGTCTTAATAATGAAGTCTTTTAGACTTGCATATGGCTTAAAGCAAGCTTGAAAGGAACCGGTGTCAACTGAGCATTTTGAAACCCACTCCACTACTGTTTGCAATTGAAAATATTCAAAACCAAGTGTGTGGATACTTGAGTGCTTATTTTCAAGGGTTAAAAGGAGTAGCAGCTAAGGTTTTTTGAAAGTGCCAAATAAATAGCTAGAATACACATATAAGGAATGCTAATCATGGCACAACATAATCAAGAGAATAAGATTAATATTGACTACTTGAATCTAGCACATCATATACCATGGATGATGGCGAAGAATTGTCAACGACCTTGTTGGAAAGCTTCAAGAAGCTATGGATAATCATAGCACAACACAATCAAGAGAATAAGATTGATATTGATTGCTTGAATCTAGCACATGACGTAACCATGGATGATCGTCAGAGAATTGTCAACTACCTTGTTTGCAAGCTTCAAGAATCTATAATAAGTAATCCTACCTTGCAAAGAAAAGGTGTAAATCCACCTACAAGCTCTTCAAGTTCCTTCAAGTGCCCAAGAAGGGAGATCTCCTTTGAGGGATCCTAGTGAGATCTTCAAAAGAGGAACCTCTTTGGGAAATTAAGAGGAAATATACAAAGAACCTCCATATGACCATGTATCTAAGAAGATGCTACATGCAAGAACTTTGAAGGGAAAGGTATGGAAGTGATACTCCAATTACTTCTAAAAGTGATGCGGCCCCAAGAAGGCAAAAGGCAAAGCGATCACCAAGTCCTCTCAAGAAGAGGAAGTGAGGCAGGCACTTCCTCCCATGCACATTTGAAGAAGGGATAAAACAACGTGAGAAGGAGGAAGTGGAGAAAACAATCACCATCATCCTTCTTCTTCTTATTCTTCTTCCTCTTCATTGTCACCATCTTCCAATGAGGAGAGTAGTGACTCATACCCCAAGAAAGCAAACAAAAGAGGTAAACAAAGAAGCTATGTAGCATAGAAGAGGTCACACAAGCTTAAAAGATATAAAGAGGGAGGAAACAACATGACTTTCCTTACCTATGATGGAACCTTTGGAGGAATAGATAATGTGGTGGGCTTTAATTTATCCAGTAATTTGACGCTGCTTTTGGAGAAGGAGATTTATGAGAATCTTAAAAGTACATAACATCTCCATGCAGTTCCAAAAATCAGCCCAACAATGGTGGGAAAGTCTTCATGCCCAAGGTGAATCTCCAAAAATATGGAAGGCCTTGAGAATGTCTACCATGAAGCAGTTCCTCTCAAGCAATGCCAGAGACAAATTCCTTATGGAATAGTGAAGCTTGAAGATGGTACCCTATGAATCTATTCAAAAGTATATTGTTAGCAGATGTGCCCAACGGGCACCCTCCTAGCTGACCACATCATCTCACGAGGCCAAGATCTTTTGTAATTATAATATTTTTTTGATAAAGCTTTGTAAAAAAGAGGAGTCATGATTATTGAGCCAAATGATTATTGAGCCACATCATTGTAGAATTTGGGTTGTAATCTTTTTGTCCTAAGCTAAAATCCTTGTAAGGTGGCCATTGGCCGATTGAGCCATAGGTATAAAGTTCAAATTTTCAAGTTTGAACACATATCTTTGTATCTTATTTAAAGTTTTGAGCGTATGAGTGAGAGCGACTACCCTGAAGCACATTGTAATCCATTTTTCTCAAGCTCTGGTAATTAAATTTTGATTTCAACAAGTGCATTGTGTTCCTTGTCTCTTGCTTTTTAAGTTGAATGTAATAATTCTCAATTTCATCATGGTTTGTGTGATGAGTGCATGTCTGCGAGCTAAATCTATTGTTTTGAGTGCGAAAATGATTGTTTTTTGATGTTTCAACCATAGGAGAGTGTTTCTAGACCATATGGAAACCTTTCTGGATAGTTTCTGCAGGTTTCAGGACCTTGATCATGGTGGATCATGATTTTGGTACTATGCTCGATTGCAACCAGACTTTGTAAGATAGTGTCCCTAGGCCTATTATACCTCCTCCTAAAGTTTTATTGCATTTTGACTTTGTTTGAGTGACGAAATGGTGTGACTATCAAGAGTAGTGAGACAGGATATAGGCCAAGTGTCTTGAGTAGAGAGTGATAGATTTGCTAGTGCTGATGATAGCTTAGTTCCATAGGTTTTCTTGTTGAGGTTGACACCCTCAAAGAGTCTCCGTGCCCCATCCGAGTCGCTTCCCTAAGTATTGACATTATGTTAGTGCCATACAACTATGCTACAAACATCCAATTGTGGTGACCCACTAACATTAGTGCCATTGTTGGGGATAGTGACCCTTGGGTGGTGAGTGACCTAGTTGGATTCATTGCCATCTTGTCTTTAGATATTGATACCCATTCCGGATCTTCTCTAACCTCTAGGAGTAGTTCTTTGATTAAGACTAACTATTTTCTTAAAATCTTCAACCTCTTCAATTAGACTTGTCCCTCACAAATGAATGAATAAGAAAAAGGAGGATCAGGCAAGTCATTAAGAGGCCCAATATGATGATTCAAGTTACCTTTAATATGATGATCACTTTAGAGATGAGACCCTGCTCTAAATCTTGAGTAATTTATGTGATAGCCAATAGTTGCACGTAAAATGTGATAGCCGAGTATCCTTATAACTAGGTTGGATGACAAAGTGATCCATGATGACATACAACTTTGACCCCTTTGGCTTTGGCTCCCTCTCAGAAAGCTGGCAGATTTTCATATGCCCTACAATTGTGCATAATTGGTGTGATAGTCAAGTATCCATATAACTAAGGCGGATGTAGAACCCATATACAACGAGATGCAAATATGGTTAATAGCTATGTGTAATCCATGTAATCATATAATGGGGTCAAATGATGAATCCTTCTTTGGAGGGCTGAAGAAAGTCACTGATAATGCGTCATCCTTGGGCCATGAGGGAAGTGAGGCTGGATACATGTCCACTCTATACCCCCTCTCAGTGTCTAGACTCTACCATAATTATCCCAAACTTGAAGCAGAATCTGAGAGGAATGCAATTGGAAAGGAATCACTAACAACACATCAATTGGTAACTTTCACTATTGTGACCAAACAAGAATCATTATTCACGAATAATAGCTAATGTTGCCAAAAACTACCCTCACACAACTTACTGTCTTATTGGTGATAATAAGGGAGAAGGGGACATTGAGAATACAACAACTAGGACCATAATATAAGCTATGGTTGGGAGCAGAGAGGAAGTTTGAGAGAGGAGCTTGTTGGCTATTGTCTGTGCAAGTTGGCTTGCAAACAAGTTTAGCATGCTTTGTTGTCTCAACCCGCAATTAAAACCTGAATGTATCACTAAATCCTACTGACTATTGGGTGGGATCTTGCATTGACTGTGCTAAACATGCCATAAACTATTTTATCAGCCCACCATGATGTGGTGCTCTTTTTGCTTAACCAAGCCAGATGCGGTTGCACTACTACCTACTTCAAAATCGCCTCCTTGTTGGAGCACTTTACACATTGCTTGGTTGGTCTCTCATTTCTATGACTTAGCCTCCTATCAAGTGTCTGAACTAGTTCTCTTCTAAGTTGTCAATCAAACAAATTATAATTTAACTGTTGAAGTATTCAAGAGCAAAAGGTGGCAGTCTTGCTACTGCCAGATTGTGCCTGCTAAAAGTTCAAAAACCTAAGCAAACAGGAAAATTCTAGGATTTTTAAGACCATATGCATCAATGCCTGTCATCAAAGGTCTCACAAACCTCATTCCAAGTAGATCATATCTTGTTGCCCTCACTTATGAGAACTTTTTCCATTTTGGCATCATAAGCATGCATCTTAGCCTTCTGAGCTAACCATTGTTGGATGAACATGAGCTTCAATGCTCTCTCTCTCTTTTTTTAGTTCAAAAGTGAAGCCTTTAAAGGTTTTGAATAATATATTGCAACATGCTATCTCCAAATAAGATAAACAAAACAAAAACAAAAATGGTCGATGGAGAGGAGATACTATGTAGAACAATAAGTGATGTTTCTGAAATCCTTGGTGATCACCATGCCCATATGAAGAGCTCATTTAGGTGGGGTGTTTTTAATATTCTTGCAGAACATCTAGGATGGGAATTGGTCGAAACAAAAAGGGGATATTTAACCTCAAGCTCTGCAAACTTCATAGTGATGGGAATGCAAATAAGGAAGATGCCATTAAGGATATCAAGCATGACTCAATCCCTAAGGAAAGTGATGGAGACGATGATCATGATGGCAATGTGTAGTATCCTTGTTTATTAGATTTTTCATTGCAAAAGTAAATTCTTTGCTTTGTGACAATAACATGCTCTTTTGGGTCTCCAAGCTCATGCATCCATGTTAAAGAATGTAATTTTCTCATGCTTTATCAAACTATGATAGAAATTTTTAGAACATGTAGAAATTACTTTTATCCTTTTTGAGACATATGTCCTTATCACACATATATCTAGTCCTCAAGCGCTTAGTGTGCAAACAAGGGTTAAGATGGACCCTTTAAAGGCACGGGGATTGTTTGGATAAAGTGTGTCTCAAATTACAATTGTGTTGCAACATGAAATTCAAGAATGTCGATTGAGAGCAAGAGAAAAAGGAAAAAAGTCTCCCTAGATTTTGTGAAAAGTGTAAAAACCCTAAAAGTTGGGATAGATTATTTAATTATGTATGTATTTAGTATATTTCATTTTATTTTGCAAAATTTATTTTTGGAAATGTCTCAAAAAAGAATTGTGTATGGTTTTGCAAAAGAAAAATGTTGGACGTTGCATAATCATCACTAAATATAGAAAGGGGGTGACGGGGCTAAGTGTATTTTTTATTGGTTAAATAGCTAAATTTTGACTATGTTTCAAGATTCTCTCCTAGGAACCTGGTTGAATTTACAAGTTTTAGTATAAACAATAGAAAATGCTTCAGTTGATGACAACTAGGAGATCTTTAAGTGTGCTCTTTGTTTTCTTTGGTCAAAGCTTTTCTACCAAATTTGGCAACTTAGGGACATTGTCAATTTTTTTCTTTCCTTTTCTTAATACATTTGACGAGCTAGTAGGACTTGTTCTTTCATGAAACTTGCCACTCCATGGCTTCTCATCATAGCC
Source organism: Adiantum capillus-veneris (assembly GCF_014529385.1). Classification (NCBI taxonomy): domain Eukaryota; kingdom Viridiplantae; phylum Streptophyta; class Polypodiopsida; order Polypodiales; family Pteridaceae; genus Adiantum; species Adiantum capillus-veneris. Next base: position 72,791,529 of record NC_140945.1, read on the forward strand.
TGCACTAGGTGACCCTTACGGCCCACTCACCCTAGCTTTACTTGTGTATTTTTTATTGGTTAAATAGCTAAATTTTGACTATGTTTCAAGATTCTCTCCTAGGAACCTGGTTGAATTTACAAGTTTTAGTATAAACAGTAGAAAATGCTTCAGTTGATGACAACTAGGAGATCTTTAAGTGTGCTCTTTGTTTTCTTTGGTCAAAGCTTTTCTACCAAATTTGGCAACTTAGGGACATTGTCAATTTTTTTCTTTCCTTTTCTTAATACATTTGACGAGCTAGTAGGACTTGTTCTTTCATGAAACTTGCCACTCCATGGCTTCTCATCATAGCCTGCACTAGGTGACCCTTACGGCCCACTCACCCTAGCTTTACTTGTGATAGGATTGTAATATTTATACCATTTTTTCTCAAGGGATTATACAATGAACACATATTTTTCTGCTTTTGGATTAAGATTACTTCTCAATTCATCCGGAACAAGTACATAAGCAACACGTCCAAACGCTTAAAATTATGATACATTCAATTTTTTACCACAAAACTTCTCTTCTAGTGTCATATCATGCAGTATAGTAGTAAGTAAAGTAAACACATATAGCAATAGCCTCAAGCCAACAATAATGAGGCATGATCTTCTCATTCAACAACCCTTTAGCAACTTCTGAGATGTGCCTATTCTTTTGTTCACAACATATACCTGCATGAAAATTGCCTTTAAATTCCATGCTTTTTCAAAAAACCATTAAACTCAGTATTCTCCCCCTCCATCTGACCTAAGTCCCTTTACATGTTTCTCAGTCTCGTTTTCAGCCAAAGTCTTGAAATTATGAAAGTGAATATACACTCACTTTTTTGCTTCATGAGATATACCCACATCTTCCTTGTATGGTCATCAATGAAGCTCACATGGTACATGCATCCACCCATAGATGTAGTCTTTGTCGGACCCCATACATCTGTATGTACTAAATCCAATGCATTTTTTCTTACATGCTTTTCATGTGGAAATGATCCTTTGCCTGCTTCTCAAACTAACAAGCCTCACAAATCTTTTGCATCTGACTGTAATCATGACTTTAGTTTGCATTGTCTTTAGCCTTGCAAGTTTACTTGGCTAAATACATTTGTGTCAAATATCAACATCTACAAAAAACTCCTCCACCTTGTGCAAACATGAAAACATTCACCTTGGGTACATTTACATTCAAAGTAAACATTATGCCCACTTTCTTCCCTTGTGCAACTAACTTTCCATCCTTCTTATGTTCTTTGACAAAGAGACCATCAAAGTTAAACCTGACCTGCAAACCCTACTCAACCATCTATCCAACAAAAATCAAATTCTTTGTGATATTTGGTACATGCATTACATCAGCCAGGTATTTTGCTTTACCATGTGCCATAGACAAGGGTACATTTACTGTATGCATATAGAGATGTGCATTATCATCCCCAGTCTCCATATAGCCAGGACTTTGCAAACTCTACATTTCCTTGAACCACTCACCATGAATGGTCATGTGATTTGATGCACCTAAATCCATGACATAATCAAGATTTTTTCACATTTGTAGACATAGTATTTAGCATGTGTGCACCACAAATAGCCTCTCATGATTATTTTCCTATGTCCTATCTAGAAAATCATGTTCAAAGTGATCATGTCTCCCACAACCTGAGCATACATCATTCCAATGTTGACTTGTATTGTTACGTTGCACATTACCACGACCTCTTGGACTCCCCTTGCCTCAAGAATTTCCTCAATTACCTATGTTCTGTCTCTGAGAATTATTTAGTTGTTTTGCTTGGTGGTTGCCTCTTCCTTGACCACCAAGCACATTATTTAATTGTTGTGCTTGGTGGTTGCCTCTTGCTTGACCACCACCATGACATGTATTGTGTCCTCTTTCTCTTCCTTTGCTATTGAAGAGGACATGTTCAAAATTATTCATGCCCTATGTGGAGGGTTATTCAAGTTTCTTCTCTTCCACGATTAGTAAGAACACCAAATTTATAAACGTGGGAACGTTTTCTCAAAGATGGATACTAGCCTTAAGTTCTTTGTATTCTGGACCCAAATCTCAGAGATATACTTCCACATTATCATCATCAACAACTATAACACCAATTTATACAAGGGACTCACATACATTTCTTATCTTTAGCAAGATAGTCATTGATAGGCAGGTAGTTTGTCTACACTATATTCATCTCAATCTGCAGCTTCCTTATTTTTGTGTTGGTTACATCCAACGATCCTTAGGGATGTAAGAATCTTGTATGTGCCCACTCATAGTGTTCTGCACACTCACAGAAAGCCAATACACATGACCTTCTGAGCTCCCTAGTTGCAATCTTTAAACACATGTATCTACGTAGCAGTTGCACCTTACTCTCCTAACCTTCATGCTGTCTCTTGCTCTCTGTTAATGTATCATCATCTCCTCAATTTAAGAGGACTTTCTTTGAAGACTCATTGAATAGATTGTAAGGTCTCCTAGTCTCTCAAAAGTGATCCTGCAACGTTACAATCTCGCCTCTTCCACTCCTCTCTCTCACAACCTTAAAAGTTCTCCTCTTCTTTCTTGGTCTTCTATTGAACCTCTCCTCTCTCTTATAAATGTATCGCTCTTGTGTACCAAACTTTATATGTGCTAATTATTAGCATGATTATTCATGTAGATGCTATCCTAAATGCAATCAAGTGTTCATTAATGTATTGATCATTCTAATATAGTTAGTGTTCATCCATCATAAACAACTGAATTCTTTGCTATGCAGTTCAACTAGATATGATTCATACACATTTTTGTATTCAAGTAAAAATGTAATCATTTTAAAAAATTACCAGCATCATGGTATGATACTTAGAGATGACGATCTTTGTAATTATATCCTTCATCTTGCTTTGTTGGGCATGTCTAGACTCCACGTCATGCAAGAGAATTGCCAAATGGATGCACATAGTCACTACAAATCCGCAAAATAGCATAGCATTCATTCGATCGGACATGCATTCATGCAATTGAAAATGCATACCTCTATAATTGTTTGTATACATTGTTTGACAAGAATCACAAGTGATCAAAGAGTAAGGAAGCGAGCAAGAGAGAACATGGCATATTAACCTCCAAGATTGGAGTGCTATGCATACCCAAGAGAGAAGAGGAGACGCATAGCACTGAGTACAATCTTATCCCATGCATGAGTGACAATTTTCCTCTTTCACATATTTATTTATAGATAGCAATCAGTGCTCAAAATGATTACAAGCATCCACTTCTATACAAGAATAACTATTGCTCATAAAGAGCTCTCATCTATAAAATTTCCATACACTATCAATTTCTTAACTCGTTGCTTAACCCATAAATTAAATTTAATGACTTTCCACATGTAACCATACAACAAATAGATGTTAATCCATCATAATTAAATACGTTATATCAACTATAATTTTAGCACTATATTCCATAAAGATATATTTACAGCATGTTATAGTGAAGGAACAAGGGCATATGAAAAGCAACCAAAGTACATGCATGTGGCTCACCATTGGCTTAGCACCATTCCAAGCCTCACGAGATGTGACAATTCTCAAAGCCTTAGTATGACATCCATTCAATACATGGTTTGTTACATATAATAGCTTTGATTCAAAATTTGTCAAGAATATGCTTTCCCTTCATCATAAATGTGCCATTTCCAAAAGAGTGTGATTGTTATACACAACAAACGAAAGTTGATCCAACCCATTAATTTTAATGATCTTGTCACAAAGGCAAGCACTAAATTGATGTGACATGTATTCCCCATGACGATTTGTGCAAGATAAACAAGTTTGTTTGCCACCAAAATTTTCTACATTACTAGAAAGGTTTTAAAGTATGCAAAAACCTCATGCTTTTGGGTACACCCAATTATGATAGTAGCATCATTGATGAAGGTAACAAAGTAGCATACTTGTTGTTACCATGAAAATGGTAGTGACGTGTTTGAACACGCTTAGGATCGTCGAGGCATTTTTTTCCCTTACTAGAAGGTTTTTTTCCTCGTGCTTTGTATATGTGCCCATCACTCCGTGACTAACTTATCTTGCATTTTCACACTTAGAAATACATTCTCCATTGTGTACCTTGATCTTCTTCTCCATATGCAAGTTATGTGTGCATTGTGATAGCCCTAACTCCAACAATTGATATTAGAGTAGGCTGCATCCCCTCGAGCATTGTGGCTAGCATCGCCAACACCCCCTTCTTACTTTCTCTAATTTAGGTGAGCTTTGGTGAGATTCATGAGGTCGATAAATACTTTGGGTAAGCTTGTAGAGCTTGGTGTACTCAAATTTTTTATTCGGCCTCCATTTCCACTATTGCAAGTATTCTGCGAGAAATTTCATCCTTCTGTGTAGAAATTATTTGACTTCAAATTTTTGCATAACTCGTTTTTGATCATCTACCATGGTTTGTGCTATGTACATAGAGTTTTCCTCCAATCTCTACATAGTTTGGCCATTTTCTACATCAGGTCCGCAAATGTAGTTGTAGATTTTCAAACTATTTTAGATGAAAACTATGGCATGCACAGTTTGGACATCTGCTGAATTTTGTCAATTTGATGCATTTTCAAAAATCTGATCAGTTTCTTCATTGCTCCCTTTGGAGGCACTATCTAAGCATGTTTATGAAGGATGTATTTTGGGTAGGATGCAACATTCTAAGTTTTTGAAAGATGGTTCAATGTGGGCTACTCACAAGTTATAGATTGTTCATAATGATTCTTGTAGCCTAAGGCACACTCCTTCTTTTATAACAAATTGTACTTCATGCCTTTCATGGATGATTATTAATGACATACATGGGTATATCTGCTTAAGGCTAAATCCAAAGTGTTTATTTGCTTCAAACAATTTATTTGCTTCAAACAATTTATATTCTTGATAGAAATGTATCTGATTGTACTATGGACACCCTCTGTTTTGATTGAGGGGGGGAGTATATGTCAAAAGAATTTGATGCATTTCTCTCTAGTCATGAAATAAAACACCAATGTACAGTTCCTTATACACATCAACATAATGGTGTTGCTGAGCACAAAAAGAGGTCACTTATGGAGATGGCAGGATGTGTAGTCATAAGCTAAGCTCTGCCACATGCTTTTTGGATAGAGGCTATCATGTGTGTTGTCTACATACTTAACAGGTGTCTCACCAAATCTTTGCAGTCTATGAATCCATATGAGTCATGGCATAATAAGAAGGCATTTATTGGTCACTTGCATGTTTTTGGCTGCTTGTTTTATGCTCTAATACTGCAACAACATAGGAACTAGATGACAAGGCTATCAAATGTATTCTTGTTGGTTACAATGCTGAAGCAAGGGTTACACTAGATATCATTTGCAATCAAAACATATCTTGACTTCTAAGATGTTTTTCTGGAAGACACACTTTAGCCGTTATTGTCATGTACTAAAGAGACAAGTGTAAGCTCACATGACATTTTTGATACATTGTTGCCTCTTCTCAAGGGAATACAAATGTAAGTCCAGATGAGACATATTCAGTCTAAGTAGGTTTCAAGTGATGTCACAGATCACTCTATTTTTTATGCACATGTAAATGATACACTTGATAAGGATAGGGGTGAAAATGAGGAAGCCAGAGGTATGCCAAAATGGTTGGTGCATACTTTATGTGATAGTACATTGGATGCACCTTTATTTTGTTATAGTTGTTTAGTTTCTCATCATGTGTCATGTGCATCAGAGTCTTATGCTTTGGTTGTGTCAAGTATGTGTGACGAGGTTGAAGCCTCTTATGGTTGATGAAGCAAAAAATTCAGAGAATTCTAGATGGCTGCTATGCAAGAAGAATATGATACATGTGTGACATTCAAGACTTGGTCTTTATGTGACTTGCCTCTTGGAAAGAAGGCCATTGGGTAAAAAGTGGGCTTATAAGTTGAAACATAAGCCAGATGGTAGTATTGATCGCTACAAGGCAAGGCTTGGGAAAAGGTTATGCTCCGCAAAAAAAGTCATTGATTATGAGGAAATTTTTTCTCCCACTTGTTATATGACTACTTTGTGTTTCATTTGTTCATTAAAAGATTTTTTTGGATGGGATGTACATCATTTGGACACATTAAAACCACAATCTTGAATGGTGGCTTGATGAGGAAGTGTATACAATGCAACCTTGTGGTTTTGTCAAGAAATGGCAAGAAAAGAAAGTGTAAAAATGTAATAAAGCATTTTACGGTCTAAAACAATCTTCTCATGCTTGGTGTGAGAAAATAGACAACCATTTGATTGCACGTGGCTTTCAAAATAGTCCAGCTGAGAGTACTTTGTATGTAAAACGAGCAGATGTATATCTTATCATTGTTATGTATGTGGATGATTTACTGCTCACTAGTCCAAATGCAACACATGTTGCTAAATTTAAGATTGATTTCAATGACACATTTGAGACCTCATATCGAGGCTTTGCATCATTATTTAGGCCTTTGATCTAGGAAATGTGATGAGGGTATTGCATTATGTTGACAAGCAACGTATCTATAAATTTTGCTACGCAGATTTGGATTTGATGATTGCAATCCAATTGCCACTCCTATGGAGACAAGCTTTAAGTTGACTCTACATGATGTTAGAGATCCTCCAAATGTTACCATATACTAGACAACAATTGGTTACCTCATTTATGTATGCATTACAAGGCTAGATATTTAGTTTGTAGTCTTACAAGTGAGTGGATTTATGCATAGCCCAAGGTCTAGGAATTGACAGACAATTAAGAGGATCTTTTGCTACTTGAGTGGCATTAAATATCTTGGGTTATTTTATTCAAGGGGAATCATTGCCTCCAGATTTGGATGCTTCTCCTGACTCAGATTTAGCTGGTTGATATGACACACGAGTTTCCATGAATGGTTTTTGTTTCATGTTCGGTAGTTCATGTATATCTTGATTGAGCAAGAAGGAGCCTATTATGGCCACCTTTAAATGTGAGACTGAGTACAAGGCACCTGTCGCAACTACAATTGAGTGTGTGTGGCTCAAACATCTTAACCCAATCTTTCATGCTCTCACAAAGCACATTGAGGTGCATTATCACTATGCTAGGGGGAGAGACTCTTAGATGGAGGGATCAAATTTGCTTATACACCGACATAGGACAACCTTGGGGATGTATTCACAAAGGTGAGAAGTTTGGCTCACTTTCCTTTGTGGATTGATCATGTCCATAGGGCATGTCACTTCCCTATATTGCATGTGCTAGCTCTCATTCACCACATCACGCCCAGGGGGATTTGTTGCCATGTATATGGTAGTGATGTGTGTGAACACAATTAGGATTTTCGAGGCATTTTTTCCCTCACTAGGATGTTTTTTCCCCTTGTGCTTTGTATATGCACCCATCACTCTTGAGCTATCTTATCTTGTGTTTACACGCTTAGTAATATGATCTCAATTATGTGCATTGAGCTTCTTCTCCATCTCCATGTTGTGTGTGCATTGTTGTATCCCTTATTTCAACACCTTCCAAAAGGTGGATAGAACCACATATATCATTTTGTACAAGCTGTAATTTTCTTGTAGCATGTATAGAACCATATTTTGGAAAATCAATTTGCTAGATGAACAACCATCGCATGTATACTTCTCAATATAACTAAATGTGGACAAACCTATGACCATGTCATACTATTGAAAATGAAGCAAGCTATTCAAGTTTAGATGACCAAAACAAGCATGCCATAACTCCATTTCAACCATAGAAGGAGCACAAGAAGGCAAGGCCTTGGATGCAGCTTTCTCACTCCTTTCTCATAAGTATCTTAGCCATTCCATAGTGTCTTATATATCACAATTACATCACCATTTCTAAAATTATGAACCATAAACATGAATATGTGCAATAGCAATTATACAAACCAAAATCAAGTTCTTTATTATACTTGGTATATACAATGCATTATTGAGAGTGAAAAAACCACCATTTGTAGTTGTAAGCTTAATGTTACCAATGACAATGATAGGATAAGGGACATCATTTTCACAAGCAACAAGTCCCCCCTTAGGTGCATCTTACAAAGACACAAAATCTTCTTACACAATGTTATGTTCTTGGAAGCACTGTTGTCAAAGTACCAATCAAGATCAGTCTCATGTGATGTCATACGCTTAGAATGATATGGAAAATATTTAGCAACACATGCCCAAATATCTTGAGCACCATCTTCTTCATCATCCTTTGCATTGCTAGTGTTGTCAATTATAGACATGCCCGATTTCTTCTTACTATCCTTATGATTTGCAAGATTTCTAAAGTTATTAGTAGAAGGGAAGTTTGGGGTTGAACCCCAAAGCTGGTCTAGGCTTCCTTTTACCTCTTTGAGAGATAGCAAGTTCTTGACTTTCCTTGATCCACTCACTTTTATTCACTCTAGATTGCTTTTCTTGCAAGAGAATAGAAAAAATATCATCAAAGGTAATCATGTTAAGATTTCCTTTTGCAACCAAACAAAGTGTAGAAGAAAATCTTTGAAAAGAATCCACTAACCTGTTAAGCAAAGTATAGATGATGCACTATTCCAAATGATCTCATCAATGCTTGAAAAATGTCTGTTTGAAGTCTTTAATAATAGTGACATAAAAAATCAACGGGTTCACCTTCAACCATGAAATCCTTAATTTGTTTCCCAAGTAAGCCACACATGCTCATTACACGTTGCATACAAAGAAGCAAGAGCATCCCGCATTTGTTTTGAAGTAGTACATGATTGAATGTGTGGACAATGCCGAATTAAAGAAAAGAAATTAAAGCATGTTCTTATGCATCTTCTATTTGATCTAAGACTCTCCTACATAAGTGGATAGGTGGAGAAGTGAAACTTGTGATAGTAGAAGTAGAATTGCCAAGTTTCTTGTCTACAATCACTAAAATGCTCCATAGTTGCTTGGCAACAAGTATATGTTTCATCATGTCAGACCACATGAGATAATTGGTCCCATCATGCTTATCCTTAGCTTGAAGCATTCCAAAAGAATTATTGTTGCTTGACATATTATCCAAGAACAAAACAATGGCAAGAAAGAAGCCCTGCATAAAACCTTTAAAAAATTTACAAATTGATAAATGCTATTATGGCAAAGCCCTAACATGCTAAATCTTATATTTGTATTTCTTGTTTTTGGCTTTGACTTGAGTGCTTGGTCAAGCAAAATAGACATGAAAAGCTCCCATGGTGAGCAAAATATTGACTAGAGGCTGCACTTTCTTCTAAACCTAATGCGAGCTATGGTGGAAGAGAAATGGCCGTAGGAGCTAAAAAACATATTTTGATACCACTTTTGGTTATAGAAGAGAGTAAGAGAATCCATAAATATGCACATACATATGCATGCACACGCACGTTCGTGCGCACACACACACACACACACACACCTATAGATATACACACAACAAGAAGATTGATAGTTAGAAGCTCGTTCTCTTGATTAGGACTAGTATGTACAAGAGTAAGTGTGACAGAGATATATGAGTATCACTAAGGACAACGTACCACCATAAATGTGTGTAGCATATATATGTGGCTACATTGGGAAAACCCTCTAGCCAACACTAGAGTAAAAAATGCCCATATACAGGAAAATCGATTCACATCAAAACTACCAGATGGACAGATAAGTGTACCATTCACTACAAGAGGTTGTGTGCTCTTGTGACGCTGTTAGCGACGGAAATACACTGGGTTTTTATAACCCCCGGCGTCGCTAAAACCGTCGCTACGAGCGTCGCTACGAGAGAGTCGCTACGAGAGCGTCGCTATGAGCGTCGCTATAGGCGTCACTATATGCGTTGCTATAGGCGTCACTATATGCGTCGCTATATAGCGACGCATATAGCGACTCCCATAGCGACGCATATAGCGACGTTTACACAGAAGACTATAGCGACGCTCATAGCGACGCTACAGAGCCATAAATAGCGACGCTTATAGCGACGCCCGAGAGAATTTTTTTTTGGTGGCAGGGCATCCACCCATCAACCATATTGTACTTGATTCACTTTTTAAAAAAAGTGCAAGGGTAGATAATAGACCCAAAATAGTCACCCACAGGACGCATTGTTTGCAAAATTGACAATTGTACACATCATAGGCAAAATGAATTGATTGGCAAATGTAATAATGACAATTGTACAACATCATAGGCATAAAGAATTGATTGGCAAAAGGAACTGCGGTGACAAATGTAATAATATACATGGTTCAAAAAGACGTATAAAATCCGTCTCATGATACATAAGCTATGAGAAACCCTAAACTAATGCTATCTAGCTACGGCTAAACTGACGTCGTCTAGTCAGACGTCTCATCGCGTCCAAGCGGCGTATCTGTCGGATTCTGCAAAAAAAGACAATAAGACAGCTTTCAGTAAGTATAAACATATAACGACATTTATAAAACAATACAAAAAATAAAAAAGAGTAAACCCTAATACTAAACATGCCGCCGCGAGAACTAAGAATGTCCATCAGGGCGTTTAAGCCCTTCCTGTCTGCGTACTCGCGCTCGTACGGTGTGGGATCACGTCCTGTCATCGACCACTGTCAAAACATACAAAGATTTCATTATGTTAGAACTAAAAAACTCATAAACCCTAAACTATCGAACATAAAGAGCAATGTGAAAACACTTACAAAATCGGCCTCAAATGATGCCCATCCACCGCTCCCCAAGTGGTGCGAGCTCCCTGCCTCTACTCGCGCTCTGGCTGCATCCTTTTGTTGCTTCCACTTGTCGGGATTCTCGCGCGCTGCTTTTTTCGCATTCTTCCAATCTTCTTTGGCCAGCCAATCTGGCCTGTTCCACCCATTCTTGATTGCTTTTTGCACTTCGGAACGCTTGTGTTTGCAGTATTCGCGCATTCGAATCTTCATCAGGTCTTCATTGAAGCGCCGATCCCGTGTTGGAACGGGAAACTCATCATGAAGTATGCTGATGACTCTGTTTTTTAAATCACTTGGTACTTCACTCCATTTGTTTAGTATGTAGTGTCTAAATAGCTGAGAGCAAAGACCACGCATGCGCGAGATCACCTTCTTGCCGTCATCATCCATGATGATGCCGCCGCTGATGTCGACGGAGTAAGGCAAGCCCTCTGGCCGGTGACACGTGAACCTGGGTGTCCCGGCAGGGGTCTCTAGCGGCGTGTCGATGGGGGTACGGACGTCAGGTGTCTCCACCGACGTCTGGGCCCCGAAGCGAGGAGTGTCGAGTGGGGTGGCTCCTGGCGGAGTAGGTAGAGGTGTGTAGCTTCTAGGAACAGTCAGTCGTGCAAAACCTGGCGTAGATGGCGATGCTGTGGCTGGTGTGGGGGCGGGCAAAGAAGGGGAGGGTAAAGAGCCTCGTCGAACACGAGGCGGTGTGGAGGCATCGGTGGCGGAATCCCCACAACAACCGCCACCGCCACCACTAGAGCGCCGGTGTCTAGACGAGTGTGAAGCTCGTCTCGTCGACACCGAAGCTTCGGAGCGCGCCGAATGCTCCGAAAGAGAGGGAGATGCGGATGGAGTAGGAACGCGCGATGATGCGCCAGAGTGATGACGCTCCACGTACCACTGTCTCTGCTGTGGTGACAAAGAAGAAAGAAACTCCTCATCATCCATACCTGCATTAAACACACGAATATTTAAACTTAATATTGAATGAATAGAGTAGACAATGACTCAAAGACCATTAAATACAATGATGTAATGACGCATATAAATACAATGACGCAATGAATTGAGTGATAGAAGAGGCAAGTCGAAAACTCAGAATTTTCAATCAAAAGATGTGAGCGCGAGTAGAAAAGAGCGTTATACACCATGGAAGGTACTTAGAGAGCGAGAGCTTTTACAACACGGAGCAAAATTGTTCAAATACAATATTTGTGGCTTTAAGAGATCTCTCTCTCATCCTCGCATAACTCAGCATAACTTCTTATATCTATATAGAGCTCTCCGTTTAAACACATATCCTCTGTTTCATTTTGTAGCTCCTCTGCATGCACCCCATATAGAGTAGTAGCATCTTGATGCTCGTCTGGCACCACCGCAGCGGCTTCTGATTGAGCATCTTCTCTGATCTCCTCCATTGATGTCGTTGTGATTGGCACATGGTAGCCTTCATACGTCCTTGCACTACGAGGGGCTACCTCTATGACGTACCACCAGTTTGATGTAGACTTTGTAGGATGAAATATTACCTGCCAGAGCCACATAACTTACATGAGAGCTTTCAAGCACATAACTTGTAAAAGGGGGATGTTAACTATTTACATACTTACTTGTTCACAATGCTTGGGTAGTACGAAAGTGTCTCTTAGGTCAGTCCATTTCTTAGTAGAATCCACCTCAAGAAAACCAGACTCTCCTCTACGCACAGTAGCGTTGCGACCCTCCATGATTATCTTGAACCATTGCACGTCGAACAAGTCGACAAAAAATCCTCTGTAATCGATCCTCAAAATCTCTTGCAGCGTGCCGAAGTAAGTGAGTTCCGCCACCACAGGATCTGCATCAGAGGAACGTCGTCGACTAGACTGTTCAAATTTTGCCATGATTCCACAATCTTGAGTAAAACGCTTTTTGTCGATTCGTTCCACCCTAAAATGTCAACCTTTACACCATGCTGTTGTGTATGACTTATACTACAACGAACAAAGATTATGAGTGGCCGTTCAAACGTTTATAAATAAAGTCACTTGCTAGTCGTACATTGCAAACTTACCTTGGTCGCGCAACCCCGAGAGTACTCCCACTCTTCTTCAGTCACTTCGTCACCGCATTGTTGTGCGCTTTTCAATTGGTTGTGCAACCATCTTAAGCTCATGAAGGTTGGTAGGCTCTCCAGAACCGCTGGATAGTGCATCGGTGGTCGTCTTCCCCGTCTCCACTCGATTCATGCCCTTTGTCGCTCTTGCTTTGCATCCTCATATTGTGAAATCCACTTTTGCATCACTGGATTGTGAAGCATGCAAAATCGGTTGATTTTAGCCTCTAGATCTTCCGTCATCTTCTTCTCAACATTGAGATTGCACATGACAATCCTAGATATGCGCTCATCATCTATGGTTCGCCATAGCGTGTCCCGGGATTTATCAAATCCGTCTAGCCACTCTCCAATGTACACTAGGGACTCTAATACCAACCAACCTTCTGCCATGCTACCCTCCGGACGTGCCTTTTGACGCACATATCCCTTAAGCGTTTTCATGAAACGCTCTAAGAAGAACATCCATCTGGAATGAACTGTGCCAGCTATTTCCACCTCATCAACTATGTGAACAAGAAGATGCACCTGAATGGTTAGCATTGTAGTAGGAAAATGTTTCTCAAACATGCACACAAGCTCCGCAGCATTTAGTTTGGCGAATGGTATGGAGTCTACGTTGATCTCCTTTTGTGAGATCCATTGCACCAGCTTTGCAAGTTTGTAGATTGTGTTACGGATGTCGAGAGACAAACATCCCTCAATGGCAACCGGTAAAATAAATTGTAAAGTATGTGCAGCAATGATATTAAAGTCCACATTTTATGCAATGATATTAAAGTCCACTATGAACATACCTGACACATTTTATGCCAATCGTGTGACTTCAAACCGGTAAGCTTTCCTTCTTTAGTAAAACACGTTCGGAGCGAGTGCATTACGCCAGTGGGGGTCCGCAAAGATCGAATGGTCTCTTTTACTTTGCGTTCTTGGGCTCCTGTGAAAATCCATGGTGCTTTAGGGAGTTTTATCGATCCATCAGACGCTGTTTGCGGCCAATATTGCTCCATATGATCCACATTTCAAAGGTCAACTCTGGCTCCCAAACTATCTTTCTTGCCGGTCAAATGGTCCCAGAGTAGATTACCCACATGCTTGAATATGTGCATTGGATCAAGCAAGTGATTGATCATGAGTCGGGGCCAGTATGGTAACTCGTACCATAGAGATAGTCTCTTCATCCCTGGAGGCAATCCGTCATCGCACATCTCCTTCTGCTCTAACCATGCTTGTGCAGACATCCTTGGTGGCTCTCTTCCCAAAAAGCCGTCGCGTAACACATGATTCTCTGGAAGATACGCTTGATGACCTTCGTAGATTTGCTTCTTCAGTGAGGGTGCCCTACGTGCATTCAGTCTAGGTCCACATGTGACACATGCTCTGTATCCGCTTGTTTGAAGCCCTGCATGTATACACATGATAATAGATCAACTATGGGAAAAAACAAGATTTACAGTGTCTGAGTGAGGAGTGTCAATAGATCACCTGAGCATTCTGTTAGCCCGGGATAGTCATGCATGGTCCACATTAGAATGCCTCTGATCAAAGCATTCCGTCGTCCTGTGTGTCGGATCATATCCACCACCTCTATGCCAATCCACAATTGTTGTAGCTCTTCCAATAGTGGACGAAGATACACATCCATATTCCCCACTTTATATCACCCTGGCACAATCAAGCTTAGCCATAGGTGCCCCTTCTTCGTAGTCAACCACGGGGGAATGTTGTAGTTGACGATGACAACGGGCCATACACTGTAAGATGTTGATCTTTGACCAAATGGATTTACGCCATCCATAGCCAGGCCTAAGCGCAAATTTCGAGCTTCCCTGGCAAAATCCGACCATGTTCCATCTATATGTTTCCACGCTACGCAATCTGCAGGAATTCGTAGCACACCATCCGAAGATTTATTCTCCTCATGCCATGATGCTAGGGCGGCCATGGACTTACATTCGAAGAAATGCTTGATGCGAGGAAGCAGAGGGAAATGTCGCAAAACCTTTTGTGGAATTTTTGTCCCGTGGAGATCTACTAGATATCTTTCGGAATCACATTTCGGACACTTCTCCATGTCTATGTATTCCCCTCTGAAAAGAATGCAGTCATTAGGACAAGCGTGGATAGAATTGTAATCCATCCCCAAGTTTCGCAAAATCTTTCTTGCTTCATCTCGGGAATCTGGCATCACATTGTCAGCTGGTAGTATGTGCTCTTTCAGCAATCTACACAACATAAAAATATGATACAGTCGTGTAAAAATCTATCAGATCATTATACATTTAGAGTTCTATTAAAGTAAACTAATTGTAATAGATCACCTGAAAAGTGCTGTGACGCTAGTGTCACTCCATCCAAACTTTGCCTGCATGTTGAGAAGAACCATGAGTGCTTTCAATCTAAACATACGTGCTCCATTATACAATGGCGTATCGGCTTCACTTTTCATATCATCATAGATAAGCCTTTCTGAATCCATGATCGTCTCGATCATTTCATCAATCTCGGGCTCAAACATTGCCTCGTTGGGAATGTGCTCTGCATGATCATCCCCCGAGCTGTCAGAGGCTACATCTTGTGGCCTCACATATGCTGCTTGACCAAAGCGCCTGCGAACACGTCTATTGGGTTGCAAGATTGCTGCTTGTTGGCCAGCGTCAAAGTCCGACGAGTTATAATTGGCAACAACTCGATCTATAATAGATGGATCGAACTCGCCAAATTCGCGAACGTGCTGCAAAGAAACACGTCTTGTCCGTCGCACAGCATGCTTGCATTGATTACAAGGACATAAGACCCTCGTTGAGAGATAGGTGTTTCGGTTGGACGGTCCCACATCCTCGTCGCTACTCATAATGAGGATAAAAAACTTATAACCTGCACAAAAAATTTAATATTCTATTGGCATTCTTCGTCTTATCTCTCTCTCTCTCTCTCTCTCTCTCTCTCTCTCTCTCTCTCTCTCTCTTTACCTCACATTCTCTAGTCATGTCCAATCCCCGCACACCTCGGTCTAGAGGTGCACGGAGATCAGAACCACCGGGTTATAATCTCGTCTTTATTGGTCAATACCTATATTTGTGGGTACAAGAAATCTACACACCCACGTCTACATGATACTGCATGTAGTGGACAAAACCCCTTTGCCTCTTCTCTAGCTGTAGCACTTCACAGCATCTTAACATCTTTTCACAGTAGATCTTTTCACTGTTCGTCTAACTCTAAACCCTAAACCGTAAGTAATTCTTGCGTGGACTCGATCTAACGTAAATAAGCGTAAATCTAAATAAACGTAAATCTAACTAAAAATAAAGCTAAATCTAATTTAACGTAAGTCTAATGACTAGAGGTTGTCTAGATGGTCATTGTGTCGGGGATGTAGTGACTCTTGCCGCCCTGAAGATCCACCTTCTTCCCTATCTTCTGAAGACATTTCACCAGTACTTTTGGATCGACGGAGCCCACCATGAGTGAAGGCAGCAATACCCTATATTCCATTGAGGGCTTTCTTCACCCGCTTCATGCAGGCATCGCAGTCTATGGAGACCTAAATCTAATCTAATATAACGTAAATCTAAATCTAGCTTAAATAAACGTAAATCTAGTTAAAAATAAACCTAAATCTAATTTAATGTAAGTCTACATATAACCTAATCTTTAACGTCTTTTAAGATAGTTTCCTACGACGTTATAACTCTCTTCTTCTTGTGTGTGTGTGCGTGTGTGGATGTGTGTGCCAATAAAAAGAGATAAATGGTATAACCTTTCTATCACCCATGCCAAGTATGATAGATTGATTATGCCATTTCCCTCTTGAATAATAGGTCTTGAGTTCAACTCCTCGTCGGCTAGATCTTTAGGTCTTTTAATTTTAATTAGTTTCCTACGACGTTAAATTAGTTTCTCTCTCTTTCTCTCTCAATGTGTGTGCGTTTTTTTGGATCGTATGCATGTTTTCTCTCTCTTTTCCTCTCTCAATGTGTGCGTTTTTTGTTTATGCATGTTCTCTCTCTCTTTTCCTCTCTCAATGCGTGCGTTTTTTGTTTATGCATGCTCTCTCTCTCTTTTTCTCTCTCAATGTGTGTGTGCATTCTTTGTTTATGTATGTGTGTGTGCGTTTTTGTTTTTGTTTGTACTCTCTCTCTCTCTCTCTCTCTCTCTCTCTCTCTCTCTCTCAAAAACACTATGTGTGTGTGTGTATGTGTGTGTGTGTGAGAGAGAGAGAGAGGGAGAGAGAAAGAGGGGAAGGGAACATGAGAATGAGGAGAGGGAAGGAGCATACCTGGCTCTCCTTCCTCTCCTCGTGTGTGTGTGTGTGTGTGTGTGTGGAGAAGAAAAAGAGAGAGAGAGAGAGAGAGAGAGAGAGAGAGAGAGAGAGAGAGTGAGGGAGAGCGTTACCTGCTCCTTGCTTGAGGGCGTCGAAAAACTTAGATCTGAGATCTGAGTTTTTGGGCGCGCTCGGTTATTTTTTTACCCCAGCCGGCGTCGCTATGAGCGTCGCAAATTTGCGACGCTCATAGCGACGCCGGGAAATTTTTTTTTGAGCGTCGCTGTGTGAGCGTTGCTAATATGAATAGCCTCTTGTAGTGATTTTTTTTTCTTTGTTCCTCATTGTCCCATCCTATGTCTACTTCAAATTTGATTTTTGGTGACGCTCCTCTCTATAATGAAAATTCCTCAACATAAAATGCTTCTTTATCTTCTCCCCATGCCATGGGATAAAGAATCACATAAAGCTAATGGTAAGAGCTTACATCAGAATATAGTTGAAGCTAAGAGCTTACATGAAAATAAATTCAAGAGCTCGTATGATGACCAAGAAGTAGCTATATTAAAACTCAAGGAACATTTTTCTTACATGAAAATATAGTAAAAACTAAGAGCTGACACGATGATAAAGTCAAGAATAGATATGGTGATCACACACAATTTATATTACAACTCAAAGAGTTGCTTAAGGATTATGAAGGCATCTTTCAAATCATTTGTTTACCACTTGACAAAGCTCTACAACACTACATGGAGGTTGTTTTAGGGAACAAAACTATAAGAAAATCATCATATAGACTTAGTTGCAGCAAAGCACTTGAGGTACAATAACAGCTTGTTGATTACCTCAGTTGAGGCTTCATTTAGCCAAGATCTTCACCATGGGCATCCCCTATTCTCTTGGTAAAGAAGAAAGATAGTACCATGTGTATGCGTGTGGTTTATCATAGATTGAACTTTGTTACTACTAAGAATAAGTATGCGCTCCCTAGGTAGATGAATTGATTGATCAATTGGAAGGAGCATGCTAGTTTACATTGAGTGCAAAAATAGATTTGCACTCAATGTCTCACTAAGTTGGCATAAGCCTTGCGGACATACCCAAGACTACCTTTAGAACATCGTGTAGAATTGCATTTTTTGGTTATGCCCATTGGGTTTACCAATGCTCCTACCATGTTAATGGCACTAAAATTAGTTGGTTATGCTCTTTGGGTTTACCAATGCTCTTGCTACGTTTATGACACTCATGGATAGTGGCTTAAGGCCATCTTTGAACAAGTTCTTATTATATTTCTAGATGGAAGTTGTAGATATAGGGCTACCAATGAGGAGCACTTGAAGCATCTCAAGCATGTGTTTGAGTTTCTTTGCAAACAAAGCTTCATGCCAAGAGAAGAAATGTGAATTTCTTAATTCACAGATGAACTTTCCATAAATAGTTCCAAAGTGGAAGCTATAGTTAAATGGCCTTATCCTGACAAATTGGAAAAGTGCTCAAGCAATCTTTAGCATCAATACCTATTATAGCTAAAGGTTATCAACTTAAGCCATTTTTTAAGGAAATTGATGCGAGTTCTAGGGCTATTGGTGTAGTTCCACTTCAATACAATAGGCTAGTTGCTTTTGAGCGCAAGAAACTCGATCTATAACGATAGCATTATTCTACTTATGAGAGAGAACTCTATGCTATAGTCTATGCTTTAATTGAAAGAGTGGAGACATTATTGGTATGGAGCATAATTTGAAATTGTGTTTGACCACAAAAGTATTAAGTGGTTTACATAGAAAAATGATCTGACATGTCAAAAGGCTTGATGTCTTATTTTGAAGGCGTTGGTAGAATATTTGTAGAAAATATTTGTAATAGGTTGCTAGAGATCAACTCTCTCTAGCTTACATAACTAAAACGAGACTAAAACATTAGTTTATAAAGTCTTCTAAGGACAAAGATGAGGCATACTCCAACAATGATGGTAGTGCATTTAGTATTTCATTACACAACTTTCCATTGTTGAGTGATGAACTTTTGGAAGGCTATATTTAAGAGATTGGGCATGTAACTTCAGAGAAGTACCCGTAATTATCCAAAGATGGATACTCAAGATGAAAGGGTCAACCAAGATCTTGAAATTTTTTCTAGAGCACATGTGGAAAAGAAGCAAAAAATTGGAAATATAATCTCCCCATCTTGGAATTTGGTTATAAAGATGTCAAGCATGTGACGACAAAATTTAGCTCATTTATGCTCATGTATGGCTTCAACTAAGCTCACTGTTTATCATAGAGACGGCCAAAGAAAGGCTTCAACAAGTCAAGGACTTTATCCAAGAATATGAAGGCTTTCATTAGAATGTTCAACAAGTACATGATAATTTTAAGAAGTATGATGATGGAGAAGGAGAGACACACAAATGTGTGTGAAGCATCCTCTTTTCCATTGTGAGAGAGAGCTTCTTATTCTGTAAGAGTAGGAGATGTACAATAGAGTGGGTGCCCAAAAACCTAGTGTAGGTCTAGCCCGAGCAAGGCATATCGCCTTTACCCCAACATATCCTGGAGGGATTGTGGATTTTTATGAATTGTGAACATGGCATCTTGTTGGTTGGAAAGCATTAGTCAAGTGGAAGGATAGACCTAAAGAAGAACCCACTTAGGAAAACGTCAGTGTTCATAAATAGAGATTACCCACTTTTGTTTTTAATGTTAAAAAGTCTTCATCTAGGGGGGAGTAATATAAGGAAATGGATCCTAGATAGCAAGGCTCCAAGATGGCATGCAAGGGGATTCTTTGTGTGGAAGTTTGTATATAGAGGCAGGTCAAGAGGACTCGCGAGGGTGTTGCTATCATACCTTATTCAGGTTGAAAGGCTAGGATTGCATGCATGTTGTGATCCTTCTACCCTCTCCCTAATATTTAAGTTTGTGAAATCTGTATGGCTAAGAATGAAAGTTTAGGTGAAAACCATTTACTTTGTGTATACATTGTAGTTTCTGCAATTAATAAAAGGATTTTGGGATGATGCACCTCATGTGGAAATAATTCTAGAGGTCTCTCCTAACTTACAGAATCGGGGACAACAAGTGGGCCTATAAGATAACTTATGCAAGTGAAGGGAAAAGCGTACCACTCATAGTAGAGTAGGAAGAAAGGAGTTTATCTTTGGAAAGGCCCATTCATAAATTGGTTGATATATATGCATTTTTAAACTTCTTAAGACTAAAAGAAGGCTATAGGTTGATCAATAAGGTCAAATCCTTCGGTATTAGCATTATCTCTCAAGAATCAACCAATAGAGATAATACCCTCTCTCAAACCCAAAAGTTGGGGCGGCCAAGTTTCATGGGAAGACACCCAGGATGTTTGCAATGTGGGCCATTTTGAGCCTAGATGGTCTAAAAGTGGATTTGATGGGCTTTATGGAATTGGCATAAAAGAACACTTTGTAGCAACCCTTCAAGGGAAAGCCATGGCTTGGTTTATGCAGTATGATATTGTTGCATATGATGACATGCAACAAAGATTTTTGACAAGGTTCAAAGGAGAGAAGACACATTAGGATATACTAAAGAAAATAAGGATAATTATTTTTTGGTAAAAGATTAGGTTCAAAATTTTAAAATTTTGGTTGGAAGATTGTTAAATGATCAAAGCTATTTTTTAGAACATTTGAGAGACTGTCACATAGAAAATAGTTGAAGAGAGTAGTTGTAGGTTATAATATAGTTATTGCTTGTTAGGGCCAATTTGCTTGGTAGATGCACCTATTATGGATTTGTGAATTAGAGCAAAGGAAAGAAAAAAAAGGAGAAAATATCATTTAGAGAGTGAAAATGAAGATTCTGAAAGTGAAGTTGATGAAGAGTCAGATGTAGGTATAGATGATGAAGAAGATACTTTGTCTCAAAAGAAAAAGAAAATGTAATTTTCATCAACCATGTGATGATTTTCCACATCTAGTGAACATGTTTCTTTTGCAGTGAAACTCATGCAATTTGAGCAACACGCACAAAAAAAATGCAATGGCATTGATGATTGGGAAATGTCATAAAATCTAATATCTAGCTAATCCAAATGATTTTCTCATATTAAACTGATCATTTAATGTGGGAGAATAAAGGGGAACAAGAGTTAGAATAGAGACATGTGCTTCTAGACCTATCTCAATAGGGGACCAAGAGGAGAGATGGTTGCATCTCAATAGGGGTTCAAAAGGAGATTTTCTACCAAAGAGCAATGTGCAATAAGTTCTTCTAGACTTATCTTAGCAGGGGACCAAGAGGAGAGATGGTTACATCTCAATATGGGTCCAAAAGGATGTAGTCTATCAAAGAGAAACATGCATCTAATGGACCTTAAAGACCTTAGGGTTAGCTTCATTAAAGACCTCCAAAGGTTAGTGTTAAAAGGATGTAGTCTATCAAAGAGAAACATGCATCTAATGGACCTTAAAGACCTTAGGGTTAGCTTCATTAAAGACCTCCAAAGGTTAGTGTTAAAAGTCCTTAGACCTTAGGCAAGCTAGGGATGTGCTTGAGGTGGGAACCCGGCCCAAGCTTCAGGTGCTTGTCATGCTTGGTGACTAAGGTGCTTGAGGTGCTTGTCATGCTTGATGAGCAAGGTGCTCAAGGTGCTTGTCGTGCTTGCTGACTAAGGTGCTTGTCATGCTTGCTGACTAAGGTGCTTGAGGTGCTTGTCATGCTTGATGAGCAAGGTGCTCGAGGTGCTTGTTGTGCTTGCTGACTAAGGTGCTTGTCATGCTTGCTGACTAAGGTGCTTGTCATGCTTGATGAGGAAGGTGCTTGAGAAGATTCCCATGCATGGGGGGTAAGGTGCTTGAGTCAAAAAGAGACCCTACAAAGGAGGAGGGAAAGCCCCAAAGTTAGGGGAATCTTTGACTTAACCTCCCACTCACCCAAAGGGCACCCCCTTTCTCAAGGGGCACATGGACACATGTCAAGCTCTCCCTATGCTTAGGCACATGATGTGCTCGAATCCTATTGACTTACCTAAAGAGGGGTCCAATGAGCCTCTAGGTCAAATCAACAAATATCTAGATATTTTCAAGCTCTCTCTCTGAAAGAGGTAAGGAGGACAATTGTCCTAATGCTACCCATGTTGCTTAAAATGCATTGTGCATGTGATTAGCTAGGCTTAGAGGGGTCCAATGAGCTTCAAGCTTGAGCTACAAGGAGGGGTCGACCAAAGCAAGCAAGGGGTGTGCTTGGGGGTATACACACTCTCTTTCTCTCTCTCTCTCACACACACACACACACACACACACACTCATTTTTCATAGATTCTCACTTGGTGAAAGTGCAAGAACTCCATCTCCTTCTCCAAGCTTGTTGAGAAGTTGAGAGCCTACACCAACACTCTTGGCTATGGAATGCAAATCCAACCAAGAGCCATGCCTCAATGCTTAAGCTTGCCATCTTCTCCATCTTCATTACTATGCGATTATGCTATGCTAAGCAAGAAGAGTAATGATAAGTGAGGAACTATTTCTTTCTCCCATGAATGATTCTTATTCCTCGTCGCTACCCTCATTACCTACCCTCATTCCCTGCTAGCTCTCTCCACCTTCGAAGGTGTTTGAGGCCTTGGGACTGAGGCCAGGATGGTTAATGCTTTTACAAAGTTTATGTTATGCTCGTGATGCATGAAGGTTTCCATCTTCATAGCATCACCAAGGTCACAAGGAACATAAAGATTGTATTATACCAAGTCTCTCTTTATGGGAGAATCTATAATACAAAAGCCTATTGGAGGGGGTGTTGGGATTAAAGCCCAAGTGGCCTCTTATACGGATATGGCTGGCCGCCCGCCTAACTCACTTATCACTAACTCTTTGTATATACTCACTTATACTTTTGTGGATCATAAGGTTTTGGGAGATAACCCTTCAAACGAATTCTCTGCGTACTGTGTAAGCTCTGTGTGTACTGTGTATCTCTATGTGTGTGTGTGTGTGTGTGTGTGTGTGTGTGTGTGTGTGTGTGTGTGTGTGTGTGTGTGTGTGTGTGTGTGTGTGTGTGTGTGTGTGTGAGTCGATCTACGCTCCGCTCCGCGACTTTAGGGGGGACCGGCTCCACATAAATCCGGTCTTCAACTGTTGTCAAGTTCTCTAATTCTCTCTCTCTCTCTTTTGCAAAAGTATTGTTCATGCCAATTTAATTAAGTATAATGGTTATGTTGGTACCTCTAATTAAGTTTACCCTCTATGTTCTCAAAGTAGTCTCACAAAAATACTCTCTTTAAGTCTCCTAATTCCACTATTCTCAAAATTCATGGGCCAATTTCCATTACAGGGAAAAGTAAGCCTAATTTATTTTTGGGCTTTTTGAAATCTGAATCGCTTCCAACATCAAAAGCCCAAACCTAGCTCCTAAAACTGGAATTCCCTCATGCTAAAGGAAAGCAGGGTGTGTCTTTTCATGATTTTTTTAATAGGAGAGAATAGCGCCACCTCTCCCCATTCATTGTGTGTGGTATTTCAGCTCACTTTTAGTGTAGAAGTTATCACATAGGCACTCAAATAGTCACCAATTTTTTGGTTTTTTGTTGCCTTTGGTTGCAAGGAGAGTAGCATTGGAGAAGAAAAAAATATTCAATACGGGATAATTTGCAATCATCTTCTAGCCTACGTAATTTGCAATCATGTTTAATACGAGATAATTTGCAATCATCTTCTAACCTAAGTAGCGAGTAATTTTAAGGGCTTTTCTTTTCTTTTCTTCTCCCATTCATTGAAGCTTGCACTGGTCTAGTAGTCTATAGGAATGGTAAGATGGTTGTTTCTTTATAAGATGTTTTTTCTCTGACATATGTAGTCACTCATTGTGGTATTTTTTAAATCAAGAAGATAGTATTTCATACTCACAAAGACACTTAGTTACTCATGAATTAGTAATTATTGCTTAGCAAGCTATATTAGGGAAGCTTACAAGGATTTTAGGAGTCAAGATTGCAAAGGGATTGCATCTACACTCGTAATGTGCAATATACACATTGACAATGTACATATCATGATGTTGTTGTGGGGACTAACTCTCCCTTGTCCTGCCATTGCTCTCCCTTGAAGGAGTTTTTTTGTCCTTGAAAACATCAATGAAACAAATCTTCTTAAGAACATTAATGTTTTCCTAATCAGAACCTACAGCATGTCAATCGATCCTAAAGCTGCACAATAACTGAACCTACTTCTCTTTGCTTAAAATTATGTGCCCTTATGACTACATGTTGCCTCTAGTTTGAGTAGCCAAAGGTGAACCAAAATGTGACCAAATCTAGCATCAAACCACACGTCCATAGTTTTGAGAAATAGTAAGCTCATAAGAAAATGAAATAAGCCACATAAATTGTGTTTGCTTGTATCTATATATACAATAAAAGAGAAATACTGACGTGGAAAATTGAACTGGAACACGTTGTTGGGCGCATTTTCGACATCCCATTTCTTATAAATTTGTACATATGGACATGACACCCGATGTCAAAAGGGTGTGTGGGGTTTCTTTTGTGGGTTTTAAAAAGCAAGCACATGTACATGTAGGGCAAATCGCTAGGGTAGTGTCAGCTATCGGGTTGATGTAAGTTCCCGTTAGTGAGTTTTTAAAGGCATGACTTGTATATAACTAAAACTTATGTACAAACTTAAAAAATTCCAGCCAAAGTTCAAAAAATTGCAGGTTTTAGCTCGTTGTGCCTCCTTGATGCTTTTGGATGCAGTTTTTTGTCCTCACCTTGCCTTCTCTACCTGTAGTTTGTACCGAGACATCGTCAATTTTGCACATAGTTGAGTCGTTGTGCCTCCTTGATGCTTTTGGATGTAGTTTTTTGCCCTCACCTTGCCTTCTCTACCTGTAGTTCGTACCAGGACATCGTCAATTTTGCACATAGCGGAGTGTAGAATCAAATTTGATCATCTTTAGATTTCTCGCCAATCATTTTTCAAGATTTATTCCAAGCTTTAAAGTGCCCCAATCTTATTTGTGCTCTTCAAGTTAGGACTAGTTCTCTGCAGGGTTATGGCTATGGCAGCCTAGTGGCAAATTGTCTGTAGAAAGATTGGGACGGCATGTATCTATGAGTTGTGGAGTTAATGGTGAAATTGTGGGTTTGTGATGTTCAATAGTTAAAGGGGAGGCCCTTGTCTTCGTATGCATTGGTCGGTGTGTGCTGTAAATCCGTGCTTTGACAGGGTTTTGCTCCTATGTGCTATGGTCCTTTGGGCGGGCGTGTGCTTGTGAATTCCCAAGGGAGCTTTTTGTTGGGGTTTACTAAGAGTGGTTTTGGTATACCTTTTGGCGCTGAGGTTGAAGTTTTAATGCTCTTGGGCTATAAAGATATAAAGGTGTCCCACTTTTTCTTTTGCCCAACAACGTCTACTATAGTATCGTGATGTTTGTGAAAATGATCTTGATTTTCACTTTGCTCGAGACACACTCAATATATACCTTACCATCTCTTTGATATACTGATAAAAAGTGGAAGTGCAATTGTTTGATGAAATAAAATCCAAATTAAAAGTGCACATTGTACTTGGTCTTTTGACATGCATAGACTACCTTAGTCTAGAAATTTTAAATATGATTGTACATATGATCGATGCTATAATCGAAATGGAACACTCATAGTGTTTGGATGGAGTGAGAATGAATCTTGGTTTGAATGTTTACCAAGGCATTATACTCATAAAGCATACCTTACCACCTTGTAGAGGTAGTGATAAAATCTGCATTAGAATTGCTAAAAGAATAAAAGTAAACGAGTAGTTTGTATCATACTTACATGTCCTCATACATGTGATAAAGTATCCATAATATTGCACTTAGAACACAGCTAGAAAATCTAATCTCCACTCTTTGAATGATCATAGCATAACAAAGAAAAAACCATTTGAAGTGACATCATCATTAGGTTTGCTTTATTTATAAAGACAATTTAGATTAGCAAATTGCTAGAGGAATAATATTTGGTTAACAATCCGCCCATGTAGAAGTACTTTGTTATGGTTCATGACCATGCGAACTGATAAGGGAAAACATCATATGCTGCATGCATATGATGTTATGGTTCATGACCATGCGAACGGATAAGAGAAAACATCATATGCTGCATGCATATCATAATGAAAGAATTCAATCATAAATGAGTTGTTGGTCGTCCAATAGAGCCAAAATAAATGCTTAGAAGAAGATATCCATATCCAAAGCATAAAAAATTGTGTACAAGGCACTATAAATGCCAATCAAAACCTTTGTTGCATCGTTGTGCATACCTTGCATACCATAATATGGTCGATGTTGTTCTCGATAGAGTGTCGTGTGTCGTAGTGGAAGCGTGAATAAAAACCTTCTTGTTTGGAGTTAAGTCCACCACTGGCATGCCTTGCATTCAGCTTCTTCACATGTAGCAACAAGCATTTGCAATGTTGTTCTTGATAGAGTGTCGTGTGTCATAGTGAAAGCGTAAAGAAAAATCTTATTGTGTGGAGCTAAGTCCACCACTGGCATGCCTTGCATTCAACTCTTTCACATGTAGCAGCAAGCATTTGCAATTTTTTGACCTCTTAGATCTCCAAAAATTGGTTTGTATCCTCAGGTTCCAAATCTTGAGCCGTTTGCCTTCATTGAAGCCACCATGCCTTGCTAAGGAAATTACAGTTTCGATAATGTCTTGGAAGTGTTTGCCTTCTTGATAGACCATCTACAGAGCTTTGCTCTTTGAAAGTCGATACCTTTGCATGATGGTTTTTGCTTGGCCTTGTTCCTTAAATTAGCTCCCAACTTCGAGCTCTACATTTTCTTTTCTCTTTGAACTTAATAGTCTTGCCTTGCCTTGCATGGTTGTGCATGGTCTTGCTGCGCTCGTCACACACCTTATAAAGAGCCTTGCTCCGACAAACTTGAATTGCTCGTGCTTGTTGATCACTAAATTGGTAAGTAAAAGCGTGGTTCAAATCCACTTGAGAGGAAGGGTTATAAGCCATGTTTGTAGAGAAACAAACCTTAAGCCTTGCTTTAACATCTTGAGATAATGAAAACATATGGAGCTTTGATGGCTCCTCGCCCCATGGCTTGCCTTGCAGCTCAAAAATTTTCCATGGCTTTCCATGCTCTTCACATGCCCTTGCATCCGGTAGAAGCCTTGCTCCCCTTTCATTGAATTTGCTTGTTGCGTGTTTGGCTCGGGTATTACCAATGTAAAGCAACAAGGGGGAAGAGAGAGAGAGAGAGAGAGAGAGAGAGAGAGAGAGAGAGAGAGAGAGAGAGAGAGAGAGAGAGAGAGAGAGAGAGAGTACATAGTAGAATTTCTAATAGGAAACTTGATTGGAGGGTTGCAAACACCATAGATTCTTGAATGTCGATGAGGAGTGGAGGAATGATGTTTCTCCCCATCGTCTTCTCTAAAGGGTTGTCCCATGTGGCCTTATTGAAGGCATAAAGAGATGTATTCATTGAGCCTTTGAATCTCGATGGTCCACCCTTTGAATTCTCCACACAATGTGATCAAATTGTGCTTTGGAATGTTTGCAATTGGAACTAAGGGCATTTACACACTAAAGGAGTCTCTGCCCATCCCTAGGATGGACAGGGTGTTTTACACACCATACAATCCAAGCACAAGTATATATTCAAAATCAAACAAGGGCAGAGACTTTGGTGGTCAATTGCTTTGGCCCTCCCTTTTTACACTCAATCCCCTACCCAATTTTGGTTGTCGAGCGCGAAAGTCTCAAAACCCTTAGAGGGATCCCCCATAGACCCTTTAATGGTGCTTTTGGGGGGCCCTTGAAAGAAGTAATGCATGCCTCATACGGTTGCTCAAAAGCAAAGGGCCCTCCACCTAAATTTTCTCTCAAAAAGTTTAGGGGGTCCTTCAACCACCCCTTACAATTGAGAAATGCCTTTTTAACTTGTTATAGGGGATCAACAAGTCAAAACAGGTATGTGTACTCTGAATTTCCTTGTGTATGCAGTCGAGTGGATACTTGTTGTTACTGGGCATATGGGCACACATGAAGATTTGTAAAGGGCCCTCTAAATTTCAAAGGGTCCTTTTTTTAAATGTTGATTAGAGGGCTTTTTTGTCACTCAAAAGCCCGCTGGCTCATGCACCCGATGTCCATCTTTAGGCAACTGTTGTGTAATCTGCCATGGCCTCCGGGTGCAAACCATGGAATCAATGATACATATCCAAATCGGGGCTATTGTTGAATCTCAGTCGTCGATATATAAAGAGATCTCGAGATTAATTTTTCCGAATCCCGAGATTAGTGTTTTATTAATTATTAAAAATTATAAACGCACAGTTTCGCAAGGTATGCATGCGAGCGAGGCGTTGGGATTGAATTTGGGTCGGTCAATCCCATGGGTTGCACCCCGTTGTAAAGGGGAGGATGACTCTTAAGGAGCACTAACGGCAGTAAACAGCAAAAGCACGGGGATGAGGTGCTTCTTCAGGAGAGCCTTCAGTTGTCGCTACTACCATCAGCTCCGTGTGTTCCTGATCGCGGGTGAACCTTCGGGCGATGTCATCGGCTCCCGCCTGATGGCCTCCTTAAACCAGCTGCATCCTTTTGGTCTCAAGTTTGCTGGAGTTGGCGGGTACGGAAATCATGTCTTCACACACACACACACACACACACACACACACACACACTTTTTTTTGTTTTTTTGTAAATCACTGGTGTTAATTTACCAAGTGGGAAACCTCAACACGAGGAAAACCCACTAGAAGATGATATACAACAGAAGGGAACACTAGTGTTCTCATGAAAAGAAAGCTAAAAACATTCAAAGAAATTTCTGGAGGCATAAAGCCAGCCTCCAAGGCATAGTGTAATGATTGCCCAAGCGACAATTTAAAGTGGTGAAAAGGATCAGCCATAGAGCCATGAAACATCTGAAGTTTGTGCTGGTATAGGGCCCACAAAGCCCAAAACCTGACCCAGCTAAAGAATACCTCAAACTGAGAATGCCGAGGCTGTATCACACCAAAGAGCCAAAACCGTTTATGAAAGGCACCTGAGGGGAAACGAAGATGAAGGTCATCCGAGAGCCTACAATAGAAAAGATGAGAGTGTCTACACTGCCATAACATGTGCGACACTGATTCCTCAGCAACACCACATCGGGAACATGAAGAGGACGTGATATCCCTTGCCTGTAGGAAGCGACCAATTGGAAGAGCACCCACCACACATCACCATAGGAAGATGCGCTCTTTCAGAGGCAAATGATTCTTCCATATACGAGACAAAGTGCGTTTCCACCACAATCTGGATTCATGAATAGTCCATGACAGGCTGCCATGCTGCACTATCCAAGCATCCGCTTGTAAGAAGGCATAAACACGGCCAGCGGACAAGTGATCAGAGGCACCAGTCGAGCAAACGAGAATCCACGATGCATGGAGGTATTGGGGCAAAGTCCACAAGCATGGACTGAATCTCCCGCCAAACATGATGATAATGAGGACCCAATGTGAAGCGCCGAGTTGCATCCCGAAAAGGCAAAACATGCCCATCAATATCAACCACCTGATCAACTTGCGATAGTCCTTTTGGAGAGAGGAAGTGTAACAAACTTGGACACTCCAAGTCAAGAATCAACCGCGACAGCACCAAATAACCACTTCAAAACAATTCACAGATCACAATAGATTTGCACTGGCCCGGCGGAGTTCCGTGCCTAGAGATATTGGCCCCAAAGACTGGCGCCCCTTTCGGTATTTCTTTTTATATTAATCAATCATCAAAGTACAAGAGAGCGGTTAGGGTTTCACTCTCAGACTCTGCGTCCAGATGCTCTGAGAAGTGAGGCCCTCACCACTAATTTAAAGGTTACAAGGGATGCCCAAAAGTAGAGCCCCAAAAGCTTTTAAAATCAAAAGCATCAGTTCTCTCTCTCTCTTGAGAGTCTTTTCTCTTTTTTTTTTATTAAAAAAAGAGCAAAAGCAAAATTCGCGTCGCTCACCATTTTCAAATTTTTTTTTTTTTTTTTTATAATAATAATCCGCCTCCGCGATTTCTGGAATTTAGGGTTTTTGGCAAAAATTAGGGTTTGCAAGAATTTTAGGGTTTCTGGCAGAAATTAGGGTTTCTGCTGTCCGCCACGTCATCACTTTGTGACATACCCCCCTCTTGAAAGCATTGTAATCGACCGCGATTACGCCTGCAAAACCGACAAAAGCCATAAACCGTCTTAGCAGACACTGACTGTTAGTACCTACGTACTAGGAACACACATCTAGCACATGTACAAAATCGACAGTCACATCACACGACATCACAGGACATCACCAGACATCACAGGACATCACATGACATTCAACATTCATTCGGATCTTAGACCATGATTTATCGGCAATGTAGCTAGCAATCACATCTAGGTCCAATCGGGACCTCATCGATGTCCGATTGACTAACCCCTATTGCAACCATGTCTATTCGAGATCAATTAGACCAAAATGCTGCAGTCATTTCGTCTATCAGTTCCTGCACTCACAAGAAGTCAAGAACAAATCAGTATCATAATCAGGAATTCCATTTCATAAAGTCATCCAGCAGAAGACTGTCAGCTCTCAGTATCCCTGAAGCTCAAAGAGACATCAGTGACTTTAGTATCAAAATCGAGGCATCTGTTGACAAAAGAGCGGAGTAACTCCCCTCTTGTGCATCCCACTGCACCAGATCTTCGGCCAAGCTGAATTCTGGGTTCCATTTGGAGTAGACTATGCTAAACCAAAACATCGAGGTAAAGTTTCACAATCCGAGGAGTATCTGCTAGGTCCTCCTCCTCCATCCACTTCGCATCAAATGCAGGAAAGTTCTTGAACTTAACCAAGAACCCGCCTTCGGACTTTACCCTTCTTCGTATCATTATGTGCCAAAATCTGTTCAGAAACAAGGATCTCCTCGTTTTCTTCCACTTTGGGTTGCTCATCAGGCTCCCCATCATCAGGCACATCACCCTTAACAGGTTTCAAGAGACTCACATGCAATGCACTGTGAATCCTCCAAGTATCTGGCAGTTTCAATCGGAAGGAGACATCATTTATCTTGTCAGTAATCTGGAAAGGTCCGTAGTATCACATACTAAGCTTTGGAAAAAGCCTCTCCTTTCCCTTGTTCTTTCGTAGGCGTGCCTTCTCAAAACGTAAGAGCACCCAATCATCCTCCTTCAATTTCATGTCGCGACGATGGCGATCCGCTGCCTTTTTCTGTCGTTCTTGAGACTTCTGCAAAGTCTCGCGAACCTTGGCAAAAGCCGTATCCAGATCTCGCGTATATTCATCCGCTTCAAAGATCTTATCTTTCGTGCTCAGGAAGGGTGGAACCTTTGCAGCACCTTCAACAATCTCAAATGGCGCCTTCCCTGTCGACGAGTGTATCGTGTTATTGTAGGCAAATTCCACCAAAGGTAAATATCTTTCCCATTGAGTCTTCTGATCTGAGATATAAGACTTCAATAAATCTAGAACCACTGAATTGGCAATCTCGGATTGCCCATCAGTCTGCAGGTGGAACGATGACGAGAACTGCAACCGCGTGCCAATGTTCTCCCAAATTGCCTTCCAAAACAAACTCGTAAATCTGGGGTCTCTGTCGGAGACAATTGTCTTAGGCATGCCATGTAATCTGAAAATCTGGGCCACAAACAGTCTCGCTAAGTGATCCGGCTTGACTGTTTTCTTCACTGGAATGAAATGAGCCTGTTTGCTAAATCTGTCAATAACAGTCCAGATACCATCGTGACCACTCTGTGTTCTCGGGAGATCAAAAATGAAATCCATCGCTATACTTTCCCAGGGGCGGGTGGGTATGGGTAAAGGCTGTAACAATCCCTGTGCTTTATGCCTGTCAAACTTGACCTTCTGGCATACCAAGCAACTGCGCACAAACTCTTCCACATCTTTCTTGAGTCTCGGCCAAAAGAAATATCTCTCTACCCCTTTCATGGTGGTAGCAATGCCGCGGTGACCCGTAAAGGTGGACAGTGGCATTCAGTCATAACCTTTTCCCTCAACGGCTGTGTAACGCACAACATAGTCTTTTTCATCAAGTAGCCTTCCCGAAGGGAGTATCCCGCTACTGTCTCCCCATCCCGTATCCGTGTAAAAATATCTGCAAAATCTGTATCTGTGGCATACTGATCGACCATATCCTCGAAGCTCCTATGATGTATCGCGGAAATAGCCAGAACCAACGGTTTCCGAGACAAAGCATCTGCCACCACATTCTTCTGTCCCTGCACATGGACAATCTGGAAGTGAAACTGTGACAAGATGTTCGCCCACCGCATCTGCTTTTCCGAAAGCTGCTTCTGTGACAAGAAGTAGCGCAAACTCTGATGGTCTGTAAAGACAGTAAAATCCGCTCCGAGTAGGTAATGCCGCCACTGAGTAAGAGCATGGATAACCGCCAAAAGCTCTTTCTCATAAATCTGTGCTGTCATCTCCGGCCTAGAGAACAAACGGCTCTCGTAAGCTATGACATGGCCTTCTTGCATCAAGACCGCACCCAGACTACGACCACAAGCATCACAATATACTTCGAATGACTTCTGCAAGTCCGGCAAAGTCAAAATAGGTCCCGTAGTCAAATTTCTCTTTCAATGTCTCAAAGGCAGTCACCTCTGTGGGTCCCCACGAAAAAGGTACTCCTTTCTGTGTCAAGATATGCAAAGGGGAAGCAACCTCTGCAAACTTTCGTATGAACCGCCTGTAGTACGAACACAGTCCCAAGAAGCTTCCAACTTTATGGACATTCCTCAAATCGGGCCAATCACGGATAGTCTCTATCTTGGCCGGGTCCATTTGCACTCCTGCTGCTGACACAATGTGTCCCAAAAAGTGTATCTCTGGTAGGAAAAAAATTCACTTTTCTTTGCATTAATCACTAACGTGTGATCTCGTAATGCCTGAAAGACTTGAAGCAGATGATCTCTGTGTTCTGCCTCATTCTTGGAGAAAACAATGATGTCGTCAAAGAAAGTGCCAACAAATAGCCTGTACTCTCGAAAAATCCTGTCCATCATCCGGTTAAATGTCGCAGGAGCATTGGTTAAGCCAAAAGGCATCACCAAAAACTCAAATAACCCAAAAGTCGTCCGAAAAGCTGTCTTGTAGACATCTCCTGGCGCTATCCTGATCTGATGATATCCACTCTTCAAGTCAATCCTGCTAAAGCACGAGGATCCCTGTAACCTGTCGAGTATATCATCGATCCTAGGAATCGGAAATCTGTTCTTGATGGTGATTTCGTTGAGAGTGCTATAATCGATGCACATTCTCCAAGATCTGTCTTTCTTCAAAACCAACAACACTGGAGAGCAATACGGTGAAGTACTAAGCTGGACAAGACCCTTTTCCAAGAGGTCTTTCACTGAGTTCATAATCTTTTCATTCTGTACTCGGCTCACACGATAAGGTGGCCGATTCGGTGGCGTGCTTCCAGATATCAGATCAATGGTATGATCTTCAGGCCCTCTCAAAAGCAATCGGCATGAGCGTGGAGAAAAAAATCTTGGCGTTCTTTTCTTCAGGTCAAAACATATTCAACCTTTATCCATCGTTCAGTTCTCCCAAAAGAATGAGTAAGAAAACTGAAGTTCATCAAGTACAATCTCTAAGCCCTTCATTTATCAAAGTCGCTTTCTCGGCCCGGTAGTCAACCACGGCGTAGTTCTTGTGGTACCAAGGGATCCCGAGTAGAACGTCACTCACGTGCCCTGAACACCCCTGTCATTGCAAACGAAGTTTGCCAATGCTCGGTGTAATGGCAACATCCCATCCGGGTGCCAGTCGAACTACCTCCGCCTGTGGCGTCAGTCTGTCGGGCGCAGTTCCAAATCGAGCCGCCAATTCCAAGTGAAAAGAAGTTGGCCTTGGCTCCTTCAAAAGAGCTTCCTGATCCTTCACTTTGTCCCGAAAGCGGCAAAGTTTGTACTTTCATTCATTAGATTCGGTGCAGGTCCCACGCCATGTGGTACCAGTTCTGCTTTTCTATCTGCCTTTTCTGCCACATTCCTCAACTGCTCTCGAACTCTCAGACCTGTCGTCGTCTTTATCTTTGTGTTCTTTCTGTGCCTTATCAGGGCACTTTGCGGAAATATGTCCATGTTCCCCGCATCCAAAGCACTTCCCCTCGCTCTCTCCTCAGGAGTAAGCTTGGGTCGTGCATCCTTTTTTTTCTCTGGGTTGCTCTTTTTCATTCTACTTTCATTCCCAGAAGTCTGTTCGGCTCGTTGTGTCATGGCCTCATCTGTGGGGTAGGTCAGACTGCCAGAGTGAATGGCAAAGCCCCGCTTCGCATGACTCATCAACTCTTGAATAGAAGCTGACTTCTGTTCCAAGCAGTGATTTCGGATCTCTGTAGGTAGACCCAAGGTAAACTGCTCAATCTGTTCTCTGAACGAGATCTTCTTGAATGAAGAGGCGGGTAGAAAAGAGCTCCAAAATCTTTCACAATAAGAATTCACTGTATCGCTCTTGGTCATCCGGAGATGGTTCCAAGCAGCTCGTATATCTCGCTCAAACTCTTGAGTCAACCAAGAAGAAATAAAAAGCCTCTTGAATTTCAGCCATGTAACTGGCACAGTCTTGCTTAATAGAAGCGTGGACCACCAAGTACGAGCATTCCCCTTAAAGTAAGAGGCAGCTCTCCGAATCTTGGAGTGCTCTGAATAGCGTCCTCCCGCGAAAGCGATGTCAAACTGCTGTATAAAAGACAAAGCCTTCGAAGCATCTGAGTATCCTCAAAAGTATCAAACTTGATCGAGTGGCCACCTTCCTTAAACTCTCGGACTTTCTTGCTTTTATCTTCGAGAAAGTCATACTGGTTGGCTTTGTAAAAAAAAATTCTTCTTGTTCGCATAAAACTTTCCGTCATCGGAGTCTGAGCTGTAAGTAGACGAGTCCTCAGTAGAACTGTCTATCTCTGGGCGAGATGTAGCCTTCTTTGCCTTTTTCTTGCCCTTTCCGAAGCTTTGTGTCTTGCTTCACTTTTTGCTTTTTTCTGTCTTCTTCGCTCTAATCCGAGGAGCTAGAAGAACTGTCAGAAGAAGAAGAAGAAGAACTGGGTAGGTCTTCAAACTTGACGCGCTTCTTCAATTTCTTTGCCTTGTCAAATGTCGACCGACGACCTAAATATCCCGGGAAGTCAGTGTCTTTCTTCTGCTTTTTGCCGTGCTTTTTGGCTTTCTTTTGCGTGTCAAAAAGCTTAGCAATCCGTGTATCAACCACGTTCTCCAGTTCCTTCTCCGTATATTTCTTGGAGGCAGAAGGTTTCTTGAGAGCGGGTTTCGGGAGTGGTGTTGTGGTTCTCTGCAACTCCATCTGTACCTCTTTCAAAGAGGTCTGGTTCATATATTTTGCCATCTTCGGGTCCTTGGCAAAATTGAGCATCATCTTTGTTGCATCGCCAATCAATTGACGACACTCCATCTCTCTTTGCTCCGCCTGAGTAGGCCGAGGCGGGCCATACTCTCTGTCTGAATCTTCGTTGTGATCCCAGCCTGCATCTCCAGATGCAGAGGGAGTCGACTGATCATTGCCTGAAGCCATAGGTGCCGCGGAAAAAAATTCGGGGATCGGATTTCCCGTAGAAGAGAAATCGACCGTGCTCTGATACCACTGTAACAAACTTGGACACTCCAAGTCAAGAATCAACCGCGACAGCACCAAATAACCACTTCAAAACAATTCACAGATCACAATAGATTTGCACTGGCCCGGCGGAGTTCCGTGCCTAGAGATATTGGCCCCAAAGACTGGCGCCCCTTTCGGTATTTCTTTTTATATTAATCAATCATCAAAGTACAAGAGAGCGGTTAGGGTTTCACTCTCAGACTCTGCGTCCAGATGCTTTGAGAAGTGAGGCCCTCACCACTAATTTAAAGGTTACAAGGGATGCCCAAAAGTAGAGCCCCAAAAGCTTTTAAAATCAAAAGCATCAGTTCTCTCTCTCTCTTGAGAGTCTTTTCTCTTTTTTTTTTATTAAAAAAAAAGCAAAAGCAAAATTCGCGTCGCTCACCATTTTCAAAATTTTTTTTTTTTTTTTTATAATAATAATCCGCCTCCGCGATTTCTGGAATTTAGGGTTTTTGGCAAAAATTAGGGTTTGCAGGAATTTTAGGGTTTCTGGCAGAAATTAGGGTTTCTGCTGTCCGCCACGTCATCACTTTGTGACAGGAAGTATGCCTGACGAGGAGAGCGCTGAGTCAGACTGGTTGAGAAGACCTTACTCCAATGAATACTCTCCAATCTCAGAGAATTCCTAGAAGGGAATCGACGACCATGCCATGATAAATGCACTGTAATAGCCTCCAATTAACAATAAGGGAAGAAGCAAAGGGGCAGCCTGAAATACGACCTTCAAGCTTGCCAAATATGACCTTCCAATACGATGTATGCCAATGACCAAAAGCAGGTGTAACAATATTGGCGCATAGATAAGAAAGCATTTGAGTCCAAGGTTGCTGTTGGGCCACCAGAACAGGTAACAACATAGAACGGGTAACAACATGGCTTTCCTGGCGTAGACATGTTTTCGTAAATCCAAAATATTCAATCCCCAAGGCGCTTAGGAGTGCATATTTTATCCATAGAAAGAAGCCTAAGGCCTTTACGACGAGAGGAGGTGCGCCAAAAATACTCCATGATGCATGACATGAGGCTATTCAATCTTTGTTGTGGCCAAGATAAGAGAGGCGGATAAAACTGCACATATGCCACAAGAATACATTGGACAATTTTGAGACGCACATGTAGTGGCCAGGTAGATAATTTCCAGTAATCCAATTTAGATTCAAGGTGATACCATACCCAATCAAGCTTATGCTTAGCAGACACATTTCATTCAATTGAATATCCCAAATGACACACTAGTGTGATAGGAAACAATCTCACCCGGGCATAATACCTTGTGCCATTCATGAGCATTGAGAGGGATCAACCTGGATTTGCGAAAGTTAACTTTCAGCCCAGCCGCCAATCCAAAGAGATGGAGAACATGCATAATTTGCT
Source organism: Adiantum capillus-veneris (assembly GCF_014529385.1). Classification (NCBI taxonomy): domain Eukaryota; kingdom Viridiplantae; phylum Streptophyta; class Polypodiopsida; order Polypodiales; family Pteridaceae; genus Adiantum; species Adiantum capillus-veneris. The sequence continues at coordinate 72,828,667 of NC_140945.1, forward strand.
GAGCATCCTCATAATGATTCCGAGGTGTGAACAATGAATCATCCGTATACCCTTGACTAATAAAATGCTTTCCAGACGGCAGTGTCAGGCCATGCAAGTCTCCAGCTGAGGTTAAGGACTCTAAATGCATAAACAAAGGATGAGTAGCAATAGCATAAAGCAAAGCACTGAGAGGACATCCTTGCCTGACAGAACGACCTAGAGACCAAGGATCAGTAATGTAACCATCAAGCAAACCAGCGGATGTGCTATGAGCAATATAAGAAATACACCACCTGCGCAAGTTTAAGCCCAAATCCAAGCTGCATACCTCAGCAATGTAGTCCCAAAGGACCGAGTCAAAAGCTTTTTCTATGTCAACCTGCATGGCCAGCACATCCTGCTTGGTGTACTTTGCATATTCCATAGGAAGAATGACATTTGCCAGATTATTAGTAATTTGGCGTCGTGGAATAAAACCATATTGAGATTGATGTATGCCTGAATGCAGGTAATCTTTGATACAATTAACAAGCATCTTGGCCATTAACTTATAAACAATAGGCATGAGAGTGATCGATCGCCAATGGGAGAACTCCTCACATAGGACCAGTTTCGGCAACAATTTAAGAAAGCCCTCTTTCTAAGAGGATGGCATCTGCTGTTGTTCCCATGCCCTATTCACCATAAATAGCAATGGGTCCTTGAGATGATCCCATGATGAAATGAAAAACTCAACAGTGAGTCCATCCCAACCCGGGGATTTCCCACGGCCCAAATGCCTTAAGCTGCGTTGCAATTCCTCCTCAGTGGAAGGAACCTCAAGCTCCTGTGCTTGCTGCGGGGAAAGGATTGGATTTACATGCGATAGACAAAAAACGTACTTGCCGTGCTTTCTGTGAAAGATGAGTAGGAGCCGCAAAAACAGTCCCATGATGTATCACCAAAGCTTCAATAAGCTTCTGCATGGAAGAAGTCCACTCCCTAGATGGAAGTTTAATTCTTTTGATAGCTTGATTTTGTCTAGTATGATGTAAATGCTTGAAAATCTGCTTGGAAGCACAACCTCTATTTTGAAATGCATGCTATCTAGCTCTAGTTTGCCACTTGGTCAGTTTTCTTTGATCATCGAGACGCAATATATTTTGAGCTGAAAATAATTCAGCCAGCTGAGCTTCAGAGAGCTGAGAATTATTGACCATTTGCATTAATATTTGACATGTACTTTTAGCATGCTGCACTTGCCTTCGTTGGCGTGACATCTAGACTTTTCCGTACTCTTGAATGACATGTTGAACTCGCATAACAAAACGATACCAAGCCATGTCAATATGACCATACATCTGGAACAAAAGAGGCGAAATGGTATCCACAATCATATTGCGAAAGGTTGACAAATATGCATTATCGATATGTAGCAACCGCTTCTTGGGTAATGTGGTAGCATCTTGCATGTAGACAAAGTGTAATGATACACTTATGGGAGCATGATCTGAGATGCCAAGCATATAATCAATACTCATTTCACATATATAGTCCTCATACTGTTGCATATGCAAAATATACCATTGATCCAAGCGAGCACGATAAGAGGACAACGCTTGTGCTGGAAAGTGAATCCTGGATCATTCTTATGCAAAGAATACCACATATCCAATGCATTACATCGCGACATCAAGTGATCCCATGACTGCTTTTCCACGGCTAGCATATGAGAATGACCAGTCGTATTATCCCGAGGATTCGGCGCATTATTAAAATCCCACAAAGAAATGCATTCGAGCGCCAATTGTAATATGCCATATCATTCCATAGCTTGCCCTTTCCGCAGAAGCTGTATAAGCATATACACCTGCAAATTCAAAGACTTCCCCATTCACCATACATTGGATTACCATCCACTCCCATCAGGATCGTTAAAAGCCAGAATTGGTTGCAGTTCATGACGAATAAGCATAAGCACTCCTTAGTAATCGCCAGATCCTGCATAGGCGATCAAATACCCCTCGTAGTAAGATATCTGGCCAGCATACTCATGCTGATTATGTTCTTGTAAAACTACGATGTTTGCCTTACATGTATGTACATATTGCCAAGTAAGCCGCCACTTTGCGTGATTGCTTAACCCACGCACATTGTATGAAATGCATTTTAAAGAGCTATGCAGTATAACTAATATGTACAAAGGTCAAAGAAAGAGGATAATTTAATTGTTGCTGTGCATAAGCACATCCTCGTCGACCAAAGGTGGATGAGGAAATGCTACCTGATAAGACTTCGGCAATATCGAATGGGATGTATTGGGCGAAGAAGAAAGAGGTCTTGAAGTATCCTCTATGACTACATCCTTATAGGAACGAACGACCTTGTCCCAAGCCTCCGCCAAAGACTTGTTATCGTTGCAGAGAAGCTTCTTCTGAGAGAGGTTGGGAGAGGAGGAAGAAGGTACATAATTGCGTAAAGAAACCTCATTACGTACTTTAATCACCTATTTGGGAACTATCCAAGCCTCTGTGACTAAGACGGGGGTCTTGCCTTTATCTTTACTCTTGTCTTTCGCTTTATCCTTTGTCGTTGTCTCTCTCTCTCTCTCTCTCTCTCTCACACACACACACACACACACACACATCAATCACAATGTAACCACGCATACCCACCCACACATTCACACTTAGATGCACGCGATTACATCAAGCAAATGTCGTTGATTTAGCTCGAGTATCTCAAAGATGTACAATTTTTGACATTTTATTCAGCTCTAGTATCTCAAAGACGTACAATTTTTGACTTTGCCACACCATCCTCCAAAGACACATTAGATCCTCAAAGATGTCCGTTACACCAACCTCCAAAGATTGATGAGGTCCTCTAAGCTCTGCCAAGGAAGTAGGAATCACCACCTTAGCACCATCTTTGGCTACTCAATCACGTCATGAACTATGAAGTTAAGGTCATAGGTCTCCAATACCGCCTCCATAAGCACCTTCTAGCCCTGGTAGTTGATGGCATCCAACTATTGGTCGTGTGGAAACATCGGCAACACCAGAACCTTCTTCTCAAGTAACTCTTGCAACTCCTCGCTATGAGTAGACTTTCGTAAACGCTCCAAAGCATTATCCACTACTGTGTATGTCTTCATAGATTTTTTCTTTAGTGTCTCCATCACGAGAATTCTTTGGTCGTGTGGAAACATCGGCAACACCCGAATCTTTTTCTCAAGTAACTCTTGCAACTCCTCGCTATGAGTAACTTTCGTAAACGCTCCAAAGCATTATCCACTACAATGTATGTCTTCATAGATTTCTTCTTTAGTGTCTCCATCACAAGAATATTTTTTTTTGGTTTGGTGCCATCATCAAGACACGTTGAGGTCGCAGAGCAATCCTCCGTAGATAGGTACAACCTGGGTATCAAGGTTGCAAGCAACCTCTTGTCAAAAGGGGGATTTACTAACGTCAGGTGCAATGGAATTGAAATGGTGAAGATTTAGGTTTTACACTTCCAAAAATCCTTTACTTCTTTTCCTTGCGTTAGTGATTCCTTTTAGCTTGAATGATGGTTCCTTTTACTTTTCCGTGAAGAGAGGGAATGAGAGAGAGCGATAGAGATGTGTGTGTGTGTGAGAGAGAGAGAGAGAGAGAGAGAGAGAGAGAGAGAGAGAGAGAGAATTACATCCGATGGGGTCCCAACCAACCCTCTCAAGGGCCCCCCACACCGTTGCCGATGTGGTATTTACTTTTGATTACGTAAATGGAGCATACACAAATGCAATACCTCAAGTGCAAACTCTACTGACTCTGTAACGGACTTGGATACTTCAAGTCAAGAATCTACCGCGACAGCACCAAATAACCACTTCAAAACAGTTCACAGTTCACAATTTATTCGACACTGGCCCGACGGAGTTCCGTGCCTAGAGATATTGGCCCCAAAGACTGACGCCCCTTTCGGTATTTCTTTTTGTATTAATCTGAGTTCAAAGTACAAGAGTGCGGACAGGCGCTCACACTCAGACTCTGCGTCCAAATGCTCTGAGTTGTGAGTGGCCAGCCCGCTTATTTAAAGGTTACATGGGATGCCAAAAGCAGAGCCCAAAAGCTGTTAAACTCAAAAGCTTTGAAAAAATAAAGCAAAGGTTCTTCCTCTCTCTTGCTTGTAAAAATAAAGCAAAAGAAATCTCTCTTTCTCATCTTGCGTAGAAAAAGCAAGTCCAACATTGCGTAGAAAATAAAGCAGGACTTTCCCATGCTGAATTTGCCCAAAAGCAGCGCCGCAATTCACGGAAGTCGTTCAGCCTGCCACGTGTCAGGTTCTCCGCAATTTGCGGGCCTGTCCGTACCCTGCAGCCACGTCATCAGTACGGCAGCCTTCACTTAGGGTACTGGGCAGCCACGTCACAAACTGCATTTAGGGTTTCCTGCAGTTAGGGTTTTCTTTAGCATTGGGCTGAGCCACGTCACAGTTTGTGACATACCCCCCCTCTTGAAAGCATTGTAATCGCCCTCGATTACGCCTCCAAAACAGATAGAGGCCATGAACTGTCTTAGCAGACACTGACTGTTAGTACCTACGCACTAGGAACACACATCTAGCACATGTACCCATTGACAGTCACATCACATGACATCACGGGACATCACATGATATTCAATATTCATTCGGATCTCAGACCATGATATATCGGCAATGCAGTTAGCAATCGCATCTAGATCGAGTCGTGACCTCATAGATGTCCGATTGACTAACCCCTATTGCAACCATGTCTATTTGAGACCATTTAGACCAAAATGCTGCAGTCATTTTGTCTATCAGTTCCTGCATTAAAAAACAAGTCAAGAACAAATCAGTTTCATATTCAGGAATTCCATTTCATAAAGTCATACAGCAGAATACTGTCAGCTGTCAGTATCCCTGAAACTCAAAGAGACATCAGTGACTCTAGTATTCTAAAAATCAAGGCATCTGATGACAAAGGAGCGGAGTAACTCCCCTCTTGTGCATCCCACTGCACCAGATCTCCGATCAAGCTGAATTTTGGGTTCCATTTGGAATAGACTATGCTAAACGAAAAGCTTCAAGGTAAAGGTTCACAATCGAGGAGTATCTGCTAGGTCCTCCTCCTCCATCCACTTTGCATCCGATGCAGGATAGTTCTTGAATATAACCAAGAACCCCCTTCTTACTTTACCCTTATTCTTTCTGTCCTTATGTGCCAAAATCTGTTCAGGAACAAGGTTTTCCTCCACTTCGGGTTTCGCATGAAATGCATTGTGAATCCTCCAAGTGTCAGACAGTTTCAGTCGGAAGGAGACATCATTGATCTTACAGAAATCTGGAAATGTCCGTAGTATCGCATACTATGTAACAGACTTGGACACTCCAAGTCAAGAATCAATCGCGACAGCCCCAAATAACCACTTCAAAACAGTTCACAATTCACAATAGATTTGCACTGGCCCGGCGGAGTTCCGTGCCTAGAGATATTGGCCTCAAAGACTGGCGCCCCTTTCGGTATTTCTTTTTGTATTAATCAGTGTTCAAAGTACAAGAGTGGTTGGGTCTCGCTCTTAGACTCTGCGTCCAGATGCTTTGCAGAGTGGGAGCCCAATCCACTTACTTATTTTACAAGGGTTGCCAAAAGCAGAGCCCCGAAAGCTTAAAATAAAGCCAAGGTTCTTTTCTCTCACAAGCTCTCTTGAGCTTTCCAAATTAAAGCAAAGTTTCTTTCTCTCTCTCTTTTTGCGTAGAAAAAATCCATCAGCTGGCCTTCCGTAAATCACGCCGCAAAAAGCGGGATTCTACCATACGGTGCCATGTGTCATATCTGCGCATTTTCCGGGTTCTGCCTTGCTGCCATTAGGGTTAGGGTTAGGGTTTTTGCAATTTTAGGGTTTCTGGCAGGTTTTAGGGTTAGGCTTTCCAGAATTAGGGTTTTCAGCAGCAGTTAGGGTTTCTGCTCTCGGGCAGTCACGTCATCACTTTGTGACATACCCCCTCTTGAAAGCATTGTAATCGCCCTCGATTACGCCTGTGAAACAGACAGAGGCCATAAACCATCTTAGCAGACACTGACTGTAAGTACCTACGTACTAGGAACACACATCTAGCACATGTACCAATCGACAGTCACATCGCACAACATCACAAGACATCACTAGACATCAGAGGACATCACATGACATTCAACATTCATTCGGATCTTAGACCATGATTTATCGGCAATGTAGCCAGTAATCGCATCTAGATCCAGTCGGGACCTCATCGATATCCGATTGACTAACCCCTATTGCAACCATGTCTATTCGAGATCAAGTAGACCAAAATGCTGCAGTCATTTCGTCTATCAGTTTCTGCACTTAAAAAGAAGTCAAGAACAAATCAGTATCATATTCAGGAATTCCATTTCATAAAGTCATATAGCAGAATACTGTCAGCTTTCAGTATCCTTGAAGCTCAAAGAGACATCGTGACTCTAGTATCAAAATCAGGGCACTGCTGACAAAGGAGCGGAGTAACTCCTCTCTTGTGCATCCCACTGCACCAGGTCTCCGGCCTGAATTCTGGGTTCCATTGATTAGCCTCGAGGTAAAGTTTCACAATCTGAGGAGTATCTGCTAGGTCCTCCTCCTCAACCACTTCGCATCCAATGCAGGATAGTATGTGTGGGTGAGGGTTTGTCAGCTCAAACGGTATGCATAAATATTAAACCCACACAACTGTACATATAGATGAGTAGCCCTTGAGCTGGGCATCACGTTTCTGCATTCAAAAGGTGAGAGAGGTGCATGAGAGCGGAATCATTGTGCTACATTGAACAGAGGAGAAGGCAAGCTTTCCATTGAAACTGTGATCACCTGTACCCACTACTCACACACACAATAACACTGATGGGGGCTTTTCACAAGCCAAGCTCCCATACCCCTCTTCTCTCGTCCCCACCCCATGAAAACCCCCTCTTAGGGAGGGAGTGATAAAAGACATTGGAAAAAGTAAGAAAAAAATAAGGTATGATTATGTAAATATATGAGAAAGGTAAAATAGGCCACCTCACGCCTGCGGGGCAGCCCATCCCCACCTTGCCTCCTTTTTCTTCACTGTTGCCCCGCCGTGTGTCCCTTTTCTTCTCTTCCACTCAAAAGGTCAACCCCCTCTCTCTTCCCCTTGTCCTTTCTCCTTTCTCTCTCCCCTCAAGCTACCCCACCTCTCACCAATAATGTATTCTAACTCACCAATAATGCACCCTAACTCACATGCAACTTACCTTATTTTCCAAAATAGTATACCCCACCCCCCCTTTCTCTCTCCTATCATATCCCATGACCCAAATACCCCCCTCTCTCTCTAAAGGGCGCCATGTCTCTTGTCTTGTAGCTAAATAACCTCCCCCACACTCACACACACTCAGTTTCACTAAAAAAGGTGCCCACAGACCCATCCCCACCCGGTGGTTACCTGATTTTTCTTGTGTTCACACACATTTGCACACAGATTCACCTCTGAACACACTCCTCTCTCTCACCTCTTGTAATTAGTTTATTCTCCATGTCACCTCTCACTTTTTTTCATCAACCCATCTCTCTCTCTTAGTCTCTCTCTCATGAGACTATTGTTCTGGCACATATACACACAGCCAGACAAGTGGGGCCCACAGTCACATGGCCTATGTAGATAATGATTTCTTCATTTCTAAATTCTAGAATTTCTCCCCCCCCTCCTCCCTTATATAAAGAGGGGTCACCATCACACAAAAACACACAACATCACCAAAGAACACACTATGCACTGTGTGTGCCTAGTGCACACACACACACCCACACCATCACCATCACCGCAATCACCATGCTTGTCTTGAGCATGACCTCTACACCCTTGGCTATGGAAGATGAAGGGCAACTAAATGAAGGATGATGGCCATAATCCTCGTGCGAGTCTTTGCCATCAACTCCCACCTATCCGCCATGTGCTCTACCACTCTCTCCCTTCTCATTCCCCTACCCTATGCTCCCCATTTCATCGCTTAATTCTCTAAATAAAGCTTGAGGTTTTGTGAGTATGTTTTCTTGCAATGTTTTGTCCATGTGAGGTGTGCGGAATCGTCACCTAGTCTTGTGTTTTGGAGTGAGCTTGTGTATGTGTGAAGGGTGTGCGGATTCGCCATCCTTTTGTGATGCCTAAGTACTAAGCCGCTATACCCCCTCCCTCACTCTCTCTCTCTCTCTCTCTCTCTCTCTCTCACTTGATTTCATTCCCTTTCCTTTTCATCATTACTCCCAAGCATCCATCTCTCTTGGATGAAAACTTTGTTATGGTGGTGTGTTGTTTGCGTCCTAGCCGCTGAAGCTAGGTGGTGCCCCCTGTTTGCTTTACCATGACAGGCTCGAGGCGCGCCATTCGGTCCCCGGTGTTTTAGAGGCCGTCGGGGTTCGGGGTTCGCTTTGCTCCCGTCATTTGGTGCCTCCACTGAGGATCTTTTCATGAAACCCTTCAGTTTACAAGACTGAAACCCTTAAACTATTGTGAATGGATGAATGGCTAGCAGGATTTGCTAATTGGACGACAGAAGAAGAAGAGCTCCAAGCACAACTAGACGAACTCCGCATCTCCATCGAAGCTCGAGTGCCAGGCGTAACGGTAATCGATTTGCAGTGGGAGAGTCAACCAACATGCCAAACCCAGTGGATATACATAGGCCAAGTGCCAAGAAGAAGAAAGAGAAGGTCGAAACCATGTCCGCAGCCTACAACCAACCCACAACAACAAAATGGAAGGAGCTCTACACAATAGAGAATCAACACTATTCTACTTTGAGAATCGGGTAACTCAAGTCACCGAGGTAATTATCACAGTCAGTTTTCAAGTCGCACCTGATGCTGCAGCACAGATAACGGAAGCATTGGCTCACACTCTCACTAGAGAAACTAGGGATCTACTGAGTTTGTTTCAGGAAAGAACACCACCCTCTCCCACAAGCTTGGACAGTGACTAAGCACCTCTAAGCTTCACATGAATCAGTACAACCTACCTCAAGACAGATCACACATACCAACACGTGTACGTTCAATCAAGGTAATACTGGATTTGAAGGCTCACTACCAGCACGTCATTGACACCATGCCGGGTGGGGAGCGGTTTTTGGAGGTTCTGGCATCAGATCAACCATTTGTCTTACCTTTGGTACAAGGCAATGTACCGTTTGAAGTTTTAATCTATGTCCTAGTATAAGAGGGTATACACGCCTCCTTGTAAAGAAGAAAAAAACTTTTGCAAGTTAAGCAGTGTGTCTTTCTAGCTCTCTCTTAGTAATCATGGCAAGTGTAGCATTTCCAACATTTAAAGAAAAGAAGGGGGAGGATTTGGTAACAGACTTCCTAGATGACTTTGAAGTAGCATGTGTAGTGAGCAACAAAGATACGGATGAATCCCGGGTTAGAATCTTTAAGCATCTCATGAAGCTAGAAGCTAGATCATGGTACAATGCACTTCCACAAGCAACCAAGGATGACTGGGAACCCTTAAAAACCACTTTTAAGAGGCGCTTTGGGGGAGGTACCACTTCAGAAAAGTTGTGGGACAAGTTGAGAGACTTGAAGCAGGAGGGTCTTTTAGAATATGCCACCTATGAGTCCAAATTTGTGGATTTGTGGGAACGGTGGGTTGAGTCACTGGCTAGGGGGGAAGCTGCACCCGATTTCCTAAAAAAAGATCGGTTCACGCATGGCTTATGGCTGCTTCTTAAGGAGAAGGTGAAAGGTAGATTCCCGGCTACGTACGAGTTAGCCGTTGAGATTGCTCGCCTTAAAGACAAGAAGCTGCGAATGAAAGCCAAAGAAACCGAGTCAATAGAATCAGGAACATCGCGTCGACCAGCAACTACGACAACCACCATTCCACCACCACCACCGGCTCTTGGGGTAAGAGATGACCAACAAGATATGCTGGCCCATATTACTGACCAACTGCAGAATTTGTCTGTCCACTTAATACAACAAGGGAGGAGTCAAGAAAGAGATCAAGACCCTGGAAGAGCACGACGACAAAACAGGGAGTATCATTGCTACAACTGCGGAGAAGACGGTCACGGTATGTACTATTGTCCTAAACCACGACAAAACTATAATAGAGGAGGTAGGAGGAACCATTGTCACCCCCTAGAGAAAGAACACCCCCACCCCGAGCACCACCCCCACCAACACAAATTCTACGTCCACCCCAGACACCACTACAAGCATCCATCCCACCTCTTCCACCAGCCCCACCACCTGATCGCCCTGTAAACATCTTAAGGCTAGAAGAGAAAGGAAAAGCCATAGTAGTGGATCCGCCCAGAGCAAAGGAGAGGGACAAGGGTAAGGAGAAGGTAACCTTTTTAGAACCACTTGAAGCCATGACTGTGAAAAGAGCTAGGAGGGAGAAAGCTACACAATCAGATGATGAGAGAAGCATGAGAGGAGAAACTAGCAAGAGGCCATCCAGGCCACGACGGAAATTGGGCATCACCGACTTCCAGCTAGGGGAAAGTTCTAAGCCCTATGATCTAACATTGGATGTGGCAGAGCAAGGACCGAAGATTACATGGCTATAGCTGCTACATCTTGCACCAAAAGTAAGGCAACAATGGTCTAAAATGGTAAGTACAAGACGCTCCAAAACAAAGGTAGCCGGAGCAATTTCGGGATGCAACATGGATGACATCCTTCCAATTGTCGACGTAAACATAAAAGGAAAGAGGGTTGGAAACACCTACATTGATGGAGGTGCACAAATCTGTGTAATGAGCGAAGCTATGATGCTTCGATTAAGGCTCGAGGTTGACAGGCCTTCTCCATGCAAGGCAAAGATGGCAAACAACGCAAAAGTAAAGTGTGTGGGTGTGGTAAGTGCCGTGAAAATCAAAGCTTTCAACACTGAGGTAGAGGTAGATGTTTTTGTAATGCCTACTAAGGGGGAGGGCTATCCACTAATTTTGGGAAGGCCATGGTTGATGGCTATGAAGGCAAAATAGGACTGGGGTACTGGCCTTCTACGCATGACCGGTAAGAAAGGGGAGACAATCTACTACGACATGAGGATTGGCAAGCAGAAGCAAATGAATCTGGAAACATCGGCAGATGAAACTACTAGCGAATCTTCCAGTTCTGAGGAGGAGACCACATCCACCGACGAAAGTGACAGTTCCATTGATGTGATGGGTATCATTATGAAGGATCCACAAAGGGTAAGCACAACTGGTGATCCATCACCAAAAGGGAAACCCAATGAAGAGGAGAGAAAATCACCTGGCCTAGGAGGAAGTAGGTTGAAGGGTATGTTGTCTACGGAATTAACACTTGAGGAGAAAGATAGTTTTTTGCAAATGTTGATGGGATTTCCTAAACTGTTCATTGACAACTATGAAAGAATCACAGGAATTACAGTGGTGGAACATCATATTAAGCTGAAGGAAGGGGTAAAACCAGTTGTGCAAAAGCTACGACGATTGGGGGTCATACAAGAAAAGGCACTCTTGGCCGAGGTAAGGAAACTGCTGGAGGCGGGATTCATCTATCCTGTAGAAAACTCAGAATGGGTGTCACCCGTAGTGGTGACGCCTAAAAAGAATGATAAGTGGAGGGTCTGTGTTGACTACAAACCACTAAATGCAGCTACAAAGAGAGACCACTTTCCTCTCTCTTTCTTGGATGAAATTCTGAATGAAGTAGCGGGTTTTGAATGCTATACCGTCTGTGATGGTTATTCTGGATACTTTCAAATACGCATAGCCTTGGAAGATCAGCTAAAAACCCCTTTTATCACGCTATGGGGTTGTTTTGCATACAGGGTTATGCCATTTGGTCTCATAAATGCACCTGTCACATTCCAAAGATATGTCACATATGTTTTTCAACCGTTGTTTGGAACATCCATAAGAGTGTTCATTGATGATTTTTGTATATATAGCTCCCGTATTTCACATTTAGAAAAGGTAACTGAAGGTTTGGCCAGGCTGCAGAGCCTAGGTGGGCAATTAAATGTGGATAAATGCCACATTGGGGAGAGTAAAGTCATTCTACTAGGCCATGAAATTTCAGCAAAAGGTATCAACGCCGACCCAAGTAAGGTGTCCGCACTCATAGCCCTACCTTCACCAACGACCGCACGTCAACTGGTCTCTTTTCTACAGAAGGTGAGGTACTTAAGTAGATTCATACATCTACTATCACAACTTGTTCTACCACTGCAACAACTCACTCAAAGATCAACTTTCACTTGGGACGAGGAAAGCGAACATCACTACAACAAGGTAAAGGAGGTCTTAGCCACTCTGCCAACTATCTCACCACCTAAGTGGGATGAAAAATTCTATTTCACCTCAAGTGTTGGTGATGACTCATTGGGGGCTGTGCTACTCCAAAAGGATACGACGACATCTTTCATGAGGCCAATCTACTTCTCTAGTTGAACGATGACAGCAGGAGAGAAAGGTTTCACCCATGTGGAACACTTAGTCCTAGCTCTTAGATTTGCAACTACAAAGTTTAGGTCATATTTGCTGCCTAAGCAATTTGTGATTCTAACCACGGATGAAATATTTCCCTATGTTGTACAACACATGGATGTGTCTGCTAGAATTACTAAATGGCTAGTTCGTCTGCAAGAGTTTGACTACACGGTACAGGTAGAAAGAACGACAAGGGCAAGTTTGGGGGGACTCATGACCTACCAAGTCTTTGAAAGGAAGGAGAAGTCCGATTACCTCCCGTACCACCGATGGTAGAAGGAGCATACTCTCTCTACTTTGATGGAGCCTACAAGCGAGCGTCCGACAAAGCAGCTGCAGACATAGTGGTCTTTGATGACAAAGGGACAAAGGTATTTTCGTTGGGCCAATTGTTAGATTCACATTCTAACAATGAAGCTGAGTATGCAGCACTAACCAAGGGTCTACAATGGTGCGTCTCGCAAGGTGTACAACGCCTTAATGTATTTGGGGATGCTCTACTTCTGGTAAGGCAAGTAAATGGAGCATGGACATGCAAGAATCCTAGTTTAAGGACTCACTTAAGTGGTGTAAAAACCTTGTTGGGTAAGTTTGAAGAAGTTCAAATACACCATATCCCAAGGGCTCAAAACCAAGAAGCAGATGCCCTAGCAAGTGAAAGACTACAGGAAGTGGTGGTTGGAGCAATAAAACTAAAGCTCTCTCTATTTCAAGGAAGTGATGCCTTGCCTGACATCATGCATTTTTTGGAAACAGGGGAATGCCCATCAGATTTAACAAAGGGACAGAAGCAATGGCTGACGCGGAAGGCCACAAGGTATCAACTCATCAATGACGGTTTGTACTGTAAGGGTAAGGACCAAATACTCAGGAAGGTCCCTCTCTCTCAGGAAATCACGGGAGTAATTGCTAGCTGTCACGACGGGGTTTGTGGTGGTCACTTTGCCCTAAACATAACAAGTAGGAAAATCTTGCAGGCAGGCTTCATATGGCCTAGCCTCAACCGTGATGTACACCACTCGTGCAAAACATATAAGTTGTGTCAAAAGGCGGGCACTAGGTCACTTATGCCTGAACCACAGACACCTATTCTCTCATATGGCCCATTTGAAAAATGGGGTATCGATGCCATTGGGCTATTACCTAGGGCCAACTCAGGAAAATTCTACATTATCATGGGGGTCGACTACATGACTAGATGGGCAGAGGCTACAGCCACCACTAGAATCACAGCGGTAGAGGTAGCTAAATTTATCTACGAGCACATATGTTGTAGGTTTGGCACACCTTTAGAGATCATCTCTGATAGAGGTCCAGGTTTCAGAGCAGACTTGGTAGGAGAATTAATGCAGAAACTGGGCATTACAAGGAGGCACTCTTCACCATATTACCCTCAAATGTAATGGCCTAGTTGAAAAGGTAAATGGAATGGTTTCTAAAATTATTACCAAGCAGGTAAACAATCATCCTGGAGACTGGGATAAGTATCTACTACCAGCTTTATGGGCCTACAGAACTTCATTTCGTACATCCTTGGGATTTACACCGTATCATCTAGTATTTGGTAAGGAAGCAATCTTGCCCATTGAAGTGCAACTACAAAGTCTCAGAGTAATGGCAAGCCAGCTTCAACAGCCCAACATGCATTTGAGAGATCACATCATCAACTTGGAAAGACTGCAACTGGACAGAGAAGAAGCAATAAATTATTATGCAGCACAAGCAGAGCATAGACGGCTTAGCTTTAACAAGCATCTCGGGAAAAAAGAATTGAAGAAAGGAATGTTGGTGCTCCGCTACGACAATCGCTTCGACACGCGCAAGGATAAGAAACTCCTACTCCGATGGGAAGGTCCTTTCATCGTCAGGAAAAAGTATGCCAATGGAAGCTACCAGCTTATGGAGGCTGATGGAAAACTTCATAAAACCAGGGTAAATGGTTGGCGACTTAAACCTTATTTTCTTCGATTTGACCAGGCTCCACCTATTGACATTCCAGATGAGGACACACCATTAGCCGCCACCTCCGACGATAATGATCAAACAGATGAGCTAGAGACATGAATGCCTCTAGCCAAAAGGGGAGGGCTAATGATGGGGGCTTTTCACAAGCCAAGCTCCCATACCCCTCTTCTCTCGTCCCCACCCCATGAAAACCCCCTCTTAGGGAGGGAGTGATAAAAGACATTGGAAAAAGTAAGAAAAAAATAAGGTATGATTATGTAAATATATGAGAAAGGTAAAATAGGCCACCTCATGTCTGCGGGGCAGCCCATCCCCACCTTGCCTCCTTTTTCTTCACTGTTGCCCCGCCGTGTGTCCCTTTTCCTCTCCTCCACTCAAAAGGTCAACCCCCTCTCTCTTCCCCTTGTCCTTTCTCCTTTCTCTCTCCTCTCAAGCTACCCCACCTCTCACCAATAATGTATTCTAACTCACCAATAATGCACCCTAACTCACATGCAACTTACCCTATCTTCCAAAATAGTATACCCCACCCCCCCTTTCTCTCTCCTATCATATCCCATGACCCAAATACCCCCCCCTCTCTCTAAAGGGCGTCATGTCTCTTGTCTTGTAGCTAAATAACCTCCCCCACACTCACACACACTCAGTTTCACTAAAAAAGGTGCCCACAGACCCATCCCCACCCGGTGGTTACCTGATTTTTCTTGTGTTCACACACATTTGCACACAGATTCACCTCTGAACACACTCCTCTCTCTCACCTCTTGTAATTAGTTTATTCTCCATGTCACCTCTCACTTTTTTTCATCAACCCATCTCTCTCTCTTAGTCTCTCTCTCATGAGACTATTGTTCTGGCACATATACACACAGCCAGACAAGTGGGGCCCACAGTCACATGGCCTATGTAGATAATGATTTCTTCATTTCTAAATTCTAGAATTTCTCCCCCCCCTCCTCCCTTATATAAAGAGGGGTCACCATCACACAAAAACACACAACATCACCAAAGAACACACTATGCACTGTGTGTGCCTAGTGCACACACACACACCCACACCATCACCATCACCGCAATCACCATGCTTGTCTTGAGCATGACCTCTACACCCTTGGCTATGGAAGATGAAGGGCAACTAAATGAAGGATGATGGCCATAATCCTCGTGCGAGTCTTCGCCATCAACTCCCACCTATCCGCCATGTGCTCTACCACTCTCTCCCTTCTCATTCCCCTACCCTATGCTCCCCATTTCATCGCCTAATTCTCTAAATAAAGCTTGAGGTTTTGTGAGTATGTTTTCTTGCAATGTTTTGCCCATGTGAGGTGTGCGGAATCGCCACCTAGTCTTGTGTTTTGGAGTGAGCTTGTGTATGTGTGAAGGGTGTGCGGATTCGCCATCCTTTTGTGATGCCTAAGTAGTAAGCCGCTATACCCCCTCCCTCACTCTCTCTCTCTCTCTCTCTCTCTCTCTCTCTCACTTGATCTCATTCCCTTTCCTTTTCATCATTACTCCCAAGCATCCATCTCTCTTGGATGAAAACTTTGTTATGGTGGTGTGTTGTTTGCGTCCTAGCCGCTGAAGCTAAGTGGTGCCCCCTGTTTGCTTTACCATGACAGGCTCGGGGCGCGCCATTCGGTCCCCGGTGTTTTAGAGGCCGTCGGGGTTCGGGGTTCGCTTTGCTCCCGTCAACACTTACGAAGTCAAAATCAGCCCCTTCTCTTGCCTTGATGGATTTTGGGTGCCCCCGTTAGCTCAGGTGTCTGGCAGATGCACCTGGAGCCGCCAAGTGTCCTGTTTGCCCTTTTGAGTTAATTTCCTAGTACTCACCAACTTATAAAATATCGCGTGGGGTCTAAATGACTTTGAACCGAGCGTAGCCACCCTTTTACTACATGGATTTCAGTGCTAATTGGCCCAACCAACTTGTGGTGACCTGGCCTTCATTGCTGCGAGTGAAACTCTCAGCCGTCAACCGTTTCACACTGGCCATACAGTGTCCGGCCATTTGTGACTTTAAAAAGAGGGTCCCAAAAATTAAAATAAAAAATCAAGGGAACGAAACCAACAACTAAGGTTAGTGGTCGTCACAGCCTCGTGGCAGACCTTTAAAAGAGCCTTCCATGTACACACTCTTTGAATGTAGTATCAATGAATCCATCTTTCCTTTTTCTCAATTACATTTGTTCATTGTGTCTACACATCACCAATGCATCATCTGTTTATTATCCTTAATCACTACTGCATACAATTTTTTGCTTCCTCCTAACTCATGCACACAAGCATCATTGCATAGATGTGCTTATAAATTAGACAATGTCTGCATGTGATGGGTGGCGAGCCCCATAATCCAAGCCTTATCCTACCCTGACTCATGTCTAAAAGTTTGATCATTCCTTGTATGAACAGGGGTTTTAGTATATAAATGGCCACGTCCAAAGTGAAATACATCAACCCTGTAAGAATCCACTTGAGAAGACACAACTCTTTAACTACTTTTCACTACATATAAAAAGCGTCATTCTGAAACTGTGTTAGGGGCCCTACAAAGTAGCGGGCATTTGAGCATTTGTAAAGGGTTGTCATTCTTTTTAACTTGGGTAGCCCAATGCTGAAATTTTCGTAACAGCAAACACTGTGCTTACAGTTTCTTTATGTCTTTAAATGTTTTTTGTATCTTAGATATGTCTGCATAACATTCTATGCTGTAATGTTATTCTGATTTTTTTTCTTTGCAGTCCCTTGATGGAAAAACAAGGTCTGACATCAGAGTTTCCAATGGATGACCTTTCAGTCATGGGTGCCCTTGAGTTGCTTCCCCACTTATTCAAACTCCGAGTAAAGTATTATGGCTTTCTGTACTAGCCGCTGCTCTTAACAATGGCATCTGGTATGATCTTCTCAAAGCATAGGACATCTGCATCTTACAGGCTCGGTTAAAGCAAACCCTGGTAGCGGCAGAAATATTTCAGCCTGACATTGTTGTAGCTATTGATTCCAAAGGATTTTCTTTTCGTGTGCTTAAACAGTTGAGAGGTACTGTACGCATTTGCTTTTCCTGCTTTAGAGAGGTTCCAAGGTTGATTTTTCAGTACTTTGTTGCTTGCATATCTGATACAAGAATTTCTTGTAGCAAAGTGTATGGAGCAGCAACGGAACATCCCTTTGAGCATCCTTTATGTGGCTCCCTCAGTCTGGGCTTGGAAGGGTGGTGAAAGACAGTTATGGAAATGGATTGGTATTGTGGATCACATTCTTTGTATCCTTCCATTTGAGGAGTCACTATGCAAACAGAATGGCTTGGCAGCAACTTTTGTGGGCCATCCTGCCCTTGAAGATGCATTTTTTGATTCTAATGTATGCCCTAATTCTGAAGATGTCTTGTATTGTGTATGTCGATGTTGAAAGAATGGGCCATGAATATGCAGGAAATTTATGTTCTTTGTGGTCTTCAAACATGCCTACAGCTTATCTTATGGCCAAGTTAACTATCAATCCATTTGATGTAGGAGCAAAGCTACCAAGACAAAACAGTTTGGAAGTCACTGATCAATTTTGAAGATAGATGCATACACTCTAAAATTCACAACTAAAGATAATGCAATGATTATCTGGAAGGGTTATTGATATTGCTTTTGCACACATCAAGTTTTATGTGCAGTGGAGTTTAGTTTTGTGTGTACTTTTTGGATAGTGTTTTGTGGGCATGCTGTTTCATGATATTGTTTTTTTATTTTAACTTTTTCAGAGAGCCAACAGTTGGACATTGAAGTGGCATATAGAAGGAGATAAGAAGAACTTTTTCTCATCACACGGCCTGCCTGAAGGTAACTTTGTTGTTTTTCTGATGCATAAAAAGGATCCTTCTTGTAGTTTTTGAAACTGCCCAATGCGCTACATTACCCCTAACGTGAGGGAAACTGTACCAAAAATGGAGACTCTCTTAGGATGAAAAATTAGAGATATACGATGGCTACTTCAAATAGTGGGAGGGGGAAAATTCCAAACTTGAGGCCTGTTAGTGCCATTCAAGAGTCAAGACTATACCCCACTGCGAAGAAAGGTCTCGGCCACCATAAACTAATGAAATCGTGGCGCCGTCTCAGCTCGGCAGGTATTACGAGTGCTCTGCCCCACACTTCTATCCAGAAGTGTGGTGTGTGAGCTGCCCTGTATGTTGTTGTATTGTGTGTGTATAGCTCAAGCCAGAAAGCGTGATCCATTGCTGCAGGTGGCTTGGGCTGCCCCTCGAAGACATGGTAACACTGAGTCCTCCAAATGAGGCAGAGGCCCCCACTATCAATAATCCCATCTAAGGTCTCGCTCCTGAGTCCATGCCGGGGCCCCCTGAAGCTGCTGCCCCCCATGTGAAGATCATGCCCACGAGGATGGAAGCAATCACTTGAAGAATCTGGAGCCAAATCAGCTATGCCTGCAGAGGGCAATCCCATAAGCAATGCCGCTGAGTCTCCAGTGGATGCCCATGTCCAATGCAAACCAAGGTGTATTCAGTGTGGGCTAACCAAACTCCCACTGCTGCCCTTGTGTTTGCAACTAGGAGGTAACTAGCCACTGAAAAGCTGTAATCCTTCAAGCCTGGTGACTAGCCCAGACAGGAATCAGTTGGAAAGTCCTCAATAATGCCTTGTCGCTGCTAGTGCTTCGCTGTGCTCCTCGGGTGGCCTCCTGCTTGGACCTTGGTATCAACCGCCCCCAGGGTCCCATTGTACCTGCTGCAGAGGCCGTGTGCCAAAAGCCCACAACCTCCAGCCTTGCCGCCCCAGACACATTGACCCCTCCGTCCACCATGGCCACCGACCCCTACCGGGGGTCCACTGTCCCTCCACAACCACCCCCCCGGATCCCACTGTAGCTACTGCAGAGGCCATGTGCTAGAATCCCACAACCTCCAACCTCACTGCCCCAAACACACTGACCCCTCACTCCTCTTGGCATGCCACCAGGGCAGGCCTACGCCACCCTGGGCTCGCATCACACCAAAAGTAGCTGACGAAAATGTTTCATATCTTGAGGATACTTCAAAACCGTCAAGATATCAGTGCATCCACCGACCAAGCATCTTCAGAGCTCATGCCTCAGATGTTCCCTATACCATGCATACTAAGGCCCACTTGCCCCATGAGATGATTTACATTCACTCTACATTTCACGGGAAGCTTGACGAAAGAGGATTCTCATGGGGAGCTTGACGAAACTGAGGCTGCCTGTAGCAGCAAAGCTCTCAATCTTTCTAGCGCTTGGGCTAGGGCAGCAGCAGCAGCAGCAGCAGCGAGCTAGTTCTCTCTTCCTGCAATATTTTGCTCTCTTAAGCCTTTATGAAAGGTAACCTCTGTTGTATGTTGTCATATACTTAAATAGGCTCATCAAAGCTTAGTTCTGTGCTGTAGTAATCTGTTGTACTGATGGTCATTGTCTTGCTAATGTCATTGGCAGCACTGTATTATAATATTTGTTTATGGAGGAGTGCACTCCAGTAGCAATGAAGTCTTTTGAAGTAGTACCTGCTTTCTGAAGCAGTGACGACTCTTCTTTGTTGTTAGCATTTTGAAGCATCCTTTTGTGCTGCTGTTCATGATAACTGATAATAAAGGAAATCCAGGTACCACATTGCTTAGTTTGTTACCTGGAAGTCGACTACAAGAAGTGAAAAGAATGATGCCAATCTACAGAGAGACTCTAGAAATATTAAAGGACGATATTTGCAATCTTACAGTGACTATCCCAACTACTTTCAGCAGTCAGCTTATCCAAAAGATTGAAAATGAGATTACAAAATGGGACATTCCTGTTGTTCTACTACCTGGGGCAACTCTTAAGCAGAAGTACGATGCTTTCAATGTGAGTTGAAAACTTTTAAGATGTAGATCCTTGAGTGCGGCCACTCTACATGTTTGCTCAGTGACCATATAAGACATTAAGGTGGAGGTTTTCATGCAGGCGAGTGTTGTGGGACTTTGCACATCTGGAACTATTGTACTCCAAATGCAGCTTGCTCGCTTGCCTTGTGTTGTTGCATATCGTGCAAATACAATCACTGAATGGCTGGTTAAGCGCTCAACACAATTGAGATACATGTCACTCCCCAATATTCTTCTGGATGCACCCATAATTCCTGAAGCTGCACTTTCGGATTGCACTCCAAGCAGGCTCGCTGAAATGTTGAGGTGCAAGCCCTTCAATAAGTTTTGTTTCTGATAGAAAGATTTGTTTGAGTCTTTTGATTGAGTTAGACTTGGGTTTTTGTCTGCCTTCAGAAGGCTTCTTTGTGATGATGCTTTGCGGCAGGAGCAGATATTTGCAGCTGAGAAGGTACTGCGTAAACTAGGTGCAGTGGACAGTGAGAGAGTTGAAGCTTGTCAATCTGGGAAGCAAATAACGAAACCCAGCATTGTAGCAGCAAGAACTATCTTGAACCTGTTTGAGACAAAGGGCTGACAATCACAGATTATTTGCTTGCCCACTATGTTTCTCTATCGAGTTAAGCAATGGTCACATGTTTTTCGAGCAACTGAATTTTTGAAACCCTTCAAAAAGCTAGAATGTGAGCCATTTTGCTTTCCCAGATGAAGGCATACAACACTCTCATGCAATAGCGCAGAGCGCGTGTAACAGCTGTACCTTTCTCTTATAGACACTGCAAGCGTCTGTTTGAGCCCATCCAAAGTTCAAAGCAAGTGTAGACATTCAGCCATTCTAAAGCTTGATACAGTGGTTCATATTATTTGGCTCCAAGATGACAAGTCTTCTGCGTCCCTATTCAAGAAGGTAGGTGATTGTGGTGGAAGCAAAAGTATGCCAACCATTCTGGCTTTGTTGCATTATCCTTTCCATCCCCATGCTTGAAGTTCCTCTTTGCTGTATATCTTGTCAGAGGGGTAAGTGGATTATTAGGAGTTTCTGGTCATGGCATGTGGTCCAGAGAAAAGTGCAAATATCATGGCCTTAAGTGCTCTCCTCTCTCTCTCTCTCTCTCTCTCTCTCTCTCTCTCTCTCTTCAATAAAAGTGGGGCTTTGAGTCTTGACCCTTAGCATTAACAGGCTCTCTCGTCCAAAAGGAATATATGTAGAACTTGCACTCTAAATCTGATCATGGGAGCTCTCTTTGGATTGAGGAGAATGTGACGTGCTCTTGACAATTGCAGGAAAAACATGTCGACACAGTGGCCCACTCCTCAGAGAAACGTGTAGAGATCTCCATGGGCCAACTGCAAAGAACTAAGAACTGAGTAGGCAGAGATCGGGCCATCTATTGGAAATGCGTGCTGAATAGTCAAAATCCTTTGCAAACTGCGAAGACCTATTCTCTTACTCCCCCTGAAGAGTGCCTACTGTGAAAGGCACTAGTGATTGAATCTCCAAGAGATCCAAAGTCTGCTGGACTGGCCTATCCTGTGGCAACTCATGCTGCTCTTGGACTGCCATCGATTGTTGGTCCTCCTCTATGCCTCTGTCCAACGGCCGTGGCACCTCCTCTCGATCTTGATCTGGTAACCTCTCCTCCTGAGGCTATTCCGTTTGCCAACATCTGTCTCACTACTCGTCTGTAAACAAGGGTAGTGTTACAAACGGGAGCGGACACGAGCAATTAATAAGCTGAAAATAATTAGAATCTTGGAGGGGGGGGGGGGGGGGGGGGGGAGGGGGAGAGAGAGAGAGGGGAGAAGATCAACACTTTAGTGGAGACCAAAAGACGGGCTGTCCCCCCCCCCCCCCTAAAGAGAATCTTTATTCAGGGAGAATCTTTTTACAAGCACAAGAACCGGAGTAACCCCTTCGTTCTAGATCTTAGACTCGATGGTTGTTTCCTTCCTGCTAGGGAACATGAGAGACTAGCCCTCAACTTTGATATCTTGCGGTTTGTACAGTGTTGAAGCTCCGCAAACTGTCTCGAATTTTGTTTCTGGAATCCCTAAGCATAGGCCATCCACTGCGTAGCTGCATGGAAGTTGGCTAAGAACCCAAGGATGTACGAGTTCTTAGAGGCTTCTACAAAAGATTTACAGACTCCGACACAGGGTTTTCAGGCTTCGTGACTGAGCCGTTGCAAGAAAAGGAGATATTCCATGCACAGAGGGCTCGTGATGGGCGAGGGAAAGCCCATGTGATTGAGCAACCAGCGGTGTCCATTGATCCCAAGCAATTTACTTTACTTGGATAGGAATCATTTGTGAATGGTCAAGGGAGTAATGAATAGGCTATGCGTCAGATCTAGGTGTATTTTTCCTATTGCCTTCCTTAAATATGTACTATTATCTATTTTATTTTTACTTATTTTCCTTGAAAAAGTGCAAGTGGACAGTGCATGCTAGTGTGAATCGGATGCGACCGAACGGGTTTCTCACATTGGGAATCTAGGTCAGTCAGTCTGGGATTGGTGGGGCCAGTTAGCATTGAATTTTGACGAATACGGAAGCGTGTGTGCGCCAAATGGAATTTGGGCCACCGGCAAGTCACAACTTTATAAGTTGGTGGATACTAGGAAATTAAACCAAAGGGGCAAACTGGACATATGGCAGTAGGAGAGCAACTTGCAAGCCAATTCACACTCCAGAAGACTCATCCCAGTTGGGGGGCACCCAAATGTGAGAGAGGAGGCTGATTTCATTTTTTACGTGGATTTTCAGGTTTTGAAGCTTTAATGGAAAGCTTACCTTCTTCCCTTGTCTCATGTAGCGCGATGATTTGCTCTCATGCATCTCTCTCTCTCTCTCTCTCTCTCTCTCTCTCTCTCTCCTTTGCACATACAGTAATGCCCCACTAGTTCGGCTACTCAAATGATCATGTACAATTCTGTGGGTTTTATGCGTGTTTGCCAAGGCAAGAGCCTTTTGAAGAGGAACCGGACTAGCAAATTGCTAATCCCCCATAGGGATGCGTAGTTATTGCAAAGGATTGTGAATTTGGAGCGTTGTCTTGCATGAAAACTTGTCCAAATCACAGGGGGAGTGTCCCATTGCGTGCGGGAGCTCTTTGGACACGCGTAGACATGTTTCCTCCGCCCAAAATGATCCAAAACAGAGAATTACAGCCTGCTGTGTTTTTCTGCAGGTTTAGGGTTTTGCACATTAATTGCAAATTAACACCGGGGAAGCCTTGGGGTGGCTTGTATATATCCTTTGTAACAGACTTGGACACTCCAAGTCAAGAATCAATCGCGACAGCACCAAATAACCACTTCAAAACAATTCACAGATCACAATAGATTTGCACTGGCCCGGCGGAGTTCCGTGCCTAGAGATATTGGCCCCAAAGACTGGCGCCCCTTTCGGTATTTCTTTTTGTATTAATCAAATCAAAGTACAAGAGAGTGGCTAGGGTTTCACTCTCAGACTCTGCGTCCAGATGCCCTGAGAAGTGAGGCCCTCACCACTAATTTAAAGGTTACAAGGGATGCCCAAAAGCAAAGCCCCAAAAGCTTCAAATCAAAAGCAATTGCTCTCTCTCTCTCTCTCTCTCTCTCTCTCTCTCTCTCTCAGAGTCAAAACTTGAAAGCAAAAGCATTCTCTCTCTCTTTCTCATTAGGTAGAGAAAAAGCAAAATTTGCGTCACTCATCTTTCTAAAAAATAAATAAATATTAAAAATAAAATAAAATATAATAAGCCTCCGCGATTTCCGGAAATTAGGGTTTTTGGCAAAAATTAGGGTTTGCAAGAATTTTAGGGTTTTTGGCAGAAATTAGGGTTTCTGCTGTACGTAGCCACGCCATCACTTTGTGACATCCTTCCATAATCTCGAGATAAGGTGCTAATTCTTGCTCGGTCATCCTTTGTGCATCCAAGATAGAATAGTACTTGAACTTCACCAAATACTTCCTTGTCATCTTGCCGGACTTAAGTGGCGGCTCTTGATGATGAATAATCTGCTCCGGTTGGAGTATCTCTTGTGTTTCCTCAATCTTAGGGCGTTCTTCAGCAATATGGCCGGAGTAAACTAACATGGAAAGCATTATGGATTCTCCAATTAGGCGGTAGCTCCAATCAAAATGTCACATCGTTCACTTGGCCAGCTATCTTTAAACGGCCCATAGTAGCGGTTGGAAATTTTTACTGCCGCCTCCTTATGAGCCGCTTGTTTCTTTAGTCTAACCTTCTCAAACTTGAGTTAGACCAATTGACCGACTGTCGAATTCAAATTTCTTTTGTGATTGTCTGCAACTTTCGTATGTTTTTCCTGAGAGCCTAATATATTAAAAGGATCAATGGAAACAAAGGCTTACCATAAAGAATCTCAATAGGAGTTTTAACTTTTTCCCATAGACAAATGTACTATATTGTTCTACGCATACACGACAAGCGGCAAATACTTTTCCCAGTTAGATTGTTTGTCATGTGCGACACATAGGATTTCAACATATCCAATATTGTGGAATTAGCAATCTCACTCTATCTATCCGTTTGAGGATGATATGCAGAAGAAAAATTTAACTTCCTACCAAGCTTATCAAACAAGGCACACCAAAAATTTCTTGTCATGCGAGGATCTTGATCCTAGCCATATGATCTACTTTGGTTGTTTTCTTGACTAGAATACAGTGAGCTTGCTTTCTAAATCTGTCCACAATAATCATTTCTAGTTTGAGTCTTAAGGATTTCCAAAATAAAATCCATGGCAAGAGTCTCTCAAGGTTGATCAGGCATAGGCAAAGGTTGGAGTAACCCAAGTGTCTTATGTCGATCGTACTTGACTTTTTGGCAAAGTAAGCATTCCCTGACATACTAATCGATGCCTGCTTTTAGGTTTGGGCCAAAAGAAATATCGTTCCAATGCTAAGGTCGCAGGGAGAATACCTCGGTGACCTGCATACGGCGAAGCATGTGCTTATTCTTTCTCAATGGGGTTGTCACGCAAATTGCTTGGTGGTGGTAGAGGTAACCATTCGGAATTGAGTAGGGGTATTCATTCTCTCCGTTCTGTAACTTTCTCCAAATGGAGGAGAAGTTTGGGTCATCTGGATACAGGTCAGGAAGTGATCCCAGTTCTTGGTGATATACAGAAGTGATTGCATTTATCCTTGGGTGTCTAGACTGCAATTGCATCCACGTTCTTACTTCCAGCTGTATGAAGAATCTAGAAATGAAACACGGACAAAAAGTTTGTCATCTCATCTGCTTCTCTGATAATTTCTGTCGTGCAAGAAAATACTGTAGATTTTGATGATCGGTTTGGATCACAAAATCAGCTCCTAGAAGATAATGCTTCTTGGTGGACAAGGCGTGAATCACAGCCATAAGTTCCTTCTCGTAGGTCAAGGCATGCAATTATGGATCCTTAAATTGTCTACTTTCATAAGCCACTGCATGGGCTTCTTGATTAAGCATTGCACCGATGCAATCACCTAAACCATCGTAGTGAACCTCAAATGGTTTCCTTAAGTTTGACACTATCAGAATATTCCCATGACTCAATAGGTACTTTAGTATATCAAAGGCATCTTGATGTCGTGTGCCCCATTTGAAAGGGATCTTCGGTCATGGAGTGGTCCTGCTACATGAGCAAAGCCTTCGTCCATAATATGAACACAATCCTAAAAAGCTACGTACATAATGTATAGTAGTGGGAGTTGGCCAGTCTTGTACAACTTGAATCTTTACTGGATCCATACTCACTTGATTGTGAGAGACTATATATATGACCTAAATAGTGTATTTCCGTCAGAAAGAACTCAGGCTTTGGCAATTCCTGAAATACTATATCCATGTGCTTCCGATGTTCCTCTTTTGAGTTAGAGAAGATTAATATGTCATCAAAGAATATTCCTGTAAAGGCTCGGTATGTGCTGAAGATACAATCCATCATTCGATTGAATGTGACAGGAGCATTGGTTAGGCAGAAAGACATCACCAAAAAATCATAAAGTCCAAAAGTGGTGCGAAAAGCAGTCTTGTGGACGTCTTCAGGGGTGGTGCAATAGTTTCACCCACAAACTTAGTCCTTGTCAAATTTATTAATAAATCATTGTAATGATTTATTTTATAAGAATTTGACAGAGGTTTTGCCCTACCTAAGCCTTAAGAAGTTCAAAAAGCTCAATTCTCACCTATAAAGGGAGCAACAGACAAACACTTGCTACAGATTGAGCAAGCTCTGATCCTCGTGTCACCAGACGGGCACCACGTGCCAATAGAAAAGAACAGACTGAACAGATTTTTAGCACTTCAATAGCAACTAAACTGAGAGAGAGAGAGAGACGACACGTGACATGGAGTGACGGAATTCCACCCCAGAGAGTATTGGCCCCAAACCTTGACGCCCCTTTAGGTATTTCTTTATATTGCATCAACTTAGTACAAGCCGGTACTCCAGACTCTGCACCTTCTCCAGGAAGCATGCCAAAGAATGAGCCTTTAGCACATATTTAAAGGCCCTTGGCCTATGAAAAGCAGTTTACACAAAAGCTTCTGGTCCGAAAGCAATGCCAAAAAGCTGCTAGCGTAAATCATGGAATTTCGTACAACACTGCCATGTCAACAATCAACGCAAAACGTGGAAATCCGTACAGTGTGCCACGCCAGCAAGGCAACACGAAATCCGGGTTCATCTTCTACTGCTTCTGCCTCTTCACTTAGGATTTAGGCCCCTCGGCCATGATCTGCAAGTTGGCTCCATTCTTCAAGGCTTGACACGTCAGCAGTTTGTGGCATCTCCCCTTCCTGAAAGAGAGTAATCGTCTGCGATTACAACATATCTGCAAAACAACTCAAGCTAGCTCAAAAATTTCCGAGGGTCATTCCGACGATCATTCTGAGGGACAATCCGAGGGACAATCAGTTTGCTCTTTTTGGTAAGGAGTTAGCTTCTCCTTTCGGCTCTTTTGATCAAGGAGTTGGCTTCTCCTTTCGTCCAGATCGGAACTCTTGATATTCCGGCATAGTAAAATTAGCCATCACATCGAGACCGCACCGATCTTCCACGGGTGTTTTGATGCGCTAAAATTACATACCCAGGCAATCTCATCCACTTAGGAATATTCAGTGGTTGGCACATCACAATGCAACACGAATGCTCACATATGCATGTTACAAGAAATAGAAACATAAAGCCGCCGATGAACACTCCTCCCGCATAACCTAACAATCCGGACCGGGAGATATTCAAGGACTCCCTCATGACTCCTCCCGCATAACCTAAAAAGGTCCGGGCCAAGAGATATAGAGACCTTTTACAACCAAACGCCCCCTAGACCGCAGCCTGCGTCGTTTGGAGGTGCTGAGAGTAACCACTGCTCAGACTTCTTAATACTCCTCCCGCATAACCATCCATGTCCAGGCCGGGAGTCACAACAATAATTATTGTACAAGCATACAACCAAACGCTCCCCAGGCATCGGCTTGCGTCGTTTGGACGTTTTCTAGCATACAACGCAACGCTCCTTAGACATTGGCCTACGTCGTTCCGAGGTTCAAACAATACCAAAACAGTATTCCTCACTTGTCCACCCGGGAGTAAAATCGCCAATCAATGAAACCAGTATTAAAACCAGAGTCAAACATTTCAAATCGACACCAAAACAGGTTCAAAACAGATACCATCCATTTCAAACAGGATCACCAAACAAGTTCTCAAACAGATTTCAAACTTAAAAAGCAATGTCGATATCAGTCTTGCTCGAAAAGTCGACTGACTTTCCATCCTGAAACGTGCACCAGTAATTAGGGTTAGGTTCATTGCATAAGGTCGTAGCCGAGCACAGCATGGTCCATCAGCTCTTGGACAGACAACGTTTCTTTGGCGGCGATGGTAGTCCCAAGATAGAAATCGCACTAGACTTCCAAGGTCATCTGCTCGTGAAGAGTGTTTCCATGGCAAGCATTTCAGGATACCCCACTCTGCCAGAAGTTGCACTCTGAAGGAAGATGTCAGAAACCATACAACTTCGGGCAAAAAATTTCTTGAAAGCTTCCCAAGTCCTTGGTGTGTGCGGCTTGGTAGCTATAGATATCAACATTTGTATGTCACTGCTTTTGAGAAAAAAAAGTGACTCGAAACAAATCTTGGATCCTTCTCATGCAAGTGATCTTTATGGCTTATGCCCTGTAAGACATGAGGGGTGAAGACGGGAGCGCGCCCGATGCGCGATGTATGAAGGGTGGGAGTAGCTAATAAGTCCGAGGTCGGGGCACGAAGCTACTTCAAATAAAATTCTAGTAGTCTGTGCTTTGCTTTGTCTGCTCTTTTGTAGGACCGGAATGCTTTCAGAAAAGCACACGCAT
Source organism: Adiantum capillus-veneris (assembly GCF_014529385.1). Classification (NCBI taxonomy): domain Eukaryota; kingdom Viridiplantae; phylum Streptophyta; class Polypodiopsida; order Polypodiales; family Pteridaceae; genus Adiantum; species Adiantum capillus-veneris. Next base: position 72,857,321 of record NC_140945.1, read on the forward strand.
GATGCTCTAGATACCACTGTCACAAGACGGGCACCACGTCCCAATAGAAAAGAACAGACTGAATAGACTTTTAGCACTTCAATAACAACTGAAGTGAGAGAGAGAGAGACGACACGTGACATGGAGTGGCGGAATTCCACCCTAGAGAGTATTGGCCCCAAACCTCGGCACCCCTTTCGGTATTTCTTTATATTGCATCAACTCAGTACAAGCTGGTACTCTAGACTCTGTACCTTCTCCAGGAAGCATGCCAGAGAATGAGCCCTTGGCACATATTTGAAGGCCCTTGGCCCATGAAAAGCAGTTTACATGAAAAGCCTTTAAACTCAAAAGCTTTTGGTCCGAAAGCGATGCCAAAAAGCTGTCAGGGTAAATTACGGAATTCCGTACAACTGCCACGTCAGCAGGTAGCGCAAAACGCGGAAATCCGTACAATGTGCCACGTCAGCAAGGCAACGCGAAATCCTGGTTCATCTTCTACTGCTTCTGCCCCTTCACTTAGGGTTTAGGCCCCTCGGCCATGATTTGCAAGTTGGCTCCATTCTTCGGGGCTTGACACGTTAGCAGTTTGTGACACCTCAAGCGCGGCCACATCAGCCTGCATACACAATCTGGGGAGAGACACACCCGACCTCGGCTTGGAAGCCTGTCTCTTAACTTCTCTCGACCATCTCCACTTGTCTACACGGGGAGGCATACACATAGAAGGGAGGTGCAGACCTTCCTTTGCTTCCCTCGATCCTCTCAAGCATCATCTCTAATCACTCCTCGCTTTAGCTCCCACACAACGGAGATCTTACACGGCCCTCGAGCTCGGCTTCGCCGTAGAGAGCTCCTTTGGCGAGCTGCTTGCCTTGCAACATCCGTTCGAGCTCTTCCATGGCGTTCTCTCCCATGCGCTCCCCCTCCCAATTCACTGAGTGCTCACCGCTTCCTCGCTCTTTCTTTGCGTCCCTCTCCTTGGCGCTCCTAGCTTGCAAAGCGTTACCCTCTTTTGCTTTTTGAAACTCCTTTGCTAAAATGCCACCCTCCTAGAACAATGCCAACCATTGTTGCTCTTTGTCAGCATAAAAACGTTTTTTTATTTTATAATTGAGCCTTTAAACATTAGTCCACTCTTATTTTTTTAACCCAAAACAAAGAGAATTGGAGCATGTAATGCCCACTTCCATTCTTTGCACTAATAATAAAGAAACTCTAAGCATGGAGCTCAAACTCTTTCGCCAAAATTTGCATAGGCTCAAACTCGCCAACTGCATTAGGCTCGCGAATGAAAAAATGTAAGGTGTAGCGGAATGAATGTTTGCGCTTTGCTCAAGATGAGTGCTCCGAACTGTGCTCAAGGTTCCTTTTGTTCTTATGGAAGGGAGAGCCTTCCGTTCTTAATGAGAGAATGCTATGATCACAAACAAAGTGAATGGACACTGTGCGTGCAAGTGTATGAGACTGAGAGATAGAGAGAGAAGAGAGATACGACATTAGAGACGTTGTAAAACCCTCCTCGGAAGGCCCCACTCTCGTCGGCGAGAGTGGTCTACTATTGATTGCACAATCTGGTACAATGGGAATGCATGTGACTGATGCAAGTCTAGGCTATGTCGGCGATGAGGATGGTGATGACGAAGTCGATCTAAGGGCTGAAATCTGCAATCTTTCTACTGCTGTCCAAAAACGCTATGGGCTGAAATCTGCGACTAGTCCAAAAACGCTGATTTGGGGGCTGTTTTCTGTGGGTCTTTGACGCTGAAAATCTGCAGGTTTAGGGCTGAAAACTGAGGTTTCTTTAGGGTGAAAATTGATGGTCTTTCCGGGCTGATTCTGCTACTCTTTTAGGGGCTGATCTTGCAGATTCTTCATTGCTGAAAACGCTGCATTGCTGTGGCTGAAAACGCTGCAAATCTGCAAACGCTGGGACATGCAAAAACGCTAGGTTGATGTGTTTCTGAAAACGCTAGGGAAGGTCTTCAAAAATGCTAGTTGATGGGGTTACTGTGGCGATGATCTTCTAATGCAAAATGCTAGGCTTAGGCTGTTGAAGAAAACGCTAGGGGATGCTGATGGTTCTTCTTGCTTGGAGGGGGAAACCGCCAAGGGGTCTTGTTGAGAAGTTGCCTGCTGAGCTTGGCTCCTGTTGCCTCTTCTACCATTTAGTGCTAGCTTTGGTTTGCTTATATACAAACTTACTCAATTTGCCCTACCTACTTTCCAACAAAAGTCACTTATAAATAATAAGTGAAAAATGTCAAAAATAGGTAAAATAGGCTAAATGCACTGGAAAATTTCCCTGAGGGATTCTGATGGATTCTAATGGGAATGCTTATGATCATGCTGTGTGCAACCAGAGGATATGTATCTACACTAAGTGACTGGGCATGCATGGTCTACGAATAGACTCACAAAAGTGCCAGATCACTTCTAATCTAGACTGACTGGACTGACTGAACCCTGATCTTGCTGTAGCTTGTCCATGGACACATAGGGTTGGATGTGTCACGTGCAAAAAAACCCTTTAGCACATCTTCCAAAGGGAGCCTTTTAAGAGGCATTTTGAACGACTTGACATTCCCGATGGGAGTCGACCAAGCATAAACTGCTATACCGCCATAGAAAACTCATGATCATCCTAAAACTCCCCAACAACACACTTTGCCAGGCCCTCTTGTCGGCTAGAGCTCTCATGCTCGGCAACAACTCACTGAATTGGAAGCGATTCACCATCCATACAACCTGTTCATGAGGGCGTTTCCCACGGCGTCCTCAATCAAACACCAGAATAGATAGATCCTATAACCTCGAAGCAAGATACAAATGTCTACGGAGCCAAAGTCCAAGTGCAAGCCCATACATGCAAGTGGAAACAACTCAGAATTTCTCGTCGTAAACAGAGTAGACTAGCCCTTTGCATGCTACATATCAGCTTCCCGTTTCGTACAGTGCCAAAAATGGCCTCTTTTCACGAGCTCTCAACATCGAACTGCCCTGCTCGGTGATACATCTGGATGCAAAGCAATTTGACTGCATCAGCTTTTTCTCCAGCCTGCCAGTGCTATTGCGCCAGATCAGCCCTAGCTCTAGTGCTAGCCTATTCCCAACAGATCAACCAACGTCTTCAGTTTTCACCCCATTCCCTCGTGGGAGATATGCGAGATCTGCTAACACCAGCCATTCAGATGTGTGGTACTTCGACAGCCCATTGAGCCTCTTCTCGGCCATTCCCTCGCGGGAGATGTACGAGATCTACTAAGACCAACCATCCACATGTGGTCCGGTACTTCGGCAGCCCATTGAGCCTCTTCTCGGCCATTCCCTCGCCGCATCGAGTGCTCCCATTGCTGCCCATCATTGGCAACATTGAGATCTGCGTTTTCAGGTTTTTATTCCTCTCACATTGGGAGTGCAAATCAACCTCTTGGTGGCCATCCACAACCTCACATAAAGACAGATCTAAAGGTGCATCAAATCAGCCCTGGAGGTGCTTCATTTTGAAGAGTTGCCGTGGCGATATTCTCCATTCGAGTAAGTAGAAGTATTGCATGAGTGTCCTTCTATTTACGCAATCAAAAGCAAATACCACATCCACAACAGTGTGGGGGGCCATTGAGAGGGTTGGTTGGGACCCTATCGGGTGTCATGCTCCTCCTCTCTCTCTCTCTCTTTCTTTCTCTCCCTCTTCTCTCTACCGCTCGCTCTCATTCCCTCTCTTCAGGGAAAGTAAATGGAACCATCAATCATGCTAAAGCAATCACTAACGCAAGGAAATAAGTAAAAGATTTGTGGAAGTGTAAAACCTAGATCTTCACCATTTCAATTCCGATGCACCTGACATTGGTAGTAGAGCTTTGTGATTTTGCACTACTACGCTAATCTCTCTTTTTTTTTTCTTTGTAGTGTTTGAGTGTGTGTTGTAGTGTCTTCATCTCCCATTCGGTGTTGTTTTCGCCAATCTTCCTGGTAGGGGTAGCATATCTAGCCGGTAATCTTCGTAGGCATCAGCGCTTGCATATCCAGCCATTCGCTCTACAAGCATCCATCCAGTTTGCAGTTTGATTCACACTGTAACAAACTGCTGACGTGTCAAAGCCTAAAGAATGGAGCCAACTTACAGATGCCGGCCGAGGGGCCTTAGCCCTAAGAAGAACAAGCAGTAGAAGAAGTGTCACAGAGTGAGGACGTGGTTGCCCAAGTGCAAAAAACCCTAACCCTAATTTCTGCCAGAAACCCTAATTCTGAAAACCCTAATTGCTGAAACCCTAATTTTGGAAACCCTAACCCTAAAACCTGCAAACCCTAATTTCTGCCAGAAACCCTAACTGCTGAAACCCTAATTCTGGAAACCCTAACCCTAAAACCTGCAAACCCTAATTTCTGCCAAAAACCCTAACTGCTGAAACCCTAATTCTGGAAACCCTAACCCTAAAACCTGCAAACCCTAATTGCAGAAACCCTAATTCTGGAAACCCTAACCCTAAAACCTGCAAACCCTAATTTCTGCCAGAAGCCCTAACCCTAAGGCAGCAGACAAATTCCGAAAATTGCGCTGACATGATGACGTGGCAGGCTGTACGGATTTCCGTGATTTACGCTGGCAGCTTTTGGCATTGCTTTTTGGACCATAAGCTTTTGAGTTTGAAAGTTTTTCATGTAAACTGCTTTTTGGACCAGAAGCTTTTGAGTTTTAAAGGCTTTTTACTATAACTGCTTTTCAGGCCAAGGGCCTTTAAATATGAGGCTAGGGCTCATTCTCTGGCATGCTTCCTGGAGAAGGTGCAGAGTCTGGAGTACCGGCTTGTACTTTGATGATGCAATATAAAGAAATACCGAAAGGGGCGCCAAGGTTTGGGGCCAATACTCTCTGGGGTGGAATTCCGCCACTCCGTGTCGCGTGTTGTCTCTCTCTCTCTCTCTCTCAGTTCAGTTGTTATTGAAGTGCGAAGAGTTTGTTCAGTCTGTTCTTTTCTATTGGCACGTGGTGCTCGCCTTGTGACAGTGGTATCAGAGCATCAGGCGTGTGCTTTTCTGAAAGCATACCGGTCCTACAAAAGAGCAGACAGAGCTTTATTCGAGGATATCTTCGCCCTCCAACCCGGACTTATTAAAGAGCAGACAGAGCTTTATTCGAGGATATCTGCGCACTCCCACCCGGACGTATCAGTCACTCCCACCCTTACTTCATCGAGCATCGGGCGCGCTCCCGTCTTCACCGCAGTGTCTTACAGGGCATAAGCCAATTAAGATCACTTGCAAGAGAAGGATCCAGATTTGTTTCAAGTCACTGTTTTTTTCCTCAGAAGCAGTGTCATGCAGATGTTGATGTCTACAGCTACCAAGCAGCATACTCCAAGTACTTGGCAAGCTTTCAAGAAAATATTTGCCCGAAGTTATATGGTTTCTGACATCTTCCTTCGGAGTGCAACTTCTAGCAGAGTGGGGTATCCTGAAATGCTTGCCATGGAAACCCTAGCAGATTATAACCTGAAGTTTCTCGACATCTCCCAGTAGATGTCTCTTCACGAGCAGATGAACTTGGAGACCGAGTGCGATTGCTATCTTGGGACTACTATCGCCGCCAAAGAAACACTGTTTGTCCAAGAGCTGATGGACCATGCTGTGCTCGGCTATGACCTTATGGAATGAACCTAACCCTAATTTTGGTGCAGGTTTAAGGATGGAAAGTCAGTCGACTTTTCGAGCTCGATTGATGTCGAGATTGCTTTTTAAGTTTGAGTTCTGTTTGAGCTTGTTTGGTGATCCTGTTTGGAATTTGTTTGAAATGGATGGTATCTGTTTTGAACCTGTTTTGGTGCCGATTTGAATTGTTTGACTCTGGTTTGATACTGGTTTCAATGATTGGTGATTTTACTCCCGGGTGGAGAAGTGGTAAATACTGTTTTGAACCTCAGAACGACACAGGCCGATGCCTGGGGAGCGTTTCGTTGTATGTTTGAAAACCTCCGAACGACGCAGGCCGATGCTTGGGGAGCGTTTGGTTGTATGCTTGTAAAATAATTGTTGTTGTGACTCCTGGCCCGGACCTGGATGGTTATGCGGGAGGAGTATTAAGAAGTCTGAGCAGTGGTTACTCTCAGCACCTCCAAACGACGCAGGCTGCGGTCTGGGGGGCGTTTGGTTGTAAAAGGCCTCTATATCTCCCGGCCCGGACCTTTTTAGGTTATGCGGGAGGAGTGATGAGGGAGTTGTTGAATATCTCCCGGCCCGGACCTTGTTAGGTTATGCGGGAGGAGTGTTCATCGGCGGCTTTATGTTTCTATGTCTTGTAACATGCATATGTGAGCATTTGTGTTGCATTGTGATGTGCCAACCACTGAATATTCCTAATTGGATGAGATTGCCTGGGTATGTAATTTTAGTGCATCAAGACACCCGAGGAAGATCAGTACGGTCTGGGTGTGATGGCTAATTTTACTACGCCGGAATATCAAGAGTTCCGATCTGGACGAAAGGAGACGCTAACTCCCTGATTAAAACAGCCGATAGGAGCAGCTAACTCCTTGATCAAAAGAGCAGAAAGGAGAAGCTAACTCCTTAATAAAAAGAGCAAACTGATTGTCCCTCGGAAATTTTTGAGCTAACTTAAGTTGTTTTGCAGATATTTCCTTTAATCGCGGATGATTACTCTCTTTCAAGAAGGGGAGATGTAACAAACTGCTCACATGTCAAAGCCTAAAGAATGGAGCCAACTTACAGATGCCGGCCGAGGGGCCTTAGCCCTAAGAAGAACAAGCAGTAGAAGAAGTGTCACAGAGTGAGGACGTGGTTGCCCGAGTGCAAAAAACCCTAACCCTAATTTCTACCAGAAACCCTAATTCTGAAAACCCTAATTGCAGAAACCCTAATTGTTGAAACCCTAATTCTGGAAACCCTAACCCTAAAACCTGCAAACCCTAATTTCTGCCAGAAACCCTAACTGCTGAAACCCTAATTCTGGAAACCCTAACCCTAAAACCTGCAAACCCTAATTTCTGCCAAAAACCCTAACTGCTGAAACCCTAATTCTGGAAACCCTAACCCTAAAACCTGCAAACCCTAATTGCAGAAACCCTAATTCTGGAAACCCTAACCCTAAAACTTGCAAACCCTAATTTTTGCCGAAAGCCCTAACCCTAAGGCAACAGACAAATTTTGAAAATTGCACTAACATGATGACGTGGCAGGCTGTACGGATTTCCGTGATTTACGTTGGCAGCTTTTGGCATTGCTTTTTGGACCATAAGCTTTTGAGTTTGAAAGTTTTTCATGTAAACTGCTTTTTGGACCAGAAGCTTTTGAGTTTTAAAGGCTTTTTACTATAACTGCTTTTCAGGCCAAGGGCCTTTAAATATGAGGCTAGGGCTCATTCTCTGGCATGCTTCCTGGAGAAGGTGCAGAGTCTGGAGTACCGGCTTGTACTTTGATGATGCAATATAAAGAAATACCGAAAGGGGCGCCAAGGTTTGGGGCCAATACTCTCTGGGGTGGAATTCCGCCACTCCGTGTCGCGTGTTGTCTCTCTCTCTCTCTCTCAGTTCAGTTGTTATTGAAGTGCGAAGAGTTTGTTCAGTCTGTTCTTTTCTATTGGCAAGAGGTGCCCGCCTTGTGACACACTCTATCCGAGTTGGGGCAGCAAAGGCTGGCTAGTAACCAACAAGGGAATTGTTTATCTAGGGAGGCAGTCCAATGTTTGCGAGTAAATATATCATCACCATCCCTATCTTTTGGACATTTCCACATCACCCAAGGGAGCCTCTCTCAAAAGTAGCCGCGGAGGACATCATCTAGAAGACCATTCGTTCGAGACTATCTTATGCCATGCATGGAGTTCAGTACCGGTACCTCATCTTAAGCAGGAGGGGATGTCATGTGCACATGGCTCTGTGTGCCACATGGACATGCTTCATTGACTTCCTCTTTCTAAATAGGAGTGTCTAGAATCCTAGGAGGATTAGTACCGAAAATTTTGTGAGTCTGTTCGCAGGGCCTACGTGTTTAGACGAGTTCATTAGATTAGGTTTTCCAAACCTCTTTCATAAATGGCTTGTACAAACCACGGTGGGCATTTGGCATGACGTGCATGTAGTTTTAGGTTAGAGGAATCCAATGAGCCATTTCCCGCGTCAATCGGATTTCTAGAACGGGATGTGCGACAGTTTCACCGAAAAATTTAGCCTTGGTCAAGCTTATTAATAAATCATTTTAATGATTTATTTTATAAGAATTTGACAGAGGTTTTACCCTACCTAAGCCTCAAGAAGTTCAAAAAGCACAATTCTCACCTATAAGGGAGCAGTAGGCAAAGACTTGCAGGAGATTGAGCAAGCGCTGTTCAGCCCTAGCGTTTCTATAGCCTACCAATGGTTTTACTCCAGATCAACGCTAGTATTTTGGGGGCATTTGAGCCAGTGTTTTGCCTAATCAGCCCTAACACTAGCGTATTCCCAGTAGATCAGCCAACGTGGGAGATGTGAGAGTTTCTGTCACAGAAACGGGAGTGTGCGCTTAATACTTTCAAATCAATCTACCTTTTCGTATGAGATTACATAGATAAAGAAAAAGAGAATATGATGCAGAAGACGGACAGAGCACTAGGGACCAGAAGATGGGATGGTCCTTCCCCTTTAAGGAGTTTTTCTTATTACTTTTGAACAATTACAAACGCATAAATCCAAAACAGCATACGCAACTCGTATCCCAAATGCTATTCTGATGCGTAAGAATGCATGAAAATCATAAGCCTATTGGCTGTAATTTTTCATACTTGTAGTCGTGAAAGGCTAAGTCTACTTCGTATCGGAGAATTTTTTGCGCGGTAGCGGCCTCTTTTGATATCTGCTCATGTGGGGGATGCCCGCACGAGTTTTCCTTGGCTGAATTCTACTTCTCGAACGCGGTCGGAGAGCTGAAATTCGTGTGAGCAGCCGGTTCCGCGCTTGTCTGAGTGCGTCTATTCCCCGTAGGGGTGCACACAAGCTCTGTCGGTTGCTCTACCTTATTCTGCGAACTTCATGGCCTCTAGATGCACTTCCTAAATCCAGAGCAACAAATTGCTGGAGAGAGAGGGTGAGAGGGCTGAATTTGGAGCTATGCCGAGAGCTGTGTGTGTCTCTGTGCTACTACAGAGAGGTCTAATTTGATAGCGCTACCTCATCTTATAGCATAGCGTGGGGAGATTGTGGCCATCTGGCGTGGCATGAGAGAGAGAGAGAGAGAGAGAGAGAGAGAGAGAGAGAGAGAGAGAGAGAGAGAGAGAGAGAGAGAGAGAGAGAGAGAGAGAGAGAGAGAGAGAGAGAGAGAGAGAGAAAAGAAATGAAATGAAATGTTATATTAACGTCTTCAAAAGGCCAGAATGACCTATGAGACCAAACTGATACAAAAGTGGTGAATCTGTTACAATGTCTAGGTACCTTAGTACTAAAGTACTAAGTGTGAAAAGTGTGAAAGTGTGCAAATAAATGTGAAAAACTAAATACAAAGTATTAAATAAACTTCTTAGGAGCATTCTGGGTGTCTGGTTAGAATGCTTCTAATCCTTTGTTGTAGTCTCCTCCGGTGAAGTGTGCTTCTGCATCTCGGTCGTGGTCGTCTTGATTTCCTAAGCTCAATCGCCCTGTCAATGAGGGTGCCTTTGGTATGAATGTGGGTGCTCCTTTGTGCTGGTTGCTGGCCTCTTGCTTCTCCTTCCACTCCTGCTTCTCTCGATCCAAAGAAATCTGTGATCTGCCTCTGAGGCTGTAGTGCTCTTTGTCTTCTCATTAGATTATCCCTGTGTCGATGTAGTTCCAGTAGGTACAAGCCTAAGAATCTTTGATCTTGGTATTGCATGACTCTATCTAGAGGTCCAAAGCCTTCTTTAAATAGGCAGTGGAAACGCCCACGTATCTCATAGTATACGGTGCAATGGCATATGTAGTGTAATTCTGTCTCCGGCTCCATTCCGCATAACTTGCAAATTCTGCTCTCAGGTGGGATTCCCCTGAATCTGCCAAATTCAATTCCCAGCTGATGTGAGGATGTACGAATCTGACCAATAGCACATCTCAAACCATGAGACAGGTGGGTATCCATGTAGCTCGGGCGAATCACAAATCCATCTTCAGATAGCTGTAGGAAGTTTTCTTTGTAGTCGGCCATCTTCGTGCCCAATTCTTGTGTAGGGTCTATCCATGTCCTCTTAGTATCCAACTATATAAGATCCTGACAGATGATTTTATTAATCTCCATTCGTGTAATTGCCAGTGATGGAGCCGCAAGAGAGTATTGGAAGGGGGGTAATCTTTCCATACTGAACCTGTGTCTGTGAAACCACGAGGACAGTTGCGCATACCAGCATGATGTATCCCATTTCATTGCTAATTGTCGAGAAGATTCAAGGGCCAATCTAGTATATCGACAATTATTTGTATCCCACAAACCATGTATAAAGGACACTGATCTGGTAAGGGCTTCAATTTCTATCGGAGGGGCAGCTAGTTCCGCTCGCTCGCTCGCTCGAGTTTTAGAAACGTTGGCTATTGCAATTTTTCCACGCTGCTCTTTTAGTTTTTTAGTGATTATTAAATTTGGCCGCGTTCACGCCGGCGCGGCCACTCGGTTTTAAAAGTTTTAAACCTTTCACTTAAAAACAGGCGTTCAATGTTCTGACCAAACTGGAGTATAATTAGCTCGCCGTTTTCATGCCCCTCCTGACTCAGTCCGTTCGCTCCCGTCGAGACGTATTTACATTGTGTCTGGCCAGCCACTTGCGTGGGCCGCCACAATGGAAATATTTAATTATGACTTTTTTGAGTCTATTAGGGACACCATCTTATTCATGCGCTTGTTATGATCTATTCTACATTGTGTCCGACTACTGCTCCACTTATCTGACTATCCAGACATGGATAAATTCCGAGATTACAGTGGAAAAATTTATTCGTTCTATTTTAAATAATAAATTGGAACCAATTCATAAGCTCATAAATTCATTCTGTGTGCACAAAAATCATTTCTATATTATCTGTAGTCGTAGCGAAAATATTACAGTTTCACTCGTAGGAGGCCAAGCCATGCAATCACGAGATGGTTGGCGCTGAAATCTGATTACTAGAGAAGTGGCTAGGCTAAGTTAAAGGTGTTTTAGGCGACAAGACTTCATAAGTTGGAGGGGGTTAGGAATTAAACCAAATGGAGCAAACTTGACACTTGTCAGTAGGATAGCTACGTGCTGGTCAACACACACCTCTAGAAGGTCTCTTCCAAGCTGAGGCGCCCAAATATAAGAGTGGAGGCTGATTTTGAGTTTTGTGAGTGGAATTTTAGATTTGAAGCTTTAATGGAAAGCTTGCCTTCTTCCCTTGTCTCATGTAGCGCGATGATTTGCTCTCGTGCATCTCTCTCTCTCTCTCTCTCTCTCTCTCTCTCTCTCTCTCTCTCCTTTGCACATATGGTAATGCCCCACTAGTTGGGCTACTTAAATGGCCAATTACAATTTTGTGGGTTTTATGCGTGTTTGCCAAGGCAAGAGCCTTCTGAACAGGAACTGGATTAGCTACTTGCTAATCCCCCGCAGGTACGCACAATTCCATCGTGACAAATTGCGAAAACGGAGAGTTTTATATATTGAAAACTCGGCCAAGTCAAAGGGAAAGTCTCCCATTGCGTGCGGAGCTCCTGAGACACGCATAGATGTGCTTGCTTTTCTCAGAACGATCCAAAACAGAGAATTACAGCCCGTTGTGTTTATTTGCAGGTTTAGGGTTTTGCACCTAAACTGCAAGATAACATCAAGGAAGCCTCAGGGAAGCCTTGGAGTTGTTATATAGGGGTTTGGGCACTTGACAATGACCAAAACAGGAAATTACAGCATACTAGAGTTGATCTACAGCTTACCAGAAAGCTTCTAAAATGCAAGGAAATTCGTCCTAGATGTATACTTTTGACCTAGAGGAGTTTTGATGCTGTTATGTTGGCGAAATTGGATCGAGAACCTGCAATTTCAGCCCGTGATTGATTTGGATAGCTTGGTGAAAGTTTGTGTAAGTGTTCGGGTCGTTTGTTTGCAATTGAATAAAGAAATACCAAAAGGGGTGCCAATCTTTAGGGCCAACAGGGTGTCATTATCTACTTGGGAGCACTCTAGCTACTAAGTCGTGGATTGTTTTGAAGTGGTGAATTCTAGTTGCAAGTTCATTTGTGAAGTTTCTTTGTGTCATAAAGTGCAGGGGAATTTAGATGACATAGTTTTGGGTGAAAGCTAAAGTATTACCGTCCTTCAGTAAGTCTATAGGCCGGTTTAATGGTTCCATTCTTGGGATGCATCACTTTTTCCTCAAGAAGTGAGCCTTGATCTGTTTTGGGCCAAGACACAAAGTATACTTGGAGTTCCTCTATTGCTAACAAGATAGATGACACTAGAGAAGAGGGCTCTTCTTTACAACTTAGATAGGCTATTCCTAAAGTGCGTGAGGTTGGCGAAAGTTCACAGCCACCACTACCTATAACCCTACACTGATGTGAATGCATCGCGGGATCAAATAGTAGGGATTGGCCAACAAGGAGAAGATGTGTTCAGGTTCATGCTTATCATGGTTGTGACTATGTTCAATCATTAATGCAAAATCCCATGTTTATGGAGGTTTTACAACCTCCTCTAGTGTCACAACAAGCTAAGGAACAAGCTCAAGCGCAGGTCCCTAATGTGTCCCAACAGGGCAGGGAGCATTCGCATGTTGCGGAGGCTCCAAGGAAAACTTTTTTTGTCTATGAATAGGTGGCTAGGATGCCAATTCCTCAGGCTATACTAGTTCAGCCAGCTACCTTTGAGCGTTCAAATGTTAGTCCAAATGAACAGAGAACTACCTTCCAGGCTATGCATCAGGTATTTCCACCACTTACGGTGTCGTGCCGCTTGCGGGCACGGGGTGAAAGATGCAAATCAGCATACATATACAAGGTTTTGCCAAACTTATGAACAATGTAAGCAACTGTTATGTGAGTAAGAGGACTGAAATGTATGCTAAATTTGGATTTCGATGCCTTGAAATGGAGCTGCTGCTTGTGAGCCGAGTTGTAAGTGATGCTACCAAAATGTGATTTTACAAGCCAAATTTGTAGTGTTCGAAGTGCTCTACAGGCCTGTCTTTACGGCTCGTCAATTGGAGCTTTGGTGTGAAAGTTATAGCAGTTTGAAGCTAGCAGTTTGAAGCTGGGACATTTTGCAGATCTGAGCCGGATTGGGCTGTTGCAGATGAAGGGTTAGGGATGGTGTGAGTGCATGGGTCTGAAGCACAGTTACCGGGGAACGTCCCCTAGCCCCCGTTCCGGCGTTCCGGGGGGGCAGTTCCCTTCCCGAACGTTCCGAAACGTCCCGAAACGTTTGACGTTCCGGGTGGCTAGTGCAAACCGGAACGGCCGTTCCGGAACGTTCCGAACGCCCCCAAAACGTTCCGGAATGCCCTTGGAACGGCCAACGGCTACAAACAAATTTGGCAAAAATTGAAAAAATTGAAGTAAATGTTTGGGCTTCTTTTTGAAGTGTGCAAGGCCTCAAGGACTCATAAAATGAATCCCCCTCCCCCTTTCTCTCCACAAGCTAATCCTCAAGGCTCAAGCTCTCTCCCTCTCACACTCTCAAGATCTCTCCCTCTCAAGACTCACTCTCTCAAGGCTCAAGGCTTTAAGCCTTCAAGCTCTCTTCCTCTCCCTCCCACTCCCTCAAATCTCTCCCTCTCCCTCTCACTCTCTCGAGTCTCTCTCTCTCTCTCTCTCTCACATCATCTAGTCATAGCAAGATTGAATGGTCTTCAAAACGAGTTTTTTGTGAGTATTAGAGTCAAAGCACTCTAATACTCCTTGTATTTAAACACAAGAAGCTAAAAAATGCACTATTTGGGTGTTTTTTATACCTCCCGTTCCGCGTCGTTCCCGTTTCGAACCCCTAGCCGTTCCCCCGTTCCGCGGGGATCCCGTCGCCGTTCCCGTTCCGCGTTCCGGGTAACTATGGTCTGAAGTGCTTATCATATGGAGAGTGCTGGTCTTTTCGGATTGCTAATTGGAGCTCAAATGACCAAGATATGAGCGGTTAAAGTTTCACTGGGGGCTAATTCTATACTCGTTTGGTCGCCTTGGTCAGCATGCCAGATGGGAGTTTTTGGGGGTGAACCAGGCTCTGGAATACAGTGCACTTAATAGATCAATAAGTGCTCGAGGAGCATCTTGTCGTGAATGTCATCTTTTACAGTGCATTGATAAGTGGGTATGCGGGTGGACTTGTGCTCGGCACTACCGTGGTGGAATGATATGCGTAATGTAGTGATCTGGCAATGCCCGATGTGGATGTGGCAAGGGTTTTGTGGAAAATTTTAACCGAATGCAAAGGGAAGGCTTTTTGCCAAATGCAATCACTTATACTTGCATCTTGAATGCATGTGGCTCTATTCAAAAAACTGATATGGGCAATTAAATTCGTGATGATGTTGTTTGTTAAGGGTTGCTGGAAACAAGGTTGAGTTGAGCAATGCCTTAGTCAATATTGATGCCAAATATAGTCTATGTTGGTGGCCAGTAAGTGCATGAGGAGCATCTTGTTTGGAATGTCGTGCTTAGGAGTACCTTGGCCGGTTCACATGCCGAATGTGATGCCTTTACGAAAGCACATTGAGTTCTCGATGAGCTTTTTGTGTCGAATGTGTTGCTAGGTAGTGCCTTAATTGATGCATATGCTAAATATGGTGCCCATTGGAAGGCGTTCATAACCTTCAAAGGCCGCCCAGTATGGCAAGAAGGCTGCGTGGCTTCAAAGGCCGCCCAAAGAAAAGGAAAGGGGGGTTTTTTAATGGGAAAAGAAGGAAAATAAAAGAAGGAGATGGCGTGCAGGCAGTGGATGTGAGAGCAGGGGAGAGACAATGTGCTCATAGCGCGTAGTAGAGACCTCGGATGAGTGCCGCCAAGAAGCGAAAACTGCTCACGACCTCCAAGCGACCCTATTCGGCACCGCTCTCGATCGATTTGGCGGAGCTCCACTACCAACCTGCCATGTCTCAGAGGCCGCTCCCACTACCAACCTGCCACGTCTCAGAGGCCGCTCCCATGCCATGTCAGTCACAACGCCGTGACTATCGTGGAGGGGCAAAAAGGAGATTTTAGTGGATTTTTTAGGAGAGTAGGGTATTGCATGAAAGAAGGAACATGAGGGGCAAGGGAGGGGTGTGCTAGCAGAGGAGGAAGGGATTCAAGGAGCAGGGGAGGAAGCGTGGCAAGAGAAGGAGGTCGTGGGGGCAAGCAGTGGACGGGAGCTCAGCTCCATACTCACTCTCTCTCTTTCTCTCTTGGAGAGAGGAGGCACAAAGGAGGGAAGGTGAACGAAGATAAAGGGAGGTGAAGGAACGGTCACGGCTCCAATCTCTCTCTTGCTCTCTCTTGACTAAGTAAAGCAAAAGGGAAAATCTCTCTCTCGGACTTAGCTTCGACAAAGGAGGAGATTGGAGTGGAAACAGAAGGTTGACAAGGGAAAGGAGATTAGGAGAAACGAGGGAAACAAGCAGAGAGTTTTACCTGGCGATTACAGTTTGCTTTCATCGAATTGGGATTTTCTGATTAGGGGTTTGCAAATCAACAGGCATACCATCGGTGGCGTATGCGATCACTTTGTAACGGGATTATTGGGGATCAAAAATTGGAAGTAAATACTGATTGCCAGCGTCAATTAATTGTTGATATCTTCGTTCAATTTGTTTTAACCTTAATTTGTGTTTCCAATCGTGCTCGTCTCTCTAGCACTCTTAATTACCCTTAAATTTTTCCTATCCGCACCGGAACCCCTTGGTTTGAGGCTACACTGATTGTCCGTCTACAACCATAAGCCCGACGCTTTCCCGGTCGACCCCGGAGACATGCATCTTGGGTATTTTGGAGGTGGATCTGTGTTTCAAAGTATGGTTGGTTATGTGCTTGGAAATCAGTAGTATATGTCAGGGACAGTGTTTGGTGATAGGAATGGGATCGTGCTAGCTAGGGTGGATGAAAGAGAAACATTGCACACACAAGTGAGTGTGTGTAGGTTAGATTATCACTCAAGCGAATTAGGTTCCAAGATAGATTAACTTGGACTCATAAACACGATCTTGAGTATTTGCTAACCCATCACAAGCTCACTATAAACAAGAGAGATGTAATGCAAAATAGACTTGGTTTATTCATTCATGAAATGAGCTATAAGTAGCTCTACAACCTTGCACCACTGCATGTGGGATAATTCCTTCTCTTCTGTCCTTGACTCATAGTACTCTAGGACAAAGCTCACACCTTACAATCCTTCCCTTGAGGTTTGGACGAGGAAGAAACTGACATCTCTCGCACACTTCAATCCAGGAGCAAAAAAGAACATCTCCAATCTAGGAGACCATCCCCAATCCAGTAGACAAACTATCTCTAATCCAAGAGACGCTTAACACCTCCCCTCAAACAGATGTATAAGAGTGAGACCAAGCTAGTCTAAGCTATCTCCAAACAAATACAACTGAAGGGGAAAGACAAAACAAAAGCTAGAGAATGTCGTCGTAGACTAGAAGGCTATTGCTGCCTTCTTTTTCATCTTCATCTTTGTCTTCTTCTGCCAAATAGACTTTGGGCCTCGGATTTCTGTTGGTGTTGCCTCTGTCCCTTTTGAAACACTTGGAAGAAAGGTGACCCTTCTTCCCGCAAATGCTACAAGTCTTCGATGCTAGACAGTCCTTTGCTATGTGCTGTTCTTTGCCACACTTGAAACAAGTTTTGTTACTAGAGCTAACTGTAAAAGCTCCTCTTTTTGAAATAGAATTCCTCCCTTCCTTCTTCTCCTCTGACATTAAAGAGTTGTTTACATCTTGGAAATTTGGTGTTGGATCCTTCTCCCCAATGATGGTCATGATCTGGTCAAAGCTAGGCGGTAAGGCTGGTAGAAGAACTGCAATTTTGTCGTCCTCTGGTACTGCACTGTTTACATAAGCTAGTTGTGTGGTCATGCTCTTAAGGCGATTGACCAAGCTTGCAACATCTTCGTTATGTTCCATTTTTAATTTGTATAGATCCTTCTTTGCATGGAAGTGCAAACTATGCGGCTTTGAACAGCAATCCGGCACAACCAAAGTCCGTGCTCACCTCCTTAAGCTAGAGGAACAACAAGTAGCAATTTGCAAGGCCGTCAACGAGCAATTGTTGAAGGTATTTGAAGCCAAGGATGCCCCCATCAAAGCCAACAAAGAAGAGAAAGACGCGGCAAGGCCTAAGCGTCCCGCAATCGACCCCAAAAACTTGGTTTTTCCCTCTTCTACACCTTCTTCATCGGTTTGTGGTGATAGTAATGCAGCAACGACGGAGACAGCGGCGACATCATTTTGATCGGCATTTTCAATGTCTAATACTACTCCGGTCTCCACTCCCAAATTTCACCAACGCACCTTACATACCACTTGGGATCCAAAAAGGAAGGAGCATGTGGATACAAGTGTTTCCCGCTTTTTCTATCATGATGACATCTTCTTCATAAAGGCTCGGTAAGACTTACTATCATTTTCTCACAATCAATCATCTTGGCACGAGGATTGGAGAGTATGGGGCACGCTATGTGCCACCCTCTTCCGAGGCCCTTCACACTACTCTACTTGATAGAGAGAGAGCCGTTGTGGAGATGGCAACCCTCAACATGAAGAGGCAATGGACGAAGTATGGCGTGACCCTCATTGCGGATGGATGGAGCGACACTAGGAGGAGGTCCATCCATGGCATTGTTGCCTATTCCAAAGGGGAGATGTATTTTGCCCACTCCCATGACGCCATGGAGATAGGAAAATCAGCAGATGTCCTTGCGGGTGAGTGGGCCTCTGCCATAGAGACCATTGGGTCGGACCTTGTGATAGGTCTAGTCACCAATGGGGAGGCATCAAACAAAGCAACCGAAGGTATTTTGGAAGGCACTTATCCTCACATCACGGTGTCTTTTTGCATGGCACATTGCCTTAACAACCTCTTGAAGGATTTCAGTAAACTACCTTGGATAGAGCCTCTCATTGCATCCACATCCAAGGTGGTTGCTTTCATCAACAACCACAACATACTTTGAGCTGAGTTCTTGAAGGGGTTGGGGGGCAAAGTGTTTTTGAAGTATTGTGAGACCCGCCTCGCCTATAACTATCTTATGGTAATCTGCTTTGTAGAGTGTCAAAGTGCAGTGCGGAAACTCTTTATCAGTATAGAGTTTGCTGAGACTTCCCATGCAAGTATAGTCGTAGGGATCATTTGTACTGGGAAGGTAGAGGATCTTGAGTTCTGGGAGTCTTTAAAGACTATTGACAAAATGGTGACACCAGTGATCCACTTGCTTAGGGTGATGGATGATATGCAACTTTGCATTTGCAAGGTCTATGAAGTGATGGATCGCATGGTCGAGGCGCTTGAAGATCTTGAGAAGGACCCAGATAGGCTCGAAGAAATCAAAGACCTTTGCAGTAGCAGGTGGAATGCCTATTGGTCACCTCTTCATGGTGCAGCTTTTGTGTTGGACCCATAGTTCCAGGGTGCAGGGCAGGAGCATGATTCGGAGGTAAACACACATTGGAACACCAGCTTGAAGAAGCCTCACCTTGATCGTGACATGCAACGCAAAATCAAGAATCAGCTTGCATTTTATAGGGATATGCGAGGATCATTTGGGACAACCGATGTCCAAATTGATCGCACCAAGATTTCCTCCGTCTTATGGTGGCAAGAAAATGGTTTAGATGGTCCCGATCTTGAGTGACTTACCGTCCGCATTCTCAGCCAAGCGGTTAGCTCCTCTTACTTGGAGCAATTGTGGAGCCACATTGCATCTAGAAAGAGAAACCGACTTGGAGTGGAGAAAGCAAATGACCTTGTTTTTGTTAGTGCAAACTTAAGAATGCTTTGCAAGTCAGCATCCAAAGTGACAGATCCTTTTCTACAGTGGGAGATGGAGGCAGAGGCAGAGGTGCTTGGAGAGGCAGGAGGATCTATGCATGAGGATGAGCCTATGCAGGAGGATTGGGATGATATTCATGATGTCCAGGATTCCACTACAGATTGGGAGGTGGGATGCTCTTTTGTCCCTACCCAGAGGTGAACATCAGGCATGAGTCATGACTCATTGCTCATTGGTTTTTGATATTTGTTTCCTTTGTGGCCGCTGTCTTTGCCCCCCTTTTTGTATTGCACTATCACATGAGCGATTGAGTCTTGACATGTCACCTAGTGACTATTACAGTTGTTATTTAGCACTCTAGCCTCTACACGTCTTTTTGTAGCACCTTGGCTGGCCTTGTAAGCCATCTTTATAATCTATCATCTTTTCGATCTAAAATTTTGTGTGGAGTCTAGGCTCTATTCAACTTTGAGTTAATGTTCTTTCTATGAAGAATCAAGATGCTTTTGTAAAGGATGATCCCAATTCATGTGTTGTGTGTGGTGCGCAATCGCATGTAAGCCTTAAGATTGAAGAATCATTGCAAAGCATACCTAAATAGGATTCTACTTGGACTAATGGGTGTGTGTGGCTCTCTAGGCACTTAAAAGCTTACAAGGGATGCCCAAAAGTAGAGCCCAAAAGCATTAGTTTAAAAAGCACTCACACACAAAAGCATCGGCTCTCAAAAGCCATCGCCAATTTTCTTTTGAAATCTGCCAATGCGAAATTGGGAAATCAGTATAGCCTGCCACATCAGCTTGTCAGCGCGATTTACAAAAATCTAAGCCAGAGTTCAAGCTTTTGATTTTGGCCCCTCGGCTGGTGCTCATACGTTGGACATGGTTAGAGTTTTTTAAGTCTAATCCCTTAGGCCCCACGGCCACATCTTTAAGTTCTTCCAATGGGGGGCACGCTACATCACCACTTTAAATTGTAATCGCCGTGGATTACGCGTGCAAAAAAGCCGAAGGACAGAAACTTTCTTGAGTAGACATTGACACCGGACTCACCAATCCAACACTTTTACAAAGACGTCAGTCACTGATCAATCACATTTGTGTCGAGGGCTTGAGATACAACTCATGATCATTGTAACCATTTAGCAATCACATCTACACCGCGCTGATCTTTTCATGGATGCCTTGATGTGCTACATCTTATTACTATCAGATTCATATCCTTTCTTTTTACATTTTAATCAAGCAAACCATGGCCACGACCATCTCCACAAAACAATACATCCACCTAGCATGCAATTCACAAAATCAAACACTTAGTTCACACTAAATACCGTGTTTCAATCATTCAATCTATCCATCTCATCCCGTCTAGAACTGTGAATGCACCCAAATCACAGGTGCTCAATCATCTCATCCTTCGGGAACTCTTGATGCACTCACAACGGTATCCAGAGAGGGCGTCGCTGTCACCAACGTGTGACTACTATCTATCCTTTTTGTTGATTTCTTTCTTATTATTTATTTACTTTCACTTTTTGGAAACACCCCTCGGGAAATCTAACTGCCATGCATTGCATAGCTAGTGTGGAACTGTCCAGAGGAAGTCCAAGCCTGAGGGCAAGAGAGCACTAAGGTTGGACAAGGACTATGGTTAGCCAAAGTGGTGTCATTGACTAGCCAAAGTGGAATCCTTTGCTACATAAGCTACATTTCAGTTTTTGATGTGGCTGTAGTGTACAAAGAGGGTCGGATGACGTAGAAAGATACAATGGTAGCATCTCCTAAAATTTAGGGAACTACTATTTGGGACTTGAAAATGTATTCGCGTCATTACCTCCGGAATGACAAGGGGAACATTTTATTACTCTGCCGCGAAGTCAACTGGGCAACCGGTCATGATATTTTTAAGCGGCGAACCCGAAACGGGAAAATGCTTGTAAATGCGCCAAGTGGCACATTTCTGTGCACTTGTCTCCTCAAGGAAGAAGTGGCGCTGAATTTATAGCTGGGAGGCTCATTCTGCAAGTTTCTGTCACAGGTTAAGAGCTATGGAGCGCTTCCTTTCCCTCTTATGTATAGTGCGGTGCCAGGAGTGATGCCCTGCACGCTACGCATTGCCCCCTCTCTCCCTTGTGGCAGTATGTTATGCCCCTCTAGTGGGCTTTTCAATTGACCAATGTACAGTTGTGTGGGTTCATGCGCGATTGCCAAGGCAAGAGCCTCTTGCGCAGGTACTGGATTAGCTAGCGGCTAATCCCCCGCAGGTACAGGTGAATTCGGAGAGGTTTCACGCCAGAAATCTCGTCCGATTCAAATGGCAAGTAGCCCTACAGGTGCAGGAGCTCGAGGACTTGCTACGGATGCGACCGGCACGCGAAACGGAGCCCGAAACAGTAAATTACAGCCTGCTGTGTATTTTTGCAGGTTTAGGGTTTTGGCCCTAAACGGTCCCTAATACCCCCAGGAGGTTCGGGGATGCGAGGGGACCGCTGTACAGGTGATTTGGCGCATTTTCGGGGCTGAAAACAGAGAATTCAGCGTGCTGCAGATTCTCACCAGGTTTTGCAAAGTGCCCGTATGCGTCGGGAAAGTCATTCAATGCGTGGGAATACTGACTGCGAAGGGTCCTAGTACAGTTATGCTGCCGAAATCGGGCCGAAACAGTTGAAATTCAGCCAAGCTTGTGCGGGGCAGCTTGTAGGGAACCACAACGTTTATTCCCTCTTTTAAACAATAAAGAAATACCGAAAGGGGCGCCTAAGTTAGGGGCCAATCTGGTGTCGGTCTTCTCATATAGGTGCAATCTAGCAGCCTGTATCCCTTTCCCCTTTGTTGTGTCTTGAAAGTACAGGTAAAGTGGGCGACAAATTAAATGGGTGAAAGCAAATAAAGTTTAAGTCTAAAGTCTACCGCCCTTTTTGAAAGAACAGGCCGGTTTCATGGTTCCGATTAAATCACTTTTTCCCATAGAAGTGAGCCTTGGTCAGGTTGGGCTTGAAGACACAGGGACAGGGGATCATAGACCAGACACAGGGAATTGCAATTATGGTTGACAGACCAGATGATGTGACTGAAGAGGTTTCTTCTTCACAAGGTCAACAGACACATGAAGTGGGTGAGACTTCAAGACCACCACAGACGGATGATAATATATTCAGGACCCAGTTGGCTACTGCTGTGTCTGTTCACACAAGTAATGCAGAACCCGAGGTTTTTAGCCTTTCTGCAACCTTCTCTTCCGTCTCAGCAAATTGGGTCACTGGATCATATTCAAAAGCCTGTTAAGGCTCGAGCACAGGTGATGCATACTGCAGAGTCAATGGAAACACCTGTACACTTGACGGAGAACATGCAGTCTCCACAACCTGTGCCTAAGGTGCAAGAACAGGTGGTTGAGATGCCAATCTTTCAAGCTGTACCAGTTCAGCCAGCCACTTTTCAGCAGCCTATAGCTGGTTCTAATGGGCAAGGAAGCAACCTACAGGCTATGCAACAAGTCTTCCCACCACCTTCAGTACACCCTGGCTATTTTGGAGGTGGATCGATATTCCAGAGCATGGCTGGTCATGCACCTGGAAATCAGTTTTACACTCCAAGAACAATGCTCGGGGGTGCTCAAACGATGATGCCTAACCCCATGTATGGTGTCACGGGCATGCTACCAGGGTTTCAAAGCACTCAGGGCCAATTTGGGATGCCACCGGCTAATTTTGGTATGGCTGGAATTACAAATCAGCAGCCAAATATGGCATTTCTAGGTCAACTTAATTGCGGTCAGGGAACACAGATGAACCCTAACGGTGTTCCCATGTTTCAGTCACTTCCATATGACAACTTAACGCCGCTGGAGAGGCCAACTCCGTACAAAGAAGGTGGCAAAGGTGTGACATTCACGACCTTTACAGGGTTTGATGACAAGAAGAAGGCTCTCTCATTTCTCCAGCAGTTTGACAAGGCCTATGCAGGGGGAAACTTTACAGAGGCTTCAAAGGTCCGTAAGGTAGCCACTTTCTTGACAGGGAATGCGGGACAATGGTGGACAACTTTATTGCTTCAAGGGCAAGCTCCGTCCACATGGATTTACTTCAAGCAGATTTTTGCAGCAACATGGTTATCTGATGACTTTGAAGCAGATGTCATGACAGAATGGCATCAACTTAATGCTGCTACTTGCAAGAATCTCGATGACTACAATCGGAAGTTTTGGAAAGCTCTACTTCCAGTAACTTCCTATAGGTTTGTGCCATTGACAGAATAGATTGAAAAATATTGTTGTGGCCTACCCAAAGGATTAAGAAAGTACTGCACGAAGACCAAAGTCATTACTTTGACGTAGCTCATCGAGGTAGCAAACACTGGCAATGGTTTGCTCAAGGGAGAAGATTGTGAATTCAATACTGGCGTCAAGGAAGGATCAGCCAAGAAAAATTCAGCGAAGAAGCACGTTCCCAATGAGGTTCCTAAAGGGACTCAGGAGCCAGCCAATGCAGGGAAAGGCAAAGCTACGGCTAAATCAGAAAAGGGACTAGCAAAGAAATGGAAAAGATGTTTTCCTCGCAAGTCGGAAGAGCAAAAGAAGGTCCTGAGGTCAGAGAACAAATGCTTCATCTATGAGCAGCCTGGCCACATTGCTTACAATTGTCCTACAAAGAAAAGGCTAGCTGATTCTGAAGACAAGGAGCACAGGAAAGGAAAGAAGCCCATGGCTGGTCTAGTGCCAAATATGGTGGGCGACAAGCCAAATTCAGATGCAAGTGAGCTTTGCAGAGCATGGGGAAAGGTCAAGGATCAAACAGTGCTTATCTTCTTTGATCCAGGTGCCAAAGTCAACTTCATTTCCCCAGAATTGGCTTCAAAGTTGGGAATCAGACCTGAAGAGATGGGGTATACAACAGAGGCAGGTTTGGCATGTCCTGGCCATAAAGAGGCTGTGATACCCATCATCGGAAAGTTGTGCCTACATATCCAGTCCTATGTAGATGCTGAAGAATTTTACATCATGCCACTGGACGAATGTGATGTGTTGTTAGGTATTCCTTGGTTATTTCGTGTACAGGGAATCATGGATGCCTACAACAGAAAGATCACTGTACAGAACAGGGGAAAGACTCACATTCTGGATGTAAAGCTTAAAGGGGAGTCTATTCCCACTGTATCAGCTTCTGCTATTACTTCTGTAATGAAAAAGCATCTTTTTGCGTACTTGGTTTTTGCACGTGAAGTGTCAGATTGTGATGAATCAAATTTATCTGTGCTAGATAAAGAAAGGTCAATGTTTTTACAACAGTATAGTGACTGTTTTTCCGATTCATTACCGACTTAATTACCGCCAGAGAGACTCGAGGACCATGCGATAGATTTGGTGCCAGGCAGTAGCCCACCAAATAAGCCTCCATACAGGGTTAGTGCGGCTGAGCAGAAAGAGATAATGGGCCAAGTACAGGAGCTGTTAGAAAAGGGGCTGATTCAGCCCAGTTCATCCCCATTCTGTTCTCCAGTGTTGTTGGTGCAGAAAAAGGATGGCTCATGGCGTATGTGCATCGACTACCGTGCACTGAACAAGAATACCATCAAGAATAGGCTCCCTATACCTAGAATTGATGATATTCTGGACAAATTAGAAGGAGCAGCTATGTTTAGCAGGATAGATCTAAAGAGTGGGTACCATCAGATCCGCATTAGATCAGAGGATGTGCACAAGACTGCTTTTAGAACAACGTTTGGCCTTTACGAATTTTTAGTGATGCCCTTTGGTCTCACAAATGCTCTTGCTATGTTCAATAGGATGATGGACAGAATTTTCCGTCCACACCAGCAGTTTGTTGGTACATTCTTTGATGACATGATAGTCAACTCAAAGAATGAAGAGGAGCATAGGCATCACTTGGCCATTGTGTTCAAAGAGCTACGCAGTCATAGGTTGCTCATCAATGCAAAGAAAAGTGAATTTTTTCTGTAAGAGATTCATTTTCTCGGACACATTGTCTCAAAGGATGGTGTCAGAATGGATCCTGCAAAAGTAATGCGATCAAGTCATGCCCAGATTTAAAGACGGTGCACGATGTCCGAAGTTTCTTGGGACTATGCTCCTATTACAGAAGGTTTATCCGAAATCTCGCTGAGATTGCTTCACCTTTACATGCTCTT
Organism: Adiantum capillus-veneris; assembly: GCF_014529385.1. Classification (NCBI taxonomy): domain Eukaryota; kingdom Viridiplantae; phylum Streptophyta; class Polypodiopsida; order Polypodiales; family Pteridaceae; genus Adiantum; species Adiantum capillus-veneris. The sequence continues at coordinate 72,882,356 of NC_140945.1, forward strand.
CAAAAGAAGGCAGTCACCTTTACATGGACACAGAAAGAGATTTCAGCTTTTAATCTCTTAAAGGAAAAGATGACTTCAGATCCGGTCATTGTGTTGCCAGATCTTAGGAAGTCATTTGTGGTCCAGTGTGACGCCTGCGGTAGTAGCATTGGTGCAGTGCTAATGCAAGATGGCAGGGTAGTAGCCTATGAGAGTAGAATCTTGCAAGGGCCAGAAAAGACTGCAAGTCTATGAAAAAGAACTGCAGGCTGTGATTCATGCGCTCTTAAGTTGGAAACACTACCTGCTAGGTGCAGACTTTGTTGTCCAAACAGACCATCAGACCTTGCGATACTTCTTGACACAGGCAAAGTTATCTGAGAAGCATATGCGATGGGCAAATATCTTGTCCATGTTCCACTTTCAGATTGTGCATGTGGAAGGCAAGAAGAACGTTGTGGCTGATGCCTTGTCAAGGGAGCCATAAATTTCAGCTGTGTCGATTCCTTCTCATCATGAACTTGATGATATGAGAGAACAGTATGCAAATGATGAAGATTTTGCAAGGGTCTTCGAGCAGCTAATGGATGGACAACTTCATGAACACTATCTTCTCAAAGATGGGTTCATGATGATGCATGGCAGATTGTGTCACAAAGCCATTGCGACGCAAAGTTATGGAAGAGAGTCATGTCCCACCGTATGCAGGGCATCGTGGAATCGATGCTACAGTTAAAGCGGTTGAGACATTCTTCTACTGGCCTACATTGAGAAGAGATGTGGATGCCTTTGTGCGAGAATGCCTAATTTGCCGGAAGGTCAAGTTTGACAGGCAAACGGCACAAGGGTTATTGCAACCACTACCTATTCCAGATAAACCATGGGAAAGTATTGCTATGGATTTTATCTTTGATCTTCCGAGAACGTAGACAAGAAACGATGGTATTTGGACCATCATTTGCAGATTCAGCAAGCAGGCTCATTTTATTCCTGTCAGGAAGTAGATAAAGCCAGATCAGATGGCACGCTTGTTTATGAGCAATATTTTCAAGTATCATGGCATGCCACAGTCGATTGTTAGCGACCGTGATCCACGCATGACAAGTTTGTTCTGGAGAGGCTTGTTTGAGAATATGGGCACAACGCTCAAATTCTCTTCGTCATTTCATCCTCAAATTGATGGGCAATCAGAAGAGGCAAATTCTACTGTCCTAGATCTGCTGAAGTGCTATGTGTCAGAGCATAAAGGAAAGTGGGAGCAGTATTTGCCATTGGTGGAGTATGCATACAATAATACAGTGCATTCATCAACTGGCAAGGCACCTTTTGAGATAGTTGAAGGTGGCAAGAAAGTTCTTCCCATATTGCATACAAAGAACAAGATATTTGAAGCAGATAAGTATGTTCAGGACATGGATGAAATGTACAAGAAGGTCGAAGTGGCCTTACAAAAGACTCAGGCAAAGCAAAAGAAAGCAGCTGATCGTCACCGTCGTGAAGTGGTATTTTCACTTGGTGATTGGGTGCTTCTACGCTTTGAAAACGCAAGGTTAAAGAAGATGAAGGGCAAGGAAAGACTGTTTCCAAAGCTCAGCATGCGTTACTATGGGCCTTTTCAAGTGTGCGACATAATCAGTGATATTGCATATAGGCTGAAATTGCCTGACAGTTGGAAGATTCACAATGCGTTTCATGTGAGTCTACCCTATGTGGGTGATGTGCCAGAAGATATGCCAGCTGAAGATCAGCCGGAAGTCGAGGAACTTGACGAGATCTTGGTCCCCGAACAGATTTTGACACATAAAGAAAGAAAAGTGAAAGGCAAGGTTGCTAGGCGCTACTTGGTAAAGTTCAGAAACTATCCACCAATGGATGCTAACTGGATGGAAGAAGGTGAACTTTTAGAGTCACCAACTGTGTTATCACTTTACCTTGAAGCCTTCTATTTGCAACCTACCTTGACCTCTTGAGTTTCAAAGCTACATGGATTGTCGGTGTGACAATGGCTTCTGAAACAAATGATGTACATGGTATTTAAAGTGAGCTCAAATCAAGTACATGTTACATGAATGTTAGAGCTGTACAGATTGTCAGTTTGGCAATTGCTCTTGTGGAATGTCCAAAAGTATGGTTAGTGCTATAGAAGTGAGTATTTCTTGTCACTTTGTCAAGGATACAGTAATTGTTTCTATTAAAGAGTGCATGTGTAACTGCATTCTTAAACTGTCGATTTGGGTATGCTCGAAAGTGTTACTGGGCCCAACGTGTACTATAAGACAGTGGCAAAATGTGTGCCTACTATTTTGTCATTGGAAAGTTAGTGACTCAAAGCAATGGTAGAGTGCGAAGCTACCACTATGTCATTGGGACAGGGTTCACACGCAGGCAATACATGTGTTGACAAGGTGTTGAATACACACGAGGGTTGACAATGAGCATGTATGTGTCGTACATATGTCGACAGGTGTTGAATACATCAGTGTTGACTGTGAGCATGTACGACATAGATGCAAACGAGGACGTTTGAGATTTCAAGAGGGGGGTATGTCACCAGCGTGTGACTACTATCTTTCCTTTTTGTTGATTTCTTTCTTATTATTTATTTACTTTCACTTTTTGGAAACACCCCTCGGGAAATCTAACTGCCGTGCATTGCATAGCTAGTGTGGAATTGTCTAGAGGGAGTCCAGGCCTGAGGGCAAGAGAGCACTAAGGTTGGACAAGGACTATGGTTAGCCAAAGTGGGGTCATTGACTAGCCAAAGTGTAATCCTTTGCTACATAGGCTACATTTTAGTTTTTGATGTGGTTGCAGTGTACAAAGAGGGTCGGATGACCTAGAAAAATACAATGGCAACATCTCCTAAAATTTAGGGAACTGCTATTTTGGGACTGAAAATGTATTCGCGTCATTACCTCCGGAATGACAAGGGGAACATTTTATTACTCTGCCGCGAAGTCAACTGGGCAACCGGTCAGGATATTTTTAAGCGGCGAACCCGAAACGGGAAAATGCTTGTAAATGCGCCAAGTGGCACATTTCTGTGCACTTGCCTCCTCAAGGAAGAAGTGGCGCTGAATTTATAGCTGGGAGGCTCATTCTGCAAGTTTCTGTCACAGGTTAAGAGCTATGGAGCGCTTCCTTTCCCTCTTATGTACAGTGCGGTGCCAGGAGTGATGCCCTGCACGCTACGCACTACCCTCTCTCTCCCCTATGGCAGTATGTTATGCCCCTCTAGTGGGCTTTTCAATTGACCAATGTACAGTTGTGTGGGTTCATGCGCGATTGCCGAGGCAAGAGCCTCTTGCACAGGTACTGGATTAGCTAGCGGCTAATCCCCCACAGGTACAGGTGAATTCGGAGAGGTTTCACGCCAGAAATCTCGTCCGATTCAAAGGGCAAGTAGCCCTACAGGTGCGGGAGTTCGAGGACTTGCTACGGATGTGACCGGCACGCGAAACGGAGCCCGAAACAGTAAATTACAGCCTGCTGTGTATTTTTGCAGGTTTAGGGTTTTGGCCCTAAACGGTCCCTAATACCCCCAGGAGGTTCGGGGACGCGAGGGGACCGCTGTACAGGTGATCTGGCGCATTTTCGGGGCTGAAAACAGAGAATTCAGCGTGCTGCAGATTCTCGCCAGGTTTTGCAAAGTGCTCGTATGTGTCGGGAAAGTCATTCAATGCGTGGGAATACTGACTGCGAAGGGTCCTAGTACAGTTATGGTGCCGAAATCGGGCCGGAACAGTTGAAATTCAGCCAAGCTTATGCGGGGCAGCTTGTAGGGAACCACAACGTTTATTCCCTCTTTTAAACAATAAAGAAATACCGAAAGGGGCGCCTAAGTTAGGGGCCAATCTGGTGTCGGTCTTCTCATATAGGTGCAATCTAGCAGCTTGTATCCCTTTCCTCTTTGTTGTGTCTTGAAAGTACAGGTAAAGTGGGCGACAAATTAAATAGGTGAAAGCAAATAAGGTTTAAGTCTAAAGTCTACCGCCCTTTTTGAAAGAACAGGCCGGTTTCAGTCGCATTGTGATTATGGAGAGACGTACCACATGACGGTGCGAGGCCTATGGAACCAAACTCAACGTTGCTGCTTAGAACTGTAATGGGTCTTTTGAGACTAGATGTAGGAGCCTTTAGGAGATTTTCAGTGGGAGGGACATTCTATTTTACTCGGAGATGCATCAAGCACATGGACAAAGTTTACTACATGTTAGTGGATGTAGATGGGAGTCGGCCAGTAGACAGGAGACGAGATCGGAGGGATTAGGGTCAAGCCGAATGGCTGTACTTTACAGGGAGGAGTTAGAGCTAATGATACACATTGCTCGCAATGAGGATCATGTCAAGTAAATATGGGTGATTTTGAGGCTAAGGATTGGTAGATACCTATATGTTGCTATATATCACCATTTACTATTTTGGATGAGGATATATGTAGCGCAGTGACGGTCAATCTTCTATGACACCTTTGCGGAGATGTTGAGAGCGCTTGATACCATTGACATGGGTCAGGCCATAGACTCACATGATCGAGAGCAGAGGGAGTATGACAGATTTCTTACTGAGATGGGTAGTGCACATGGTTTAGTCATTTTGAATGGTATCAAGAGATGCCCTAAGTCGGCCAGTGTCACTTGTTTCCCCCATCACTATGGAGCTAGTACAGTGGATTATGTCATGACTACACCTAGTTTCATTCCATGTATTGATGATTTTGTGGTCGGCCCTAGGCCGGTTGGAGCTGCACCGTCGCAGGCACACATGCCCACTCTACATTTGCAAGGGAGACAGACTCTATCTATATTGATGAGATATACATGCGCCTATGCGTGGAGAAACCAGGGTGCCCTCTTGGTGAGCGCACAGGTTCTGACAGAGACACTACATGATGTAGTAGCACTGGCCTTCCCACATAGCCACCCTTCAAAGAGACCTCGTACTGGGAAGATGGCCAAAAACAGTTGGTATGATGAGGAGTGTAGAGAGACGAGATTCAGACTACAGAGGGAGGCGCTCATGGGTGTCATCACTCACAGACAGTCACGGATTACCTTTCGGCGCGCTGTGCAACGAAAGAAGAGAGCTTTCCTAGCGCAGCTGGAGAGAGAGTTATATCAGTTATTCTTGAGCCAAGACTCAGGTGAGGCTTGGAGATTCTTTTGTGCTCACTCCCCAGCACCAGCTATTATATCTACATACATATGGGGTGAATAATCTACTTCTTTCTACATGGCTTTAAATCAGCAATCATTGCCAAATCCACCAGAGGCATGCCCACGCACTTGCGCTTTCTTTCGTGCGGAGAGCAGTCATTGCCAGATCCACCAGAGGCATGCCCACTCACTTGCACTTTCTCTAACGCGGCGATGGTAAAGAAGGCTATTGCTAGGATGAAGACTGGGAGAGCATATGATCATGATGTAACCACTTCACCCATGCACTTGTCTTGAAAATAATGGAAGTTTGCTTGGTATCGTAAATGCAAACCGATATAAATTAGGGAAAATTTGGTGAGTGCTGAGGTGACATTTTCGAGGCTCCAGATCCATGGCTTTGATTCTGCTGGTGGCTGCTAAATGCACCCCCATACTTGATCTGCTCCATTCTACCGATGTCACTTAGAGAGGAGGCCTCACAAGTGAAACTCTGGAGTGTTGAGTCATTGACAAATACATAGAGAATGTACACTCCCTCATACCCTTTAGCCTTCACACATACCATCAGGTTTGTTCCCTCCTTTCATCTGCCTCATCTCTCGTTGCGCATGGTTATAAGGTCGAAACAACGTTCCTTAATGTTTTGGAGCTTCAGTTCAACCAACTACCAAATTAGGAAACAGATATGAGAGACATGCATGGTTATATTCTCTTGGAAACTCAAATGAAGCGTTGTCCATTTGTGTTGCTAAACTCTAGAAGCCTAGTCGGGGCATAGCAACACAATGCTTGCATAACAACTTAATTCCTAAACCAGGTTTGAGATCACTCATTCTTTTCAAGATTTCATTTTTAGAGCATTGTTTCTTGGTGAAAACATACATTGAGGCATGGTGCCGTGGTAAATTTTGAGGATCTATTAAATCGAAAATCTGGCTTATGGGGTCAAGTACAGCGGTTAATTCTCCTTTTCTTTAAATGGATACATGAAAGCAAACAGGGTTAGATTTCACTCAAGTAAGTCTATGCTTTTGATATACTTGAGTTGATTGTACAATCCCTTTTGCGCTTTGAGCTATTGGTACTCTGAGATATATATACTCTTATACCATTCATGGTATATATATTTTGGTGTTTTTTTTTTCCGAGAAAAAGATCCTTCTATTAGTTACTGAAACTGCCCATGGGGCTACAACCACCTCTGCTAGAGAGGGCTACAACAGACATAAGGGGGAGACTCTCCCATTGACAAACAACATATGTAGAATGGGGCTAAATCAAGAGATGGGAGGAGGGAAAAGCCACACAGGTGGGCGGAAGTGCCATCTCAGTACACCCTTGACCATGGTGAAGAAAGGCCCAAGGCGCCAGAGTCGCCTCTCTACGCTCCCGCATGCGGTCGGAGCTGCCTTGGAGTCTCTCGATCTGTCCTCTGAGAGTGTGGATCAGCTCTAGCCAAAGATCTCGAATAGTCTCTGCTGGTGGTACAAGGCGAGCCTCAAAGATGCGGAAGCCCGCCAGATGAACCAGAGTGTCAGGCCGCATATGAGCTCCCAACACTCCTCTCTCTCAATGCACCACTCCTGCGGAGTAAGCTCTGTAGCAGGCTGGAGTGTAGGTTGACCCCCCTGCATCACTATCATCTTGTTGGTGGAGGATAGCTCAAACTGAAGTGCCGGGCCCGTGAGAGTGGACCAAGCAGCTGCCCCCCAAGTGTACTGTCGTGCCGTGGAAAGAGCTGGCATGAGCCAAAGGACACGAAGCCAAATCTGCCGTGCCAAAGGACAGTCGCAAAGACAATGGCACTGACTCTCCATAGGGTGGTCACAAGGTGCACATGCTGTCGAGAGACCACTATGTACTAGCCAACTCCCAACTACTGTAGCTCGATGTGCAACCAGCCACTGGAACAAAGTGACTCGCCACGGCTGTTTGGAGTCCCATAACCTCTCCCAAAAAGCTGACAAGAACTCAGCTGTGAGACCCTCCGCCTGCCAATGAGGTGCTGCAGCAAGACGAGCCTCTCTCCGCCCTGCCAGTATGTGACGTCTGAGTCGAACCGTGTACTGAAAGAAGGGGACACTTGGATGGTCCACTGAGGAGAAAGGGTCCCTCCAAAACCACTCTCCAGGATCCCACTGCACTCGTGCCAATGGACAACACTCCCAAGCCCACAACCTCCAGTGTCTAGTCTCAAGAGCTGCAGGGTCGGGATCTACGACACAAGTCCTCCCACAAATGCCCACAACTCGGATCCTCTGAAAAAAGCACTCTTGCCACCTGTGGGGCCTCTACTGAAACTCGGTGTAAGCGACCTTCACCCTGTAGCTTGAAAAACAGGGAGGTTACAGCCTTTGAGCAAGCCCGAACTGCGATGAGAACCTCCAGTCCCGTGAAGGCCTCTAGAGGTGTGAGCCACTCAGCAGGTACTGCCTCTGAGATGTCCTGACACATGCTTTGCACCCCTCTCATGCCCTGTAGCTGGATGTTCTGAAGCTCCTCTGACAAACCTGAAAAAGTTGTAGCCAATCACCTAAAGTGCGTGTTGGACCCTTTGCCAGGGGTTGTCTTAGGCGCTCCTCCGTGCAAGTAGGCTGATGCTGCTCCAGGCCTCTCCGCAGCCGCTCCCAGGAACGGAGAAGACTCACAGCGAAACGGTCCTCTAGTCTCCTACTTAGGCCAACTCTGTGCATCTCTATGAAAATCCATTTGGTCGAAGGTCGCCATGGGCCTCCAGTCTGAGGTACTCTAGCACTAAGTCGCTGCAGCAAAAACTCCTTCTAGGGCTCTTCCCCTGGAAGTAATCCTATGACAACAAACTTCCCAAGAAGGGCTCTACTCTGCTGTGCTGGGTCTATCATCCCCAACCCTCCCTGAGAACAAGGAAGAGTGATGACTTGCCAGGCCACTTTGGCCCGGGCTATCCGAGTGTCATGCCCTGACCAAAGGAAGTTCCTGATTAGCCTCTCTACCTGGCTAATGCAGGAACTCGAAAAGATCCAACAAGATGTGATATATCACATAGTAGCCAACAACACCTGGTTGGCCACTACAACTCTGTTTGCTAGAGAAAGTCGTGCGGAACTCCGATGTAACAACTTCCTCTTGATGGATAGGAGGGGAGCAATTTGCTGCTAAGGAGACAAGTCCAAGCCAACCTGACAGCCCAAGTATCGAACTGCAATCCTTGGGGGAATCCATCTGAAGCCCTCACATGGCAGCCAATCAGGCGTAGGAGCACTACCAACTGAGAAAGCCATTGTCTTTCTCTAGTTGATCCGTGCGCCTGATGCACAACAAAAGGTCTCAAGAGCCTGCTCACACCTGTGAAGGTTGGCCTTCTGGCCCTCCAAGTACAACGCTGAGTCGTCTGCAAACTCAGCATCCAGTAGCTCTTCTCCCCGAATAGGGAGCGCTAAGCCACGAAGACCAACCTGCTGTGAAGCCAAAAACTTGCTCATTGCCTCAGCATAGAACAAAAAGAGGAAGGGGGCAAGAGGGCAGCCCTGTCTGACCGAACATGTGAGCATGAAACGATCTTCTCTACCAACTGTGGGGAGTAATCCGCATCCGAACGATCTCTAGACAAGCGCCAAAGAAGTGACTCTCGCCCAGGCCCAAGCCGAGCGTGCATCCCGAAGGGCTACATCCTCTGTCCAAGAATCCTCATGTACAAATACATAACAAGGAGGGCTCTGAAAGTTAGCAAACAAGTGCACCACAATGTACTTGCAACCCACTGCATCCGGAGGTGTGACGCTGAACTTGGCCAGAGGCCAAAGTGTTTGCACCAGATCTGTCACCCCTAAGTCTGCTGGAGCCAGTCAAGGATTGTGTGTTGGGTCCACTCTCCGTGATCCCTACCGCACAAGAGGAAGGAGAAACCCACTGATGTGTCCAAAGCCTCACTACCTCTAGCTGCAAGAAAGAGGACATGGACGCGAAAGCAAGCCTCCTCCATGTCAGGAGAAGAGTCACCCAGAAACCGAGTGAAACTGTAGTCGGAGGAGTCCTAGCGTTTGCGAATGTCAAAGCTAGTCAAACCTCTAGGGACTGTTGCAAAAGAAGAATTCTGCACCAAAAAAGGCGGCCTCAAGTGGGGCTGTCCCTCTCGAGCCACACAGCTCGTAGTGAAAGCACTGCCAAGAGATCGCCTTACGGCTGACGTGTGTCTAGTCCCTTGCGTCTGAGGAGGAGTGGTGGAGGGGTCGATGGGAGATGAGACTATGGGCCCCACCCAGGAGAAAGGGGGGACGGGAGGCGGAGGTGGAGGTGGAGGTGGGGAAGGCGGAGCGGTAGCGTTTGAGGGAGGAGGAGGTGGAGGTGGAGGAACTGAAGTGGATGGGGGTCTCCTTAGGCGGGTCCTGCTGAAGGGGTCAAAACGGTTCCCTGTTGGAACCCAGTGCTACTGAGCTATAGAAGGTCGACTACTAGGGGGAGCAGTGGGGTGAGCCCTCCCCTGTCGGCGGCGGGCTAGGAACCTGCTGCCATCTTACTGTCTCATCGCTGATCTCAGTCGAGGTACCAGCTTGTGCGTCCTGTGTGTTTGGCTCCTGTGCATGCTCAGCCTTGGTAGGCTGCGCCTGCGCTGTAGGGCGAGGTCTCCTGCGAGGACAGGCCTTAGCCAAATGGCCCATCTGTCTGCAAATGAAACACTGGTTCGGGAGGCTTGAATACTCCAGGCTTTGACGGAACCAACCCCCACTCAGTAGGATGACCTTCGGGAGAGTGTGGGTGTTCCGAACCAAAACACGCATTGTGGGGATGCCGGTCGCCTTGGCAGCTACAGAGGTTGCTGTGCGAGGTGTCTCCAGGACAGTCCCATTCTCTGAGCCTATCCTGGACAAAAGTGGTAGGTACTCCCTCCTCAAACAGGGAAAGCAAACGGAGATGGGTAGGTGTGCCTCGTCTACCAGAACATCTGTAGTTGGATCGAAACCATGCCTCCATTGTCGAAAGTGGGCTTGAACTGCTCCGATGGCCAAGGGACTCATCGCGATGACCTTGGACGCCATCTCGGAGGTCTCGAACTCTATCTGATAGTAGTCGTGTTCAAGGAGATGAACATCTAAGATCTTGCCCACCTCTTGCGACGCTCGCTTGCTCTGTTGCCGAGACAACAAGTTAGATGGTGGGCTCTGCGGGGGCTTCCTGAAAGTCCCTTTGAGGTGGAGCATGAGCCTCCATCAGTGTCTGCTACCATGAAGAAAGGGCGAAATGTCGATGACGAGCAGTGGCCCTCTACTAGCCGAGCGCGACAGAGATGTTGACGAAATCAACCGACGGGAGGGGGGGGGGGGGGGGGGGGGGGGGGGGGGTAGAAAGTCAAAAGACATATAAATGTGGAAATGCAAAAGACCTTTTGTGCACACAATTAAAGGGGTGTTTCTCTTCTCCTTTATTTTTTCTTTAGCATTTTCTTCTCTTTAAAGTGTCTTCTCTCTCTCTCATTCTCATAATTGGTCTTGAGTTCAACTCTCCTCGTTGGCTTTTAAGGTCTCTTGGGATAGTTTCTTTCGACGTTAAAACTCTCTTCTTCTTCTTCTTCTTCTTCTCTCTCTCTCTCTCTCTCTCTCTCTCTCTTTCTCGCACACACGCACACAATGTTGTATCCATCCTTCCCATCCTTCCATTCTTACCAAAGTCTTAAGTACTTCATGATGCAGACCAAGCTCTCCGACAAACAAATGAGGTGGGCAAATTTCCTTTCGCAATTTCATTTTCATATTGCTCACATTGCTGGCAAGCATAATCAAGTAGCTGATGCACTCTCAAGACGGCCGAGAGTGAATGTAGTTTCCATAGCAACTCACAATGATCTATCTTCAATGATAGATGAGTTATCCAATTTTCTCAAGGGGTTTCAAGATGTTTTTATTGACGACATCCCTTGTGAGCTACCTCCTAAACGAGGTAATGATGACCATGCAATTGAACTTCTTCCAGGATGTTCACCGCCTAACAAACCTCCTTATAGAGTTTCTCAAGCTCAACAAGAGGAGATTATGCGGCAAGTGCATGAGTTAGTTGAGAAGGCATGGTTAGCTCATCTCCATTTTGCTCACCTGTGCTATTAGTGCAAAAGAAAGACGGCACATATCGTCTGTGTGTCGACTATAGAGCACTAAATAGGATCACTATTAAGAATAGGTATCCCGTTCTACGGGTAGAAGACCTATTTGATAACCTACAAGGATCGACCTACTTTAGTAGGATTGACCTAAAAAGTGGCTATCATCAAATAAGGATAGTTGATCAAGACATTGTAAAGACTGCATTTCGCACCACATTTGGTCTTTACGAATACATTGTCATGCCTTTTGGCTTGACCAATGCACCAGCCACATTCAACTGCTTGATGGAGAAGCTGTTCAGGCCTCATCGAACCTTCACTGGAGTGTTCTTTGATGATATTATCATCTACTCTAATTCATTAGACGAACACAAGCAACACCTCCAGGTAATTTTTCAAGTTTTAAGAGAGAATAAACTTTATGTTAATCAAAAGAAAAGTGAAATTTTTTTGCAAGAGATTCAGTATTTATGTCACATTATCTCTCAAGATGGCATACAAATGGATCCATCAAAGTTAGAGGTAATAAAAGGATGGCCTAAACCAAGGAATCTTCATGAACTAAGAAGCTTTATAGGTATGTGTGTATACTATAGACGCTTCATAGAAAAGTTCTCACAAATTGCGGGACCATTACATGACCTAACAAAGAAAAGCGTTAGGTATACATGGTCTGCTAAGGAGAACAATGCTTTCGAAAAGCTTATCTCTCAACGTGTGCTTACACTACCGGATCTCTCAAAACCATTTGAGGTCCAATGTGATGCTTGTGGTGATTGCCTTGGAGTTGTTTTGCTTCAAGAAGGGCACGCCATAGGCTATGAAAGTCGAAGGCTCGATCCTGTTGAGCAAGCTCTAGGCATATATGAAAAGGAACTCCTTGCAGTTCTACATGCCTTAGACTCATGGAAGCACTATTTATTGGGGACTCCTTTCATTCTGCGAACGGATCACCTAAGTCTTAAGTACTTCATGATGTAGACCAAGCTCTGCGACAAACAAATGAGGTGGGCAAATTTCCTTTCGCAATTTCATTTTCATATTGCTTACATTGCTAGCAAGCATAATCAAGTAGCTGATGCACTCTCAAGACGGCCGAGAGTGAATGCGGTTTCCATAGCAACTCACAATGATCTATCTTCAATGATAGATGAGTATGCTATTGATCCCGATTTTAGAGATGTGATTTCAGCCCTTGCATTAGGGAAGAAAGAAGAACCATTTACTTTACAAGATGTTTATCTTCTCTATGGCAATAGACTATGCGTTACTAACTCACTACGTGAGAAAGTAATGCATGAATATCATGCTCCTCCTTACGCGGGGCATAGAGGGATTCAGTCTACCCTAAAGGGAATTGAAACATATTTCTTTTGGCCTACCATGAAAGTGAACATACAAGAGTATATTTCTAAATGTGTGGTATGCCAAAAGACAAAATTTGATAGAGGGAAGCAACCTGGATTGCTTCAACCCTTGCCAATCCCTAATTCACCATGGGAGAGTATATCCATGGATTTTATCTTTGGATTGCGTAAGTCTATCCATGGGAATACGGGAATATGGACGATAGTTGACACGTTCAGTAAACAAGCTCATTTTATAGCTGTCAAAAAGACTATCAAAGCCCATCAAATGGCAACCCTCTTCATTTCACAAATTTTCAGGTATCATGGCTTGCCAATGTCCATAGTGTCGGATAGAGATCCTAGAATGACGAGTAATTTCTGGAAGGGTCTCTTTGAGAATTTAGGGACAAGGCTAAACTTCTCTTCGGCCTATCATCCACAAACGGATGGCCAAAGTGAAATAGCTAACCTAACAATTCTTGATCTACTTAAAGCCTATATAACGGAAGTAGATTAAAGATCCCAATGGGACACGTACTTACCCTTAGTGGAGTATGCTTACAATAACACTGTACATACTTCCACGGGAAAAGCACCTTTCGAGGTAATTGAGGGAAGATAAAAAAGTCCCTTGCTACTTAAGGTACATGGGAAGATCTTTGCTGCAGATGAGTATAGCCGAGACCTACAAGAATCTTTTCAAAAGATTAAGGATGCTATCTCTATCTCACAGCAAAGACAAAAGGCTGCTGCTGACAAGCACAGAAGAGCCCAAGCGTTTAAAGAAAATGATTGGGTCTTATTAAAATTTCCCAAGGCTCGATTAAGGCACACGACGGGCAAGAATCCTACGGGACACCAAAAGTACTATGCTAAACTAGCAAAAAGGTACTATGGTCCCTTCCAGATTCTTAGGCCAATGAATGAGATGGCCTATCAACTCAAGTTGCCCAATCATTGGCTCATACACAATGCTTTCCATGTGAGCCTATTAAAGCCTTATAAAGGAGAGCCACCTCAAGAACCAACTACTGAAGACCCACCGGAGATCGAGGACCAAGAAGAGGTGACGCAGCCCGAGTCCATTGTCCGACATGAAGACAAGGTACTAAGAGGCGGTAAGACTATTTGACGATATCTTATTAAGTTTAAGAATTATCCTTTTGAAGATTCTAGATGGATGCAAGGTATGTACAAAATGTTAAAAATGAACAAAGTTGTGACTCTCTTTTTCTTTATTGTGCACAAAATTGAAGTAGTATGCATGCTTAGATCAAGTTTTTTGAGACGACGTCTCCCAAACACACGGGAGAGCTTGTCACTCTACTACGGGAGATTGATAGGACTAATGTGCATACATGCTTGTGGCAGCCTCAGGCTCTCAAGCGCCAGATGGCCTAGTCATCCATTGTGGAATGATGTCGTAGGGTAACATAGGGATCCTCTACTCGTTAAGAAAAGGAGTCAAGAATATGCTTTATCTTCTTTACACCATAGTCGAGGACGACTATGATTTCAAGAGAGAGGTAATGTCATAATAATCAATATCTAATTCTCCTAAATGATTTTCTCATTTTAAAAATGATCATTTAATATGGAGAAGTGTCAGGGGAGAAAAAGCTAGAATATTGGTTAAGCTAGCAGACCGGCCACAGTAGGGATCCAAAGGAGGGAAAATAGGGATCCAAAGGGGGGCCCATCTGCAAAAGAGCCATGTGCAACAATGGGCTTAAAAGACCTTAAGGTTGAGCCCAGTAAGACTTCCAAAATGCTAAGGATCCAAAATTCAAAGGTTGTGTTCTAAGGTCAACCATGGGGGGAAATTGGATGCTTTGTGTGTGACCCAAAAGTCTTTATCAATCCCTACATAGGAGGGGGCGAGCCTTGGGAGTAGGGGATGAGAGAGAAACTCACACATACACACACAAGCGCCCTTTTTACAAGGGGAATGTGGGACACATGTCAGCTCCCTAGCCCAGATGTCCACAAGGTGTACCCAATTCCTATTGGATGGCCTTGTAGGGGGACCAATGAGAATTAGGCTAGAGTAAATCTAGTTTAGTTAATTTAAAAACACTTAATAAAAGAACAAATGAGAATTAAGCTCTTTAGAAGACTATTGGACAGTCTCCCAAGGGGTCCAATGAGCATTCAACAGCCCAATGGCTTGCCTGATTCGTATCGGCCAGGAGGTAAAGGGGTCCAATGAGAGTTTAGTTGAATTATTAAATTACCTAAAGCTCTCACAGAAGAGGAAAGGGGGACACATGTTAGAAGGCTATCACTTATGCTGCTTAATTGTCATTGGCTAGCCCTAGGGAGGTCCAATGAGAGAGTAGCATGAGCAAATAGCAAGAGGGGTCGACCAAGAGAGAGAGGGGGGCTGATTTTTGAAAGTATTGTTCATGCTATCTAACTAGGTGTTATGCTTTTTGTTGCTCTCTCCACCGAAGCACTCTTGTAATTCTCATTAGGAATCTATTCTGATGAAATTTCCACTATGTTCATGCTAATTTCCGCTACACACAAGTTTTTAGGCCATTAAATGTTACATTGGTATCAGATCACAAGGTTTCTCTTTTCTTGCTCAAGAAGGGAGGTCCTCAAGTTAGCTATAAATGGTTGGTATTATTAATTTCCTGTGAGTAAGTAGAATAGGGATTCTTCAGCCTTGCAGTGCGCCTGCCTTCGTGCAGCGAACGGGGCAACACCGTCGAGAGCTATGGTCTTAATAGTGGAGTCCTACGGGGCTTGCTTACGGCTTAACCACTATTGAGCTATTAGAAGCTTGACAGGAGCCGGTGTTGTTTTGGTGTTGAACGACCCTCTCTTCTATTCCTTGCAATTAATGATATTCGAGCCACGGGTACAGTAGCTTGAGTGCTTTTTCTAAAGGGGTAAAGAGGAGTAGCAACTAGTGCTTGAAGTGCCAAAGTACACCTAAAAAGTTTACACCTAAAAGTTGTTAGAATGGCTGACAATAGTAAAGAGAGTGAAATTAATGTTGATAACTTTGATTTTGCTAATGAGCAAGTTACTAATGATGCCCCAATGCTTGTTAACTATCTTGTTTCTAGGCTTCAACAAGCCATGGCAATCCATCTCTCCAAAGTGAAGTGCAACGGTAGCTCCGTGCTCATGGGATTCTCCAAGCTCACTACCATGACGAGAGAACACCTAGGAAGCTTCCTTGTGAGACTTCCAAAAGAGGTCTCTCTTCGATTCGGGAAGAAGAAGAGAATCCATACGAAGGGCTCAAGAATTTACTTCTTGATAGTGCTTCTCCTTCCCAAAGGAGAACTCAAGAGCCTCCACCGAAGGAATGAGAAAGAAGTGAGTCTCCTGCCACCTCGGCGGAGATGGTTCCACGAAGACGGCGGGCTAAACGCTCTCCATTACCTCCAAAACGGAGAAGACCATCGCACCCTTCTCCACACCATAATTCAAAGAGGGATGATAAAAAGCAAGAGAAGAAAAAGGCGAGAAAGAGGACACCCTCTTCTCCATCTTCTTCATCCTCTTCCTCTTATGAAAGTGATGGTAAAGACGACAAAGATCAAGACAAGAAAAAGGCGAGAAAGAGGTCACCCTCTTCTCCACCTTCCTCAAATTCTTCACCTTCTGAAGAAAGTGATGGTGTAACCTTTGAACCATAAAAAAGAAGAGGTCATAGGAAATCCTATGCCGCGTGGAAGAGGTCGTCCAAGCTCAAGAAGTTCAAAGAGGGAGGGAAGAGCACCTCTTTCCTTACCTATGATGGCACCTTTGGTGCTACGGACAAAGTCTTGGCCTTTATCCAACAATTCGATGCGGCGTTTGGAGATGAGGGCTTCACGGAGTCCTCTAAGTTACGCCATGTAGCTATGCACTTTCAAAAGTCCGCCAGACAATGGTGGTCTAGCCTAGGAGCCAACGGTGAAGCTCCATGAACATGGAAATCTTTAAGAGCTTCCATTATGAAGCAGTTTTTGGCCACCGATGCCAAAGACAAAAGTACTCACCGAATGGCAAAGCTTAAAGCTCTCTCCGTATGAATCCATCCACAAATATGTAGACAAGTTTTGGGACCTACAACTCAATGCCACTGTCTTCAAAAAGTTGGATTTTGGAGAGCAAAAGCAACAATTTTGTGCGGGCTTAACCGAAGAAATGACGGAGTATGTCAACTCCCAAAGGCCACGTACCATATCGGCGGTAATACACCATACTATGGTGGCCTCTCGAATCAATTTCCAAACGGGGGCTAAAAGAAATAATAAGCCCACGGAAAACAAGGGTTCCAACGAGCCTAAGGGGAAGGACAATGTCCAAAAGTCTCGTAAGGGCAACTCCAACAAAGCTAAAGAGAAGGCAGTTTACAAAGGTAAAAATAAACTCTCTCCTGAAGAGCTTGAGCGCTATCGAAAGGATAACCGGTGTGTCAAGTGCGACGAACAAGGGCATGCGTACCACGCTTGTCCCCAAAAGAACACACGCCAAGAACCTCTTAGAGCTACCTTGGTTGAAATCCAAGAGGAGACTCACCAAATTCACCACAAAGAATCTCCTCTATGCCATGCTTGGGGAAAGGTAAGAGAACATGATGCTTTTATTATCTTTGACCTCGGTTCTACTCACAATTTTATATCTATAGAGTTGACCACCAAGCTAGGCATACAAGCCTACGAGAAGGGAGATGTCCTACCCGCAGATAGTGCTTTCAAGGGGCAAGAAACTTCAGCCACTCCTTAATCGGGAAATTGAGGCTTCATGTCCAAAGCTATGTGGACAAAGAGGACTTCTTTATCTCTCCTCTCAAGCATGAGGATGTAATCCTAGGGGCACCATGGTTTGACCGCCTGGCTGCCAATGTTAAATTCCCTGAAAGGAGAATCTCCTTTAAGTTCAGGGAAAAAGACATGTATATAGATGTTAAGGAAATGGGTAACACTATCCCCATTGTACATACACGAGCTTTCAACAAGTCAGTAAAGATCTCTATTTCCGTGTACATGATTTTTGTTAAAGATTCTCAAAATGAACCTAATGCTTTAGCAAAAGAAAATAAAAGCAACCAAAAGGAATTAGAGTTATCCAATTTTCTCAAGGGGTTTCAAGATGTTTTTATTGACGACATCCCTTGTGAGCTACCTCTTAAACGAGGTAATGATGGCCATGCAATTGAACTTCTTCCAGGATGTTCACCGCCTAACAAACCTCCTTATAGAGTTTCTCAAGCTCAACAAGAGGAGATTATGCGGCAAGTGCATGAGTTAGTTGAGAAGGCATGGTTAGCTCATCTCCATTTTGCTCACCTGTGCTATTAGTGCAAAAGAAAGACGGCACATATCGTATGTGTGTCGACTATAGAGCACTAAATAGGATCACTATCCCGTTCTACGGGTAGAAGACCTATTTGATAACCTACAAGGATCGACCTACTTTAGTAGGATTGACCTAAAAAGTGGCTATCATCAAATAAGGATAGTTGATCAAGACATTGTAAAGACTGCATTTCGCACCACATTTGGTCTTTACGAATACATTGTCATGCCTTTTGGCTTGACCAATGCACCAGCCACATTCAACTGCTTGATGGAGAAGCTGTTCAGGCCTCATCGAACCTTCACTGGAGTGTTCTTTGATGATATTATCATCTACTCTAATTCATTAGACGAACACAAGCAACACCTCCAGGTAATTTTTCAAGTTTTAAGAGAGAATAAACTTTATGTTAATCAAAAGAAAAGTGAAATTTTTTTGCAAGAGATTCAGTATTTAGGTCACATTATCTCTCAAGATGGCATACAAATGGATCCATCAAAGTTAGAGGTAATAAAAGGATGGCCTAAACCAAGGAATCTTCATGAACTAAGAAGCTTTATAGGTATGTGTGTATACTATAGACGCTTCATAGAAAAGTTCTCACAAATTGCGGGACCATTACATGACCTAACAAAGAAAAGCGTTAGGTATACATGGTCTGCTAAGGAGAACAATGCTTTCGAAAAGCTTATCTCTCAACCTGTGCTTACACTACCGGATCTCTCAAAACCATTTGAGGTCCAATGTGATGCTTGTGGTGATTGCCTTGGAGTTGTTTTGCTTCAAGAAGGGCACGCCATAGGCTATGAAAGTCGAAGGCTCGATCCTGTTGAGCAAGCTCTAGGCATATATGAAAAGGAACTCCTTGCAGTTCTACATGCCTTAGACTCATGGAAGCACTATTTATTGGGGACTCCTTTCATTCTGCGAACGGATCACCTAAGTCTTAAGTACTTCATGATGTAGACCAAGCTCTGCGACAAACAAATGAGGTGGGCAAATTTCCTTTCGCAATTTCATTTTCATATTGCTTACATTGCTAGCAAGCATAATCAAGTAGCTGATGCACTCTCAAGACGGCCGAGAGTGAATGCGGTTTCCATAGCAACTCACAATGATCTATCTTCAATGATAGATGAGTATGCTATTGATCCCGATTTTAGAGATGTGATTTCAGCCCTTGCATTAGGGAAGAAAGAAGAACCATTTACTTTACAAGATGTTTATCTTCTCTATGGCAATAGACTATGCGTTACTAACTCACTACGTGAGAAAGTAATGCATGAATATCATGCTCCTCCTTACGCGGGGCATAGAGGGATTCAGTCTACCCTAAAGGGAATTGAAACATATTTCTTTTGGCCTACCATGAAAGTGAACATACAAGAGTATATTTCTAAATGTGTGGTATGCCAAAAGACAAAATTTGATAGAGGGAAGCAACCTGGATTGCTTCAACCCTTGCCAATCCCTAATTCACCATGGGAGAGCATATCCATGGATTTTATCTTTGGATTGCGTAAGTCTATCCATGGGAATACGGGAATATGGACGATAGTTGACACGTTCAGTAAACAAGCTCATTTTATAGCTGTCAAAAAGACTATCAAAGCCCATCAAATGGCAACCCTCTTCATTTCACAAATTTTCAGGTATCATGGCTTGCCAATGTCCATAGTGTCGGATAGAGATCCTAGAATGACGAGTAATTTCTGGAAGGGTCTCTTTGAGAATTTAGGGACAAGGTTAAACTTCTCTTCGGCCTATCATCCACAAACGGATGGCCAAAGTGAAATAGCTAAACTAACAATTCTTGATCTACTAAAAGCCTATATAAGGGAAGTAGATTAAAGATCCCAATGGGAGACGTACTTACCCTTAGTGGAGTATGCTTACAATAACACTGTACATACTTCCACGGGAAAAGCACCTTTCGAGGTAATTGAGGGAAGATAAAAAAGTCCCTTGCTACTTAAGGTACATGGGAAGATCTTCGCTGCAGATGAGTATAGCCGAGACCTACAAGAATCTTTTCAAAAGATTAAGGATGCTATCTCTATCTCACAGCAAAGACAAAAGGCTGCTGCTGACAAGCACAGAAGAGCCCAAGCCTTTAAAGAAAATGATTGGGTCTTATTAAAATTTCCCAAGGCTCGATTAAGGCACACGACGGCAGCCTCAGGCTCTCAAGCGCCAGATGGACTAGTTATCCATTGTGGAATGATGTCGTAGGGTAACATAGGGATCCTCTACCCGCTAAGAAAAGGACTCAAGAATATGCTTTATCTTCTTTACACCATAGTCGAGGACGACTATGATTTCAAGAGAGAGGTAATGTCATAATAATCAGTATCTAATTCTCCTAAATGATTTTCTCATGTTAAAACTGATCATTTAATATGGGGAAGTGCCAGGGGAGAAACAGCTAGAATATTGGTTAAGCTAACAGACCGGCCATAGTAGGGATCCAAAGGAGGGAAAATAGGGATCCAAAGGGGGGCCCATCTGCAAAAGAGCCATGTGAAACAATGGGCTTAAAGGACCCTAAGGTTCAGCTCATTAAGACTTCCAAAATGCTAAGGTTCCAAAATTTAAAGGTTGTGTCCTAAGGTCAACCATGGGGGGAATTGGATGCTTTGTGTGTGACCCAAAAGTCTTTATCAATCCCTACATAGGAGGGGCGAGCCTTGGGAGTAGGGGATGAGAGAGAAACTCACACACACACACACACACACACACACACACACACACACACACACACACACACACACACACACACACACACAAGCTCCCTTTACACAAAGGGTATGAGGGACACATGTCAGCTCGCTAGCCCAGATGCTCACAAGGTGTTCCCAATTCCTATTTGATGGCCTTGGAGGTGGACCAATGAGAATTAATTAGACTAGAGTAAATTTAGTTTAGTTAATTTAAAAACACTTAATAAAAGAACCAATGAGAATTAAGTTCTCTAGAAGACTATTGTATAGTCGCCCAAGGGGTCCAATGAGCATTAAGTAGCCCAATGGCTTGCCTGATTCCTATTGGCCAAGAGGCAAAGGGGTCCAATGAGAGTTTAGTTGAATTATTAAATTACCTGAAGCTCTCACAAAAGGGGAAAGGGGGACACATGTCAGAAGGCTATCACTTATGCTGCTTAATTGTCATTGACTAGCCCTAGGAGGTCTAATGAGAGAGTAGCATGAGCAAATAGCAAGAGGGGTCGACCAAGAGAGAGAGGGGGGCTGATTTTTGAAAGTATTGTTCATGCTATCTAACTAGGTGTTATGGTTTTTGTTGCTCTCTCCACCCAAGCACTCTTGTAATTCTCATTAGGAATGTTTTCTAATGAAATGCCCACTATGTTCATGCTAATTTCCGCTACACACAAGTTTTTAGGCCATTAAATGTTACATTAATGAGGGGTCTTTATCTAATAAATAGGCCGCTCTGTTTCCTTGCAATTTATCTTTCACATAGTCACCATATTGTGAGTTTCACACAATGGTGCACTATAGTTTTTGATGCTACATGTTGCAAGTAGGAGAGTGTGAGTGTCATATCTCAAGACCATTGTTGTACATTCTCTTATATCATCATCAAAATTGAGTTTTGGTGTGTCAAAAGCGTGATTGGACTGTCAAATATTCCGCAATCCACTTGTGGGATGTTGTTTGATAAATTGAAGGTGATTTATATCTTTGAAGTTTTCGCTTGAGCTTGTTGCGAAAGCGGTTTAACATGTTTTCATTGCTTAATTCTTGTCCATTGTAAGTTTTGAGAGATCTCTCTCAACCCTAAGACAAAAGGTGTGTGATGGCAATGTTTAGCATCCATGAAGCATAGGTATCGTTTTTATGTAAGCTTCGTGATATCTTTACAAAGAAGAACATCACCGTCCAAGTGGTAAACCAAGTATTGCACAAGCTCAAATCCTTTGTCTCTCCCTTTGATCTACATCTTTCTTGCTCTACTTGATATCTGTGTTTGCTTTAAATCGTTTGTGTGTTTCGTTCTCTATCCTTTAGGTCGTGAGACGAAAACTCTCGTGAGTTTTATTTTGCATCCATAACTAGGTGGTTCTCTTTTTCTTGTTGAGGTTTGGCTATGAATTTGTTGTTTTTGGCCTGTGGGTATCCCAACCACAATTAAGCAGCGTGAGAGCTTTGAGCAGTGCTTAGAGGTCGCTTCTCTTGTCATCCGTCTTGGTAGTATCATGGATATCATAATAGGCTTGAAGAGTGCAACCATTTTCTTATTTTTTTATTACGCTATCAGACAAAACAAACAAAAATAAAAACTTAATTTATAAGTTAAGAAAATTTATGTAGAACCAAAACAAACCATCTTTAAAACATCCAAACTAAATCAAATTAAAGAAAACTGAAACCCGCTACCAAGAACCAAAGCTAAGCTTAGAACTTATTTTTAACCATCCGAAACTAGTGAACAAAGAGAGATAAGTTGTTCCATAATTATCTAAAAACCCAATCGTAATCAAGAGAGAAAGAGGGTAAAGGAAGGGAGGGAAGCCCTCTTCCTCATTGTAAGTTCACATGGAATAGAGAAAGAGAGGATAATTGCTCTCCATTGTTGAGAGAAGAGAGTGAAGAGGGTTGCCCTTCTTGAAATCTAGGAGGGTTGTCGAGTAAGGGGAGAGACGTTTGGGGAGAGAGAGAGAGAGAGAGAGAGAGAGAGAGAGAGAGAGAGAGAGAGAGAGAGCTAAGAGTGGGCTAATTTGAGAGGGGAAGCTGAGAGAAGATAGAGAGCTAGGAGTGGGCTGATTTGAGAGGAAAGTTGAGAGTAGTTTACCTCTCTATTGAATTGAATGATTTTTTAGTAGAAGAGAAGAGAGAGAAGCTCTCCGGTGAATCAAGGAGAGAGAAAACTTGTAATGGTGCCAAGAAGGGCTAATTTGATTGGGTTAAATCACGGAGAGAAGGAGAGTCGAGAGATTGAATCTCTAGCTATAGGTAGAGATCAAGAAGAGAAAGAGAGAGGTTAACCCTCTTAGCCATTGTAGAATCAAGAAGAAAAAAGAGGGTGGCTTTTTTCCTGTTTGCAGGTCGACAAAGAAAGGAGTTTTGCTATAATGAAAAAATATTTTTGAATGCACTTGATGCACTAACAGGGCGTGAGGCAAAAAGGGAGGGAGGATAATTTTTTAAGTTCCAGGAGCAATCCTAAGAGACCTTAGAAACCTTTTTGAGGAGGCTTAAACCTTGAGATCCAATAAATCAAGAGAGGACCCGGATAACCAATTGACCACATTTTTTTTTTTCAAAATGTTAAGAGAGATTTTAGAGTGCGAATAGGAGAGAGAGTTTGAAAGATAGAGAGGAGCATATGTTGCACATCTAGTAGTGAGTGGAGGGAGTGGGGCATGTTTATGTGAGAGAATATCAGTTTTATTAAAAAATTAGGATTCTTGGAGTGGAAATACTCATTGCAAAAGGTTTTTAGTGGTCCCCCTTTATTTAAACTTTCTTAAGACTCCAAGAGTGAGCCTCTCCATGCATCATTACATGACCTAATATATTCTAAAGGGCTTGAGCACATGCATGCAGGAAGATTATTGATAGATATAATATATATACATGATGTAAGTACCAAACAAGTTAATACATGGACTATTCATAAAATCTATAATGATGAACACACGGTGTCCATGATGGTGGAAATAAAATTTGAAAAAATATGATATATACAAGAAAAAGAGAAGTAGAGGAATCTTGTAAGAAGAGACTCTCATTTTTTTAACTGATAGAATGATGTGATTTTATTTACTTGATGTAAAGGAAAAATACATGTAGAAAATAATGGTATAGCAAAAAATGAATGACTGAGTGAAAAATATTTTTGTGTATTTTTTATTAGAGTATATTCACACAAAATTTTAGAAAGGTCTGCATGAATAGTTTAATCTATGAAATGGAGGTATGTATAATGGTAAGGGAAATAATGGCAATGGGTGAGCCAACGTAACTAGCATACTTAGACAAAAAATAATACATACCTATGTGTAACTATTAAAATAAATATCCAAATAAAGAAAACCATATATTTTGACCCTCTACAAGATGAAATATTTACACATAAATGAACCATAATGCATTTTTCATTTTTACTTTTATGTACATATTTTTGGTTCTCTAGCCAAGTGACTAGCTAGTTGAGGGTTTTCAAGGAGATGTAGGGAAAGTCCTCTTAACACACACATGTCTATGTACAATGTAAAGGTAAGGATAGCTATAGTGTTAAGGTGAAATTTTATTGGGTGAGGTGGCTCACAATGACATAACATGGATAGAAAAAAAATGGCCACCATTTAATCCCCTTGATAATGATACATTCATATACCATTAATTCAATTGATCTATTCACACAACTTTATCGGTTTCAGAACCAAACCCCCTTGTATCGTCAGTGCCAGATCCTTTATCTATGCCTGATCCTTATAGCCTGTAAAGCTTGTAAAGTCTGTCTTTTTCTGTTGACAACTGTTTTGAAACACTTGTGCTATATGATTAGAAAACCTTGTGCACTACAAAAGATTCTCTCCAGAGTCAATAGCATGATGTAATGAAGTGGTCGTAAACCTCCTTCATTAGCCAAAGTTTCCATAACCACCCCAGGAGCAAAATTATTGAAGGTTCTTTCCTAGGGAGAAATATATGGTATACCAAATTTGGTTGATAAAACATGAAACTCTTCTTTTTGTTTACCATTGCTGCCACTATGAACATGATATAAGGCATAGGTTTCTCTTTCTCTTATGCAAGGTTGATTATGTGATGATATCTTCAAGAGCTTGTATGAGTAAATCTTTGAACCACACCTCATAAAATGAACCTGGTAACGTTAATCAAGTCAAAAATTCCATGACCTTTATAACATTAGGAAAAATATGGACTCTCCTTGGGCCTTTTTGATTAGTGAAGGCTTAAGGGAGAACCAATGAGAAGGCTCTTGGGATATCACCTAGAGGGGGAGGAATGGTAGGGGTGCAGCCTAATTGTCTCCCTCTTCAATGCTTGGTTCTTAGAGAGAGGTGGGAGGTAGGCTGGGGGGGGGGGGGTAAATAGGAGGAGAGAGGTGTCATAAAAGAGGGAGGGACCCCAAAAAAAAAACGCGCATGCTTAAAAACCCAAAAGATTGAAATTTTTTAAAAAGTTCCAAAGTTGACCCATTTGCTTCCAAAACTGCCCCAAAACATAAACTAACTTAAAAAAGTCAATTTTCCCCCCCAAAATCCACTTTTGTCTCTCTCCCTCATTACTTTTCTCTCCCACACTCTCCCTCTTCTTCCTCCTCCCATTCTCTCTCTACAGTCAAGGCAGCCATAGCCAAAAGCTTTCCACCACTCTCTTCCTCTCTCTCCATAGCTCCCCCTTCTCTCATACCTCCATCAACCCTCTACAGTCCCACACTCCATAGCCCACAGCTCCAATATCCTCTCTACCTCTCTACCTCTCACTCCTCTCTTTCTCTATCTTCACTGTCAAAGCCACCATAGCCACCATAGGCAGCTCACCTCACCCTCCCCTCAGCTCCTCATTCTCTCTCCACAGTACTCAACTCTTTCAAATCCCTTCCTAAGCCCAACTTCCCAAGCATGTCCACGCATAGACGGCCCAAACCAGAGATAGAGGAGATTGTGTTGCACAACACAAAAGACTCTGAGGGGGTATGGATCCCACAAGTGTTCAAGAAGGGTGCATGGATCTACATACAACCGTCACGTGCTGGACCTCATCGCGTACGGTGTCGAGGCGTATTGGAACGTCATTGGAAGGGCCGGCTATTGACATTCAAAGAAACAAAGTCCGGAATGGTGGCCATCGTGCAACACGTCTACAATGCAGTTGAGCTCCACCTCAAGAGAGCTTCTACTCAATTTGCACCTCATTGTAAGTTTTCATGGTTTAGCTATCCCATGCATATGTCATGTTTACGTTTATGTGATCATTATGTTTAACTAAGGACATTTGTAAAGATGTTTTTCCATCCAGCTTAGTTGAGAAGCAGCCACTTGAGTGCCTCTCAGGCACGTTCATGGTTGTGCATGCTCACATTGGGGAGCTTATGTTTCCTAATGTTTCATCGAAAAAACTTATCGAGCAACGAATATTCATGTACTCCCACAAGTACGTGGTGCCGAAGTCAAGCCAAAGCTATGGTAGGTTAGAAGCCGCGGAGACACCCTCATTGCAGAGTGCAGAATGGCCAACTCCAGACCATTGGGCTTTGCTTTCTTTTAAGCGTAAGGTGCTGCAAGATTTCCAAGGGTCCCTAAAGTTTGGTAAGGCAACCAGATCAGTGGGTCTCAGTTGGCATTGTCCCATTCATTTGTTTGTGCATGCATTCCGCTCTCTACCGATTGTAGAAACACCAACAATGTTTGTTTGCAAAGAAGTTGACATAGATGCAATGGACACCATTTTAGGTGTCAATTGGGGCTATGTTGACGGTTTGCATGATGGTGACCGTTATAAGTGCAATGTGTCCCCCACATAGCTTTGCCTTCGGTATTTGAAAGCAAGGTGCACCTTGTATGCACGGTTTAGCTATGAGAGGTGGATGCACAAACGTGGCAAATGGATACCCTTGCAACTGACAACCGAAGAGATTCAATCCTTTGAAATTCGTGTCCGCATGCCCAATAACGAGGTGGAGGTGGTTGCAGTGAATCCGCATTGGACTCTTGCCAATCTTCGGGAACACTTTGTCATAATGGGATTCGAGGATGTCGGTAATGCAAGTTTCAAACTAGAACAACGCAAGGTCTGCTTTGTGTTTCCTTAGCTACCTTTTTTAATTTTCTATGGGTTTTTGTATTTTGATTGCCCATTTTTGGTTGTATAGATTGGAAGGCGGATGGAGGCCACTATGCTTGTTTACAAAGATTGGGCTACAGACGAAATCATCTTGTCTAAGTGAATTGGCTTGTAACTTTAATCGTTTATATATTGGATATTTTATTAAAGATTTTGAAAAGTTTTAAGGTGTTGTACTTGATTTTGTACTTGAGTTTTAAGGTGGTGTAAATTTATTTTTTAAATCCATATTTTTTATTTTTTTCGAGATAGAATATGTCTATATAAGGAGGACCACCTCCTCATTTCACCATTTTCATCCCAGCATTGCAGAGAGACCTAGCATACCCAATCACGCAAAGAGAAGACATGGCTGCTACTAGTGCTTTAGATGCATTCCTTACTGAGGTCGGGCATGCAAATCGCCCTGAGCTTCAAGCATTTTTCACAACCCAACCCGATTTGGAAACCACCTTGACCCTCCACTCTCAATCTCTTGAGCACATTACTTCATACATTTTCACGTGCATGGGGAGCTCCATTCATTGTTGAGTTACCAAACCGACCAGGGCAATGGGTCCCTGAAGGCCTTCTCCACCACATCTACCAAGGGGACAAGCCATTTCATGAGCGGCTTTCACGCTTTGCCACCATAGCACAACCCGCCGGACAATATGTGCGGCTTGAAGCTGATGATGTGCGAGCAATGCGTAAGGGAAGGATCGGAAACACTTTTTTCTCTGTTCAGGACATAATGATCTTCCTCCTTCATGAGTGCCCAACAGGCCCTGACGTAGTGCTACCTCACTTGCAGATCGACGGGATATTGGCTGATGTGAAGGACCCCAAGCCCGCGGCCATTGACTCATCCGCAGAGGGGAGGACGCTTGCCTTGACCTACCCTGTAGGGATTCAAGGCCTCTTGGAGGCCTCTCCATCAGTCAGTTCATCCTCGGGACCGCCAGAAGGAACCACCACTCGGGATGCCATCCCTGAGGTAGAGATTACCCGCTTCTCCTCCATTGTGGTGGGTGGGGAGGAGTTTGTGTTTATGCACGATCTGGAGAAATCCTTTGAGCTTCGCATGGATGAGTGTTTCGCCATCCTCGATGCCCATGGAAAGTTTGAGCTTGATACCACCACCTCCCATGACGATGATCTCCTACTATCCATGGGGAATACTTTGGCGAACACAGTGGCGATCGCACAAGCCGAGGTGGCAGCGGCCGAGCAGGCCAAGGTCTCTGAGGAGGAGTTTGTGGCCGTGCAAGCCATGTGTTTGGCTAACGCGCAAGAGTGGATTCACCACCACCTGCTGCAACACCTGTTTTGCTTGATCCAAAGAGGAAGTCAAGCGTGGATCTTTACTTGCATCCGGATGCCGATGAGGAGGATCGTAGACAAGAGGTATAGATGCTCACTTACATTTGATTGTTACAAATGATTTTGTTAATGTTATATCATAATTCTGTGCCATATCTCAGAAAACCTATGTTTTGCAGGATGTTCTGGAGGTTGACGCCTGGGCGCAACGGTCAGGGGGGAGGAGGACGCCGTTCGGACCTCAAGCGGCACTTGCTCACTACCTCGGCACACTTCCCACTGGTGTCGTGGTGTTTGTCCATGCCGACTACTCTCCCAATGGTCGCTACAACATTTTTGCTTTCCGTTCACTCTCCAAGGCGTTGTGTTTAACAACACTTGCCCAAACGGCCAACCTTGTAGTGCTTGTAAAGAAAGATTTTGCAATATCCACTTTCGGTGTAAACTTTCGCGGGCACCTTATTGCCCATGTCGGCATGAACCAAGCTGTAGGGGTTAATGACACCCAAGAAATCACAACCACTTTACTTAACAGGGAGCCACCCCAAAATGCCAAGCGCCAGAAAATTGTAATTAGAAAGATCCTAAAGCAAAAGCCGGATATCATGTAAAGCATTGATTTCTTTAATGAAACTACTTTTTGCTATCTATGACTCTCTTTCTTGCAAGGTTTTGAATTTCTTATATGTTGGGCTTCCATTGTGTATGAGAAGCACCATAATTTTTGCTATGACTACTAAAGGGTTTGGCAGGCATTAAAATTTAAAAAATGTATACTTTGTTATATCTAGGCTTCCAAAGTTATGTATGTGCCTAGTAAAGGGCTTGGAAGTCCCTAAACAATGTTGCCACAAGGGCGCGCATTAGGGCTTTCCATCAGCAGATGAAGTGTGCAAATGCGCGCCCTTGTGGCAGATGAAAT